>NC_056445.1:21341602-21941602 GCF_018296145.1 Oncorhynchus tshawytscha
GTAAGACCTGGGCGGACCACCCCCTGAATTTTGGTAAGCGCACCAGCTGGTGCTAAGTCAGATAAGTAGTGGGTAGGCAGGTAAGGTAAGAGAGGGGGCTTTGACATTTTACTTTCTTTGCTTTGGTTCCGTTCAGCCCCTTTTCCCCAAATTTACCGTGTGAAGGAGTAAATTCCCAGTAAACGGTAAATTCTCTGCCTTTGTCATCCTTACTCACACCTACAGTCCATACCTCTTTCACTCCACGGGGAATTGAGTTGTAACAGGGTGTTGCGTTCCCTCTCTAAGAGGCATACGCAACAGTTGGCTAGAGAGCAGGAGAGAGAGATAGGCATGACAATGCTGCCTGGAGACTACAGACTGTTTGTGTTGGCTAGAGAGATAGCCATGACAATGCTGCCTTGAGACTACAGACTGTTTGTGTTGGCTAGAGAGATAGGAATGACAATGTTGCCTGGAGACTGGACTGTGTTGGCTAGAGAGAGAGATATAGGAATGACAACGTTGCCTGGAGACTAGACTGTAGAGAGAGAGAGATAAGAATGACAATGTTGCATATAGACTACAGACTGTGTGGTCTATGGAGAGCGAGAGATACGAATGGCAACTTTGCCTGGAGACGACAGACTGTTTGTGTTGACTATAGAGAGAGGATGAGTCTCAAATGGCACACTCCTGCCTATATAGTGCACTACAGAGCCCTATGGGCAGGGTCAAAAGATACAAGCGTTGCCTTAGGATTTATGGAAGGGTCACGGATCTAGATACTGCCCAATTACCCTTGATGATTAAAGAAACCAGGGTTGTATTCATTAGTGCACACCAAAGCAAAATGTTTTGCAATGTAAAAAAGAAAACGTGTTTCTTATTGATAGTTCCCTTGCCGTTTCTGCGCATTTGCTTCTGTTCAGTTCCTAGTGAATACAACCCAGTAAGTACACGTAACAGGCACGCATAGCCATCCTGCAAAAGACCTTGAGAATAAATAAAGTAATTGAACACATATAGTGTCTGAGTTACCACATACACTAACAGTTGATCTCAGGAAACACCAGGAGTACTACATGGTGATACTCATGCATAATGAACTTGCTGTCAACAGTGCAAGAGGTCTCACTGCAGTACCTGGTTCGAATCCAGGCTGCACCACATCTGGCCATGATTGGGAGTCCCATAGGGCGGCGCACAATGAGCCCATCCACCTGGTGTAGGCCGTCATTGTAAATAAGAATTTGTTTTTAACTGACTTGCCTAGTTAAATAAAGGTTACATTAAAAAAAAAAGTTTAAATGCTATGCTGACTGGCATGTCCAGTGAAAGGTGATACTGGGGGTCTCTATCCAGGAGCTCCTGTCATGTCTGCTTCATTCCTGGTGATATCCGGTGCTGCCATGCCAGTCAGCACAGCCACTAAGGCTCGAGCAATATTACCGTTGGCCTCACCTTGTGGATGTGAAGACGCCGAACACCAGGAGGCTCTTGGGGTGATCGGTTTCCAGAGAAAACACACTCTCTGGAAGGGAAAACACAACGTTGTGTTATGGAGTCAGTGTTCATCATGCAACTTATCGTTTAATACTCCTGGAACGGAAGAGTCTGAAGTGGAGATGAATTGAATTGTATCTGTTTAGGCTCACAGAGGACTAAAAGAATACTAAGGGATGAATTGGGTCACTCTGTTTGGATAGTCCAGATTGTCATAATATCAACACACGATCTGTTAGGTTTAGGTTTAGAATAAAGGTTAGGGTAAGGGTTAGGTTGGGGTTAGAGCTAGGGTTAGTAGATAGTCTACATGTTACTAATAGTCTGTAGATAGTCTGTAGAGCATCGACAGGTGGACTAGCCAACTAAAGTGCAACCCTGAATTCTTTCAATACTGAGAAGGTCAAGAAACAGATGTAAAGACCCTTATAATCCAAAACACCTGAGAATCTGAGATCCATTGGTATTTGTTAAGACTGGCCAGGGAGATGTTGAGTTGTAGGTAAACAGGAGAAGTGGTTTTGGTTGGAACAGAATGTTCCAGGCCTTGGTAAACACAGTAGGTAGGTGTTGGCGTATTCCTCACCGAGCTCATCAAAGTGTGTCTCGGTGCCGTCCTCCTCCAGAACTGAACACACCATCCGGGCCTTCAGAAACGTGGTCCACTTGTTCACCAGGCTACGCTGGCCACCTATGTCATTCTGTAGACGTTGAAAGAGATGCATGTTAATGTCTCAAGCATGCAAACATGTGCAATGCACACACACACACGCACGCACGCACACACACACACTTCCTGAACACACACTTACAGGACAAACTCTAGCCACCATGGTGTGGATGTTCTTGGTATTCCCACTGTTGTCCGTCAGTCTCTCCCGGAGGAAGAAATACAGTTTAGCATCGTTGGGATCCGATCCGTCTGGGATTAACTGGGCATCTATGAAGATGGGTTCTATGGAAAAAAAATAAACAGGGTCAAAGTTAATAGTATAACGTTCTGTCCACTGTCTCCAGTGTCAAAGTAGTTGAAGTACTTTTGATGTACTAAATGTGGATCTTCAACTCCAGATGTGTTAGTGCAGGGAGGGAATAAAAGCCTGCCCAACCTCTAGCATTTCAGGGTCACAGTTGGAGACTTCTGGTGCACATTACATGTGCTTCATATGTTTCTGCTGTACGTGCTCACCACTCAGCCACTTGGAGTTGTGCTGGTCTGTCCTCACTGCGTTCCTCCTGGTGAGGCTCCTGAAGATGGCAGCGTCTGTCCCCATGAAGTCTATATACATGCCTGAGAACAGCTCCTGGTCTGGAACACAGAGACACATACAGGGCTGTGTTCATTAAGGCACAACATGGAAGAAAACAGAGTGTAACAGGGAGGTACTACCGGAACTTGTACTACCTGAACTTGTCCACTAAGAAAAGCTTGTTTTAATTTCCCTTTGCAAAAAGTGTTGCCATATAATGTGCCCTAATGAACACAGCCCTGCCTCATAGCTGAACCATCTTACTCCCATCTGACCAAACAGAACCCCCCACTCCCAAGCCCCTGCTGACCCTGGAGACTTGGCAACACAAGATCAATCACTGACTATTAACGGCCAACGGAACAAAGATGTGCCTGTGTCGACGGACATTCTGGGTTCATATTCAATGGTGAATTCAATGGTGATGGAGTAAACACAACTATCTAATAATATTTCATCTTTATTTAACTAGGCAAGTCAGTTAAGAACTAATTCTTATTTACAATGACAGCCTTTATTTACAGAGACAGTACATCACTGTGGACAGGGAATGGTGACAGTAAACAGTACTGGAGCCAACAGCCATAGTGTTTGATCTCCCTGTACTCTGCTAATGACCCTGGCTGTGAGCCCGCACTCTCTCTCTTTCTTTCCTCTCCCCACACCCGCTGTGCATTTCATCATTCCATTACTCTGCCACTTCATCATTCCATCAGCCCCAGCCCAGCATGCAGCAGCCTGTACTCTGGCGGTATGGCTCAGGTCCAAGTGTGAGTGTTTGTATGTGGTTGGCTGCTCTGAGGGGAGCAGTGGTGTCAACATCCCCCAGACAGCAAAGGCTCATGTGAGGGGTTCAGTATGGAGATAGAGCCTTTTTATCTAGCCCAGACACAGGCCAGATTGTCCACTAGTCTGACTCAGAGGCCTTCTGTCTGCCACCAATACCCTTCCGCTCTGCCAACCCTCGCCTTGTGACCGGACGGCCCGGGCTTGAGGGGCTGATGATGGGTAGGGCTGCTGACCCCACGGGGCTCGGGTGTCAGAAAGGCGAGCTGTGCGTGCGACAGGGTGACTCTGGCTATTTCGTCAGCAACTTGACACCCGGCAACCAATCAGAGACCATAGGACGACACAGAGTGACGAGGGTGTGCGGCCCGACCTACGGCAGGGTCACCGATACGGGGGATGGGGAGTGGGGTTAACCATAGGGTGTTGAAGTATAGCGGTTTGTGTTTTTGGATGACACGTGCTACAGAGACATAAATAGAGCCAATAGAGGGAACTTACTAAGCATGACGGAGACAGTGTTGACTCTAGGACTGAAGGAGCACCTTCCCTTCCCAGATTCCGCCCTGGAGTCAATGTGGAACACTTGCTCCTACAGGAAAAGAAAATGTAAATAACAGATTTTAGAATGGGAATTGGGCAGAATTCTACGTTGTACGGGACATTAAAAGAACATGTCCTCTGATGGGCTGAGATGCTGTGGTTCCATCTCAGACCTGGCCCTCTGCCACCCCTCACAGTGAAATGGATCATCTGAATTTACAATCTTGGCGGTCAGCGTAAAATCCCCCCGTCCCATCCCCCCGATTTGGTCCTACCCACACTTCAACAGTTCTGACTGGGGGAATGAAGGGGAGGGAGCCCAGGGACATTCTCCAGAAAAGCGCGACTGCTCTCCACTGCGTGAAGATTCCCCATGGCTCTGGCGGTGAACCGTGGCCATTCATCACAGGGTCTGTACGGCGACACCCTCAAACAAAAGGTGACCTGTCTGTGACACTGAAATCCTCCTCACTAGGCTCCTATACAACAATGTGACACAAGTTTAGGGGTCAAAGAGCCCAGGGAGTTATGCGTCAAAGTCCCACACTAGCAGCTTGTTACTGTTAGCAAACCCAGTCTGAGACACGATACTGACCCATCCAAGCATTGGCTGATGGGAAAAACAGAGCAAAGCAGCTTTTCAAACAAAATCCTAAATGACAGAAGACGCCATACTGCAGAAAGAGCCTGGTTTCGAACTCTGTGCCGATTAGCATTTGGCAGGCGCTGCAGACTGCTGTAACTATGAGTGAGTTCAGTGAGCGCTTTTCTCCTGGAGGGGTTTCTCAGTCTCGTTTCCAGGGCCGGGTGGCCAGAGACCGGGTCAGACAGCTCCTCCATCCTTCTCTTCTTGGTCTCAGAGAGACTGACACACATGACTAAACTCAAATGGCTGCTTTCCTGAGGATGTCTTGGATTAAGACAGACTTCCTCTTGCCACAGATGAAACATAAAAAAGCCCATAGTTTGGTTTCAGAAGCAGACGCCCAGCCGTAAACCTACAAAGCTTTCGTTTCAGCAAAATCCACATCACATAGCCACAGGAATTTCCATTTGTATGATAATATGGTGGTGGAGACTGTAATGTAGGTCAAGTATAGCATACCTGTCATGGTCTGACTATAGGTCAAGGAGCATACTAACCTCTGGTCTCCTGCCCCTGTTGATGAAGGCACAGACAGGACTGTAGGCACCACTCCCACAGATGAACAGATGGGTTCTGTTGAACGGCTGGACCACCCGGATGAAGTTCCCACATCCATGCTGCAGAGAGATGGGGAGGGAATTAGTTAGTACATGTATGAAATAACCAAAGTATCCACACATCAATCAATCAATCTATCAACAGCAAAATCCTTCCAGACTGCAATTGTTGAGAAGGTCATAAAAGCTAACAGTGGCCAAGTTGTGATTGGTCAGGGACTATGCTTCATAAAAAACAATTACACAGTTCCAAATGGTTAGCTACCAATGTTACTCCAACTTTCCTCACTTGCTACTTACAGCTGAAGTCGGACGTTTACATACCCCTTAGCCAAATACATTTAAACTCAGTTTTCACAATTCCTGACATTTAATCCAGTAAAAATTCCCTGTCTTAAGTCAGTTAGGATCACCACTTTATTTTAAGAATGTGTAATGTCAGAATAATGGAAGGGAGAATGATTTATTTGAGCTTTTATTTCTTTCATCACATTCCCAGTGGGTCAGAAGTTTACATACACTCAGTTAATATTTGGCAGTATTGCCTTTAAATTGTTTAACTTGGGTCAAACGTTTCAGGTAGTCTTCCACAAGCTTCCCACAATAAGTTGGGTGAATTTTGGCCCATTCCTCCTTACAGACCTGGTGTAACTGAGTCAGGTGTGGAGGCCTCCTTGCTCGTACATGATTTTTCATTTCGGCCCACAAATTTTCACTAGGATTGAGGTCAGGGCTTTGTGATGGCCACTCCAATACCTTGACTTTGTTGTCCTTGAGCCAATTTGCCACAACTTTGGAAGTATACTTGGGGGGTCATTGTCCATTTGGAAGACCCATTTGCAACCAAGCTTTAACTTTCTGACTGATGTATTGAGATGTTGCTTCAATATATCCACATAATTTTCCTCCCTCATGATGCCATCTATTTTGTGCACCGGTCCCTCCTGCAGCAAAGCACCACCACAACATGATGCTGCCACCCCCGTGTTTCATGGTTGGGATGATGTTCATCAGCTTGCAAGCCTCTCCCTTTTTCCTGCAAACATAACAATGGTCATTGTGGCCAAACAGTTCTATTTTTGTTTCATCCGACCAGAGGACATTTCTCCAAAAAGTACGATCTTTGTCCCCATGTGCAGTTGCAAACCGTAGTCTGGCTTTTTTATGGCGGTTTTGGAGCAGTGGCTTCTTCCTTGCTGAGCGGTCTTTCAGTTTATGTCGATATAGGACTCTTTTTACTGTGGATAGGAAGTCTTGTCTGATTTATTTAGTTTTTCCCATGATGTCAAGCATAGAGGCACTGAGTTTGAAGGTAGGCCTTGAAATACATCCACAGGTACACCTCCAATTGACTCTAATTATGTCAATGAACCTATCAGAAGCTTCTAAAGCCATTACTTAATTTTCTGGAATTTTCCAAGCTATTTAAAGGCAGTCAACTTACTGTATGCAAACTTCTGACCCACTGGAATTGTGATACAGTGAATTATAAGTGAAATAATCTGTCTATAAACAATTATTGGAAAAATTACTTGTGTCATGCACCAAGTAGATGTCCTAACCGACTTGCAAAAACTATAGTTTGTTAACAAGAAATTTGTGGAGTGGTTGAAAAACAAGTTTTAATGACTCCAACCTTAGTGTATGTAAACATCCGACTTCAACTGTATATACTGTCATGAAGTACGATCATCATAGCTATTTCCAGTTTTCTCCCTGGCACTGGTAGAGTGGAAAAAAGCGTGTCAACAGTGAAATTGATATTTTGTCAAAGCTCCGTCTCCAGTGCTGAGTAAATACAGCCCTGTGATCTGATTACAGATCCAATCGAGATCTTCCCCTCTTCAGCACAAGGTGGGAGTGGCCGGAGCACTGGACTTTGTGCATAATAAAAACTCAGACCGCGGAGCGAGCCAGCGGAGGAGAGGAGCACCCAGGGAGCCATTAGGAACTTGGCCATCGCCACGGAAACGGGGCAGCTGCGTCCGCTCACACTCCGCACACCAACTCTACCGAGAAAAACAATGATATGTCCAACATCACACACCCTTCATTCCCTCTCGCTTTTTCACTTTCTCTTTCATTCCCTCTCCTCCTAGCAGATAAACACCCTTCAGACGACACCCTCCATCAACTCTACGCCCCTCCACTGTCTGCTCAAATCCAAAAGCAAATTTACATATTAACTAATATCATGTCCCAGAGCTTGCTTGTGTTAACTATCCAGTCACAGGCCCCTTTAGAGACAAGCCAGAGCAACTGTAGTAGGGGATTTAAAACCAGGCTGATGGCCTTTAAGGGAGGATCACACAGTGAGGGAACATTTAAACATGGATTTAATCAATCTCAACCTTTTATACATACAATAAAGGAATATTTCTCCCCAAATGCCATCCTCCAGCGCTTAACAATGTGTGGTCGTAGTCTGGAGGCCCGGTGACCCCAGATTCTATCGTAAAGGAAGAATTGAATATATACACATCAGGAGGGTAACCATAACAAACTGACAAGGGCTGCGATTCAGGAAGACAAATAAAATGTCCGGGAGAAACTGCATTATAAAAACAGAGTTTAAACAGAGAGAAAGAAAGAGTGAGTGAGGGGTAGAGCGAGACAGTAAGAGTAAAGCGAGAGAGAGAGGGGAGAGGCCGAGAATGCAAGAGAGAGAGACCAGGCAGGGCTGTGAAAGAGAGGGATGGCAGAGTAGAGGCGGAGGAGGGAGGTAAGCCGACCACGAGTCTTCTCCACACAAATATTTGTGCGAGGCTGTCCACAGAGCTGGAGCCGTGACTATAGGCAGCACTAATCACCCTCCACTGACTGGAAACAGCTTCTTCTCTACTCCTACAGTACAAGTCTATGGTCCTACACTCTAGTACTGTACAAGACCACAGCTCTCTGCCATGGTGGCTGTTGTTACTAACTCCGACTACTAGCTTTGAAACAGTACACCACATGCATGCCTTTGAAGTCACAGTCCAAATAAAAACAGGCCAACACAGTTCAATAAAAACAATGGAACAAAAACAGAACTTTTGTCCTAACATGCAAAACAGCCTAATTAGTTACAGAAAACTGAATCACCAGCTGCTGTTTTGAGATTGCCAATGTTGTATATGCTAATACAGAGAAGCAGTGCAGTAAGGGTTCAGGCCAGGTTATGAGATCTGTTGTCAGTCACATTGGTTAACGTACTGCTTTTGTGCTCCTTTGTTTTCTCTGGGTGGATTTGAGCACTCCTACGCCTCATTCTTCTATCGACTAACATAAGGAATGCCAGGAGGAGTCAATGACTCTCCTCAACATCTGCAGCCCCACGTGTTTGGAACCCAGAATGCTAACATGCTAATACATGCTAATGGAAAATGACCAGAGACATCCTCAGTATAGTGTGTTCATTCATCTAGTTAGCGGTTAGCATCACACATGACTTTCAGTGGATTTAGTTAGCGGTTAGTGCTACATATTGAGTGTTGGTGTTCTTACCGTGGGGTCCTTGCCAGCCATTTGGCATTCCTCAATCTTGCTAACAGATGCAGGCCAAAACACCTGGTGAGAAACACAGAAAACAGCTTCATTAGGGACTATTGCACATCCTGGTCTTCTTGGAAACCTGGGAATTTTTTAAAACCCAGATTTCCGGCGCCGACAGAGATGGCCGCCTCGCTTCGCGTTCCTAGGAAACAATGGACAGTTTGTGGGAGAGGAAGGAAGGAAGAGAAGAGAACATATTGAACAGAAATAAACAGATTCTGAAGCAAACGGACAAACTTCACTTACTGTAGTGACTTCCTAATAGGGATGCTCTACACCATAGTGACTTCCTAATAGGGATGCTCTACACTGTAGTGACTTCCTAATAGGGATGCTCTACACCATAGTGACTTCCTAATAGGGATGCTCTACACTGTAGTGACTTCCTAATAGGGATGCTCTACACCATAGTGACTTCCTAATAGGGATGCTCTACACCGTAGTGACTTCCTAATAGGGATGCTCTACACCATAGTGACTTCCTAATAGGGATGCTCTACACCGTAGTGACTTCCTAATAGGGATGCTCTACACTCTAGTGACTTCCTAATAGGGATGCTCTACACTGTAGTGACTTCCTAATAGGGATGCTCTACACTGTAGTGACTTCCTAATAGGGATGCTCTACACTGTAGTGACTTCCTAATAGGGATGCTCTACACCGTAGTGACTTCCTAATAGGGATGCTCTACACTCTAGTGACTTCCTAATAGGGATGCTCTACACCATAGTGACTTCCTAATAGGGATGCTCTACACTCTAGTGACTTCCTAATAGGGATGCTCTACACTGTAGCGACTTCCTAATAGGGATGCTCTACACCATAGTGACTTCCTAATAGAGATGCTCTACACTGTAGCGACTTCCTAATAGGGATGATCTACACCATAGTGACTTCCTAATAGGGATGCTCTACACCATAGTGACTTCCTAATAGAGATGCTCTACACTCTAGTGACTTCCTAATAGGGATGCTCTACACCATAGTGACTTCCTAATAGAGATGCTCTACACTCTAGTGACTTCCCAATAGGGATGCTCTACACCGTAGTGACTTCCAGATAGGGATGCTCTACACTGTAGTGACTTCCTAATAGGGATGCTCTACACTCTAAGGACTTCCTAATAGGGATGCTCCACACCGTAGTGACTTCCCAATAGGGATGCTCTACACTTTAGTGAACTTCCCAATCATGATGATAACTTGTCTACAGTAAATGCTATATTTCCAATCCCGTGAGGAGCTTGAAGGATCTAATGCTGGGAACGTGTCAGGCAATTACTTTGCAAATGGATGTGCTACAGCTCTCTCTGGGGTAAACTAAATGCATTCCCATGTGTTCTGCTCTTCACGCCTGTCAATTACAGACAGGATGGCTCCCTCACTGCACACAGAGATACAATTAGCAGGGAACTTCTGTTACAGAATCACAGAACTGCATCAAGCACCACTAATATATGTCATATATTTTGCTCCATGAAATGGGTGTGATCTAGCATATAAAATGTACTATATTATAATTTAATTACCACCATTACTGTTCTTGTATAACTAGCATCATGTATTCAGCCATGATCTGCCACATGCAAGGAAAGCTAAATGAGATCAACATAATTTTGTCTCCTTGATAAATAGGATGGAAAGTAATGGAAGTAATGTAGGCAACGGACAGGGAGTTATGAGTCAACACACCATCATACTATAATTCTGTAAGGTAGATGAAGTCAGTATCCTGCTATATCCATTCTCTACTTACAATACTATCACAACAAACAATGATCAACTAAACATTTCCCTGATGCTGCAAGGAAAATCCTCTTAGCACTTTAACGGACTGCTCAGAGGAACTCACCTTGAGTGTCCCATGGGTGATGTTGTTGATATCCATAGACAGGACATGGTCCTTACAGCCTACATACATCCTGTCCTGGTCCTCGTCCATCAACAGGATCCTGTAGTCCATGGCTTTGTCTGACAGACTGTAGTACTCCACCGTCTGGGAGGCCTGCAGGTCTGTGGGATACAAACAGACAATGTTATGGTGGGAAATAATGAGGGATCTGTTGCGTTTACAGCAGGACTATACCAAGTCAGCCAACACTGACTAAACTAGTGCATAAAAAAGGTGATTGCATCTGTTTTGCAACACATGCAGTAGATTCCACACAACAACTTTCCAGCCACTTTATGAACACTGGACTATCATGGTGAGCAAAAGAGATCTGTGGAAAAACCATTGACTTGGTTGTCTCTCTGACCGACCAGCTACTGAAAAAGCCCTTATTGTCCTAAAGCTAGAAGGAAGAAGTAAACATCCTCTGTCTCTAAGCGTCCAGAGACGGATAGCTCTCCATCCAAACCATCAAAGGCCTTCACTGTCTATGCCAAACTCATGCATATTCATCACTATTGACAGGGGGCAGGAGTGGAGGAGTTGAGAGCAAGTTGATCCTTCTTCCTTTGTCTTCTCTCTCTAATCAACAAACAGGCTGGCTGTGCTCTCCTTCAGGCCTCCAGGCTAAAGTCACTTTTCATTATTCTATTCAATAGTATTGCACATTGCTTTTGAGGTCGAGGCCCTTTTATCCTGAATGAAAGCCGTTTTCCAGTGCCTCCCCTCCCCCTCTCTTTTTGATCATGGATGTGTGTTTAGTGCTGTTGCCATATGGAATAAAGCTAGAGTTGTTTACATGAATAAGTACCGTTTCCCACGCCTCTTCACTCTATTGATCTTGACATACCTCTATAAGCATCCTCATATCCTACGCCCCAATCACATGTAGAGAAATCAACTTCAGCCATATTGTTTAAAAAGCATACATTTGTCGGTTGGTGTATCATGTATAATTTTAGGCATGAGCATTCTCACAGTACGGAATGAAGAACACACCACACACAAAATATGCTTTGTTTCCACCAGACTCAAATCTAATACGAAGGCCCTTGTCAAACTCCAACAAGCCAATGTGTATTTAATAAAGGGAACCTCTGGAAAAAGGAGAAGATCCACATCTCAAAAGCTTTACAGCTTAGGAGATAGTGTCGCATTGGGCTCAGGGAGATATTGGGTTAGCTCAAGCCTTCGGCTCATCAGGCTAAAGATGTTCAACAGCAGCTCTGCCAGAGATCAGGGAAGCCAGGCGTGCCACCAGGGGTGAAGAGGTAACTATAAGAACTAATTAAAACCATGCTTCACTCCAAACCACTCTTACCTACATCCCTCCAGAATAACAGGCAGGGGAGAGATTTAAAGACCTTCTTGGAAAGGGTTTTATTTTATATTTTTCTTATCCTTGAGGGAAAGGAGTGTTCTTTTTACAAGCCTGCGGGCTCCTGCTTCTGTTTTTCCTGGAGCAAAAGGTGTTGACTCTCACTTAATGATTCCTGTTTACAGAAGGGTTTATTGTAGCCCTGCTCAATGTGGATCTGGAATCCCCCCTAAAGTCAATGCTCTTGGTACAGTCTGATTCTATCCATATTCTCCCTCTGGAACATTCCACAAGGGGAACAAAGTGTTCAGAGGGGTGTGGGGTGAGGTGGCCCGGGTGAAATAACTGTTATTATTATCATTAACTCTGTATTGTGTTCTCAGTGGAAGAATTGGAGACTTTCATGTTTCCTCCCGTGGGTGGAAGCCCTAACTAAGTCCAGTGTTTTGGGGGGAAACGCGGCAGGCGTGCGTCACATGACCCCGCCACCCAACTGATCCACAGTGAGGCGAGCATTGCCTCTGGTGCATACCATGGGATCCAGTGTCTGTCTGCTCATCATGACCCCAGCAGGAAACACATGTTTCATGACTGGGCAAGCATTACAGCCTTCTATCAAAATGTCACAATAGCCGTTAGTATAGTGCACCTGCACTCTCTAAAGAAAACAACAAGACTCACTTCAAGTGCTTTTCTCCATCATTTTCTGCCTAAGATACATGGGATTGCACAATTTAACATGGGTCTAATTTATAATGAGATAGGCTTACAAAGAGAGATGGTGGCAGGCAGGTTTGTGGATGTTTATTCTACTACCTATTAACCTTTGACCTGATGGGATCGGAGGTCATCCTTGTGGGACGAGTTAAGATTTTGACGCCATAACATGAATACGTGGCTGTGGAAATGTAATCTAAACTTAAACTATATAATGGCTGTCATAGATCAGTAATAATGAGTTCCAGAAGTATCGCTTAAAACATTTGAGGACAGTGGCTGATACATGTACAGTACTGTCTGTTGCCATATAAATCATTGGGTTGACAATCAAACCCATGCTCTTACGATGAGTTCGGGCCTGTTTATTGAAAACCAAATTATCAAATGGGAGCTCCCATATGCTCTCATCACAATGAATTATAAATCCATCAGGTTGTAGTAATATTTATTAGTCATGGGGGCTTAGCCTGCATTCCACTATGATGACATCACCAGCAGAGACCCTGAGTATGTCAAGTGTTTGTGGATATAATTGGCAAAATTGTCCTTGTCTGTCCAGTCTGCTATGGCTGGTGCTGTTTATGTAGACTGGATTCACTCAGATGTGGCTTGAGGATAAACTGGCTCTAAATGTTAAGCATAATGAATAAGAATGTTGGTCATTGTTATTGGCTCGGTTGAAGTATTCAGGGGGTCGTAAAATGGGAAGACATCACCCTTGACAGAAAGACATTTGGGAGGTCTGGTATGTACTGTAGGTTGAGCTGCTGTGGTGTTGACTGTGAGGATGAAATGGCGTGTCCCTTGTTGTTTAGGCATCATGGACAGGATACAAAAACATTTCTGGCCTCGTTATAGAACACGCCCGCAGTAGGAGAACACAGAGCAGTGTTGAGGACTGAGTAGAGGATTGTGGGTAGTCTATTATTTATGTGGGCAGGTGGGCCGCACCTTCCCCCGTGTGCCTCCTGGTAGGACTCCAGAGTTCACTTTGACTGTGAGCATTCACCCATGGGGGCTCCCGCTGTGCAGGAATAGCGTTCTGACCAGGCGCGGTCATCCATGTAGTGGACTGCGGGTTGCAGAGCAGCCGACCGCTGCAGGTGACCGCACAGTAATACCTCTAGTCCCTTTGAAGAGTGGTTCATTTGTGAGAGCTTGGTCAAGTGGAAGCGGCACAAAAACCTTCAGTAGGGGCCAAGAGACCACAACGGTCATTCAATATTTAAGAGTGGTGGTGGGTTGCGGGCTTCGCATCGTCGTACACTGCCGCAGAGCAACTACGGATGTTATCTAGTCTGAGTGAAGTAGTCTACACATTTCGCATGCAAGACTAAAACCCAGATATAAATCCATACTAGCGGTCACCCAAGACATCAGGTCAGAGATCCTCGATGGTGAGAATGTAACTAATGAGCCTAATGGATACACATTCACCTTGACATTACAGGAGGATCTCAGATGATCTATATTTCATCAGCTTATTAACACACTTTCGATTCACATTTGCATTGATCCCCAGTCCAGTGAACCTTATGCACGGAGGGCAAATCTGTTTTAAACAGCAGGCTTTTATAACAGTCTAAAACCCACCAGGAACGTCTAGTGGCATGACAAGACTACAAGCTTTGATCATCATTCCCTATAAACGAGTCCTCCGTAAACTAAGGGAGAGAAAGGCAACAACCGTCCTGCATGCCACATAGTACTTCCCAAAAGGAACAAAACAGTTGTGATGTCAGTCTGTAGAATCTAAGTGAAAGGATTTGGGCAACAGCAGGGACTTGTCCTTCCGCCCATGATGGTTTTACTGTAAATAAAATCGTGGAAGAGATTACAGTGCTCAAGAGATTGCAGTGCTCATAGATGGGATAGGCCCTGTCTTGTGAGATATGGTGCCACCACAGAGAATAAGGAGTTTCCCTCCGGCGAAGTGAAAACCCATAACACGGAATGACAGACCAACTCTCCCATTTGTTAGGCTGATCAAAGTAGTGGGCCTCCACCATGATCCCCACCAGTAAACAAGCCAGTGGTGTTTTAGGTTTGGCTCGCCATACAAGGAACAGTTTTATCACATTGCAGAATCATAAAAATAAAGATTCAGCGCCGCTGGAAAGTACGCCGTCTGGCTTTTACAAGAGCGATGACTTTGTGGGTCCCCCCAAGACCAGGTTTAAGGACATGGAGCCAGCAGTCTGTGCTGGTGGGCCCACTGAGCCACCCTGACAGACTCATTCTACTCTCCCTTTCTCTATGTGGGGGGCACCAGCTGGGGACTGACACTCTCAGGCTGTACTGAGCCATGACACCTGTAGTCCACCTGTGTCCAGGCAGGGTCAGGTGCACAAGGAGGCAGGAGAGGTATCAAAAGTTCAGGATTACGGCATCGTGTGAACTGACAACTTCCTAATATGGATGCCGTACACGGTACAGCATGGTTCGAGCCAAGGCTTTATCTGGGGATGAAGTTTAGGAGAACCAAGTCTACACAACCAAGATTTAATCCACTCTACTCATAGGAGTACTGGAAAGCTAGACTAGGTTAAATGGTTAACTAGGCCTGTGGAGTGTGAGTTCTTGCTGGATGTTGGCTACCTCGGTGTCTGAGAGCCAAAGGCCCAGAGGTCTTCAGACCCCATTAACACCACAGAGCTGGGCAGGCGGCCAATCACAAAACTCCCTTTGTGTCTCAGATTCAATGCAGTCCTTTTCAAATGGGCCGCACCCTTGAAGGCCATCATGAATTCATTAACCACATGCAAATGAGGCATCATCTATTTTCAACGAATAGGACCTGTGTTCCACTGTTTTCAGGGGGAGGAGTAGGCGGATCCCAATCACTCGCCTTGATAAATATTGAAGCATGGGCTTAGTACACCCCCGCCCCCTGATTCATGTACCCACTGAAGATGGAGTGGGTTTCTTTATAAACTTCTGACTTTAGACCTCTTGCCAAGTGTCGGTGCTCTTTGTGAGGACAATGCCACATCTCCTTGGGTTCAGTTCTGCATGGCTACACTCCTCTAATACAATGTTGGTACATTCACACATACTGCGCCACTCACAACCTTTATCCTGGCAACTCAAAGCTTCGGTCTGGCTCTGGAGACACTGACCCGCACGATGACATTTCTTCCATCACCATGGGGATATAGGCCTAGCCTACAGTAACTCTACAGTATACAGTGTTTTGGCAGGTGGTATATAGGCAGGTAAAGCAGAGGGGGTGGTTTGGGTATCGTGCCAGAGTATGGTCTCCTCCTTGTCCCTCCTCGTAAAGAGGGACCACCCAGTGTGGCCAGTGCAGGGCGACAGAGTCGTCTGACATTCTTCACATTCTCGGCCAGGCAAGAGGAGCAGGAGCACACAAACTCACCGCTCAAGCATCAACACACTCATCTCCATAGACATACAGGGAGAGGGACAACTGCTTGGCTGACTAACTCTCATCCCATCCAATATCATCATCCTCTTCCCACCATTTTCTGCAAGTTACTGCATTATCTAGCAGTCTCCAGACATAATGTCAGGGGAATCTCATGGTCATATGTAGGATGACTATTCTCCTTTTAGCCTTTGGTATAACCTCCCTATCATTGATGTCTCACTCCATCTTCACTACGTAGGACACAAGGGTAGGACAAGATGGAACGAGAGTCTCAGAGTGTGGCTCTCTGAGACTCTGCAGGGTGAGGTTACTCAGCACCAGTATCAGAGCAGTCTTCGTTACACGGATGACCTGAGATGCGGCGGCGTTGGGTAATATTCCCTTCAGGAGTCTGAAACCGGAGACGCAAATCAACCTGTCCATCACGCTAGCTAGCGTTAGCCTTAATTACCACCTGGCCTCATCACCTGCCACAGAATCCCACCAACCCCATATAGGGCCTCTCACAACCTTTCACCTAACCAGTCCTCCGGTTACACCTTCACCCCGCCCGCAGATACCAAATCAAATGTATTTTTATTGTCAGTTAAGCTACAGACTACGGGCCCCATGAGACCAGAGGGAGAGTCAATATTGGACTATAAAATGTTCCTTCCTGTATTATACTTATGCTAAAATGTTTTCTTCTATTCTACTACCATTTACTTTACGTACGTATTCTTAACTTCTATATCTTATTCTTGTTGCATTGTTGAGAAGGAACCTGCAAGTAAGCATTTGATTGGACGGTGTACACATGACTAATAAAACTTGAAACTGTCAGGTTCAGGGGAGGTTTAATAGACAGTATTTGGCCATGAGATTCTCTGATTTAGTAGTGATGGAGGTGGAAGTGAAGCAAAGGCTGAGTAAAGTTTAGGCGAATGGGGCAGAGATGACATGTTGAGATCGTCGTTTTGATGGATTACAACGTTAATATTTCCTGGCTGACATCATGCAGGTCAAATGGTCATCTCAGTGCTGTTGAATGATGGTGAGGGTCAATGGTGTAAAGTACTTGACTATTTTTGACGACTTTTACTTCGCTACAATGATTTCCACTGGTATAATAGAAAGTTAATCCAAAGAGTCACTCTGAGCCTTGTTCCATTGTTAGTGAATGCAGTGCATTCGGAATATATTCAGACCCCTTGACTTTTTCCACATGTGGTTACATTACAGCCCTTTTCTACAATGGATTCAATTGTTTTCCCCCCTAATCAATCTACAAACAATACCCCATAATGTCAAAGCAAAAACAGGTTTTTAGAACTGTTTTAGAATGTAAAAAAATTACACGTTTTAAATATCACATTTACATAAGTATTCAGACCCTTTACTCAGTACTTTGTTGAAGCACCTTTGGTAGAGATTACAGAGTCTTCTTGGGTATGACGCTACAAGCTTGTGTAACAGTATAACTTTAGACCGTCCCCTCGTCCATACCCGGGCGCGAACCAGGGACCCTCTGCACACATCAACAACAGTCACCCTCGAAGCATCGTTACCCATCGCTCCACAAAAGCTGCGGCCCTTGCAGAGCAAGGGGTATCACTACTTCAAGGTCTCAGAGCAAGTGACATCACTGATTGAAACGCTATTTAGCGCGCACCGCTAACTAAGCTAGCCGTTTCACATCCGTTACACTTGGTACACCTGTATTTGGGGAGTTTCTCCCATTCTTCTCTGCAGATCCTCTCAAGCTCTGTCAGGTTGGATGGGGAGCGTCGCTGCACAGCTATTGTCAAGTCTCTCCAGAGATGTTAGATCGGTTTCAAGTCAGGGCTCTGGCTGGGCCCCTCAAGGACATTCAGAGACTTGTCCCGAAGCCACTTCTGCGTTGTCTTGGCTGTGTACTTAGGGTTGTTGCCCTGTTGGAAGGTGAACCGTCGCCGCTGTCTGACGTCAGTGCTCTTGAGCAGGTTTTCATCAAGGATCTCTGTACTTTGCTCTGTTCATCTTTCACAATCCTGACTAGCCTCCCAGTCCCTGCTGCTGAAAAACATCCCCACAGCATGATGCTGCCACCACCATGCTTCACCGTAGGGATGGTGCAAGGTTTCCTCCAGACGAGACGCTTGGCATTCAGGCCAAAGAGTTCAGTCTTGGTTTCATCAGACCAGAGAATCTTGTTTCTCATGCGGTTTGACCACTCTACCATAAAGGCCTGATTTGTGGATTGCTGCAGAGATGGTTGTCCTTCTGGAAGGTTCTCCCATCTCCACATAGGAACTCTGGAGCTCTGTCAAAGTGACCATTTGGTTCTTGGTCACCTCCTTGACCAAGGCCCTTCTCCCCCGATGGCACAGTTTGGCTGGGCAGCCAGCTCTAGGAAGAGTCTTGGTGTTTCCAAACTTCTTCCATTTAAGAATAATGGAGGCCACTGTGATCTTGGAGACCTTCAATGCTGCAGACATTGTTTGGTACCCTTCCCAGATCTGTGCCTCGACACAAAGCTATGTCAGAGCAAGCACACACCTGTCTATATAAGCTCTACGGACAATTCCTTCGACCTCATGTCCTGGTTTATGCTCTGACATGCACTGTCAACCTTACATAGAAGGTGTGTGGCTTTCCAAATCATGTCCAATCAATTCAATATACCACAGGTGGACTGCAATAAATTTGTAGAAACATCTCAAGGATGATCAATGGAAACAGGACTCACCTGAGCTCAATTTCGAGTATCATAGTAATGGGTCTGAATACTTATGTAAATAAGGTATCCGTTTTTTTAATGCATTTGCAATGTCTAAAAAACAGTTTTCACTTTGTCATTATAGCATATTGTGTGTAGATCTATGAGATTTAAAAAAATCCTTGTTACAATAAGGCTCTAACATAACAAAATGTGGTTAAAGGGAAGGGGTCTGAATACTTTCCCAATGCACTGTATGTAATAGTCTAGCTGTGTTAGTTGAACACTTTCCCTTTTATTATGTAGATAACCTTGGCCTTTTTCTATGGAAACTCACTTAAGCTCAAAGCCAGTATGAGAATAGTTCTGTGTGCAAAATAATTTATTTAATGATACATCCGTAAAAAAGACAGAAAAACAACATTGAGAATACATTTCACAGGATCAATAGCCTAAATTCTCAAAGACCAGTCACCATTTTCATTTAACCCTGTGTATCTTCCAGAAAGATACTGTCTCTTCCATATTGATGGCCATTGATTACCTTTCAACATGGTGCACGGGATGAACACTAAAACATTCATCTGGGGCGGCAAGGTCAAAGACAGGAATGTCAAAACACTGAGACAGGAAGAGAAAGGAGGAGAAAGGAGAGAAAAAGTATGACTGACAGAAGGCTTGTCAAACCCTGCCTGCAAACACAGCAGCCGTAGGCTTTGCTGCAGCCTGTACCCGCTAACCTTCACTGGAGAATGTCCTGTTTCTAACTCAATCAATTCGCTCGGCTAGCAACAGGATACATGCCTGGAGACACAAACAACAACCACACAAAAAAATGACCCTTATCAGCCTGGTTATTTGTATGTCTAAACATCTCTCTGTCGACAGTATTGACAGGTCACCGGGTTGTATAGCCTTGAACTCCCTGGAGCATACCATCACGGATTTGGGACTTCACTTGAAAGGCAAATTATGTTGCAAATTAAGTTTAGATGCAATCTGGGAAAAATAGTGTAAAGCAGATATGGGATGCTGTGTGAAATTATAAGCATTTTACTTTACTTCCATGCCCCTGAGCACTAATGCAGAAACACTGGTCCACTTTTGCCGCTCGTCAGCCCTGCCTATAACCTTTGACGACCTTCGACTTCCTATTGGCCCTGCTGACGCCCATGCAGGCAGCAGTCTGTTTGACCTATCCAGGCCCCGTAATTGCGGAGGGGTCAGCAATAGAAGACAAAAGGGCAAACCCACAGAGAACACATTATCATGAGATCTGGGGCAAGTTAGGCGATTTAAAGGTTTAAAGGTTTAGGTTCGGCAGGGATAAAACCTTGAACATCAAACCACTGGCTCAGACCTTCCCATTAGATTTCAAGTTTGAGACATTATCTTACAGGAGGTGAATGTTACATGGGCAAGGTTCTGCTGTTTATCTTCCAAATGATTCCTTCACGTAGGAATTCAGAAAATGTTTTTACTTTGGCTGTGTTTCAGTTTCACTGAATGCACCTCTTGATTTCCCTCAGTAAAACGCAAACGTTTTTCAGGATACCTGAGGTATTCCAAATATTCACTTAACAGCTCACAGCCTCAATTTGTTTTATAAAGAGGGCCGAAAAAAACCCTGGTCAGTTTCCATGGTGATTCAGCGGAAAGGTATACCATCAGGAAGTAATCAAATGTGAAGAATTTGCATGCGCACACACCATCCCACAATTAAATAAACATACTTCACAGTTGGACGAGCACCCGATTGTCGTCCTTTATAAGTAATGAGGGCTAGGAGGAGATTCTAATGACGCATGATAAAAGAAGGAACTGATCTGAGGAAGCTGGGGAAACAGAGCATCCGTTCTATGGTGAGAGGCTGTGAGACAGACGGCTGTGTGTGTGAGACGTCTGGTTCCGCTCAGGGTTTGGCTGAGAACAGGAGTAGCTCCCAGAGAGAGGGAACATTCATTACAAGAACACCATCTTAATCAATCTCCCACACATCTCTAACTGCAGCTAAGCGACCAAGGCTCTCTACCAAGGACTAGACATGAGGATTCAAATAGACACCTGCTAAACACACACACATACACTTTACTTTTTTTCCCCAACGTAATTTCCATAGTGACACCCTGACCACCAGCAGTGTTTTCCCAGGATAGAAGGACATTAATGACATCTTAAACAAAGACCACCACCCACCCTGAGCCACACGCACCCTGTCAGCGGTGACAGTGACCATGACTCTCAACACCCACTGTGTTAGTGTACAATCCTCTTCACAATCACCCAGAGAGAAACAAAACCAAAATCATCCCACCAGACCATATACAGAAAGCCTTAGATGTGTAATAAATCTTCTTAGGGTTAGGCCCCTTTTTTTCTAAATTTCCACCTGAATGACGTGCCCAAAGTAAACTGCCTGTTGCTCAGGCCCTGAAGCCAGGATATGCATATAATTGGTACCACTGGAAAGAAAACACTTTGAAGTTTGTAGAAATGTTAAAATAATGTAGGAGAATATAACACAATAGGTATGGTAGGAGAAAATCCAAAGAAAAACCAACCGGAATATTTTTATTTGAGAGAGACCATGCTCTTACAGTGGAAAGTATAAGGGCATACTGGAAATTAGCTTCCTGGATGCAATTCCTATGGCTTCCACTGGGTGTCAGCAGTCTATGTTCAAGGTTTCAGGCTTGTAACTTCAAAAACGAAGAAGAAATATCAGTTTTAGTACAGGGACCCAGTCTTGGAAATTCGTGTTTGCTCTCGCCATGACAGAACACACCGGCTAAAATTGGTTTCCTATTGAACATACTTCTTTCCGTAAGAAATAATAGAGTTTTCTTATATTTTAGGGTATCTGAGGAGTAAGTAGAAACATATTTTGACTTGTTGAAACAAAGTTTAGAGGTAGATTTTCAGATTCCTTTCTCTGTATGTTGAACGAGTGGATTACTCAAATCGATGGTGCCAACTAAATTGACTTTTTGGGATATAAAGAAGGATTTTATCTAACAAAACGACACTATATGTTATAGCTGGGACCCTTTTATTGACAAATCAGAGTAAGATTTTCAAAAGGCAAATGAATATTTAATCGCTATTAGTGAATTTATGAAACCTGTGCTGGTGGAAAAATATTTTGATATGGGGTGCCATCCTCAAACAATCACATGGCATGTTTTCACTGTAATAGTTACTGTACATCAGACAGTGCAGTTAGATCAACAAGAATTTAAGCTTTCAACCGATATAAGACACTTTTATATGTACCTAAATGTTTCATATTCATACCTTTTATGATTATTTATTTGAATAGCGCACCCTCCAGTTTCCCCGGAAGTTGTCCCGTTAGCGGGACGCCTAGGCTTAAGAAGAAGTTGCCATAGCCCTGGGCTCGCAACTCGTTAATATGGCCTCCTAACAATTAGATGAGGGCTAAAACATTGTCTTCCTGGCATGTAAACTCACTGGCAGGTGCAGAATGCAGCCTAACAAAGGTTGTGAAATGTTTCACCTGGGTCAAACAACAGATAGTATCAACATGGCATGAGCCAGGGCCTTTCTGACCAAGAAACTGATGATCAAACCTTTTCTTCTATGCTCAGCAATTTGGCTAAATAAACTGAGATGACATCCAGATACTGCATGTTTGAAATAAAAGCCAAGAGAGAGAAGTTCATTCGGTTTCTGATTAAAAGCGTATCACCTATGTCACTGAATCCATTTGAGAAAGGACAATGCTATATGACCACTGGACTAGATCCCGATACATTTTCCACCTTAGTTGAAATGGAAACAAATCTCCATATAATCTATAGCAGGGATTTAAATAAACACAGATTATCAACATCGCAGTGCACTTGATTTGTGGACCATGACAGAGGTGGTAGTAGTAGCCATCAAATCACCACGCCAAGGGCTCCAAATCACAAAGCTTTCTCTGAGCAGGTGAAGTGTGAATCTGAATGGACTAGGTAATCCTAGCCCAGGATTCAGCCAAATATTTTATTACATTTTCTCTGCTTTTGTTTGGATCCTGGCCTAGGATTAGACCTAGCCCAGTCTAATCTATACCTCACCTGCTCAGAGAAAGCTATAGGAAGCCTCACTGTTAGTGGTTTATTATTCAGTCCTTAGTCCTGGGCTTTGTACCATTCTCACATTTTAATGATTCATGGGAAAATATGGCCCTTATCTTCTTTTATCCATGGTTGACAAAACACAGACTTCAGAACACTCTGCTATTCATTATTTTAACTTTCACTGAGACAACAGATGGAGTCTGTGTTTTGGAATATATGAAATGAAAGGGGACGCAAGACTAAATATTGGAGAAAATAAAAGTGATTGAAAACAAAAGTTTAAAAACAAATCCCTTATCATGCTAGTAAATCCATACTTATTTTTGCAAAGAATTGAAGCCCCTCATTTATTTTCCAGCTTTACTGAAACATATGGCTGTATTTGACTGTTTATTATATAGGACTGCGTTCTGGGGCCTGCGTTTCTCACTGTTTATTATTGTGTTTTGGCTGTTGTCCCGTTGCGTTGCGTTTGCCTCTCAGAGACTAGATTAAGCAATGTGAGGGAGCAGGAATGTCAGTGACGGCAACCTCTCCTGGAGACGCAAGCTGACTCACTCAGCCACGTGAACCTGCCTTACCCTCGGCTAGAGTTTCAGGAGAGAGGGAAGAAAAGATGGGTAGCTAGAGGGAGAGAGAGAGAGAGAGGGAGAGAGAGTGAGATACTGTGTACTGACACAAGTCTCCTCCCAGAGTTTGTTTTCTCTTATTTTGGTTTAGTCAGTTTAGGCTGTAGTAATAAAGAGTGTTTACTCCAGGGAACTACAGTATATCTCACCTCCAGTGCAGAACCTTTAACACACACCCTTACACTTGCTGCTGACTGGACCCCCCACCTGTTACCCTCTCTGGGCCCTGCACCTCTCTTCTCCCCACCCTGGTACTGGAGAGAGCCCATGCACCCCAAATACTTCCCTCAGTGGGGAAATCCACACTGGAGTTTATTGGAGAGAAGAGCCCTCTCCCTGGGTCAGAGGAGTATAAACTCCCTACATCTGGATCTCTCCCAGGCAGAAGCTCCACTGAAGGCAGGATGAAATATGGAGCCTGTCCGCCCCAACGGCAAATGATTTCCATCTCCACCAACAAAGATCAGTTCAGCTCAACTCCCCTGTGCTTAACATCTCGGATAGAATAGCTCTAAAATCACAGCATGGAAGCTAACCAACACCTGAAATCTTGGCTCCCAATCACATCTCCATTCCTTTCTTTAAAACGTCCTTCTAGTCACTGCCAAATTCCCTCCCCTTCTGTTTTCACACTAATTCAATCCAATGAGTCCCATGAGAATGAAGCACAGCGAAGCACCTACATAGATCATCCTAAGTGACAGACACACATCTGACTTTAAAAAAAGAAAAGCTTCTACCGGTCCACCACAAAACCAGAGCTAAGCAACCAAGAACCACTTTAGAACATATTTGACTGATAATAGCTCCCTTTGACGTTTCACTAAGATACAGTAGAACTGCACTAAAGCAAGGAATGGAGACAAATCAAATCCACACATGGAAAAGGGATTGACCAATCCCATGATCAGCAGCAGGGATAGATTCATTCCCAGTATGTTGATGGTGAATCCTGGAGGATAGACATTTTAACAGGGCAGGAGTGAATAGGCCTACCGTGGTTGTATGTAAAAGCCACAGAGGTATTTGAGTGGTTTGGTCTGTTTGCAGTGAGATAGCATACATTTTCCAAGCCACCAGTAATGCTCCACACATCCCCTAGACAAGAGTATACAGCCTGGGTCCTGTCTGTGAGCAGCTCTGCTGAGTTGGGCGTTTCACTGCCTGTCTCTGGGCTACAGCACTGGGCTACAGCACTCAAGACAATCACAGAGAAACACAGAGAGAAGAAGAGAGGGAAAGGAGAGAGAAAGTCAGTCAATGAAAGGAGAAAGGAGAGACAGTAGGAGAAAAGGGGCAGAGAGAGGATGAGAGCCAGTGAGAGGAAGAGAAAGGTGCCTGGAGTCAAGGAAAAAGGCAATTAAGGTCACAGTTATGAAAACTTAGGACACTAAAGAGGCCTTTCTAGTGACTCTGAAGAACACCAAAAGAAAGATGCCTAGGGTCCCTGCTCATCTGCGTGAACATGCCTTTGGCATGCTGCAAGGAGGCATGAGGACTGCAGATGTGGCCAGGGCAAGAAATTGCAATGTCCGTACTGTGAGACGCCTAAAACAGCGCTACAGGGAGACAGGGCGTACAGCTGATCGTCCTCGCAGTGGCAGACCACGTGTAACAACACCTGCACAGGATCGGTACATCCGAACATCACACCTGCGGGACAGGTACAGGATGGCAACAACAACTGACCGAGTTACACCAGGAACGCACAACCCCTCTGTCAGTGCTCAGACTGAAGCGGGATTGATTTGGAGGTGGAGGGTCCGTCACGGTCTGGGCCGGTGTGTCACAGCATCATCGGACTGAGCTTGTTGTCATTGCAGGCAATCTCAATGCTGTGCGTTACAGGGAAGACATCCTCCTCCCTAATGTGGTACCCTTCCTGCAGGCTCATCCTGACATGACCCTCCAGCATGACAATGCCACCAGCCATACTGCTTGTTCTGTGCGCGGTTTCCTGCAAGACAGGAATGTCAGTGTTCTGCCATGGCCAGCGAAGAGCCTGGATCTCAATCCCATTGAGCACGTCTGGGACCTGTTGGATGAGAGGGTGAGGGCTAGGGCCATTCCCACCAGAAATGTCCGGGAACTTGCAGGTGCTTTGGTGGAAGAGTGGGGTAACATCTCACAGCAAGAACTGGCAAATCTGGTGCAGTCCATGAGGAGGAGATGCACTGCAGTACTTAATGCAGCTGGTGGCCACACAAGATATTGACTATTTCTTTTGATTTTGACCCCCCCTTTGTTCAGAGACACATTATTCCATTTCTGTTAGTCACATGTCTGTGGAACTTGTTCAGTTTATGTCTCAGTTGTTGAATCTTGTTGTGTAAATATTTGTATGAACATATGTTAAGTTTGCTGAAAATATAAGCTGTTGACAGTGAGAGGACAGTGAGAGGACTCTTTCTTTTTTTGCTGAGTTTGGCACATCCACACAGTCTCTCCTGCATTGGGCCTGAAGGTACTGAAAGATGATCAAACATACCCATCAGTTTCTGTACAACATCAACACCAGTGTACAGTTACACCACTTATGAGGAGGGGTAGCTGGTTCCTGAAAGCATGAGAAACAAGAAACAACCCCTCCTCCCCCGCAAACTCCTTCCTAGTTCAGAGGGTTAATAATTCATCCAATTATCTGTGTCATGGAAATTAAATAGAAGAGGAACCAAGAGTCAGACCAAGAGTCTGTAACAACACTCACAGGGATGGGAAACTGTGCCTCCACCAACTGTGTGTGTTTAACGTTAACCAGGACCAGGCTGAGCCAGGGCAGTCAGTCATTCATGACACAGTACAGTACAATCTCACAGAGGTACGGCTCTGGCTCGCCTCAATGACATGGAACAGAACAAAGAAATGGAACCATGATTTCAGGATCTCACAGGCCGAAACCAAGAACATGTCGATGTTAAGGCCCACAGGGACTAAGCAGCATGGGTACTTTAAAGGTTAGAGCCGGCCTCCCACTATCTGGTGGAGAACACTGATTAAATGTCAATCAAACGCAAACATCTAAGGGAACATTCAACGATCTCATCTCAGACATTGCAGAGAAGGTAATTATAGAGTATTTTCTCATTAGTTCAAAATGACAAAGATGATTGTACATCCTCTGGTTGGGCATCAATCTGTTATTGACCATATGTGACCCATTAACACTATAAACTAATAGCTTCATTGTGTTTTGTAAGCTCATCACAGCTGTGATAAAACACAGCAGACCAGGATGAGACTAAGCCTGAGGTAATGCTTTACGGATGTTCTGTAGAAGGTTAGATGGAGGGCATGTCTGTCCGATGCTTAGGAATTCACTGTTGGAGTAAACAGGACATTTCTTTACCTTCGAAGGAGAGGAAGACTCTTGGCAGTGGCTGGAGGAAGCTGGATACACAAGTGAGGAGGAGAGAGAGAGCCAGGAGGGTGGATCTGACTCCTATCCAGGGCGGGGTCTTAACGACCCCCTCCGGCCACCTCATGACAGCAGGGCCTCACACCACACCTAGTCCAAATAACCTGAGGGAGGAAGAGAGAGGGACATCACTGGTCAGACTACAGTACCACAGATACGGCAGGGATGTTCAAATCCAGTCCACGAGGGCTACAGCACTGCTGATTTTATTCTCTTCCTGGTAGTTAATAGATCCCAGTAATTGATTGATTCACTCATCTCGTTTCCCAGGTCTGAAACAATTCCTGATTAGAATGGTAGGATGAAAACTAGCAGTGATGCAGCCCTCCATGATCTATTCCAGTCCTATGGTGTCTACTTCCTGTCCTATGGTAACTACTTCCTGTTCTAATAATAACACTAAATAAGGAGGATCCGTTTTAAAGGAGAGAGATCAGAGCGTCACATGACAGTTAAATCCATCAGTTACCACATCCTTTAACATGGCTCACTGTTAAATATGGATGAGATTCCTCTACACAAAAGAACTGGGGGAGAATCTCCTGTCCTGCCTTCACTCTGCTTCCATTATTGGACAAGAGGAGCTCCATTATTGATGAAGACAGGTATTACCAGGGGATCTTCTCCTGTAGAGAGATTCTCTTACTGCTAACCAAAAAATGTGCAGGCTCTTCTGCCCAAGGCCATGGCACTCAATGTGTTGTATGCAAAGTATCCATATTGGTTTAATAAAAATAAAAAAAATGTGGGAGACAATAAAATGCACCCAAATAAAGGCAGATCTATATTCTCATGGCTTATAGATGAGGGTGGGATATCTATGAAACTTTCAATTTGGGATGCAGCTGACGGAAAGGTTGAGGCACTGGGATCAGATGAACCATATATCACCCAGCTGAAATGTAACCTGCATGACGGGCTTGGGTCGTCGTTTGAGGGGCCGCGTGTGAAGAGTTAGAACGCATATGGAAAAGTGCAGAAGGGTTAAGATCTCTTTGTCAGCATGGCTTCCTAAACCGGCCCTAGCCCTCCCTATCCCAGCCCACCCTAGCTGGAGTGAGTTCACGGAGAGAGAAGCCCTTGCGCTGGACTGGAGATGTCAGCCTCACAGCTGCTTAAGCCATCGCTGGAGACCGGAGCCTCTACTGCTGCTGAGTGCCAGGAGTCATTACAGTGAGAGAAGACACAGGCCTGCCATGACACACCACCTCAGCAGGATTAGACACATACAACTGAAACTTCTCTCCTGCTTTAAATCTACCACGGTCATACTGTATAACCTGTCAGGTGGTATCATGGAGATCCCTACAAATATGACTGGCACCTAGCTAGTACAACTGACCTGCCTAACCTCCTAAAGTATATCTGGCAGCCCGGTAGTGCTCTATGTACACAACCAAACTCCACATTGATGTACATAACAGCCTTATAAGGAGCAATGCTCCACATTCTGGTGTACAAAGCCATGTGGATAGCCATAAACATTCATTTGTCTGGCGAGACTGTAGTCAGTCCAGAAATACTGCTGCTTGCTGACGCCTTGCCAAGGAATCCTGGCGATGACAATTAAATCGGTCTCCACAAAGGAGGTGGACTTGAATAAATACAGCAATACATTACCGAAGGGGTATAAGAATAATTGGGTTTATTGTGTGTTGTTTGGCCCTTTGCCTAAGGAATGTTCCATCTGACCACTTCAGAGGGAGTCTCTCTTTTCAAAAACGACCAGTCAATGAATGTATGATGACATTTTGTTTTTCCTAGATGCTGAACAGGAGATCTGATCATCTGGCTCTGCCATAATGTCCTTATTGAATGAGAGAAATTCCTCTGTCTGTCTTTTGTAATGGACTATTCATATCTAACACAATTGAGCACGTTTACAGTGCATTCGGAAAGAATTCAGACCTCTTGACTTTTTTCACATTTAGTTTTGTTACAGACTTATTCTAAAATGTATTAAATTAATGTTTTTTTTTCAATCTACACACAGTAACAAAGCGAAGCGAAAACAGGTTTTTACATTATTTACATAAGTATTCAGACCCATTACTATGATACTCAAAATTGAGCTCAGGTGCATCCTGTTTCCATTGATCATCCTTGAGATGTTTCTACAAATTGGTTGGAGTCCACCTGTGGTAAATTCAATTGATTGGACATGATTTGGAAAGGCACACAGCTGTCAGAGCAAAAACCAAGCCATGAGGTTGAAGGAATTGTCCGTAGAGCTCATGTCTTGGTTTTTGCTCTGACACAGGATTGTGTTGAGGCACAGATCTGGGAAGGGTACCAAAAAATGTCTGCAGCACTGAAGGTCCCCAAGAACATCATTCTTAAATGGAACAAATTTGGAACCACTAAGACTCTTCCTAGAGCTGGCCGCTCGGCCAAACTGAGCAATCGGGGGAGAAGGGCCTTGGTCAGGGAGGTGACCAAGAACCAGATGGTCACTTCTACAGATCTCTAGAGTAACTCTGGGGAGATGGGAGAACCATCCAGAAGGACAACCATCTCTGCAACACTCCACCAATCAGGCCTTTATTGTAGAGTGGCCAGACGGAAGCCACTCTTCAGTAAAACACACATGACAGCCCAAAAGGCACCTAAAGACTCTCAGACCACGGGAAACAAGATTCTCTTGTCTGATGAAACCAAGATTGATCTCTTTGGCCTGAAGGCCAAGTGTCACATCTGGAGGAAACCTGGCACAATCCCTACGGTGAAGCATGGTGGTGGCAGCATCATGCTGTGGGGATGTTTTTCAGTGGCAGGGACTGGGAGACTAGTCAGGATCGAGGGAAAGATGAACAGAGCAAAGTATAGAGAGATCCTTGATGAAAACCTGCTCCGAAGCACTCAGGACCTCAGACTGGGGCGAAGGTTCACCTTCCAACAGGACAACGACCCTAAGCACACAGCCAAGACAACGCAGGAGTGGCTTTGGGACAAGTCTCTGAATGCCCTCAAGTGGCCCAACCAGAGCCCGGACTTGAACCCGAACGAACATCTCCTGAAAATAGCTGTGCAGCGACACTCCCCATCCATCCTGAGAGAGCTTGAGAGGATCTTCAGAGAAGAATGGGAGAAACTCCCCAAATGGAGGTGAGTCAAGCTTGTAGCGTCATACATAAGAAGTCTCAAGGCTGTAATCGCTGCCAAAGGTGCTTCAACAAAGTACTGAGTAAAGGGTCTGAATATAAAAAAATATATTTCCGTTTTTTTAATACATTTGCAAGCTGCAGTATTTCTGGACAGAGTACAGTCTTGCCAGACAAATTAATGTGAATATTTATGGCTCTCCATATGGCTTTGTACACTAGAATGTGATCGTTATGCGGTATTGTGTGTAGACTGATGAGGGGATTTTTAAAAATACATTTTAGAATAAGGCTGTACCGTAACAAAATGTGGAAAAAATCAAGGGGTCAGAATACTTTCCAAATGCACTGTACATGGAACGTAATGAGGAAAAAGCAGTCTCATCTGGGTTACGACTTGATAAATGGCTTGTTTTGCTCTAGACTCGCTCTTCTTCCTGGTCCTATTTGTACAAAGATTCCTCCTTTAGATAGAGATAACCACACTGTAATTACAACACATAAATTAGACAAGAGACTGTGTCTCTCTCTCTAGTCATGACAGAGATGCTATTTAGACCTCGAGCATGTAAATAATAGCAGATGGTAAATTATAATAATAATAGTAATAATAATATATTGAGAGTATAGAGTTAATCTGTGTGAATTGTCTGTATCGCAGTGATCCCTCTGCCTACAGGATCTACCAGAGGGCCTCCGAGTGTTCACACCACACCTTGTCACTCACAAGTTAATGGCTCGGGTACATGGACATGTTGCCAAGCACACTTTTGACTAGGGAGAGCTAAGGAAAACTGAGTGATTGTGTTCCTGAAAACAGAGGATTCAGGGCTCTACAGTAACCAGTTGAATAGAATTGAATAATACTTTTTTAACAATATCTTTGGTTTATCGTCAATCATCTCAGACTCACAATCTTCTATTTTTACTCATATAGTTAATGTCAGACAACGTGACAATCTCAGTCCCGGAGCAAAGGCACACTTGTGATCACCCTGATATATTTGTAATAGTACGTCCTATAACAATTCTACTTCTTTCTACTCGATGTAAATGTTAATATATCATGTATCCCACCATAAATACAGTATGGTGTGCAAACATCAGTGATGAAGAACAATCAAAAACACATTCAATGGTCAGCATTACTTTTCAGACTCCTCACAGCACCTCATTTCAGACATATTGTGACAAAACTCAACACAGAAAACCCCTTATCCATCATTATAGAAAGGAGAAAATAAACCACCAAACTGCAAACGGGTATCTAAATTAACAAGACACAAATGTAGCTACATTTGGATGAAGTATTTTGGAGATTTTCTTAATACTTGTCTAAATGTGTTCCCTTTCAGCCGTTCTTATTCCCTTTCCGTCTGTCTACCAGTGGGACCCTGCACCTGTTAGCCCAAATCCACGCAGCCCTCTCCCACTACCGCCTCTCTTTCACGGCCCCGGTGAGTGATCTCTCTGTCACAAAGATTGACTGTCCACACACCCCTGTCCCAGCCTAGGACAGCCCAGCCTAGGACCCACCTTATAAGGCTTCCTCTCCTGCTCTGTCTCTGTCCCGATCCCAAAGCCCTGGTTCCCTGTTTGTTCTTGTGTTGACCCAGTCCTTATCCTCTTCAATCACTTTAGCACCACTGAGACGGTTCCCTGGTGACTAACCCAGAAAGAAGGCAGAGAAGAGAGCGCTGCTGCTATTCCATCCAACCGCCTGCAGGACTGACTTGATGAGTGAAAGAGAAAGAGATGATAGAGGGAAGGGGAGAGAGAGGAGGAGAGAGAGAAAGGGCTGGCTTCCTATTACATACTCTACTGAAGTCCCCCCCCCTCGTTTCTCTTTCTCTCTCCCCCTCCGTCAGCTAACGAGACAGCGAACTGATCACCCAATCCCTCCCAGTACTAACATTTATCTGGAGGATTCCCATCTCAGACAGACAGAGAGGATTCCCATCTCACACAGACAGACAGAGGACTCCTACCTCACACAAACACAGACAGACAGAGGACTCTTACCTCACACAGACACAGACAGACAGAGGTCTCCTACCTCACACAGACACAGACAGACAAAGGACTCCTACCTCACAAAGACACAGACAGACAGAGGACTTCTACCTCACACAGACACAGACAGAGGACTCCTACCTTACACAGACAGACAGAGGACTCCTACCTCACACAAACACACAGACAGAGAGGAATCCTACCTCACACAAACACAGACAGACAGAGGACTCCTACCTCACATAGACACAGACAGACAGAGGTCTCCTACCTCACACAAACACAGACAGACAGAGGATTCCTACCTCACACAGGGAGACAGAGGACTCCTACCTCATACAGACTCAGACAGACAGAGGACTCCTACCTCACACAGACACAGATAGACAGAGGACTCCTACCTCACTCAAACACAGACAGACAGAGGGCTCCTACCTCACACAGACACAGACAGAGGACTCCTACCTTACACAGACAGACAGAGGACTCCTACCTCACACAAACACACAGACAGAGAGGAATCCTACCTCACACAAACACAGACAGACAGAGGACTCCTACCTCACATATACACAGACAGACAGAGGTCTCCTACCTCACACAAACACAGACAGACAGAGGACTCCTACCTCACACAGGGAGACAGAGGACTCCTACCTCATACAGACTCAGACAGACAGAGGACTCCTACCTCACTCAAACACAGACAGACAGAGGGCTCCTACCTCACAAAGACACAGACAGACAGAGGACTCCTACCTCACACAAACACACAGACAGACAGAGGACTCCTACCTCACACAAACACAGACAGACAGAGGACTCTTACCTCACACAAACACAGACAGAGGACTCCTACCTTACACAAACACACAGACAGACAAAGGACTCCTGCATCACACAAACACAAGCAAACAGAGGACTCCTACATCACACAAATACAGGCAAACAGAGGACTCCTACCTCACACAAACACAGGCAAACAGAGGACTCCTACCTCACACAAAACACAGGCAAACAGAGGACTCCTACCTCACACAAACACAGGCAAACAGAGGACTTATACATCACACAAACAGGAAAACAGAGGACTCCTACATCACACAAACACAGGCAAACAGAGGACTCCTACCTCACACAAACACAGGCAAACAGAGGACTTATACATCACACAAACAGGAAAACAGAGGACTCCTACATCACACAAACACAGGCAAACAGAGGACTCCTACCTCACGCAGACAGACAGAGGCAACTAGGGAGAAAGCAGAAGAAGCAGGAGAATATGAGAGAGACTGAGCCAGTACCAATCAGTTATGTCCAGCAGAGCCCTGGACAGTTTATCTATGGACACTACCCAAACACATTCAGTCATATTGCCCTTCAGCAGTAGATGAAATTAAAACACAGACTCTTCCTTCTTCACTATCTACACTACACACCAACACAATATTAAATATTATTCCTGTTGAACATATCCAAATAATACAAATCACAACTAACATGGGCTGGAGACAGTTTCAAAAACAACACATTCATTATTTCATAGTAGTGTTGTAAAATGTTACAGCCCAGATTTTGGGTTAGTCGGGGGACATATTTTCTTCATGCTGAGACGTTATATGAATTCTGATGATAATTTGATATCCTAAGGAAGTTACTATGGCATTCACACAAATATTCCTAAACTATTCATTTCCTCCACTTGTGTTCTTATGTAGCCTGGCTCTCCATTCTAATATACAGTATATATACACACAGCTGAAGTTGGAAGTTTACATACACCCTCATGATGCCATCTATTTTGTGAAGTGCACCAGTCCCTCTTGCAGCAAAGCACCCCCACAACATGATGCTGCCACCCTCATGCTTCATGGTTGGGATGGTGTTCTTCGGCTTGCAAGACTCCCCCTTTTTCCTCCAAACATAAATATATTTATATTTTTCTTTCATCAGACCGGAGGACATTTCTCCAAAAAGTACGATCTTTGTGCAGTTGCAAACCATAATCTGACTTTTTTTATGGCGGTTTTGGAGCAGTGGCTTCATCCTTGCTGAGCGGCCTTTCAGGTTATGTCGATATAGGACTCGTTTTTACTGTGGATATAGATACTTTTAAACCTGCTTCCTCCAGCATCTTCACAAGGTCCTTGCTGTTATTCTGGGATTGATTTGCACTTTTTGCACCAAAGTACGTTCATCTCTAGGAGACAGAACGCGTCTCCTTCCTGAGCGGTATGATGGCTGCGTGGTCCCATGGTGTTTACACTTGCGTACTATTGTTTGTACAGATGAACGTGGTACCTTCAGGTGTTTGGAAATTGCTCCCAAGGATGAACCAGACTTGTGGAGGTCTACACATTTTTTTCTGAGATCTTAGCTGATTTCTTTTGATTTTCCCATAATGTCAAGCAAAGAGGCACTGAGTTTGAAGGTAGGCCTTGAAATACATCCACAGGTACACCTCCAATTGACTCAAATGATGTCAATTAACCTATCAGAAATTTCTAAAGCCATATCATAATTTTCTGGAATTTTCCAAGTTGTTTAAAGGCACAGTCAACTCAGTGTATGTAAACCTCTGACCCACTGGAATTGTGATACAGGTAATTATAACTGAAATAATCTGTCTGTAAACAATTGTTGGAAAAATGACTTGTGTCATCCATATCATAATTTTCTGGAATTTTCCAAGTTGTTTAAAGGCACAGTCAACTCAGTGTATGTAAACCTCTGACCCACTGGAATTGTGATACAGGTAATTATAACTGAAATAATCTGTCTGTAAACAATTGTTGGAAAAAATGACTTGTGTCATGCACAAAGTAGATGTCCTAACCGACGTTCCAAAACTATAGTTTGTTAACAAGAAATGTGTGGAGTGGTTGAACAACGAGTTTTAATGACTCCAATCTAAGTGTATGTAAACTTCCGAATTCAACTGTATATACACACTTTATTATTCCATTGCCTTTACTAAGGTATAGCCTAAAGCCTACATTCTAAGTCACAGGGTAGGTTAGTGCATCCCTGAGAGATCCACTATAGTTGGGTTGCCTCTGGGAGCATATGGCTTATCATGTAAGGGATTTCTTCCATTGACGGAGAGGCAGACCAAAGCGCAGTGAGGTTATTCTGATTCATGTTTAATTCAAAGATGAACACAACAAAACAAAATAAAACAAGAAACCCCAAAACATCCCTATCTGGTGCAAACACAGAGACAGGAACAATCACCCACAAACACACAGTGAAACCCAGGCTATCTAAGTATGATTCTCAATCAGAGACAACTAATGACACCTGCCTCTGATTGAGAACCATACTAGGCCGAAACATAGAAATACCCAAATCATAGAAAAACAAACAGACTGCCCACCCCAACTCACGCCCTGACCATACTAAATAATGACAAAACAAAGGAAATAAAGGTCAGAATGTGACATATCATCTGAGTGGTATGCCCTCTCTCAGACCAGAAGCATGCAACAATACAATGCAGAGACCATATCACTTTCAGAGTCACCTCAAAATAGACCCACCAAACACACTTTAAAGCGAGTCCTGGGTCATGTTCAAACATTTTGCAACATAATATGAACAGTTACATTTCTCATTGAACAAGTCCAGGTAATCTCTCCTTGTTTCAGTACATTTTATTCCATTTGGTGCCTAATGAACACAGCCCTGTTGTGCTGAGTCAGCTTTGGGGGTTACAATTAAGGGGGTCCTGAAAAGAGGGAGCATTTACTTGTATTTTCCACCAGTGAGTTGAGTAGGAACCTCAGGATGAGATATGTAATGGTATCTCCTCGTTTGTACCTCTACTGCCCAGCAAATTGTGCCAAAACAAAACCACATTGTTCAAAGGCCTGACACATACCTAAATACATGAATGAGATGTGTCACCACACATAGTAGCCACATGCCAATGTGTGCTATATTTCCAGAGTGTACTCCAGAGAGCTGTGAGGTATTGTACATTCTACCCAGGTTGTGTTTCCATGAATGGGTACATTTGTGTTGCTCTTGGAATGACTTGAACGACTCCTGTCAGTTTATGGGTAAAGGCAAGCAGGATTTACACTTTTACATTTTAAAAGCTTTGAGGTTGAGTTTTCACAGAGTTTGAGAGCTTGGTGCAAACCAATGTGTTATGGTTTCAATACATTTTCAATATACAATCAACTCGAAAAATGCATTCCAAATGTGTTTTATGAAACTAAGTCAGAGAACATTTATTAAAAATACATTGCAACACAATATTAAGACAAATTCATTAATTTAGTGTGTGTGAGCGAGTGTGTGTGTATTTACTACTACTATGTGTGGGTGTGCTCCTACATGTCTATTTAAGGGAGGAAGAGAGGGCAGTAAAGCTAGAAGCGGAGACAGGGAAATAATTACCCCTCTCTCTGACAGATGGGCTGATTTATGCCTCTCCAATTAAACTGTCAGGATATGGAGCAGCAGAGCGGGAGAGACCATTTCATAGGGCCGTAAAGCCTCTTCTCTTCACCCAGAGAGAATTGAGGCAGAAGGGGTCTCCTCTTTATCCAGCCCCTCTACAGATGAGAGGAGGGAGGAGCAGTAAATTACTCTAATGGTTGTGATGAAGCTGAGAGCACGTCAGCCTCAGACAGAAGGGATGGGCTGCAACTATCTTCATGACATTATACAGAAATGAGAGACATTATTATAGAGGACGAGAGGAGGGAAACCTTTCCGAATAACAGCCCTCTCTGACACTGTAAACGATGTAGGTAGCTGCAACTCTCACACACTGAGAACAGGATGCATTGTCTGTTGTGTCATGGAAAACATGTCCGCTCTGTGTAGAGAGGCCAGAGATGATAAAACATTGGTATGCTTCATTTGGAGTTTTCCAAAAACGTCTTGTTGGGAGGATAAATACATTTTCAGTTTAGAGAATTTATCAGGCAATCTGAACTGTCCACCTGTACTTATGACTGTGTCTTTGTTTCACAAGCAGACCGCGCACACACGCGCATGTGTTTTTTGTTTGCCACACCTAAGTTAAATACATTGAGCGATGGCTAGGGTTACGGGTGATTCCACTAAGCCAAAATGTTCCGTCACACACATCTGCTTTCATGGTATGTGATTCTATACCAGAGAGTTCATAGTGTAATACAACAAAAACTCTGAGACTACATGGACAATCTATCAGGCTGAGCATGGAATATTCCTCCCTTCAAGTTAGGTCTTATTCTTAACACAAATCAAGATTTCTCTGCACTCATTTTTCTTTGAACATTTGCCTTCAGCTTCGCATCATTTAACAGATGTCTCTGGCAAAGTGACTGAGAGCTGTATTCAGTGGCCTGTGTGGGAATTGAACCCACAACCCTGGTGTTGCCAGCATCATGCTCTAACCCACTGAGCCAATGAAACCTCCAATTGGTTCCTACTGTGTGAGTACTGCTTGGTGAAACAGTACAGTTGGGAAGTCATTATCATAGCTACAGGCTCTAACTAATTAGCTCCAATAAACAACTAATTGGAGATGATAAAAGATGTGAGGCAGAGAGCTGACCTTGTCTTGCTCCCTCAGTGTGTATCCAACACATGGGTATTGAACCCCCACCAGCTTGAGTACAAGCACTCCACAAGCACTCCATGGTGCTCTGGTCAAAAGTAGTGCACTATACACTGAGGATACAAAACATTAGGAACACGTGATCTTTCCATGACACAGACTGACCAGGTGAAAGCTATGATCCCTTATTGTGGTCGTTTGTTAAATCCACTTCAAATCAGTGTAGATGAAGGGGAGGAGACAGGTTAAATAATCATGTTTAAGTCTTGAGATGTTGAAACATAGATGGTGTATGTGTGCCGTTCAAAGAGTGAATGGGCAAGACAAAAGACATCCAAGCCAACTTGATACAACTGTGGAAAGCATTGGAGTCAACATGGGCCAGCATCCCTGTGGAACGCTTGACACCTTGTAGAGCCCATGCCCCGACAACTTGAAGCTGTTCCGAGGGCAAAAGGGGGGGGGGGAAACTCAACATTAGGAAGGTGTTCTTAATGTTTTGTACACTCAGTGTATAGAGAATAGCATGCCATTTCGGACAGCATATGTACCTCTGACAAATACTACCAAAATTGCACACGACGTTCCAATCAACGGACTGAAGATTATTGCAAACCCTCTCCTCAATTACCATGGGAATGACGGGCATGATAACGAGGCAGGAGTGTATGAGTAGTGGACGCCTGAACGAGCTAATGATGGATTGATTTGCGTGTTGTGCGTGTTATGAGAGGTATAATCAGGACATATTGTTTTCTCTGTTGGTGCAGCTGCTCTGGTTTTGCATATCTCTCCCTCCATCTGTCCACACAGCACATAGTTGAGGCTGCCGCTGCCACTTAGCCATGAAAGACTGCAATAACAACAGCAGAAAACGTGAATAGTGGGGTCAGTAATAACCTACCAGGCAGCGAGAGGGGGGACTCTGATCTGAAAATCACTGTGTGTTAGATTAATAGACTGGCCGTTGCCACCCTGAACAGGGAGGAGAGAGAGAGAGAGAGAGAGCAGAGAGTGAGAGAGAGAGGAGAGAGAGAGAGAGAGAGAGAGAGAGAGAGAGAGAGAGAGAGAGAGAGAGAGAGAGGAATTCAGCCGGAGTCACAGTTGGTGTTGAAACAGTTTGGGGTAGAACTCCTCAGACACTCGTCTTTGAAAGCGTTCCCCTCAGACCGTGTTGCAGAATCCCATTACTGTAGTACAGTTGTAGTTCTGGCGGAATCAGCGCAGCCGAGACTACTTATTCAGTCTAATGTAGAATGACTTGGCATTTGAGGGAAACAGAGGGAGACTTTCTATAAACGGGGGCATTTCCATATCTAAAGGACATCCTGTGGTCTCACAGTGGAGGCTGGACGGAAGGTCCAGAAATAACAGCCTATAGAGAAAGGAGAGGAGGAACTCAATTAACTAAGTGACTCATAATACCCAGACAGACTCATAAGAGCGAGTCTGTGTCAAAAGGAACGATTACTTCTAAACTAGCTTCTGGCTGACGTCTGTTTGACCCCAGACTACATGAATCCTACAAAGTAAATTCAACCCAGAACACTGTTCATAATATCTCCACACCTGATCCTATTATGAATCGCATACCTTCGAGGTCGCCCAATGAAGACTAAGGCAGCCAGGGTGCGAGGAAAGGCAGACATCATCAGGTGTCTAATAATAGCGCTGCTTCTCACCATTAGTTCTGCCAACACAGTCTCATACATACCAGCTCCCAGAAAGTCCAACAGGAAGGGCCAGAGTTAGATTATGGGATCAATCAACTGTTATACTACCTCCACCTTCCTACTACTCTCCTCTTCCTTCCCTTAGGTGCACTGTACAAGTCAACTTTAATCTCAACTGGTCTAGACTGGCTCTGTATGAGGCCTTCCTGTTGTTTATGACATGTATACACCACACCTGGGTTCAAAGACTACTTGAAATACTTTGTAAATACTTCCGCTAGGATTGAATGAGCTTTCCTGGCCAATAGAGTAGTCACAATAGTGCAAACCCTGACCATCTGGCACTCCAGGCAGGCTAGAACAAACACTAAAACAATTTGAAAGATTTCAAATAGTATCTGAACCCAGGTCTGCTATACAGCAGCGTGAACTGTTTGGAGAACCCCACCCCATTATTATGCTGCACCCCACCCCCTGCCACTGAATAATATTGTCTGTCACAGTGCCAGACACCTCAGCAAGGGGTACAGCATAATAATATCATATGTTCCCTCGCAGGTTTAATCTTCTCAATTGCATCTCTAGCTCAGGCCTTAACTTCAGTAGGAAAAGCATATTGGAGTTGAGTTATAAGATTTATACCACTTCCTGTAGTTTTGTCTAGCCATGGTCTGTGATAAAGGGTACAGTTACAGTTACTAGCAGAGATAATTCTGACCTTCCTATCCAGGGATCTATGGCATATAATTTCAATTTCATGGATTTTGGAGGGTGACAGTGGTACCTTAAGTCATGATGAGAACAGTTATCAGGAAAAGGTCAAATTTAAAGGACCATTGTCCCATGTACACTGTAATAATAGCCTCCTCCTCCAATGATTCATAATAGCGAATGGAAGAGTCTATTTCTTTCTGTCCATGTTTCAGCTGCTCAAAGTGCTCCATTCACATTGAGAAGCCACAGACATCTGTGTAGCATTACTCAGTGGATGTTACCAGCTACTAGATAAGTTATTCAAATGATAAGAGAGCGAGCGAGAGAGAGAGACACAGAGAGAGACACAGAGAGGGAACGAGAGAAAGAGACATGGGGCTGAGGGACAAAAAGACTGACCGATAGGCAGATACCACAGTAGGTTTCACCTCATGACCAGAGCTATAGTACAGTGCTTCTCATTCTCTTCCATTATCATAGCTTCCTCTATGCTTGTCAAGTACATGGTTATGGGTCATTACCCTCCCATAAAGCACCATTCAATTTCATTACAATGACTCTGCCTTCTACTGGATTTGATTACATTTCATCCCTCATTTTACATGACTGATATTGTGTTCATTTCATTCTCCTCATCTCCCATCAGCCAACAAGCACTACTGGTGAAGAGTTCTAGTACTGATGGAGAGTTCTACTGCCTTTGTGGTGGAAAATTGAAACAATATCAAAGCAAGTGGCCAAAGGAGGTAAAATACCACAGTATGAACAGATCAGAACAGCCAGCTGAGCTCATACTCATGGAATAGGAATAACACCTGAAAACACTCTCCTTCAATCCAGAGTGTATCAGTTCCCAGGATCTAACATGGAGCACAAAACGCGACTCCTGTCTGGAACTCATGTGACCCTGCCGACAGTTTCTACTGGGACAGAAAACAAGTGAACACAAAGGAGGTAGTTTGACATTCCTTTAGACAGGCGGAGGACTTATTAACTCTTCCTACTCAGAGAGGTTATAGATGGATACTAGTTTAAAAACACATAACCGTAGCCTCGGAAAGAAAGCAGCCGTATTCGTTGCCGACCCGCCCGGTAAGTTGGAAAATCTGGTATGAAAAGCAGCTTTCCATCTTTCCGGGGATTGTTGCTTTAACCACAATGTAGACTAAATTCTCCTATCAGCAATGTGCTAATGATTTGGATGGTGGGTCAAAAGCTTTTGATAATACCTCTGATTACTTTGACACTGAACACCCCTAAAGACGGACGCTGATGAGTTACTAGAGAACCAATCAGAGCCTAGAGAACCTTTAGAAAACAACATTCCACGCAGACCGATCCATCATAATCTACTTGGCTGTAGCTGACAGTTTAACATGGGGGTGAAGGCAGAAGGTTCCTTTAGGGCGTTTTTAGTTCTGCTTTATCTTCTGCGTCTAGACTCCTGTAATTTGACTGTCATCTTGGATCATGTGGATCATCACCGGGATCATCAGCTGTTCATTGGGATCCTCTGCCGGAATTTTAATCAGCTCATGTCAATGTAGAAAAATTCTCAACGGGACATGCCTTCTTCAATCGGGTCAAGGCGGGGGCGAATCGCTCAATAGTCGTTCTGCTCAAAGCAGCAGATGCCAATCAGTATTCTATGGCCATTCTTCCCTGAGCAGATCATGTCAATGTCAACTGGGAATGGTCATGCTTCTCCGATTGAGTCTCCGTCACAATCCAAGTGTCAATCAGAGGAATGACCTTTCTGACCGCTGAGGAAATAGAGAGAATGCTTGACATATGCCTCCACATTCATCTCTACCCATTCAACACAGAATAGCTGTCAATGGTCTGTCTGGCAGCCCAAAGTCTAAGCCCAGTTTGTGTATGTGGAAGTTCAAGCCTCTCGCTACGTCAATGGTAACTATAAGGTATAATGTACACAAAGTCTCAGAGCAAGGGAAAGTAAGTGCCATCCATCTTGGAACATGTAAACGCCTAACGTTCCCCAAAGACTCAAATTCACAATAGCTTTCAACACGGATGGAGACCTGAATGGCCCACAGATGAACAACCTCAACGTTATTTGAAATGTCTATCTAGATAGCAAATTAATCAAAATATATAAATAAATGTTGAGTTTAGCCTGACTTTCAACTCAACCAAAGCGGTTTGAGTTTCATAGAAAGTTCAAAGTTCAAGAAAAACTGCTGCATTAGATAAGGTAAATCTCTTAGGATAGGCAACATAAATCAACGAGGGTCAGGCTATCCCAGAGCTTACAACTCCAACTGCCATCCATTTCCATACACCAACAGACTGCTATGGATGCACAGAAGCCTCGGCCCAGTGGCCCCACATGCTGCCTGCCTCTGAACAGATGTGCTGGGAGCTGCCACCCCCTGATCCAACGATGCGTGACGAATGGCTGGATTTCTCTAGAGGTCAGGGTTCAAGCCATATCCCTTACCGGTCTGGGCATTAAACACAGATGCATAACGTTAGTTTCCATGCCGATGCTGCCTTGGGAGACCCACGGTGGAGCCTGTGACCGCGGCCCTCCCCACGGACCGGCAACCCCAACAACCACTCACAATGAACTCAAACTAACTAGCCCCATGTACCCAGCCCTATTTCATCCATCCTTATGGAGCTATGTAGACCTACAACCCTACATCCACTCAAGGTTACCCCAGACCGCCCCCCAGATACCCACTAAAGCCACTCACCTGTGGATGTAGAAAGCCTGAACACAGAGTGTAGGGGAAGGTCAGCATGTTCCCTAGGCCTAGGTCAGGGATTCAATTTTCAATCTGCCGTGGCCTTAAGTCTTTCCCAACCCAGATGTCTCTCTTCCTGGGAGATAAACACGATTCAGCAAAGGCCCGACCAATGTTTCCACGGCTAAATCATCTGCACAATATTATCAGGCATTGTTACGGTCCGCTATCTGGAGCAGTATTGGATAATCATTGGTTTTATGGAGCTGGTGTAGAATTTGAAAGCAAACAAGACCCAATTCGGAACAAAAGTGTGTTGCCAAATGCTTCAATATTTCCAGAAATCTGATGTTTTAGATCTGATTTTCCACTTCAGAGTGATGTTTTGTTTACTAGCAGATACCATTCCTGGAACCCCAGTCACCAGGAATAATGTTTTTAACCTCTAACATCCAGCAAAACATGACAAAATGTAACCCACTCCCTAATTAAAAAAACAAATGGAATTGCATTGTGACCATGCTTTCCCTTTACCAACGAGTGCCTTATCTAGAAATCATATGATCAATAAAGCTATACATTTTCATTTAACCTAGTGACTTCATTCTCCATGAGTAACTGCAGGCAGGGGGCCCTGTGTATTGTGGTCCCTCCCTCCACATGCTGTATAAATTAGGTAGAAACAAAGACAAATTTATCTGATTAGAGTGGACTGGAAGGCTAGCACAGAGAAGGGAGGGGAGGGGATATTGGCCACTGTGTCTCGCAGCACTTATGAATTGGCCTTGTGCAAACATCCTGCTGTTTTATATGCTTCCTGGGGCCAGGGGTCAACAGGCGTGCATGACCAATCACAGCCACAAATCAGGATCTGAACGCATTCTGTCATCAGCACAGTGGAATTCAATTAGGTTTAATTCATTTTAAAGACCTGCTATCAGTCTCATTGTTACTTTGTTGATGAATGTTTTTTAACAGGCGAAGGCTATGCTAGGATTGCACGCCTCCTCGTGTCAAAAGGAACTGCAGTGAGTGCATTAATCCAAAGAGGAGAAAAGTGACACTTGATTTCCGCTTACCAGTTTCATTCCAGAAGCTCTTTTGGTCTATGCCAGCAGACCATTATTTATGTTGGGTCCACAATTCAATCAGGAGGTCCCCTAAGACCAAACCAATCAGCAGGAAAGAGACTGATTTGAGCCTCAGACATGTTAATCAATAACTGCATTATTGGTGGGTGGACAGGTTTCTCTGCAGAAGTACTACTTCTGATTAGAGTCTGCATTTTGAACAGGAAGTGAGTTCTCTTGTCTATCCATTGTTTAGTCTTTTCAGATTAGGTTTAACATATTCCAGTCTTAACTTTTTGAATTAGAAAGGCATTGCCTTAGCCTAAACTCATATTTCAGATAACTGAAAGAAAAACGGCCCTATAGCTATTTTATTCTGGGCATTTAAAAATAGCTTAGTAACAAAAAAACTGCACTGAAAAAGCCACTGATCAAGCAGATACAGCTAAATGAAGAGATAAGTGACCAATTAAACCGACCCATTCCTTTCATTCCAGGCTTTTTGAAATGTCATCCATAAAGTATGACAATAACAAGTAGTAGGAGTACATAGGTATTTACTGCATATAACAATGTCCTACAATTTCTGGTATTCAATAAGTGTTACCATCAATCAAATACACATGAATTTACTGACACAGTATGTGGATATACTGTAAATCGCTAGACAACTTGCAACTTTTTACAATTTCCACAAGCGTTTTTACCAGTACATCTTGACGATCTTAGACTTTCCGTATAGCCCGCTGATGGCAATATCTTCCTGACCATATCCTGGAATCACTTACAGATTGCTTGCTTTCTTCTTTATGTTGGAAGCTCAGATATGAACTCATTCTCTGAGGGAGGGTTGCTGCAGTGTTAAGGCCAGCTCTGCATCACAAGAAACACGCTCATTACACCAAACCATCAGGCAGTCAGCAGGCTGGATTAGTAACACATGTGGACAACATGAGGCAAGGCTGGGAGCAAGGTGACGATAAGACATACATACTGGGTAAATAGAAAACAAACAAGAAACACCCTCACACTCACAGACCGTTCTCCCACCACAAGCTACGGGTGTGAAGGTGAAACGTTGGCACAAAATAAACAAGTGACACTATGAAAGTGCTGTGTGCTGGGAGCTTTCTTTCTTTCAATCAAGCCATCCTTACCCCCTAGTCTTCCCATTCACTTTCACTCAATTGAAGAGGCCCATTTTGAGTATGCTGCTCGTTCTTTTACTACCACGTCCAACAATTGAATTGCACCCAGGTCTCTGAACTAACAATACCAATCAGTTATATTACTCTAACAGTGTGACCGCCTATTGAGTCCCTCATGTTTTAAAGGGGATGACTTCAGGCCAGATCAATATCGCCCAATCCACAGGGACGGATGGGATGCCCACCCCTGTATTCTAATCCCAGAGGTGTGTGTGTGCGTGTGTGTGTGTGTATGTGTGTGTGTGTACGCATGGCTGTATTAATACCAGCTATTTAATTGGCCCAGCCTCAGAGCGCTGAGGGAGCTGTATCCAAGCCCCTCTCCCTCTGTAGATGAATAGTACTTTGCTAATTACGTGAATGGATGACCTGGGGACCCGGGCGGGACAGGCTTAGGTAATTCTACTTAGGCTCTGATTGATTCTGTCAACATTAACCTGTGGTTCATATTCCTCCAGCACGCTATGGGCCCTCTTCCTCATTACAGCCCCAGAGAGGACCAAGGTTCATCTGCCATGTGTCCAGCGCTGCGCCAGAGGTCACTTCTTCCATTGCTGCATCTGCAAATGTATGAGAGGTTCCCTGCATGGCATGTGTTGAGTCATGGACACTAGAACCTGTTATTAGTGTTTTAAAGAGTTAGGGTTTAGTAAGAAGTAACAGTGAGTTTTGATTCTCTGTATTTCTTGATGAATGGCTCCATGTCAGGCAGTATTGCATTAATGCACTCATGGTCTTATTTATGGAGCCGTCACTGGGTCAGGACTCCACGCTTCAAGCCATATACTGGACCAGATTAATGAACACATTTACTGTTCTGCATAATCAGAATATATATCCTTGAGAGTCACCGCAAAGCTGTAAAGCAATGACTTGAATGTGATAAAGAGAAAGCCTCTTATCTAATCATGATGTGTTTAGGGTTCCATGCTGATTCCATGTCTGGACTATGAGACTGAACACGCTGCAGGAGAATCAAAGCCAACGCTCAGGACAAAGAGCAGATGTTCGCTAGATAACCTCTCTCTGGGCAATTTTGGCACCCTAACCAGACAAGGATTTCCTGGGTAAACTTCAAGTCGGCTGTGTTGGGAGGGAATCACAAAGGCCGGGCTGAAGTTGAGCTTTGTGCATATGGACATACACTATGTCTCCCACATATATATCGGTGGGATCAGGAACAGTAAAAGCTCATTCCTAGAGCTATATGCGTACCTTAGTTGAGTGCACATCAATCATAGGCCTATTTAACAGATAGGAGCAAACATGATCATAACTGTGAAGTCTGTCAGTGATGCCAAGATATACAGTGTCTTCGGAAAGTATTCAGACCCCTTAACTTTTTGTTAAGTTACAGCCTTATTTTAAAATGGATTAAATTGTGTTTTTTCTCATCAATCTACACACAGTACCCCATAATGACAAAGCGAAAATGGGTTTTTCTAAAATTTTGTGAAGTTACAATAAATATTCATTAAAAAAAAATCACATTAACATAAGTGTTCAAACCCTTTACTCAGTACTTTGTTGAAGCACCTTTGGCAGTGACTACAGCCTCGAGTCTTCTTGGTTATGACTCTACAAGCTTGGCACATATACTTGGGGAGTTTCTCCCATTCTTCTCTGCAGATCCTATCAAGCTCTGTCAGGTTGGGTGGGCAGCGTCACTACACAGCTATTTTCAGGTCTCTAGAGATGTTGGATCGGGTTCAAGTCAGGGCTCTGGCTGGGCCACTCAAGGACATTCAGAGAATTGTCCCGATGCCACTCCTGCATGGTCTTGGCTGTGTGCTTAAGGTCGTTGTTCTGTTGGAAGGTGAACCTTCACCCCAGTCTGAGGTCCTGAGCACTCTGGAGCAGGTTTTCATCAATGATCTCTCTGTACGTTACTCCGTTCATCTTTCCCTCGATCCTGACTAGTCTCCCAGTCCCTGCCGCTGAAAAACATCCCCAAAGCATGATGCTGCCACCACCATGCTTCACCGTAAGGATGGTGCAAGGTTTCCTCCAGATCTGACACTTGGCATTCAGGCCAAAGAGTTCAGTCTTGGTTTCATCAGACCAGAGAATCATTTTTCTCATGGTCTGATAGTCTTTAGGTGACTTTTGGCAAACTCCAAGCAGGCTTTCATATGCGTTTTACTGAGGAGTTGCATCCGTCTGGCCACTCTATCATAAATGCCTGAGATGCTGCAGAGATGGTTATCCTTCTGGAAGGTTCTCCGATCTCCACAGAGGAACTCTAGAGCTCTGCCAGAGTGACCATCGAGTTCTTGGTCACCAAGGCCCTTCTTCCCCGATTGCTCAGTTTGGCCGGGTGGTCAGTTCGAGGAAGAGTCTTGGTGGTTCCAAACTACTTCAATTTAAGAATGATGGAGGCCACTGTGTTCTTGGCGGCCTTCAATGCTGCAGAAATGTTTTGGTACCCTTCCCCCGATCTGTGCCTCGACACAATCCTGTCTCGGAGCTCTAGCGACAATTCCTTCAACCTCATGGCTTGGTTTTTGCTGTCCACTGTGGGAACTTATATAGACAGTTGTCTGCCTTTCCAAATCATGTCCAATCAATTAAATTTACCACAGGTGGTATCCAATCAAGTTGTAGAAGCATCTCAAGGATGATCAATGGAAACAGTACGCACCTGAGCTCAATTTCAAGTCTCATAGCAAAGGGTCTGAATACTTATGGAAATAAGGTATTTCTGTTTTTTATTATGGGGTATTGTGTGTAAATTGCTGAGAATTTTTATTTAATCCATTTTAGAATAAGGCTGTAACGTAACAAAATGTGGACAAAGTCAAGGGGTCTGAATACTTTCCAAATGCACTGTATCTCTCTCTCTGATTCAGAGGGGTTGGGTTAAATGCGGAAGACACATTTCAGTTGACACATGGACACATTCAGTTGAAGGCATTCAGTTGTACAACTGACTAGGTATCCCCCTTTCCCTTTACCTTCTCTCTCTCTCTACACGAATCCTCATGTGGACACATTGATCACCACATCATTTCCCTCCTACTGTGTGTTATGTATTCTCCAGGACACGAATGCTTCAACTCCTCAACCCAGAGCATCTGCAGAGTCCTTATGTGACTCAGTCAACACATCTGTTCCCCTGAAAAACACCATTAAGAAGAAAGGAGGGGAAAGAGGGATTCACCAAGCCAACAGCTTTTTACTTTTTTTTACTTTTACTATCTGATCCAAGTAAACATACTTTCCCCATTGTGGAATAAAGCCTGGGGTGTGTTAGGCCAAGCAATGTCTGTCATATGGACACCGCTTAAAACTCCCATAAGGCACCACTCCCATAAGGCACCACCACCCAGCGGTGACGACTAAAGGATGATCTAGGGAGGTTATGCTACATGTGTCTCTTACTGATGAGGTCATCAATTGGAGACTGTCATACCACTAAGGTCAGATGGCGTGTTGAAATGGAAGGATGAGCAGTTTGACTAAACGGCTCACAGGGTCAGGTTGGCTCTCCGAGGGCCACACACGTCTTCACAGCTAGTTTCACACTGAACACACACACACATAATGGCCCTGCTGCCTCTGGTGACTGGCAGCTCAGGGGTGGGTTGGAGCGCATCTGAGGGGAACACACACAAAGACGAATGCACGTACGTGCACACGCACGCAAGCACACAGGTACTGTATGTGCACACTGACGCACATGCACCTAATTTCACGGTTTACTCTGTGAGAAATAAACACTTTAATTCCCCGTACGTCGAGGACTAACACTGGGTTTCCTGTATGTGTTGACACAACAGCACGATGCACATTAAAACCATACGAAGATGGCTACAGAGAAAACCGAGCCTGCTGACCACAGATACTACAGTCACTTAAAGGAGCAATCTGCAGCTGATACATTCATTTTTGGACGTATACATTAATGATGAATTCATTGATTCTTGAAGAATATAACTTATAAATGCCTCATGAGCTTAGTTACTCCAATGTTTGTAAACAAAGTAAATATAAACAAACACTATACAGCCTCAAAACTAGGTTTAAACTGTCATTTTTATGTCATGAACGGTCAGTCCTTGCATCCATAGCTCTGTCTATGAATTTGAGAGTGGTTACATTTCTCCACCCAATCTCACAGCTAAATGTATTACTGAAACATGGTGCTGGGATTATGCTTTGTTATTGTTTCAACTTCGGATTACCCTTTTAATGAATATTTTTTAAATAAGCAGAGAAAATGATAGGATGGAAATCTGCCAAGGACCTAAACAGTTTGGAGTTCATTTACAGTCAAGTGTTTGACTGTTTCAGTCCCACCTTCTGTTTCTGGGTCAGTAACCATTGGCCTTAAACCTCAGCGCAGGAAAGTGCAGTGTTTATTCTAAAGGTGTTTTCCAGCAGTCAGCACACCTCATGCAGCCAGTTGTTTACTCATTACTCACAGTTGTCTTTGTATGTTCTCCAAGAAAATCACACAAGAGTTTCTCCTTGGACGACAACAAATAGAAAAACCAGTTGTGTGATAACTGCCTCCACAAAGTTGCCAAGCAACAACGGGAGAGAAACCCAAGCCTGTGATGGCAGATACATTTGCACCTTGTCCAAAGTGAGAGAGTCTATTAAAAACAGACTGATGTAACCACATAGGTAATACACTGTGTCTATTGTGGGGACTGGGCAGTACGGGGCAGTGTGGGCACGTGATAAGGCTGTTGCTCCTCTGGCATTAACTGCTGGGTGGTGTTCAGTAGAGAGAACATGTTGGTGTAGAGAGAAACGTGGAGGTATACTACCAAACTTGTCCAGTAAGAACACAGATTTGATCTTTTTTAGTAGCAAAATGTCCCTGGCGGGCTGAATGGTTGTAGGTCTCGGTCGGCCTCATGCCAAAGTGATCAGGGGTCTCTGGGTCCCCCCTGACCCCCTCTTCTCCTTCCTTCTTTTCTTCTACTGTTTAATCAGTGGGCCATGACAACAGCTATTTGACAGAGTCAACAGACCCTCACCAGAGAGTGCAGCTAAAAACTCCCTGAGGGATACAGCCACCGGCACTCACCCCCTGACCCCCCAACACACCCCCAACACACCCCCTGACCCCCCAATACACTCCCCAACTCAGCCCCTGACCCCACCAACACACCCCCTGACCCCCAACACACGCCTTGACCCCCTACACAGCCAACACGTCTTAACCCCCAGCACACCTCCTGACCACCCAACACCCCCCAACACACGTCTTGACACGCACAATGTGATTGAGAACTCTGACTCATCTGGAACACATTTCAATTAGAACAAGCCCTGCTTGAAACATTCCTTTTTCTGTTTATATTGCCTGCATCAATCCCATGTGTCATCAAATAAATGACGACGACGCAAAAAAAACAAATGCTGGATATGAGATGGAAAATGCTGTTTGTCACAGCCTACATTACAGTGACAGTGATGAGTTCAGATGTGATTTAACTGCAGCGTGCGCCGGTCTCATTTGGGTCCCTGCCAGGGCTTGTGTGAGCTGACATAGCTCTTCAGGAGGATCCGTTTTGTTAAAGATTATCTTTACCTGATGGAAGAATTGGAGTGATTCACATGTAAGCAACTATACCTGAAGCAACCACATCTGTGCTGTTCATGATCTGCTCTCCAGCCTTTTGGAAGTAAATCAGTACCTGTAAAACACCTGTGATCCCATGTTTATTGGACCAATCAAATGCTGAGGTGTAACAAAAACAGACCCAGCAGGCATCCAGTATCCGCAAATTCCAACGGTTACCACAAGGGAATCTTTTCTAGATATGACCTAGATTTAGTGTTGCCTGAATTCTTAGTTGGGGGTACCCAAGTAGTTAAATCACATGATCAAAAGAAAAAAGTACACCAAACAAAAATATAAACACAACATGTAAAGTGTTGGTCCCATGTTCAATGAGCTGAAATAAAAGATCCCAGACATGTTTCATACTCATAAAAAGCTTATTTCTCTCAAATGTTTTGCGCAAATTTGTTTACATCCCTGTTAGTGAGCATTTCTCCTTTTCCAAGGTAATCCATCCACCTGACAGGTGTGGTATATCAAGAAGCTGATTAAACAGCATGATTATCATTACACATGTGCACCTTGTACTGGGGGCAATAAAAGGCCACTCTAAAATGTGCAGTTTTGTCATACAGCACAATGCCACAGATGTCTCAAGTTTTGAGGGAGCTGTTGCCAGATAATTTCATGTTCATTTCTCTACCATAAGCCACCTCCGATGTTGTTTTAGAGAAATTGGCAGTAAGTATGAACGACCACACAACAGCAGACCACCTATATGGCATTATGTGGGTGAGCTATGCTGATGTCAACGTTGTGAACAGAGTGCCCCACGGTGGCGGTGGGGTTATGGTGTGGGCAGGCATGAGCTTCGGACAACAAACACAATTACATTTTATTGATGACAATTTGAATGCTACTGTGATGAGATCCGGAGTCCCGTTATCATGCCATTCATCCTAAACCGTCACTTCATGTTTCAGCATGATACTGCACGGGCCCCATGTCGCAAGGATCTGAACACAATTCCTGGAAGCTGAAAATGTCCCAATTCTTCCATGGCCTGCCTACTCACCAGACATGTCACCAATTGAGCATGTTTGGGATGCTCTGGGTTGACGTGTATGACAGCGTGTTCAAGTTCCCGCCAATATCCAGCAACTTTGCCCAGCCATTGAAGAGGAGAGGGACAACATTCCACAAGCCACAATCAACAGCCTGGTGACCTCTATGCAAAAGAGATGTGTCGTGCTGCATGAAACAAATGGTGGTCAAACTAGATAGTTTTTTTTAAAGGTACCAACAGATGCATATCTGTATTCCCAGTCATGTGAAATCCATAGATTAGGTCCTAATGCATTTATTTCAATTGACTGATTTCCTCATATGAACTGTAACTCAGTAAAATCCCTGAAATTGTTGCATGCTGCAATTATACTTTTGTTCAGTATAAATATGTAAATGCTCATATATAAAATTTCAGATGGATCGACAGAAATGGTCTGAAACAAATTGATCTCATCTGTATCATATTGGCATTATAACTGTCATGGATCTATTGCGACCTCTGTATCTACCATTGCTTTTCTAACTAAACTGAGAAACATAAAATGGGGAGGAAAAATTATTAAATGACACACACACACACACACACACACACACACACACACACACACACACACACACACACACACACACACACACACACACACACACACACACACACACACACACACACACACACACACACACACACACACACACACACACACACACACACACACACACACACACACACACACACACACTTCCCCTTGGGAAGCAAGCACCTGTGGTAGGATTACACCAGGACAAATTGAGTTAAAGGCCCTTGCAGTGGGTTGTGTTGAAACAGAGCATACCAAAAGTCCCATGAGAACCCAGCACCTCTACACAACAACACCAGAACTCTCATGAGAACCCAGCACCCCTACATAAAATACCAGAACTCTCATGAGAACCCAGCACCCCTACATAACAATACCAGAACTCTAATGAGAACCCAGCACCCCTACATAACAATACCAGAACTCTAATGAGAACCCAGCACCCCTACATAACAATACCAGAACTCTCATGAGAACCCAGCACCTCTACATAACAATACCAGAACTCTCATGAGAACCCAGCACCCCTACATAACAATACCAGAACTCTCATGAGAACTAAGCACCTCTACATAACAATACTAGATAAGAGCTGTAGGGGGGAGTAGGAGAGAACCACCTCATGCCTAAGCCTCATCACTCCCTCTTTGACAACTATCTCCCATCGCTTATCAACTGTGTCAAGGGCGCTATGCACAACAAATTCATTTTGTGGGAACATGGAGCAGAATGCCAGAATTCCAAGAGTTGTGATAAATGTGGCCGCTTCGGTTACTGAGCATTATGGGGTTTTGGAGGAGAAGCCTTCCCCAAGAAACCACATCAAAGCGGGCAAGTGCTTGGCAAGAAGTAGATTGACAGTCTATGCTGTGAAACTCACCTTTGAGGGCAAAAACAGCGACAGAAGGATATATTAACCCAATCAAATGAACGCATGGCATGCGTAAATGTACTAAACAGCTTATATTTATTTGATCTGTTTTGAGACGTAGTTTTAACTATTCTTGGTGACATGATTCAAAGTATTGGTAGTGTGTTTATTTAATTTCAGGCTGATCTCATGAGCTCATGCAGGCTGTTAATGTAGGTTGTTATGGGTTGGACTCTACCCTCCTCATACTGTGTAATTGGCTGTTGGATACACTGAGGAATCCCAGTCCCTGACTAACACATAGGAAACTAACACACACACAAGCGGAGACGCACACGCTGTTGGCACCATCCCCCCTCTCCCCTCTCACTGTCAAAGCCAGGCTCCCTATCCATTATACATGCTATATCAGTCTGTCAAAACTCTGGATGGACAGGGACATATTTCAACCCTCCCTACCACCTCTGTACTAAAAGTGGGTGGGGTCACATTTCTAAAATCCTACCTCACTATCAGCCCCTGGGGAGTAGGGATTCTAGATCTAGTGTTCTGTGGGCTGCCCACGTAACATGGCATGGACCCTAACCAGAGTTACAGGGTTTGTACATTGCCATGGTCACTAGGTGGCATCATTATCTGGGTAATAGTATCACACTGTGCTTGGCTCTATAGCTCATAAATCAGAACATCTGAACCAAACCAGAACCATCTAAACCCCTCCACCCCGTCCTCTTCTCTACCGCCGCCATGTGTGACAATGATTAATGCAAATGTTTTCTTTGAAAATCGCTTTAATCTATTATTCCTCTTTTTTTCGACTCACAACATGAACATATTCTTTCAATGGAGTTTCAAAAGTAGGAATTTGGCCCATTTTGGCCGTGCTGAGGGGCTGCCAGTGGAATGTTTTTCATGGCGGGGCCGGAGAGTGTGTCTGATGCATGGGATACAGGCGCTGGATTACTTCCTCCTCAAAATAATAGGGGGAAGGGGGGGGATGCCAAGTCACACCACAAGGCTGCTGAGTCTGTAAAGGTTTAACAGCACGGCGGGTTGCCAGATTGGGTATTTTTCCTTCATCACTAGACAAGGCCTTAGTTTAATGGCATGGCAGGTTGCCAGATTGGGAACTTATCCTTCATCACGAGACAAGGCATTGGTTTAGTAGCCTACGTAGTCCCAGATCTGTTTGTGCATGACGATGTTTGGGATGATAATGACCATAGGAGCAATACAGCACAAGCAGATCCAGACCAGGCTATTGGTTTAATATATGTGCAACACATGGAGATGTTTAGGCCATCGGTCCCCTTTGCCAGAATGGAATCTGGAGTGAGAATATATGGGTGACATGTAAAAAAGAAAAAAGTATGCAGTTGATGAGAGTTAAAGGCAGCGGTGTTCATTCTCTCCAACTCAGCTGAGATCAATAACACTTCATGTCACCTCACAGGAGTTTGGAATCCAAACCAGACTGGCTAGAAGACCGCAACTCAACCGTGACCGAGCAGCCAAGGTCTGATCCTTTAAACAGAAAGGCTTCCCTATAAGGACTTTGATGAAAGGCCGATGTCGACCATCTCCTCTTCTTCCTCCTTGTAATTGTCAGGACATTGACTACTATGACACCTACGAGCAGCAGACCAGTCATTTAAGAGACTGTGCAATGCTGCCACCTGGTGAGTAAAAACAAATCCAACCAATATTGTCTCTACTTAATTTCAAGAATAGGGCCCTGACAGATAATGAAGCTGGAGAAGCGACGACTATAATAATGGAGATAGTCCAGGAGGATCTGACAGCTCTGAGGGGACAGAGGGGTCCTGTCTTTGGTACAGGTTCTTCTGAAGGAACTCCAGGATCCTCCTCCATTTGGACTCCCCTCCCCACAACATGATCACTGCAACAGCACATTACAGTTTTACAGGTAAAAATACTCATGAAAAACAATCCTTTTCAAAGACTTATGATGTAATGTGTCTAGGGATACTATCGACTGGGTCCTTGATCTAGCCTTAAACTAAGTCAGAGCAGATGAGAGATGCTCTGTAAAATCCCTCACCTTTACCCCTGGAGGTTCTGGAGCGGAAGTGAGGAGTGTAGAAAGGTTTGATCCGTTGACCAGCCCCAGGGTAAGACACAGGTTCCCTGCCCTCTCCAACATACTGTACTGCGCATCTGTGCATAGAGGTCAGAGGTCAGGTGATATCTGGGATAGGCCTTTTAGTGTGCCAACTTGTATGCATTATCAGGTAGTGGCAGGTAGCCTAGGGGTTAAAAGTGTGGGGCCATTAACTGAAAGGTTGCTGGTTTGAATCCCCGAACTGACTAACACTAATTGCTCATGTATGTTGCTCTGGACAAATGTCTACTAAATAACTTAAATATACAGTACTTACATCCTGGACAGATTCTGTAGTGGCACAGTTCTGGTCAGCTTCTCCAATGACCATCAGTAATGGACACTTTAACCTCCTGACCTATGGTGCCAAAAAATAGGTTCACACACATGTCAGTTCCTCACTGTACAAATACATACAGTATAGTGTGCATACAATGCAGTCTGAAAGATACCATCACCTCTACTTTAGGGCCACTCTCAGTGATGGGCTGGATCATGTCTCTCCAGATCAAATGGTTGTTCTCATCAAAGTGCATATTTCTAGAGATTTGAGCAAAATACAACTATAATTTCAGTGCATTCCAAATTAGGTAATTTCCCATTGCTTAAGAATAGGTTAAAACACACTCACATGTTGTACCTGTCAGCTATTGACACAAGCGACAATCTGAAAGGGAAAACATGGCTGCCACGTATACACACCATACATCTGGGCTGGAAGAGAGGGGAATTATCAACAAATATGTTGGGAAATAGGAGAGGGGTGTGTCTACAGAGCACCTGTAAAATAATTGTTTACAGTATTTGCGTTCACTAATTAACTGGTTATCAATCAAACAAGTCAATTTCAAAGAGGAAGGTGTGGAATAATCATGTTAATGACATCAGAGTAAACGGCCAGGGATGAGGAATCCCAGTGAGAAGCCAAACATAGCCTCTATCACTGGCCACCTGAGGATCGTCTCAGCATAGTGAAGGCTGTCTGAAGTAGGGGCGGCAGGTTCACAACAAACTCCAGAGCACACACACTTCAGGCCTCTTGCATCTTTTTCCACAATGAACTGTGAAAATACCTCAAAGTACTATGGATCCTATGGAAACCGTTGTATAGACGTCCGTGGGGTACTGCAGCACTACGGAGACGTAGCTTTAGGATGCTAACAGGTAGGAGCGATGCTCAAACAGACCCCCTCCTCCCCCAGATAGCTCCAGCTCAGCAGGGAATGGTCCAGGACCTTATAGAGGAAAACATATACAGTCAAATAGTTACACTTGCATCCAATATTTAACAGTCCGTCACACTTCAAGGTCAACATTCTGGTCTAATGATATACCGTAATGCGTTTTAGGATATTTAATTGCGTACAAAATATCTTGTTTAGTCACCTGCTGGTATAAAAAGGGTTCCCTGGATTCCGTTCTTGTAGATGTCTATCTTTTGGACTACGGGGCCATACACCAGCGCTCTACGACTGTACAGGCTACAGCAGCCTGCTCACTGAAGTCCTGGCTGATGTGGCCACTGTACACAGAGATCTGAACCAGCAGTGGAGTACGGATATCCTTCTTCCTCAACCTGACACGGAGAAAAGAAACAGTCAACTATGTAGGGAGAGCTAACTGAAAATAATTCAGAATTCATACTGGAGCAGAGGCATATCTTATGTAATTTGGTGTGTGTGTGTGGTGTGTGTGTGTGTACCTGGGTCATGTTTCACTGCCATACACAGGCCTCATGATCCACAGTAAGCCCATTGGACTCTAAGCACACATAAAAACCAACAAAATTGATGTCCTCGGCAAATTCACACACGGTACGTGACAATAACACAACTCAGTTGCTTTACTATAGCAATTTGTACAATTGATAAACGAGTCAAAATATTGTAATTTTTCATTTTGCATGAAGTATCACAAACATAGATAGTAACACCTCGCAAAGTAGGAACACAAGCCCAAAACCATACCTCTTCTTACCTTTGACCATCCCCGTTTCATCACTGGCATAATGGCCGAACGCCTCCCATTCTCAGAGCGCTGAAAGGAATGAAGGGTGATCTTTTTTGGGGGGAAAACGTTCTTCACCACAATCTGCAGTTTCTCATCAATGAGGGCTCTAGTGGGCTCTACCGGGAGCATGGGGCATGGACTCACCCGTGCCTTGATGTGTGACCACCAGGAGAGCTAGTCCAGTTCTATCACCATCCGGAAACAATAGCAACTGGACACAGAGAAGGAGAGGAGTTTTCCATGCAAAATGGCCGCCACCCTGAACCTGTCATCTGTAGGCAGTGGAAGAGGGAGAAACATTGTAGGCAACAGTATGTCAATGGAAAGTCTGTTCTAGCAGCGGTGGACTATGTCGCCAACAGGACACACATTAGGCACTCGTCTTTCTTTGTAGCCATTGAAGAGCTGGGGAATGTGTAGACCTGGGGGATGTGTAGAAAGCCTGAGGCCCCATGTCTCACATGTAGTCTGACATCCTCCCTGCAGGCTAGAGCAGCTAAAATCCTCTAATTCCAAAATGAAAACAGTTTGGGACTGAGGCAAATCCCTACCCACGTTTTTGCAAATGTGAATGAACATCCTCAAGTCATATCAATCATTTGCACATAATGATAACAAGGCCATATCAAAAGAGGACCATAGTGCTCTCCAAAAAGGATTGTTGGTGCGTAAAACCTGTGAATCCAGATAAGCCCCCAAAAATTGTAATGGGTCTGCAGTCTAAAAGATGCTGCATAAAGCTTACTTCATTATATATAAATAATGTTTTTACTGCATCAGGATAGCATACACATACTTTTCAGCTGAACCGTCTTCTTCAGTGTTTAGCTTGGTTCATAACATGGCCATAACCATGTTACAGTTCAAATATATATATATTGATCATTATTTTATTATAATATCAATTGCAGAGAAATAAGCTGAGCAAATTGATACCCCTGTCTTCAATGTTACAGTTCAATACAATATTTCTGCACCTCATGGGACTATTTTTTTCATGAAGCACCTTTTCGCAACAGGACTGTGCTGGGAAAAGATTATGTGATTGTGATAAACAGCTGAGAAGATTATGACAGAAGATTTGATAAAGACCTGTAATGAATCATGTCAGAGTGACTGATAAAATATTTGTTTGTTTACATCTGAAGTCTTGGAACAAGGCGGAATCCAATAGATAGAACATGAACAGGATATTGTTCACATCCCTCCTTTTCCCACATCCTCCTTTCAATATGATTAGATCATATCATCATTTGATCATAACCAAACACATTACATTATCAGAACAGTCATTTTGATTATACAATACAACTCAATAGAAAACATCCTTTAAATTTTCTGCCAAAAAGTGACTTGTGTTACAATATAAAATGATCAGTATATTACAGTATCTAAAAAAATGTGTCCACGTGTCCATAACACTAGTTGTGCTGAGGTGTTCTGGGTAGGGGCGTCAGATCTTCTTGAATGGCCCTGAACAGCTGCAGTAGGGCGTCTCCCCACAGCGCCTTCTGGTGTTGGGAGGTGGTATGAGCCAGAGTCTGGGCAGTGTACACCATAGTGAGCACTGTGCGCTCAAAGTCCTCCCTGCTTAGGGCACCTCTGCGCTGGGACAGGTGGGAGGTCAGACGTCTGATCTCGGATAGTCTCTTGGGCAGGACGTCCTCACAGATAACCTCCAGCTTTTGGACCCTCCTCAGAGATGCCAGCTCCTTGTCTGGGATCACGAAGGGCTTGTCCTCACCCTCGATCTGCAGGCCTGCCAGCAGGATCTAGAAGACAGACACAGTTGTATCAGATTCTTTACAGGTTCTGTCAGATCCACTTTTCATATGTCCATCTGTCATCTCAATACCTTCATGTTCTGAGATTGTTTGATTGATTTAATCAATTGACTGATTGAATCAACAGAGCAATTTCCCACACATAGTCAGGGTGAATCTCATCTCATGCGCCACCAATGGTATAACTGGAACACAAGTCAAGCTCTTACCAATAGGGGTCATACAATACATTACAAAATATGTTTGCTGCCTTATTCATCTATTGAATCGGACTAAACACTCAATAATTAAGACCTTAAAAAGAAGTTTCCGTTCCTTCCATGGATAGAGGGAAGGTTTACCTTGAGTAACCTGACTCCCATTGGCATGCATTCAAGTCAGGCTTCCCCCCAAAAATTGTCCAAGAAATAAAGTTTAAAAGAAATGTATCTTTCGTGTCAGTTTTTCAGAGGCGGAATACTTTGGCATTTGTCCTCCCTTGATTGAAAAAAAAGGATAAAATAATAGCCAATCAGTGTTGAGCTAAACTGTTAATGGTCCTGGCTCACCAAAACAAGTGTCAAGGGAAGCCAGTTTGGAATTGGCTTCACTCCTATCACATCACATCGAGACCCAAACTTCATTGACAAAAACAACTTGAATTGTTGCATTTTGTTGTATTGTTGTCCTTCGGTGGCTAGCTAGCTAGCTAAAATTGTCCCTTTCCTAAATTAGCCATCGATGGAGATAGGGATTTGGACTTGCGGTTTTACTTAATTCACCATACTGGCAAATTATTATAACTGTGATTCTGATCCAAGGATAAATTCATACATTGGCCTGAGAGGATGGAAGTTCAATATGTAGCTAGGTGTAGAAGGCTAATGTTAACTAGCTAATGTTTCCCATGAAAGGAAGTTAGTCTAGCGAGCAAGCATTTTAGCCAGGTAGTCTAGGACAACAAAAAATAAAAGCATGTACTGTATAACAGAGTCATAGACCGTTTCGTCAACATGAAAGAGAGGAGAACGGCATTGGCATTTTTCTACAAGTAGGGTGAGTGAACGTGTTTTTTCTACTTGTACACACACACCCACACACACACACAGAGAGAGAGAAATCAGAACCATGGACAGCCACATCATATTTAGCTCACGTTGATTGGACTAAATAGTTTTTGGTGTCTTTTAGTTGTCACTGTGTTAGACTAAGCAAAAGTGATTTGATTATGTTGAAATGTTGAAGATGAAATAGTGCTGGAATTGTGGAGGCTGCTGCTGTTTCTTTGGGACTCGAAGTAACTCTCCATGGTTCTAAATCAATTTTTATTTTATTTTACCTTTATTTAACTAGGCAAGTCAGTTAAGAACAAATTCTTATTTTCAATGACGGTCTAGGAACAGTGGGTTAACTGCCTGTTCAGGGGCAGAACGACCACTAGGCTACCCTGCCGCCCCAATAGCTGTTAAGTAGTCCAAAAATGTCAGAAATATTCATTTGCTTGACCATGCTGTAGTTCATGTAACTGTTGGTTACATTCAATATGCTTTGTGGACTTCACTGGACAGAGGTTGCTCTCTGGTTTTGTAATGATAAAACAAAGGCCTGGTTGAGTTTATTCTGCCAGCGTTTTCTTATTGTCTCGGCCGTAGGCCTATATATCATGGTGTCAAGACGTATGAACTAACAGGTTATAGAGCAAACAACGCAATTATCACAACACATAGGTTGTAATATGTTTTTAAAAATACTGGCTTGGTTTCCCCAGTGATTTTACCCACACACTGCTACTGATGACGACTGCTGACTGAGGCTTCAGCTTCCCTTTCCCAGATGGGTCAAAACTACGTTCCTGCTCCAACCATGACTCTCGTTGTCCAAGTTCAACTGTATGAAATTCAGAAAGTTTGAACCCATGAGCACTGTTTGCCTACAGCTTCTCTGTCTCTGCTCTTCCCACCTTCGACCTCCATGTCCCTGCTGCACGACGAGCGGTGGTACCCACAGGATTCACATCAAACAGGAAATGTTTCAGCTCTTCAATTAGTAGGAGAAGTGGAGTCAAACATTCAATACGTCTTTAACTTTCACTTCTCTCTCTGAATGGAACTCTGAAGAGAGGAGGAGATGAGGAGATGCACACACCTACACACATAGGCCCACTGCTGAAGACAAAAGCTCTCCATCTTTGCTTACTGCACACGTCCCTCTTGGTTTCCGTTGTTTGCTCAGCTATGTTCAGAGCTCTGTCATAACAAACTGTAGAAATGTAGCCTCTTCCCATACTGTATTGCCCAATTCCAAATCAGCCCTTAGACTCTATGCGCTCTCTGATCTCCATAAGGGTCTATGGGCCAATTTGATATTTGGCACTGACAAGGACTGATAGAAGAGTTTACTACAGCATGGAGAAAGGGGCCCCTACGGGACCTACAACTCACTTAGGTAACTAACAGTCTCTGAAAGTCAAGAATTCTTCCCAAAAGCACAAGAGATGAGCTATCAGGTATTTTTGACTTGTTATGCCTAAGATATTTTATTTAGAAGCAATGGCAAATATAAAAGCTTGAGTGGCATTGATTCTGATGCAACATCTTTTGCTGCTACCCCACAAGATTCACAAACCTTGAATAACCTATAACCTCTGTGTCCATGTTTTCCACTCAAACATCAGAGCGGTGGATGGTTGAGCAGTATATGTCCAGACATAATGTTTGCTTCTTGGGCTCCAACATACCAACTGTAGTATGTGTGAATGAATCTGGGTTGTGCCCACAGTGGATATGGTCTGGCTCAACAACAAGAAGAAGCAGGGACCTCTGGGATATGGAGTTTAATGTCAGAACATTATTTAGTAATAAAGTCAAAACTATCTGAGAGGAGGGTCTCTAGATGATCCATTGTGGGTCGGAGGGAAGAGCCAGACTGTTACAGACTGAGAGCATGCAATACAACTTTACATTTGTGGAAGATTTAACTTTATTTGACAACAATCTTCTTGTTTCCATGTAACATTCACAATGAGTTAAATCCCCTTTAAGCCCATTAATGTAATTTCAGCAGAGATGGCTGTTTTCGACTCACCTCAAACAGCAGGTTAACATCTTCCACAGAGTTCTGGAAGGTGGGGTTGACCAATGAGTGTGTGCCACGCTTCACTCTAAAGCCTGATGGGTAAAGGGCTGAAGAGAAAGGGGAGAGAAAGTGAGAAGAGGAGAGATAGCATTTTGAGTAGTTGAATGACTCATTAAACCAATGGCAACCAAAAGAAGTCCTGAAGTACAATAGATCCAGAATTTCCCGTTGAGCGGGTGAATATGGTTGCTGTTGTTGTGACCAGGAGGTCAGTCAAACTCAGCACACGTTGCAGTATTTACGCAGTGGCATACAGTATACAATATCGTAAAATACATTGACACAGTGGCTCTTGGTCATGTAAAATCCTACACTTACTACATACTGTAAACATGTCTACGTAGGTTAAACTATCGAGCCGCAGGTTTGTGGGAGACAGCTAGGGTGTAAACTGCAGCAGATGTCCCTATGTGAAACCGGGTGAAAACCTTTTAACCTCTGACACAGGTAATCACTGGTATGTCCCACGTTATAGATGCCCTCTCTTTTCAAAGAGCCAGGTGTGTCTATAGGGCATAGGCTATAGGGTAGGGCGGTCAGATTTCAAAGTGTCAGGGCATATGTGCCGCAGCAGGCCTGAGAGTTCAGGATCTGTGGTCTGCTCTTCATAAAAGCCCTCTCTCTCAGCCTTCAGAACCGCAGACTAAGGCAGCTCTGTCATTTATAAGGGGAGCTAACCAGGAGCAGAAGCAGAGAAACACCTGGACACAAGCTTACCAACTGGGTTCCAACCTTGGTCCCTTGCATACCACAAGACTGCTGAGCTAAAGGCAGCTGCTGAGCTAAATGCAGCTAAGGCAGGTATTCTGATCTCAGATGAGACCATTCACTGAACCACCTCCTTCACACCTATTCTTTGACCTGTACGGGAGATGTAGTAGTTATTATATCTACAAATGGCTCGCCTGTTTTCTCAAAAATGACCTAGGCCTGATTAACATTAAGTGAGATAATGAGACTTTGAACAGCTTCATTCAACAGTGTTTCCTCTGTATTACTCTGAGCTGCTTCTTAACAGTGAGGGGATGATTTGAGGCAGGAGTCACAGTAGTGACATGATAATACCCTTCACCAGTTTGAGAGGCAGCTACAGTACATAGGGACATTCTTGTGGTCAAGTATTTGACCTCAACAGAAAAATATGACACGTTGAGAAATGTTGTTAACATGACCTAGAGATGACCCAGCCCAACCCAAAGAAAGTCTGGTGCAACAGCATCTCTCCCTCAATACCTTATTTGCTTTCTTTTCCATTACAGCCCTGAATACCTGGCAGGGACTGTTTTGAAAGTACAAGGCCATGTGCTTTTGGGTTGAAGGGTCAGGTACAGACAGACAAGGTCCAAATAAGAAGCTTGATTGGAAGTCGGAGCATGTATGAAGTGGACACAAACAGACCATCGATCATGCAGTGCTTCAGTCTGTCTGAGGAATGCCTGGGCCCTGGACAGAGCAGAAAGGTCATGGTAGGAACACAGCATGACTAGGGGTAAATTACATTTTCCTCTCAACAGTTAAGAGTTCAACGCGGTTGTGACTGAGCTTTATAAAACATAACATGCAGGGCACTGTTTGTCCATACTTTACTCTCATTCTCTCATAGAATATCACTCTCTGGTAGGTGTTGTGTCTATCTGAGCTTGGATAGATTCCCTATGCCACTTTGTTTACATACTCATCTCAGATGTATATACTGTACTCGATACCATCTACTGTATCTTGCCTAAGCTGCTCTGTACCATCACTCATTCATATATCTTTATGTACATATTCTTTATCACCTTACACTGTGTATAAGACAGTACTTTTTTGGGGGGAATTGTTAGTTAGATTACTTGTTGGATTATTACTGCATTGTCGGAACTAGAAGCACAAGCATTTCGCTACACTCGCATTAACATCTGCTAACCATGTGTATGTGACAAATAACATTTGATTTGATTTGATACTACTGTAGAACGTGCTCTTGTTACTCATCTAAGCCAGATATCCAATCACTGTACAGTAATCTGCTGTTTGAGCCAAGAGAAATATAGGCTCACTGAGCTTAATGAGGGTCATAGTTTAAACATTGTCCCTCTCAATGGAAACTGATCAGGAATAAGCTCCTGGTCAACTGACACCCAGGACAATTCCACTCACTGTTCTCCGACTGTACTCCTTATGGAATCTGATCCAAGACCAGCTCTTGCTACTCCCAGTCCCCCTCCACTGAACTTCTAACTGTCCCGCCACTAAGGCCTCACGCTCTCGATGGGACAACACTTGCCCTATTCTCCCCATTCAGAAACAGGGTTAAAGAAGCAGCGTGGGAATGTATAAGCATACAGAACACACCCATAGGGACAACAACTTTTATTGGCACAGAGCCGGTGTGAACAGTGAGGTTATGAGGTCTATGAGGTTCATTTCCATGCTTCGTTTTCCATTCATCTTTGATGTTAAGGTGATGCTGTACCTCTGTGGAGATATTAGCTCCAAAATGGCTGCTCCAACCAGCCAGCAATTTGTGTGGCTTTCACCACTAGTTGCACAGGCGCCATACATACAGCAGCTGCGAGGAATGCCAGACACCGCCGTCATCATTTTCACCCAGATTTGGGCTGATATGTGCTACTGTGCATCCAAGTGTGATAATGACTCAGTATGCATTGGAAAGCCTAAGCCCAATGTTGACTTTTATCCAGTAGCACATCCTTTCCTGATGCCTTCCAGTGTGTATCTATAAGTGGAGGTGGGTGGAGCTGGAATTCCACACACAGAGATGATACGTTGAGTCCATTGTGTTGAGCCCGAGTCAGAAGTGAAGAACAGGAGGGAACCTTCTTTTCACCTCAGCAGAACAACAGCAACACAAATAAACATCTATGTTCAATGCCCATGTGATGTGTAACCTTGCCTGAGACCTGAAGACTTGTGTAATGCCTAGGCTTTAGCTCAGCGGGCTAACACAGTCGTCTGATACACAGTAGACTCGGTTTCCAAATCTAGCCAGTCACATTTGGAATAAGTGGTTGCTGGTTTAAAGTGGATGATCCACCTCTGCAAGTAGATCTCAGTTTTCAAAGCTCTGAGCTAGACGAAACCAATTATCGCTCGTGCTTCTCGGCCCACTGTAGCGCTAGACTAAATAATCAGTGTTTGCTAGACTAAATAATCAGTGTTTGCTAGACTAAATAATCAGTGTTTGCTAGACTAAATAATCAGTGTTTGCTAGACTAAATAATCAGTGTTTGCTAGACTAAATAATCAGTGTTTGCTAGGACACTGTCCCCTGTGTCCTCACAAACAAGCAGGGAACTTGTAATCTCCCTCTAAGCACATGCAATGAGCCAGGGGAAAACACGCCATTCATTACAATCAGTGCTAAATGGTCCTGGCTGGAATTGTGTCTTGATTTGAGAAAAGCAGCAAACACAGAGGTCACTGTCCCCCAGGTTTACAGTAATGGTTATTTGGATTAAAGTCAGAGCCAAAACCAAAGTCAGGAACATTTCCCATACTACAACTGATGAATGATGTTTTCTTAACCAGTTTACACATTTGCATTGGGATGTCTAAACTGATATTTTCCACAGAATAGACACACTCCGGAGTAAGCTAAGTATATGTCCTAATTAGAACTTTCCCAGTGGACTGAAGACCTGAGAGCTCCAAATATGGGACAAGATATGTCACAATATTGAAGGGATAACAATACATCAAGTCAGACATGCAGATGTTTTTCCAAGCTGCTGCAGTCAAAACAGCTGGAGAAGAATTGGGGAGCAGTCAGAGGGACACAGTGGGCCAGAGACAGTCACATGGGCTACACTTACAGTTTGTCCCCTATTCTAAATCACTGTCTGCATGTCCCCTCTATCAAATCATAAATATTCAGATGTGGTCTTTAGGGGCGATCTGACATTCAATAGCCATATAGTAGATAAGCTTAGTACTAGTATGACATGGATGTAATAATGTAATAATATATTCAGAATGGATACTGAGACACATGACTGATTGACAGACCAGTTTCCCCTCTGGGACTAATAAAGTTTGTATTATTTTATCTGATAATGTCAGGCTCGTATCCACACAGACACATCATGCATATGACTGGATCTCATCTGCCAGCAAAGACCTGAGCTAAGTCGCATTTCCTGAAGCAGGTTCAACATCATGTGACTGATTCAGTGATTGAAATCCACCCTCCTACATTCCTTAATTTGGAGGGATCTATTTTTGGCCGTCGACATTTCTAAGGAAGCAAACATTGATGTGTGTGGGAGGGAGGGAGGGAGGTAGGGAGGGAGGGAGGGAGGTAGGGAGGTAGGTAGGTAGGGAGGGAGGTAGGGAGGGAGGGAAAATGTATGAATGTGGATCCAAATGTTTGGACCCAATTACAAGAAGGCATGTGAAGTTGTTTTTCGCTGGGAACTTTGTTGAAAGATATTCAGAAAATATAATCTCTCTCCTTCTCGTCAACACAATCATATACATACAGGAGACTAACACCCACAGCCTTGCCAAAGCAAACAAAACATTTGTCTTTTCTTCAAAAAACATCAAATCTCATAAAAGTCTGCATACATTTGTTTTTGCCTACTTAACTCCACCTAAATAATCTGTTTGGCAGCTAAATGTTCAGTTATAATAACACACAACGGTACTTAATACAGAACCATATTGTATATGTTTTCCTTTGATTCCAAAATGCAGTTCATTACATCTTATTGCTCTTAGTTCTGAAAACGTCTACACAACAACCATTAACTTTCTATGAACGTGTCTGTGTTGACCCCTCAAACTGACCTGAAGTCAGCCTAAACTCTGTGAGGTGCTCAGGTGTCCTACCTTTCCTCCAGTGTTGAGCAGTAGCCAGGAACAGCTGGCAGTAGAACACAGTGATGAGTAGACCCCACCGATGCATCATGCTGACTCTCGGCCCAGCGCACACACACTGACACTGCCCTGTCGTCTGTCTGTCTCAATGGGATCTGAATGTGGATCAGTCACCAGCCAATCAAAGCAGCCAGCCAGGCCCCAGCTGGAGAGAGCTGTGTACAAACAACCCTCAGGAGAATGAGGTAAGAACGCTGACTGGAGCACTGCTAAACCACTTCACATGCAACTGCTTCATCCTTTCCTCTCCACCACTCTGTCTGTCTGTTTCTCTCTCTCCTCCCCTTCCCTATCTCTGCCTCCCCCCTCTCTCTCTGTCTGTGACTGAGTGCTGAGTTCCCTCTGGCCAGGCTGTCTGGGCTGTCATCTGGAAGTCATCAAGACCCAGGGAATGGCTGCTCTGTTAGTGGCTGGCCTGCCGCTCACCGTGCTACTGGCTGAGGCAGAGCTGACACCAGACTGGCTGTAGCTGGTCTACAACCTGTAAAACCTGTCTAGTATCATCATCATCATCATCATCGTGGTCACCGTCTTTTCCAATATGGTTTCCATCAGCATTAGCATAATGGTCATCATAGTCATATCGTAACCTCGTCCCCAGGCTTATTGCTACCTCACACAGAGACAACGATCGTGGCTGAGACTATCCCTACTGTGAGGAATACCACGTCTCCATCATCATCTTCATCTTCATTATCATCATACTCTGTCTTAGAATCCACCTGCATTCCACATATTGTATACACAGTAAGTGTCTGACAGCTTCATCCCAGACAAGAGTAAAACACTAATATCTGCCCACTTCAAATACATCCACTCCACATACAATAGATTACAGTGCAGTATAGCATTTCAGGGTTCTCTTCGTCTCTCCATTGTCCTCTCAACAGTTTCTGTTCTCTTTGTAGTCACATGATGTCAGTTACAATAACATTCAGAACTCTCGCTACCAGGGCCAAGGAGCATATTGGTTTGCTCAGGAATCCAGGGGCTTTGCTTTGGTTGGCCTGTCCTCTGAGATGAAGGCAGGGAATAAAGGAAAACAACTGGAAAAACCAAGGGATTTCAGAAACGAGTCTGCTATTATTAAATAGAATTACACCATTCTACCTCAGCTTACTGACTGCGGATGACAAATGTTTTTGCAGAATGTATTTCAGAGCTCAACCAATATTGGCTATATCAGTACTCTACTGCTGAGAACTAATGGTCTATGCATAAATTATCATTTGGGTTAAATGTTTTGTTTTACAATTACTGCTTCTATATTATCAGCTCATGATCATAAAAAAATATGACTGATGACTGATATGAAATCTAAATGAAAATCTAAAATTGCCAGCGGTTTTAATTACCCACTTCACATCACTATTGCCACCACCTTGTGAGAATGCTGTTCATCGACTACAGCTCGGCATTCAACACCATAGTACCCTCCAAGCTCGTCATCAAGCTCGAGACCCTGGGTCTCGACCCCGCCCTGTGCAACTGGGTACTGGACTTCCTGACAGGCCGCCCCCAGGTGGTGAGGGTAGGCAACAACATCTCCTCCCCGCTGATCCTCAACACTGGGGCCCCACAAGGGTGCGTTCTGAGCCCTCTCCTGTACTCCCTGTTCACCCACGACTGCGTGGCCACGCACGCCTCCAACTCAATCATCAAGTTTGCGGACGACACAACAGTGGTAGGCTTGATTACCAACAACGACGAGACGGCCTACAGGGAGGAGGTGAGGGCCCTCAGAGTGTGGTGTCAGGAAAATAACCTCACACTCAACGTCAACAAAACTAAGGAGATGATTGTGGACTTCAGGAAACAGCAGAGGGAACACCCCCATCCACATCGATGGAACAGTAGTGGAGAGGGTAGCAAGTTTTAAGTTCCTCGGCATACACATCACAGACAAACTGAATTGGTCCACTCACACAGACAGCATCGTGAGGAAGGCGCAGCAGCGCCTCTTCAACCTCAGGAGGCTGAAGAAATTCGGCTTGTCACCAAAAGCACTCACAAACTTCTACAGATGCACAATCGAGAGCATCCTGGCGGGCTGTATCACCGCCTGGTATGGCAACTGCACCGCCCTCAACCGTAAGGCTCTCCAGAGGGTAGTGAGGTCTGCACAACGCATCACCGGGGGCAAACTACCTGCCCTCCAGGACACCTACACCACCTGATGCTACAGGAAGGCCATAAAGATCATCAAGGACATCAACCACCCGAGCCACTGCCTGTTCACCCCGCTGTCATCCAGAAGGCGAGGTCAGTACAGGTGCATCAAAGCTGGGACCGAGAGACTGAAAAACAGCTTCTATCTCAAGGCCATCAGACTGTTAAACAGCCACCACTAACATTGAGTGGCTACTGCCAACACACTGTCAATGTCACTGACTCTACTCCAGCCACTTTAATAATGGGAATTGATGGGAAATGATGTAAATATATCACTAGCCACTTTAAACAATGCTACCTTATATAATGTTACTTACCCTACATTATTCATCTCATATGCATACGTAGATACTGTACTCTATATCATTGACTGCATCCTTATGTAATACATGTATCACTAGCCACTTTAACTATGCCACTTGGTTTACATACTCATCTCATATGTATATACTGTACTCGATATCATCTACTGTATCCTGCCTATGCTGCTCTGTACCATCACTCATTCATATATCCTTATGTACATATTCTTTATCCCCTTACACTGTGTATAAGACAGTAGTTTTTTTGGAATTGTTAGTTAGATTACTTGTTCGTTATTACTGCATTGTCGGAACTAGAAGCACAAGCATTTCGCTACACTCGCATTAACATCTGCTAACCATGTGTATGTGACAAATAAAATTTGATTTGACCTTGATTAGGTAACTTCAAACATTTCACTGATATATCAGGCAATACTGGAGGGCATGATTAATTGAGTGCCCGCTAAAGTTATTTGCTTTACGAACACAAGATGTTGAATTGAAACGTTCTCCTCTAAAACCAGATGGGCACCTGAGGTATTCTGCCCTTCCATGTCTCACTGAAGGAACAGTATGTTCAAATAAAGGATGATGAGAGAAGGTGATGATATTCCCAGTGAACAAGTTAACACCTGTCTCTCAGTACATTACACAATCAACTCATAAGGTAATAACAGATGGTGTTCCTGAGTCGGAGAGAACAATGTCCAGCAGGTAAAGAAAACCTCACCACAGCCTGTCTCTCGTCTCCTTACTGGAAGGGTCATGGTAGAGAGGAACTCCAGTCTTTTTGTTGACCTACCCAGCACCTTTACTAAAGACCGTAGTAAATCAGCCTGTTGAAATGGATGAGGAGGTGACACTGTGACACAGGATCATGTCCACAGCCAGGATTTACTCCTAGTAAGGTCAAATGGTCGAATTAAACATATTCTAGAGGTCACATGGTCAAGTCAAGCATATCCCTAACGGTAGGCTAAAAAATAAAATGAGGTCCACAGGAGCTCCTGGATACATGAGCAGGAAAAAGTCCCGTCCCTAATAATTTCTACTGACGTGTAGTTCTCCATTTACCAGCAGGGGGAAGGCTAAGAACATTCTGTATGTTTCTTGTTTTTCCCATCACTCCAGCACCCATCAGACTGATGCCGTTTTCAAACTATTTTGGTGATGCTGCGTGAATTTGAGAATTAATTCTATTAAGATAAATGCTCACGATATGAATGCACTTGAGAGAGATGTAAGGGTTGTTTGGGTCCAGGTCCAGGTGGGGACCCTTGAGAAATCGCTCAAGTGCTTAATTGCCCAAGTCGTGCTGTAAAGCTCGGTAATGCATAAAATATGCAAATGAATAGGAGGGCATTAGAAGTCTGTAAAAGCTTCAATAGTCAAATTACCTTTAGACAAGACAAGTGCAGCTGCAGTCCCCACAGGAGAACTACAAAAGAAAAGCATATTAATGTATACACTTCAGACTCTAAATGTCACATGACTGTAAATACCAGCAATCAGGATGGGGCAGAACAATTCCGAGTCATCTGATATCAAGATTGAACTGAATTTCCCTAAAAACATCCAACATAAGAGACCCATTATGAATAGACAAAACATTACTGTAGAAACATATCCTAAACCCTGTCAGGAGGATATTAGTTCAGAGCTAATTTGTCTGGACACAGACAGCGGCTCAGCTGCGTGATCCATCTCCACTGTGTCTTAACTGCAAATGGAGCTGATTTCTCCTGGCCCTCTCCCATGACAGCTCCTCTTATTATGGTTGGCCAGAGGGCACACACACCATCCAGGCTCTCTTAGAGAGATTCCACTGCTGCTGCTGTTGATTATGCCTCTCCCCAAGACCAGTGGAGCCTGCAGAACTAACCAGCCAAATCACAACACCCAACACCAGCCTCAATACTTAGACATAGAAACAATTACAATGCAATAATGACTCACTAAGGACATCATGCTTCGTAATTGCTCTGAAATTAATGACCACCGGTGACGAAGTTCCCTTAAATGATCTTTGGGTTTTTCTGTTGCACCACCACTTTTTGACCAGTCCAGCACTTCAGTAATGAGAAGGAAAAACTTCCTCTCCCTCCCCCCTCCCCCATCCTCCTCCTCCTAACCCCCCTGTCCCCCTCCTCTCCATCCCCCTTTCGACCCCTTCTCTCCCTCCCCGTCCGACATCCTCCTCCTCCTAACCCCCCTGTCCCCCTCCTCTCCATCCCCCTTTCCCCCCTCCTCTCCCTCCCCCTGTCCCACACTCCTCCTGTCCCCCTCCTCTCCCTCCCCCTGTCCCCTTCCTCTCCCTCCCCCTGTCCCCTTCCTCTCCCTCGTCCCCCTCCTCTCTGTCCCCCTCCCCCATATCTCCATCTCCAGGGACAACTCGGTCACCTGCAGAATGGTAGAAGGGAGTGTCACCGGACCAGTCTGGGAGTGACGGGTGCATGGTGATGGCGACATTGCCTGGTGATACAGCTTTGGTTGACGGAAGGGAAATTCTGGTTGCTACGCCAACGGGCTGCACACACAGGCAGGCTAATGTTGAGAGAAATGCATCTGCTGTTGAAATAGTTGGGGATGACTCAACATGCGGACAATAGCTGGTAGAAATCGCACCATCTTGAAAGGACATTGTATTTATCTACACAACCTGTTGTTACTTTACAGTGCTTGATGTCATATCAAGTAAAGACGAGATAACATAATTGAGGCCCTATTGTCCAGTCCATGCCACAACCCATCAAGCCATAACTACCAACCGCTTCCACCTGATCTATGTCAGTCTCTCCAACCCCTCTAATAATAATAATAATAATAATAAAAATAATAAATGTATTTTATCAGTAGAGGCTGCTGAGGGGAGGACGGCTCATAATGTCTGGAATGGCGCACCGGAATGGCATCAAACCCATGGAAACCATGTGTTTGATGTATTTGATACCATTCCACTGATTCTGCTCCAGCCATTACCACAAGCCTGTCCTCCCCAATTAAGGAGCCACCAACCTCCTGTGTATTTAATAGACAGGGTAGCCTAGTGGTTAGAGTGTTGGACTAGTAACCGGAAGGTTGAAAGTTCAAACCCCCGAGCTGACAAGGTACAAATCTGTCGTTCTGCCCCTGAACAGGTAGTTAACCCACTGTTCCTAGGCGTCTAGTTAAATTAAGGTAAAATAACACTTCATACAGAATCTCAAATTCAGGGAGCTGGTAGTTGATGGGAGACAGCTAGATCATGATGCAGTTCAGTAAAGGAGTAGCTTGAGTGGAGGTGGTGTCGATGGTACAGCCAGGGATGGAGAAAACCGTCGGGAGCTCTTTATCAGGCACCTCTGAAGTTCACAGCTACTCCTCCTCTGTAGGTACGCTGGAACATCCACCACCGAATGTGTAGCACCCACCTGGGTGATGCTTCAGCAGCTATAAGTGCCTGAGAGACCGAGGTGAGCCTCTAATCCTCTCACACCATAGTCCACATCCTTCCAGAAACCGAGGCAGGTGGAATAAGAATCTGGTGCTGTGTTGATCAGGTGTTGATGCATCATTCAAATTAGATTAGATTAGCTATCTAGCTAACCAAGCCAAGTAAACAGACTTCCCAGCTAGTGAGCTAAGGCTAGCGAAGCCAAGTGACCAGAAAGACCAAAAGATAGAGAGAGAGAAGGAGAGTGAGAGACAGAAAGAGAGACAGCGAGAGAGAGGTCTGAAGTGAACCCACCTGAAAGGGTAGGTTGGGACACAACAGGCTCTCTTGGGGGGCATTCTAGGACAGGTGGAGGGGTTGTTCAATGAGGTCCAATAGTCAGGGTTGGGGAAAACGGAAGGACCTCAGAGTAGCGTACGTGTTGTTTTCCAGAAGTGGACACCAAACACATCGAAGGGGTGGCAGGGTAGCCTAGTGGTTAGAGTGTTGGACTAGCAACCATTGCAAGTTCAAATCCCCGAGCTGACAAGGTACAAATCTGTCATTCTGCCCCTGAACAGGCAGTTAACCCACTGTTCCTAGGCCGTCATTGAAAATAAGAATTTGTTCTTAACTGACTTGCCTAGTTAAATAAAGGTTAAAAAAAAGCCTGGACTGGCTGGTGGCAGGATAAGTCCAGACCTCCCGCTAGATGCACAACACAGGAAACATGCATTGCCAGCAGAAACAGAGAGAGATAACGTTTTTCCCCCCTCATCAAACAGAGAGAGAGAACAGATAGAGGAAAAGTAACTGCACAAAGAAGGGGAAAGGATGGGAAGAGTCTGAACAAAGTGGGGTTAGGATCGACCAAGATGTCTACGTATGTCAAAATGCATCCAAGTCAACAGTATTGGTTGAAGAGGACAGACAGTGCATGTTACGCACGCCTCTATGAAGAGGGAACGCAACACCCTGCTACAACTAAACTCTCCGTGAAGTGAAAAAGGTATGGACTGTAGGTGCGAGTAAGGATGACAACAGGCAGAATGTGGTACCGTTTACACGGTAATATGGGGAAAAGGGGCTGGACGGAACCAAAGCAAAGAAAAGAAAGTAAATCTCAAAGCCCCCCCTCTCCTATCTTACCTGCCTACCCACTACTTACCTAATTTAGCACCACCTGGTGCCCTAACCAAAATACAGGGGGTGGTCCGCCCAGGTCTTACCTAGTGTGCCTAGACAGTGAATATACTACGGGTATATGTATGCCCGCGGGCCTCTTGCCTAAACACTCCCAAGGTGCCTTCCCCTTTCCCCCTGGGAACAAATGAAACAGAATATTAAACAATTTCACAAACAAACTAAGAAACAAAGGACATCAAATAAGCTCTATCTGAGCAACAAACTCACAAAACATACCAACTCTCTGCAATGACCTCTCTGCAATGACCTCCCAGCAAAATCAACCTCTAGCAAAATCTCTCAGCAATCCCTACCTCCAAATATCTCTCTCTTGAACAGAACACTGGCTTTTATATAGCTTCAGAAGGAATGGGTAATTTGAGACAGCTGTGTCTTGACGAGGGGGCGGGGTCAGCTCTCCAATTAGCCCTGGAGTCGACCAATCAGCTGCTTGATGGATATCAGGAAGCCATTTCCTGAAATAAACACATGCAAATACACAAACTACAGCACATAAACTGGGGAACGTAACAGTGCATTCGGAAAGTATTCAGTCCCCTTCCCTTTTTCCATATTTTGATACGTTACAGCCTTATTCTAAAATGGATTACATATTTTTCCCCCCTCATCAATTTACACACAATACCCCATAATGTACAAGAAAAAACAGATCAAATACCATATTTACATAAGTATTCAGACCCTTTGCTATGAGACTCAAAATTGACCTCAGGTGCACCATGTTTTCATTGATCATCCGTGAGGTGTTTTTACAACTTGATTGGAGTCCACCTGTGGTAAATTCAATTAAGGTCCCACAGTTGACAGTACATGTCACAGTAAAAACCAAGACATGAGGTCAAAGAATTGTCCGTAGAGCTCCTAGACAGGATTGTGTTGAGGCACAGATCTGGGGAAGGGTACCAAAAACATTCTGCAGCATTGAAGGTCCCCAAGAACACAGAGGCCTCCATCATTTTTAAATGGAAGAAGTTTGGTACCACCAAGACTCTTCCTAGAGCTGGCCGCCCAGCCAAACTGAGCGCTCAGGACCTTCCAACAGAACAACGACCCTAAGCACACAGCCAAGACAACACAGGAGTGGCTTCTGGACAAGTCTCTGAATGTCCTTGAGTGGCCCAGCCAGAGCCCGGACTTGAACTTGATCCAACATCTCTGGAGAGACCTGAAAATAGCTGTGCAGCGAAGCTGCCCATCAAACCTGACAGAGCTTGAGAGGATCTTCAGAGAAGAATGAGAGAAACTCCCCAAATACAGGTGTACCAAGCTTGTAGTGTCATACCCAACGAGACTCGAGGCTGTAATCGCTGCCAAAGGTGCTTCAACAAAGTACTGAGTAAAGGGTCTGACCACTTATGTAAATGTGATATTTCTGTTAAAAACCTGTTTTTGCTTTGTCATTATGGGATATTGTTTGTAGATTGATGAGGGGAAAAAACTATAGAATTAACAAAATGTGGAAAAATTCTAGGGGTCTAAATACTTTCCTAATGCACTGTAGGTGTTGTATCAGAGTAGCCAGCACGCTTATGTTGGTTTACAGAGGTCCATAAACCCACAGGAGAAGAAGAGGATATTGTAACTGTTGGCAGTATATACAGTATGTTGTGTTGACCCCTAATGCATTATACCGTATATACTGTAAACGTACTACAAACGCAACATGCAACAATTTCAAAGATTTGACTAAGTTACAGTTTATGTAAGTAAATCAGTCAATTTAAATAAATTCATTAGGCATTAATCTATGGATTTCACATGACTTGGAATGCAGATATGCATCTGTTGGTCACAGACACCTTTAAAAAAAATGGGCCTCACAATGGGTCTCATTGTGGATCTCATCAACGTATTTTTGTGCATTTAAATTGACAATGATAAAATGCAATTGTGTTCGTTGTCCACAGCTTATGCCTGCCCATACCATAACCCCATCACCACCATGGGGCACTCTGTTCACAACATCGACATCAGCAAACCGCTTGCCCACACAAGGCCATTACACATGGTCCGCGGTTGTAAGGTCGGTTGGATGTTGGAGGCGGCTTATGGTGAAGAAATTAACATTAAATTCTCTGGCAACAGCTCTGGTAGACATGCCTGAAGTCAGCATTCCAATTGTCAGCTCCCTCAAAACTTGAGACATCTGTGGCATCGTGTTGTGTGACAAAACTGCACATTTTAGATTGGCCTTTTAATGTCCCCAGCAAAAGGTGCACCTGTGTAATAATGATCATGCTGTTTAATCAGCTTCTTGATATGCCACTTCTGTCAGGTGGATGGATTGTCTTGGCAAAGGAGCAATGCTCACCAACAGGGATGTAAACAAATGTGTGTAAAACATTTGAGAGAAATAAGCTTTTTGTGCTTATGGAACATTTCTGAGATGTTTTATTTCAGCTCATGAAACATGGGAACTTTACATGTTGTGTTTATATTTTTGTTCAGTGTATTATATGATGACTGTGGTTATGTCACTCACCTCTGATAATCTCCAATAACGGCGTTAGGGTAATAAGCTCCCACAAAGCAGAACCATTATGTGATAATTCCACTAGCCTCCCTTGAGACAGTGATGCAGCTTGAAATAATATAAAATATTATGTTTGGCATTGAGAAGATGAACATTTCTCTCCCATTCTCTACTCTCAGTGATTGCCTTGTTGCTATGCGGTGTAATCATTTCCCTAACTACAGAGTTCTATGTAAAAAAAAAACGAAAGGTGATCTTAGCTACATTTATGACCTTACCCTCTGGGCAAAAACTGATTGAATCAACATTGTTTCCAAGTCGTTTCAACCCCCCAAAAATCTGTGAGGATGTTGGAATCAACGTAGAAAAATAATTGTATTTGCAAAAACTCATCAACGTAAGGGCATTTCGTCTTTTCACACCCACATTTCAACATAAATCCAATGACATTGCGATTTTTTTGCTGTTGATTTCACGTTAGTTGTCAACTCAACCAAATGTAAATCAAAACTAGACGTTGAACTGACATCTGCCCAGTGGGGACCTGTACTGCATGTAAATGAGACTGTGACATCAAGCTGATGTAAAGAACTAACATTCATATTCAATAACCATGTCAATCTTGTCAATGAAAGTGATGAAAGCAAAATGATTGGCTGGATGTACTGTAAGGTTAGTGTAACGGACATACAGTATGAAAGAATAAACGAAAGCAAAGTCATTAGATAACCCAATGCACATTTCTTTCAATCTTTAGCAGAAAGAGAAGCATCTTCATATGAAGAGCTAATTCCACAGCTTTAGCTAAATTTGAGGCATTTGTTATGTTACACAGTGGCAGTACAGGGCTTTGGATTCCTATATCCAATTTGAAATAGACGCACAGCATTTGAGTGGGTGGGACTCAGCTTGAAGCACATCTTTTTGTTTTACTCCTTTGCAACCTTTTCTCTGCTCAACGCTTGCCAAATCAAATCTTCTCCTTGTTAAAATGTCACTCTTCCTCTTCTGAAATCCCCTTAAAGCTGTCTACCGCAGAGCAAAATGCCTCGTTAGATCAGAGGCAGAGCTGCCGTCTATATTCCAGACCGAGACATTTCCAAATGCAGCAATGGCTCTTACATGTAACAATCAGCCCATACCATAAAAATATTGTTGCACTACAAAGCCCCATACAAAAAGACACCTGCACATTCTCCTGCACACATGCAAAAAGACACCTGCACATCCCCCTGCACACATATAGACATACAAAAAGACACCTGCACATTCCCCTACACACATACAGACATACAAAAAGACACCTGCACATTCCCCTACACACATATAGACATACAAAAAGACACCTGCACATTCCCCTACACACATATAGACATACAAAAAGACACCTGCACATCCCCCTACACACATATAGACATACAAAAAGACACCTGCACATTCCCCTACACACATATAGACAAACAAAAAGACACCTGCACATTCCCCTACACACATATAGACATACAAAAAGACACATGCACATTCCTCTACACACATAGAGATACAAAAAGACACCTGCACATTCTCCTACATACATACAGTGGGGAGAACAAGTATTTGATACAATGCCGATTTTGCAGTTTTTCCTACTTACAAAGCATGTAGAGGTCTGTAATTTTTATCATAGGTACACTTCAACTGTGAGAGACGAAATCTAAAACAAAAATCCAGAAAATCACATTGTATGATTTTTAAGTAATTAATTTGCATTTTATTGCATGACATAAGTATTTGATCACCTACCAACCAGTAAGAATTCCGGCTCTCACAGACCTGTTAGTTTTTCTTTTAGAAGCCCTCCTGTTCTCCACTCATTACCTGCATTAACTGCACCTGTTTGAACTCGTTGCCTGTATAAAAGACACCTGTCCACACACTCAATCAAACAGACTCCAACCTCTCCACAATGGCCAAGAACAGAGAGCTGTGTAAGGACATCAGGGATAAAATTGTAGACCTGCACAAGGCTGGGATGGGCTACAGGACAATAGGGAAGCAGCTTGGTGAGAAGGCAACAACTGTTGGCGCAATTATTAGAAAATGGAAGAAGTTCAAGATGACGGTCAATCTGGGGCTCCATGCAAGATCTCACCTCATGGGGCATCAATGATCATGAGGAAGGTGAGGGATCAGCCCAGAACTACACGGCAGGACCTGGTCAATGACCTGAAGAGAGCTGGGACCACAGTCTCAAAGAAAACCATGAGTAACACACTACGCTGTCATGGATTAAAATCCTGCAGCGCAAGCAAGGTCCCCCTGCTCAAGCCAGCGCATGTCCAGGCCCGTCTGAAGTTTGCCAATGACCATCTGGATGATCCAGAGGAGGAATGGGAGAAGGTCATGTGGTCTGATGAGACAAAAATAGAGCTTTTTGGTCTAAACTCCACTCGCCGTGTTTGGAGGAAGAAGAAGGATGAGTACAACCCCAAGAACACCATCCCAACCGTGAAGCATGGAGGTGGAAACATCATTCTTTGGGGATGCTTTTCTCCAAAGGGGACAGGACGACTGCATCGTATTGAGGGGAGGTTGGATGGGGCCATGTATCGGGAGATCTTGGCCAACAACCTCCTTCCCTCAGTAAGAGCATTGAAGATGGGTCGTGGCTGGGTCTTCCAGCATGACAATGACGCGAAACACACAGCCAGGGCAACTAAGGAGTGGCTCCGTAAGAAGCATCTCAATGTCCTGGAGTGGCCTAGCCAGTCTCCAGACCTGAACCCAATAGAAAATCTTTGGAGGGAGCTGAAAGTCCGTATTGCCCAGCGACAGCCCCAAAACCTGAAGGATCTGGATAAGGTCTATATGGAGAAGTGGGCCAAAAGCAAACCTGGTCAAGAACTACAGGAAACGTATGATCTCTGTAATTTCAAACAAAGTTTTCTGTACCAAATATTAAGTTCTGCTTTTCTGATGTATCAAATACTTGTGTCATGTAATAAAATACAAATTAATTATTTAAAATCATACAATGTGATTTTCTGGATTTTTGTTTTAGATTCCGTCTCTCACAGTTGAAGTGTACCTATGAAAACATTACAGACCTCTACATGCTTTGTAAGTAGGAAAACCTGCAAAATCAGCAGTGTATCAAATACTTGTTCTCCCCACTGTATAGACAAACAAAAAGACACCTGCACATTCCTCTACAAACATACAGACAAACAAAAAGACACCTGCACATTCCTCTACAAACATATAGACAAACAAAAAGACACCTGCACATTCCTCTACAAACATATAGACAAACAAAAAGACACCTGCACATTCTCCTACATACATATAGACAAACAAAAAGACACCTGCACATTCCTCTACAAACATACAGACAAACAAAAAGACACCTGCACATTCCTCTACAAACATACAGACAAACAAAAAGACACCTGCACATTCCTCTACAAACATATAGAGATACAAAAAGACACCTGCACATTCCTCTACAAACATACAAACAAAAAGACACCTGCACATTTCTCTACAAACAAAAAGACACCTGCACATTTCTCTACAAACATACAGACAAACAAACAAAAAGACACCTGCACATTCCTCTACAAACATATAGACAAACAAAAAGACACCTGCACATTTCTCTACAAACATACAGACAAACAAACAAAAAGACACCTGCACATTCCTCTACAAACATATAGACAAACAAAAAGACACCTGCACATTTCTCTACAAACATACAGACAAACAAACAAAAAGACACCTGCACATTTCTCTACAAACATACAGACAAACAAACAAAAAGACACCTGCACATTCCTCTACAAACATATAGACAAACAAAAAGACACCTGCACATTTCTCTACAAACATACAGACAAACAAACAAAAAGACACCTGCACATTCCTCTACAATCATATAGAGATACAAAAGACACCTGCACATTCCTCTACACACATATAGACAAACAAAAAGACACCTGCACATTCCTCTACACACATGTAGACATACAAAAAGACACCTGCACATTCCTCTACAAACATATAGACAAACAAAAAGAAACCTGCACATTCCTCTACAAACAGACAAACAAAAAGACACCTGCACATTCCTCTACACACATATAGACAAACAAAAAGACACCTGCACATTCCTCTACAAACATATAGACATACAAAAGACACCTGCACATTCCTCTACAAACAGACAAACAAAAAGACACCTGCACATTCCTCTACACACATACAGACAAACAAAAAGACACCTGCACATTCCTCTACAAACATATAGACAAACAAAAAGAAACCTGCACATTCCTCTACAAACAGACAAACAAAAAGACACCTGCACATTCCTCTACACACATATAGACAAACAAAAAGACACCTGCACATTCCTCTACACACATATAGACAAACAAAAAGAAACCTGCACATTCCTCTACAAACATATAGACATACAAAAGACACCTGCACATTCCTCTACACACATATAGACAAACAAAAAGACACCTGCACATTCCTCTACACACATATAGACAAACAAAAAGAAACCTGCACATTCCTCTACAAACAGACAAACAAAAAGACACCTGCACATTCCTCTACAAACATACAGACAAACAAAAAGACACCTGCACATTCCTCTACACACATGTAGACATACAAAAAGACACCTGCGTTTTCCTCTACAAACAGACAAACAAAAAGACACCTGCACAATCCTCTACACACATATAGACAAACAAAAAGACACCTGCACATTCCTCTACACACATATAGACAAACAAAAAGAAACCTGCACATTCCTCTACAAACATATAGACAAACAAAAGACACCTGCACATTCCTCTACACACATATAGACAAACAAAAAGACACCTGCACATTCCTCTACACACATATAGACAAACAAAAAGAAACCTGCACATTCCACCACAAACAGACAAACAAAAAGACACCTGCACATTCCTCCACAAACATATAGACAAACAAAAAGACACCTGCACATTCCTCTACAAACATACAGACATACAAAAGACACCTGCACATTCCTCTACACACATGTAGACATACAAAAAGACACCTGCATATTCCTCTACAAACAGACAAACAAAAAGACACCTGCACATTCCTCTACAAACATACAGACAAACAAAAAGACACCTGCACATTCCTCTACACACATGTAGACATACAAAAAGACACCTGCGTTTTCCTCTACAAACAGACAAACAAAAAGACACCTGCACATTCCTCCACAAACATACAGACATACAAAAAGACACCTGCACATTCCTCTACTAACATATAGACAAACAAAAAGACACCTGCACATTTCTCTACAAACATACAGACAAACAAACAAAAAGACACCTGCACATTCCTCTACAAACATATAGACAAACAAAAAGACACCTGCACATTCTCCTACATACATATAGACTAACAAAAAGATTTTCCAAAGATTTTCTATGGGGTTGAGATCTGGAGACTGGCTAGGCCACTCCAGGACCTTGAAATGCTTCTTACAAAGCCAATCCTTCGTTGCCCGGGCGGTGTGTTTGGGATCTTTGTCATGCTGAAAGACCCAGCCACGTTTCATCTTCAATGCCCTTGCTGATGGAAGGAGGTTTTCACTCAAAATCTCACGATACATGGCCCCATTCATTCTATCCTTTACACGGATCAGTCGTCCTGGTCCCTTTGCAGAAAAACAGCCCCAAAGCATGATGTTTCCACCCCCATGCTTCACAGTAGGTATGGTGTTCTTTGGATGCAACTCAGCATTCTTTGTCCTCCAAACACAATGAGTTGAGTTTTTACCAAAAAGTTATATTTTGGTTTCATCTGACCATATGACATTCTCCCAATCGTCTTCTGGATCATCCAAATGCTCTCTAGCAAACTTCAGACGGGCCTGGACATGTACTGGCTTAAGCAGGGGGACACGTCTGGCACTGCAGGATTTGAGTCCCTGGTGGCGTAGTGTGTTTCTGATGGTATGCTTTGTTACTTTGGTCCCAGCTCTCTGCAGGTCCCCCCATGTGGTTCTGGGATTTTTGCTCACCGTTCTTGTGATGATTTTGACCCCACGGGGTGAAATCTTGCGTGGAGCCCCAGATCGAGGGAGATTATCAGTGGTCTTGTATGTCTTCCATTTCCTAATAATTGCTCCCACAGTTGATTTCTTCAAACAAAGCTGCTTACCTATTGTAGATTCAGTCTTCCCAGCCTGGTGCAGGTCTACAATTTTGTTTCTGGTGTCCTTTGACAGCCCTTTGGTCTTGGCCATAGTGGAGTTTGGAGTGTGACTGTTTGAGGTTGTGGACAGGTGTCTTTTATACTGATAACAAGTTCAAACAGGTGCCATTATTACAGGTAACGAGTGGAGGACAGAGGAGCCTCTTAAAGATGAAGTTACAGGTCTGTGAGAGCCAGAAATCTTGTTTGTTTGTTGGTGACCAAATACTTATTTTCCACCACAATTTGCAAATAAATTCATAAAAAATCCTACAATGTGATTTTCTGGATTTTTTTTCTCATTTTGTCTGTCATAGGCTTCTCTCATCTTTTTAAGTGGGAGAACTTGCACAATTGGTGGCTGACTAAATACTTTTTTGCCCCACAGTGCATATAGACATACAAAAATAATTATATAGCCTGTAGTCCATACACACTTATATGAATTCATTCAAGCACACGCATACACTGATGAGGACAGAAATAACATTAGTGAGGTGGCAGACAATCGATGTGTATGTATCCACAGGCCCTCCCTCTGTGTTGTTTACTGTGAGTGGACGTGATCCACCCCTCCTCCGGTCCCCCTGCTGTGTCTCATTCATTCCCCTCATTAGATATCTCATTATATACCCCCTCTAAAAGCCTCTCTCATTACACTCTTTCCTCTGCAGCAACAGACCCACTCTGGTGACTCTCTTCTCTAACACCGCTTTCAGGACAAAGGGGACCAGCCAGCAAATAGCCAGCAATGTGCTTTGCCTCACAGATACTGTAAATCCCTGCTAAACTTCTTAACCCATCTAAAGGTTCTCGTTGAGCCTTGTTGGAGACAGAGACATTGTATGAATTCCTCAATGCTGTACCCCCCTTAGAGGACTAAGAACATGTTTTATCATCACTATCATATACATAAATATCTATCCAAATTATCTAAAAATGCCTTTTCAGGCACCGCTTTGCCTGCTGGGCTCTTCTGCTGAGTGAAAATGCAAAGGGCAGGGAGGGAAGGATGAAGGGAGGGAGTGAGGGAAGGAAGGAAGGAGGGACAGAGAAAAGTGTGTGCCCTCTACGGTGTTCTCTCTCCTCTCTCTGCAGAGGTCAGAATGTTAACCAACAAGGCTACTCAAAGGTACAATCTCCTGTCTGAGCCTCTGGATTGAGGTCAGTTTCCTTCTCTCCATCTCTCCCTCCCCTCTCCACCTCCACCTCTCTCTCTCCCCTTTGTTTCCATCTCTCCATCTCTCCGTCCTTCTCTCTCCACCTCTCTCTCTCCCCTTTGTTTCCATCTCTCCATCTCTCGCCACCTCCACCTCTCTCTCTCCCCTTTGTTTCCATCTCTCCATCTCTCCCTCCTTCTCTCGCCACCTCCACCTCTCTCTCTCCCCTTTGTTTCCATCTCTCCATCTCTCCCTCCTTCTCTCTCCACCTCCACCTCTCTCTCTCCCCTTTGTTTCCATCTCTCCATCTCTCCCTCCTTCTCTCTCCACCTCTCTCTCTCCCCTTTGTTTCCATCTCTCCCTCCTTCTCTCTCCATCTCTCTCTCTCCCTTTGTTTCCATCTCTCCATCTCTCCCTACTTCTCTCTCCACCTCTCTCTCTCCCCTTTGTTCCCTTCTCTCCATCTCTCCCTCCTTCTCTCTCCACCTCTCTCTCTCCCCTTTGTTTCCTTCTCTCCATCTCTCCCTCCTCTCTCCACATCCACCTCTCTCTCTCCCCTTTGTTTCCTTCTCTCTATCTCTCCCTCCTTCTCTCTCCACCTCCACCTCTCTCTCTCCCCTTTGTTTCCATCTCTCCATCTCTCCCTCCCCTCTCCACCTCCATCTCTCTCTCTCCCCTTTGTTTCCATCTCTCCATCTCTCCCTCCTTCTCTCGCCACCTCCACCTCTCTCTCTCCCCTTTGTTTCCATCTCTCCATCTCTCCCTCCTTCCCTCTCCACCTCCACCTCTCTCTCTCCCCTTTGTATCCTTCTCTCCATCTCTCCTTCCTTCTCTCTCCACCTCCACCTCTCTCTCTCCCCTTTGTTTCCATCTCTCCATCTCTCCCTCCCCTCTCCACCTCCACCTCTCTCTCTCCCCTTTGTTTCCATCTCTCCATCTCTCCCTCCCTCTCCACCTCCACCTCTCTCTCTCCCCTTTGTTTCCATCTCTCCATCTCTCCCTCCCTCTCCACCCTCTCTCTCCCCTGTGTTTCCATCTCTCCATCTCTCCCTCCTTCTCTCTCCACCTCTCTCTCTCCCCTTTGTTTCCATCTCTTCATCTCTCGCCACCTCCACCTCTCTCTCTCCCATTTGTTTCCATCTCTCCATCTCTCCCTCCTTCTCTCTCCACCTCCACCTCTCTCTCTCCCCTTTGTTTCCATCTCTCCATCTCTCCCTCCTTCTCTCGCCACCTCCACCTCTCTCTCTCCCCTTTGTTTCCATCTCTCCATCTCTCCCTCCTTCTCTCTCCACCTCCACCTCTCTCTCTCCCCTTTGTTTCCATCTCTCCAACTCTCCCTCCTTCTCTCTCCACCTCTCTCTCTCCCCTTTGTTTCCATCTCTCCCTCCTTCTCTCTCCACCTCTCTCTCTCCCCTTTGTTTCCATCTCTCCATCTCTCCCTACTTCTCTCTCCACCTCTCTCTCTCCCATTTGTTTCCTTCTCTCCATCTCTCCCTCCTTCTCTCTCCACCTCTCTCTCTCCCCTTTGTTTCCATCTCTCCATCTCTCCCTCCTTCTCTCTCCACCTCTCTCTCTCCCCTTTGTTTCCTTCTCTCCATCTCTCCCTCCTTCTCTCTCCACCTCCACCTCTCTCTCTCCCCTTTGTTTCCATCTCTCCATCTCTCCCTCCTTCTCTCGCCACCTCCACCTCTCTCTCTCCCCTTTGTTTCCATCTCTCCATCTCTCCCTCCTTCCTCTCCACCTCCACCTCTCTCTCTCCCTTTGTATCCTTCTCTCCATCTCTCCCTCCTTCTCTCTCCACCTCCACCTCTCTCTCTCCCCTTTGTTTCCATCTCTCCATCTCTCCCTCCTCTCCACCTCCACCTCTCTCTCTCCCCTTTGTTTCCATCTCTCCATCTCTCCCTCCCCTCTCCACCTCCACCTCTCTCTCTCCCCTTTGTTTCCATCTCTCCATCTCTCCCTCCCTCTCCACCTCTCTCTCTCCCTGTGTTTCCATCTCTCCATCTCTCCCTCCTTCTCTCTCCACCTCTCTCTCTCCCCTTTGTTTCCATCTCTTCATCTCTCGCCACCTCCACCTCTCTCTCTCCCCTTTGTTTCCATCTCTCCATCTCTCCCTCCTTCTCTCTCCACCTCCACCTCTCTCTCTCCCTTTTGTTTCCATCTCTCCATCTCTCCCTCCTTCTCTCGCCACCTCCACCTCTCTCTCTCCCCCTTTGTTTCCATCTCTCCATCTCTCCCTCCTTCTCTCTCCACCTCCACCTCTCTCTCTCCCCTTTGTTTCCATCTCTCCAACTCTCCCTCCTTCTCTCTCCACCTCTCTCTCTCCCATTTGTTTCCTTCTCTCCATCTCTCCTCCTTCTCTCTCCACCCTCTCTCTCCCCTTTGTTTCCATCTCTCCATCTCTCCTCCTTCTCTCTCCACCTCTCTCTCTCCCCTTTGTTTCCTTCTCTCCATCTCTCCCTCCTTCTCTCTCCACCTCCACCTCTCTCTCTCCCCTTTGTTTCCATCTCTCCATCTCTCCCTCCCTCTCCACCTCCACCTCTCTTTCTCCCCTTTGTTTCCTTCTCTCCATCTCTCCCTCCTTCTCTCTCCACCTCCACCTCTCTCTTTCCCCTTTGTTTCCATCTCTCCATCTCTCCCTCCCTCTCCAACTCCACCTCTCTCTCCCCTTTGTTTCCATCTCTCCATCTCTCCCTCCTTCTCTCTCCACCTCTCTCTCTTCCTTTGTTTCCATCTCTCCATCTCTCCCTCCTTCTCTCGCCACCTCCACCTCTCTCTCTCCCTTTGTTTCCATCTCTCCATCTCTCCCTCCTTCTCTCTCCACCACCTCTCTCTCTCCCCTTTGTTTCCATCTCTCCATCTCTCCCTCCTTCTCTCTCCACCTCCACCTCTCTCTCTCCCCTTTGTTTCCATCTCTCCATCTCTCCCTCCTTCTCTCTCCACCTCCACCTCTCTCTCCCCTTTGTTTCCATCTCTCCATCTCTCCCTCCTTCTCTCGCCACCTCCACCTCCTCTCTCCCCTTTGTTTCCATCTCTCCATCTCTCCCTCCTTCTCTCTCCACCTCCACCTCTCTCTCTCCCCTTTGTTTCCATCTCTCCATCTCTCCCTCCTTCTCTCTCCACCTCTCTCTCTCCCCTTTGTTTCCATCTCTCCATCTCTCCCTCCTTCTCTCTCCACCTCTCTCTCTCCCCGTTGTTTCCATCTCTCCCTCCTTCTCTCTCCACCTCTCTCTCTCCTCTTTGTTTCCTTCTCTCCATCTCTCCCTCCTTCTCTCTCCACCTCTCTCTCTCCCCTTTGTTTCCATCTCTCCATCTCTCCCTCCTTCTCTCTCCACCTCCACCTCTCTCTCTCCCTTTGTTTCCATCTCTCCATCTCTCCCTCCATCTCTCTCCACCTCCACCTCTCTCTCTCCCCTTTGTTTCCTTCTCTCCATCTCTCCCTCCTTCTCTCTCCACCTCCACCTCTCTCTCTCCCCTTTGTTTCCATCTCTCCATCTCTCCCTCCCTCTCCACCTCCACCACTCTCTCTCCCATTTGTTTCCATCTCTCCATCTCTCCCTCCTTCTCTCTCCACCTCCACCTCTCTCTCTCCCCTTTGTTTCCATCTCTCCATCTCTCCCTCCTTCGCTCTCCACCTCTCTCTCTCCCCTTTGTTTCCATCTCTCCATCTCTCCCTCCTTCCCTCTCCACCTCCACCTCTCTCTCTCCCCTTTGTTTCCTTCTCTCCATCTCTCCTCCTTCTCTCTCCACCTCCACCTCTCTCTCTCCCCTTTGTTTCCATCTCTCCATCTCTCCCTCCCCTCTCCAACTCCACCTCTCTCTCTCCCCTTTGTTTCCATCTCTCCATCTCTCCCTCCTTCTCTCTCCACCTCCACCTCTCTCTCTTCCTTTGTTTCCATCTCTCCATCTCTCCCTCCTTCTCTCTCCACCTCCACCTCTCTCTCCCCTTTGTTTCCATCTCTCCATCTCTCCCTCCTTCTCTCGCCACCTCCACCTCTCTCTCTCCCCTTTGTTTCCATCTCTCCATCTCTCCTCCTTCTCTCTCCACCTCTCTCTCTCCCCTTTGTTTCCATCTCTCCATCTCTCCTCCTTCTCTCTCCACCTCTCTCTCTCCCCTTTGTTTCCTTCTCTCCATCTCTCCCTCCTTCTCTCTCCACCTCTCTCTCTCCCCTTTGTTTCCATCTCTCCATCTCTCCCTCCTTCTCTAGCCACCTCCACCTCTCTCTCTCCCCTTTGTTTCCATCTCTCCATCTCTCCCTCCTTCTCTCTCCACCTCCACCTCTCTCTCTCTCTCCCCTTTGTTTCCTTCTCTCCATCTCTCCCTCCTTCTCTCTCCACCTCCACCTCTCTCTCTCCCCTTTGTTTCCTCTCCATCTCTCCTCCCTCTCCACCTCCACCTCTCTCTCTCCTTTGTTTCCATCTCTCCATCTCTCCCTCCTTCTCTCTCCACCTCCACCTCTCTCTCTCCTTTGTTTCCATCTGTCCATCTCTCCTCCTTCTCTCTCCACCTCCACCTCTCTCTCTTCCTTTGTTTCCATCTCTCCATCTCTCCCTCCTTCTCTCTCCACCTCCACCTCTCTCTCTCCCCTTTGTTTCCATCTCTCCATCTCTCCCTCCTTCTCTCTCCACCTCTCTCTCTCCCCTTTGTTTCCATCTCTCCATCTCTCCCTCCTTCTCTCTCCAGCTCCACCTCTCTCTCTCCCTTTGTTTCCATCTCTCCATCTCTCCATCTCTCCCTCCTTCTCTCTCCACCTCTCTCTCCCCTTTGTTTCCATCTCTCCATCTCTCCCTCCCTCTCCACCTCCACCTCTCTCTCTCCCATTTGTTTCCATCTCTCCATCTCTCCCTCCTATTCTCTCTCCCACCTCCACCTCTCTCTCTCCTTTGTTTCCATCTCTCCATCTCTCCCTCCTTCTCTCGCCACCTCCACCTCTCTCTCTCCTTTGTTTCCATCTCTCCATCTCTCCCTCCTTCTCTCTCCACCTCCACCTCTCTCTCTCCCCTTTGTTTCCATCTCTCCATCTCTCCCTCCTTCTCTCTCCACCTCTCTCTCTCCCCTTTGTTTCCATCTCTCCATCTCTCCCTCCTTCTCTCTCCACCTCTCTCTCCCTTTGTTTCCATCTCTCCATCTCTCCCTCCTTCTATCTCCACCTCTCTCTCTCCCCTTTGTTTCCTTCTCTCCATCTCTCCCTCCTTCCCTCTCCACCTCTCTCTCTCCTTTGTTTCCATCTCTTCATCTCTCCCTCCCCTCCTCCACCTCTCTCTCTCCCCTTTGTTTCCATCTCTCCATCTCTCCCTCCTTCTCTCGCCACCTCCACCTCTCTCTCTCCCCTTTGTTTCCATCTCTCCCTCCATCTCTCTCCACCTCCACCTCTCTCTCTCTCCCCTTTGTTTCCTTCTCTCCATCTCTCCCTCCTTCTCTCTCCACCTCCACCTCTCTCTCTCCCCTTTGTTTCCATCTCTCCATCTCTCCCTCCTCTCCACCTCCACCACTCTCTCTCCCATTTGTTTCCATCTCTCCATCTCTCCCTCCTTCTCTCTCCACCTCCACCTCTCTCTCCCCTTTGTTTCCATCTCTCCATCTCTCCCTCCTTCTCTCTCCACCTCCACCTCTCTCTCTTCCCTTTGTTTCCATCTCTCCATCTCTCCCTCCTTCTCTCGCCACCTCCACCCTCTCTCTCTCCCCTTTGTTTCCATCTCTCCATCTCTCCCTCCTTCTCTCTCCACCACCTCTCTCTCTCCCCTTTGTTTCCATCTCTCCATCTCTCCCTCCTTCTCTCTCCACCTCTCTCTCTCCCCTTTGTTTCCATCTCTCCATCTCTCCCTCCTTCCCTCTCCACCTCCACCTCTCTCTCTCCCCTTTGTTTCCTTCTCTCCATCTCTCCCTCCTTCTCCTCCACCTCCACCTCTCTCTCTCCCCTTTGTTTCCATCTCTCCATCTCTCCCTCCCCTCTCCAACTCCACCTCTCTCTCCCCTTTGTTTCCATCTCTCCATCTCTCCTCCTTCTCTCTCCACCTCCACCTCTCTCTCTTCCTTTGTTTCCATCTCTCCATCTCTCCCTCCTTCTCTCTCCACCTCCACCTCTCTCTCCCCTTTGTTTCCATCTCTCCATCTCTCCCTCCTTCTCTCGCCACCTCCACCTCTCTCTCCCCTTTGTTTCCATCTCTCCATCTCTCCCTCCTTCTCTCTCCACCTCTCTCTCCCCTTTGTTTCCATCTCTCCATCTCTCCCTCCTTCTCTCTCCACCTCTCTCTCTCCCCTTTGTTTCCTTCTCTCCATCTCTCCCTCCTTCTCTCTCCACCTCTCTCTCTCCCCTTTGTTTCCTTCTCTCCATCTCTCCCTCCTTCTCTCTCCACCTCCACCCTCTCTCTCCCCTTTGTTTCCATCTCTCCATCTCTCCCTCCTCTCCACCTCCACCTCTCTCTCTCCCCTTTGTTTCCATCTCCATCTCTCCCTCCTTCTCTCGCCACCTCCACCTCTCTCTCTCCCCTTTGTTTCCATCTCTCCATCTCTCCCCTCCTTCTCTCTCCACCTCCACCTCTCTCTCTCTCTCTCCCCTTTGTTTCCTTCTCTCCATCTCTCCTCCTTCTCTCTCCACCTCCACCTCTCTCTCTCCCCTTTGTTTCCACTCTCTCCATCTCTCCCTCCTCTCCACCTCCACCTCTCTCTCTCCTTTGTTTCCATCTCTCCATCTCTCCTCCTTCTCTCTCCCACCTCCACCTCTCTCTCTCCCCTTTGTTTCCATCTGTCCATCTCTCCTCCTTCTCTCTCCACCTCCACCTCTCTCTCTTCCTTTGTTTCCATCTCTCCATCTCTCCCTCCTTCTCTCTCCACCTCCACCTCTCTCTCTCCCCTTTGTTTCCATCTCTCCATCTCTCCCTCCTTCTCTCTCTCCACCTCTCTCTCTCCCCTTTGTTTCCATCTCTCCATCTCTCCTCCTTCTCTCTCCAGCTCCACCTCTCTCTCTCCCCTTTGTTTCCATCTCTCCATCTCTCCATCTCTCCCTCCTTCTCTCTCCACCCTCTCTCCCCTTTGTTTCCATCTCTCCATCTCTCCCTCCTCTCCACCTCCACCTCTCTCTCTCCCATTTGTTTCCATCTCTCCATCTCTCCTCCTTCTCTCTCCACCTCCACCTCTCTCTCCTTTGTTTCCATCTCTCCATCTCTCCCTCCTTCTCTCGCCACCTCCACCCTCTCTCTCCCTTTGTTTCCATCTCTCCATCTCTCCCTCCTTCTCTCTCCACCTCCACCTCTCTCTCTCCCCTTTGTTTCCATCTCTCCATCTCTCCTCCTTCTCTCTCCACCTCTCTCTCTCCCCTTTGTTTCCATCTCTCCATCTCTCCCTCCTTCTCTCTCCACCTCTCTCTCTCCCCTTTGTTTCCATCTCTCCATCTCTCCCTCCTTCTATCTCCACCTCTCTCTCTCCCCTTTGTTTCCTTCTCTCCATCTCTCCCTCCTTCCCTCTCCACCTCTCTCTCTCCTTTGTTTCCATCTCTTCATCTCTCCTCCCCTCCTCCACCTCTCTCTCTCCCCTTTGTTTCCATCTCTCCATCTCTCCTCCTTCTCTCGCCACCTCCACCTCTCTCTCTCCCCTTTGTTTCCATCTCTCCCTCCATCTCTCTCCACCTCCACCTCTCTCTCTCCCCTTTGTTTCCTTCTCTCCATCTCTCCCTCCTTCTCTCTCCACCTCCACCTCTCTCTCTCCCCTTTGTTTCCATCTCTCCATCTCTCCCTCCTCTCCACCTCCACCACTCTCTCTCCCATTTGTTTCCATCTCTCCATCTCTCCCTCCTTCTCTCTCCACCTCCACCTCTCTCTCTCCCTTTGTTTCCATCTCTCCATCTCTCCCTCCTTCTCTCTCCACCTCCACCTCTCTCTTCCTTTGTTTCCATCTCTCCATCTCTCCCTCCTTCTCTCGCCACCTCCACCTCTCTCTCTCCCCTTTGTTTCCATCTCTCCATCTCTCCCTCCTTCTCTCTCCACCACCTCTCTCTCTCCCCTTTGTTTCCATCTCTCCATCTCTCCCTCCTTCTCTCTCCACCTCTCTCTCTCCCTTTGTTTCCATCTCTCCATCTCTCCCTCCTTCCCTCTCCACCTCCACCTCTCTCTCTCCCCTTTGTTTCCTTCTCTCTCCATCTCTCCCTCCTTCTCTCTCCACCTCCACCTCTCTCTCTCCCCTTTGTTTCCATCTCTCCATCTCTCCCTCCCTCTCCAACTCCACCTCTCTCTCTCCCTTTGTTTCCATCTCTCCGTCTCTCCCTCCTTCTCTCTCCACCTCCACCTCTCTCTCTCCCCTTTGTTTCCATCTCTCCATCTCTCCTCCTTCTCTCTCCACCTCCACCTCTCTCTCCCCTTTGTTTCCATCTCTCCATCTCTCCCTCCTTCTCTCGCCACCTCCACCTCTCTCTCTCCCCTTTGTTTCCATCTCTCCATCTCTCCCTCCTTCTCTCTCCACCTCCACCTCTCTCTCTCCCCTTTGTTTCCATCTCTCCATCTCTCCCTCCTTCTCTCTCCACCTCTCTCTCTCCCCTTTGTTTCCATCTCTCCATCTCTCCCTCCTTCTCTCTCCACCTCTCTCTCTCCCCTTTGTTTCCATCTCTCCATCTCTCCCTCCTTCTCTCTCCACCTCTCTCTCCCCTTTGTTTCCTTCTCTCCATCTCTCCCTCCTTCTCTCTCCACCTCTCTCTCCCCTTTGTTTCCATGTCTCCATCTCTCCCTCCTTCTCTCTCCTCTCTCTCTCTCCTTTGTTTCCTTCTCTCCATCTCTCCCTCCTTCTCTCTCCACCTCCACCTCTCTCTCTCCCCTTTGTTTCCATCTCTCCATCTCTCCTCCCTCTCCACCTCCACCTCTCTCTCTCCCCTTTGTTTCCATCTCTCCATCTCTCCTCCTTCTCTCGCCACCTCCACCTCTCTCTCTCCCCTTTGTTTCCATCTCTCCATCTCTCCCTCCTTCTCTCTCCACCTCCACCTCTCTCTCTCTCTCTCTCCCCTTTGTTTCCTTCTCTCCATCTCTCCCTCCTTCTCTCTCCACCTCCACCTCTCTCTCTCCCCTTTGTTTCCATCTCTCCATCTCTCCCTCCCCTCTCCACCTCCACCTCTCTCTCTCCCCTTTGTTTCCATCTCTCCATCTCTCCCTCCTTCTCTCTCCACCTCCACCTCTCTCTCTCCCCTTTGTTTCCATCTCTCCATCTCTCCCTCCTTCTCTCTCCACCTCTCTCTCTCCCCTTTGTTTCCATCTCTCCATCTCTCCCTCCTTCTCTCTCCACCTCCACCTCTCTCTCTCCCCTTTGTTTCCATCTCTCCATCTCTCCATCTCTCCTCCTTCTCTCTCCACCTCTCTCTCCCCTTTGTTTCCATCTCTCCATCTCTCCTCCCCTCTCCACCTCCACCTCTCTCTCTCCCATTTGTTTCCTTCTCTCCATCTCTCCCTCCTTCTCTCTCCACCTCCACCTCTCTCTCTCCCCTTTGTTTCCATCTCTCCATCTCTCCCTCCCCTCTCCACCTCCACCTCTCTCTCTCCCCTTTGTTTCCATCTCTCCATCTCTCCCTCCTTCTCTCTCCACCTCCACCTCTCTCTCTCCCCTTTGTTTCCATCTGTCCATCTCTCCCTCCTTCTCTCTCCACCTCCACCTCTCTCTCTTCCCTTTGTTTCCATCTCTCCATCTCTCCCTCCTTCTCTCTCCACCTCCACCTCTCTCTCTCCCCTTTGTTTCCATCTCTCCATCTCTCCCTCCTTCTCTCTCCACCTCTCTCTCTCCCCTTTGTTTCCATCTCTCCATCTCTCCCTCCTTCTCTCTCCACCTCCACCTCTCTCTCCCCTTTGTTTCCATCTCTCCATCTCTCCATCTCTCCCTCCTTCTCTCTCCACCTCTCTCTCCCCTTTGTTTCCATCTCTCCATCTCTCCCTCCCCTCTCCACCTCCACCTCTCTCTCTCCCATTTGTTTCCATCTCTCCATCTCTCCCTCCTTCTCTCTCCACCTCCACCTCTCTCTCTCCCCTTTGTTTCCATCTCTCCATCTCTCCCTCCTTCTCTCGCCACCTCCACCTCTCTCTCTCCCTTTGTTTCCATCTCTCCATCTCTCCCTCCTTCTCTCTCCACCTCCACCTCTCTCTCTCCCCTTTGTTTCCATCTCTCCATCTCTCCCTCCTTCTCTCTCCACCTCTCTCTCTCCCCTTTGTTTCCATCTCTCCATCTCGCCCTCCTTCTCTCTCCACCTCTCTCTCTCCCCTTTGTTTCCATCTCTCCATCTCTCCCTCCTTCTATCTCCACCTCTCTCTCCCCTTTGTTTCCTTCTCTCCATCTCTCCCTCCTTCCCTCTCCACCTCTCTCTCTCCCCTTTGTTTCCATCTCTTCATCTCTCCCTCCCCTCCTCCACCTCTCTCTCTCCCCTTTGTTTCCATCTCTCCATCTCTCCCTCCTTCTCTCGCCACCTCCACCTCTCTCTCTCCCCTTTGTTTCCATCTCTCCCTCCATCTCTCTCCACCTCCACCTCTCTCTCTCTCCCCTTTGTTTCCTTCTCTCCATCTCTCCTCCTTCTCTCTCCACCTCCACCTCTCTCTCTCCACTTTGTTTCCATCTCTCCATCTCTCCCTCCCTCTCCACCTCCACCACTCTCTCACCCATTTGTTTCCATCTCTCCATCTCTCCCTCCTTCTCTCTCCACCTCCACCTCTCTCTCTCCCCTTTGTTTCCATCTCTCCATCTCTCCCTCCTTCTCTCTCCACCTCTCTCTCTCCCCTTTGTTTCCATCTCTCCATCTCTCCCTCCTTCTCTCTCCACCTCCACCTCTCTCTCTCCCCTTTGTTTCCATCTCTCCATCTCTCCATCTCTCCCTCCTTCTCTCTCCACCTCTCTCTCCCCTTTGTTTCCATCTCTCCATCTCTCCTCCCTCTCCACCTCCACCTCTCTCTCTCCCATTTGTTTCCATCTCTCCATCTCTCCCTCCTTCTCTCTCCACCTCCACCTCTCTCTCTCCCCTTTGTTTCCATCTCTCCATCTCTCCCTCCTTCTCTCGCCACCTCCACCTCTCTCTCTCCCCTTTGTTTCCATCTCTCCATCTCTCCCTCCTTCTCTCTCCACCTCCACCTCTCTCTCCCCTTTGTTTCCATCTCTCCATCTCTCCCTCCTTCTCTCTCCACCTCTCTCTCTCCCCTTTGTTTCCATCTCTCCATCTCTCCCTCCTTCTCTCTCCACCTCTCTCTCTCCCCTTTGTTTCCATCTCTCCATCTCTCCCTCCTTCTATCTCCACCTCTCTCTCTCCCCTTTGTTTCCTTCTCTCCATCTCTCCCTCCTTCCCTCTCCACCTCTCTCTCTCCCCTTTGTTTCCATCTCTTCATCTCTCCCTCCCCTCCTCCACCTCTCTCTCTCCCCTTTGTTTCCATCTCTCCATCTCTCCCTCCTTCTCTCGCCACCTCCACCTCTCTCTCTCCCCTTTGTTTCCATCTCTCCATCTCTCCCTCCATCTCTCTCCACCTCCACCTCTCTCTCTCCCCTTTGTTTCCTTCTCTCCATCTCTCCCTCCTTCTCTCTCCACCTCCACCTCTCTCTCTCCCCTTTGTTTCCATCTCTCCATCTCTCCCTCCCCTCTCCACCTCCACCACTCTCTCTCCCATTTGTTTCCATCTCTCCATCTCTCCCTCCTTCTCTCTCCACCTCCACCTCTCTCTCTCCCCTTTGTTTCCATCTCTCCATCTCTCCCTCCTTCTCTCTCCACCTCCACCTCTCTCTCTTCCCTTTGTTTCCATCTCTCCATCTCTCCCTCCTTCTCTCGCCACCTCCACCTCTCTCTCTCCCCTTTGTTTCCATCTCTCCATCTCTCCCTCCTTCTCTCTCCACCACCTCTCTCTCTCCCCTTTGTTTCCATCTCTCCATCTCTCCCTCCTTCTCTCTCCACCTCTCTCTCTCCCCTTTGTTTCCATCTCTCCATCTCTCCCTCCTTCCCTCTCCACCTCCACCTCTCTCTCTCCCCTTTGTTTCCTTCTCTCCATCTCTCCCTCCTTCTCTCTCCACCTCCACCTCTCTCTCTCCCCTTTGTTTCTATCTCTCCATCTCTCCCTCCCCTCTCCAACTCCACCTCTCTCTCTCCCCTTTGTTTCCATCTCTCCGTCTCTCCCTCCTTCTCTCTCCACCTCCACCTCTCTCTCTCCCCTTTGTTTCCATCTCTCCATCTCTCCCTCCTTCTCTCTCCACCTCCACCTCTCTCTCCCCTTTGTTTCCATCTCTCCATCTCTCCCTCCTTCTCTCGCCACCTCCACCTCTCTCTCTCCCCTTTGTTTCCATCTCTCCATCTCTCCCTCCTTCTCTCTCCACCTCCACCTCTCTCTCTCCCCTTTGTTTCCATCTCTCCATCTCTCCCTCCTTCTCTCTCCACCTCTCTCTCTCCCCCTTTGTTTCCATCTCTCCATCTCTCCCTCCTTCTCTCTCCACCTCTCTCTCTCCCCTTTGTTTCCTTCTCTCCATCTCTCCCTCCTTCTCTCTCCACCTCTCTCTCTCCCCTTTGTTTCCATGTCTCCATCTCTCCCTCCTTCTCTCTCCACCTCTCTCTCCCCTTTGTTTCCTTCTCTCCATCTCTCCCTCCTTCTCTCTCCACCTCCACCTCTCTCTCTCCCCTTTGTTTCCATCTCTCCATCTCTCCCTCCCCTCTCCACCTCCACCTCTCTCTCTCCCCTTTGTTTCCATCTCTCCATCTCTCCCTCCTTCTCTCGCCACCTCCACCTCTCTCTCTCCCCTTTGTTTCCATCTCTCCATCTCTCCCTCCTTCTCTCTCCACCTCCACTCTCTCTCTCTCTCTCCCCTTTGTTTCCTTCTCTCCATCTCTCCCTCATTCTCTCTCCACCTCCACCTCTCTCTCTCCCCTTTGTTTCCATCTCCTCATCTCTCCCTCCCCTCTCCACCTCCACCTCTCTCTCTCCCCTTTGTTTCCATCTCTCCATCTCTCCCTCCTTCTCTCTCCACCTCCACCTCTCTCTCTCCCCTTTGTTTCCATCTCTCCATCTCTCCCTCCTTCTCTCTCCACCTCTCTCTCTCCCCTTTGTTTCCATCTCTCCATCTCTCCCTCCTTCTCTCTCCACCTCCACCTCTCTCTCTCCCCTTTGTTTCCATCTCTCCATCTCTCCATCTCTCCCTCCTTCTCTCTCCACCTCTCTCCCCTTTGTTTCCATCTCTCCATCTCTCCCTCCCCTCTCCACCTCCACCTCTCTCTCTCCCATTTGTTTCCATCTCTCCATCTCTCCCTCCTTCTCTCTCCACCTCCACCTCTCTCTCCCCTTTGTTTCCATCTCTCCATCTCTCCCTCCTTCTCTCGCCACCTCCACCTCTCTCTCTCCCCTTTGTTTCATCTCTCCATCTCTCCCTCCTTCTCTCTCCACCTCCACCTCTCTCTCTCCCCTTTGTTTCCATCTCTCCATCTCTCCCTCCTTCTCTCTCTCCCCCTTTGTTTCCATCTCTCCATCTCTCCCTCCTTCTCTCTCCACCTCTCTCTCTCCCCTTTGTTTCCATCTCTCCATCTCTCCCTCCTTCTCTCTCCACCTCTCTCTCTCCCCTTTGTTTCCTTCTCTCCATCTCTCCCTCCTTCCCTCTCCACCTCTCTCTCTCCCCTTTGTTTCCATCTCTTCATCTCTCCCTCCCCTCTCCACCTCCACCTCTCGCTCTCCCCTTTGTTTCCTTCTCTCCATCTCTCCCTCCTTCTCTCTCCACCTCCACCTCTCTCTCTCCCCTTTGTTTCCATCTCCATCTCTCCCTCCCCTCTCCACCTCCACCTCTCTCTCTCCCCTTTGTTTCCATCTCTCCATCTCTCCCTCCTTCTCTCTCCACCTCCACCTCTCTCTCTCCCCTTTGTTTCCATCTCTCCATCTCTCCCTCCTTCTCTCTCCACCTCCACCTCTCTCTCTCCCTTTGTTTCCATCTCTCCATCTCTCCCTCCTTCTCTCGACACCTCCACCTCTCTCTCTCCCCTTTGTTTCCATCTCTCCATCTCTCCCTCCTTCTCTCTCCACCTCCACCTCTCTCTCTCCCCTTTGTTTCCATCTCCATCTCTCCCTCCCCTCTCCACCTCCACCTCTCGCTCTCCCCTTTGTTTCCATCTCTCATCTCTCCCTCCTTCTCTCTCCACCTCTCTCTCTCCCCTTTGTTTCCATCTCTCCATCTCTCCCTCCTTCTCTCGCCACCTCCACCTCTCTCTCTCCCCTTTGTTTCCATCTCTCCATCTCTCCCTCCTTCTCTCTCCACCTCCACCTCTCTCTCTCTCCCCTTTGTTTCCTTCTCTCCATCTCTCCCTCCTTCTCTCTCCACCTCCACCTCTCTCTCGCCACCTCCACCTCTCTCTCTCCCCATCTCTCCCTCCTTCTCTCGCCACCTCCACCTCTCTCTCTCCCCTTTGTTTCCATCTCTCCATCTCTCCCTCCTTCTCTCTCCACCTCCACCTCTCTCTCTCCCCTTTGTTTCCATCTCTCCATCTCTCCCTCCTTCTTTCTCCACCTCTCTCTCTCCCCTTTGTTTCCATCTCTCCATCTCTCCCTCCTTCTCTCTCCACCTCCACCTCTCTCTCCCCCTTTGTTTCCATCTCTCCATCTCTCCCTCCTTCTCTCTCCACCTCTCTCTCTCCCCTTTGTTTCCATCTCTCCATCTCTCCCTCCCCTCTCCACCTCCACCTCCACCACTCGCTCTCCCCTTTGTTTCCATCTCTCCATCTCTCCCTCCTTCTCTCTCCACCTCTCTCTTTCCCCTTTGTTTCCATCTCTCCATCTCTCCCTCCCTCTCCACCTCCACCGCTCTCTCTCCCCTTTGTTTCCATCTCTCCATCTCTCCCTCCTTCTCTCTCCACCTCCACCTCTCTCTCTCCCCTTTGTTTCCATCTCTCCCTCCTTCTCTCGCCACCTCCACCTCTCTCTCCCCTTTGTTTCCATCTCTCCATCTCTCCCTCCTTCTCTCTCCACCTCCACCTCTCTCTCTCCCCTTTGTTTCCATCTCTCCATCTCTCCCTCCTTCTCTCTCCACCTCTCTCTCTCCCCTTTTTTTCCATCTCTCCATCTCTCCCTCCTTCTCTCTCCACCTCTCTCTCTCCCCTTTGTTTCCATCTCTCCATCTCTCCCTCCTTCTCTCTCCACCTCTCTCTCTCCCCTTTGTTTCCTTCTCTCCATCTCTCCCTCCTTCTCTCTCCACTCTCTCTCTCCCCTTTGTTTCCATCTCTTCATCTCTCCCTCCCTCTCCACCTCCACCTCTCGCTCTCCCCTTTGTTTCCTTCTCTCCATACCTCCCTCCTTCTCTCTCCACCTCCACCTCTCTCTCTCCCCTTTGTTTCCATCTCCATCTCTCCCTCCCTCTCCACCTCCACCTCTCTCTCTCCCCTTTGTTTCCATCTCTCCATCTCTCCCTCCTTCTCTCTCCACCTCCACCTCTCTCTCTCCCCTTTGTTTCCATCTCTCCATCTCTCCCTCCTTCTCTCTCCACCTCCACCTCTCTCTCTCCCCTTTGTTTCCATCTCTCCATCTCTCCCTCCTTCTCTCTCCACCTCCACCTCTCTCTCTCCCCTTTGTTTCCATCTCTCCATCTCTCCCTCCCCTCTCCACCTCCACCTCTCGCTCTCCCCTTTGTTTCCATCTCTCATCTCTCCCTCCTTCTCTCTCCACCTCTCTCTCTCCCCTTTGTTTCCATCTCTCCATCTCTCCCTCCCCTCTCCACCTCCACCTCTCTCTCTCCCCTTTGTTTCCATCTCTCCATCTCTCCGTCCTTCTCTCTCCACCACCACCTCTCTCTCTTCCCTTTGTTTCCATCTCTCCATCTCTCCCTCCTTCTCTCTCCACCTCCACCTCTCTCTCTCCCCTTTGTTTCCATCTCTCCATCTCTCCCTCCTTCTCTCTCCACCTCTCGCTCTCCCCCTCAGTTTTCTGAACCCTTTCGGAACCTTTGTATTTACAGTGTTCATGCTTTGTCCACATTCCCTGTCAGTAGCTCTCTATCTCCCCCTCTCTCTGTCCCTCTGTGTGTGTCTGTGTGTGTCTCTCTCTGTCTCTCTGTCTGTCTCTGTCTCTCAATTCAATTTGCTTTATTGGCATGATGTAACAATATACATATTGCTAAAGCTTACTTTGGATATTTACAATATGAAAATAATAAGAATCAAAATTGTCAATGGGACAACAGTAACAACAATAACCAGGGCTCAAAATAACTGTACATTGAACAATAACAATATGCATACAGTAGAGGACATGTGCAGGTTCATTGGTCTGTCAGACACTGTTCCTCAACTTATGGCAGGCAGCAATGTAGTGCGCTGCCAACCCACAGCTCTCTGCGTCCTCCACCAACAGGACGGATAGCCTACTCTCATTAGAGAGGTCTTTGAAACCTTGAATAAGGATTTGAAGGCGTAAATCACCATTATTTGGGTCTCTGTGCTTATGGTTGGAGGTGTTCTAAGTTTTTTCCTTTTAATTTTACCATCTGCATCAAACCAGTCGTCATCTGTGGGCTTTTTTGTTTTGTTTTTATCCATTTCAATTGTGCTTCTTTTGCCATTTGCCTGAATATATAGTTGATGTTTTGTACTGCCAGATTGATGCCTTCTTTACAGTGAGTGAATGTGGTATCCAGAAAGTTATCTAAGAGTGTTTGGATATTTTGGTTACAGGTTGGTTTCTGGTATTCTTCTGTGCTGTTTTGGGCCCATCTGTATGAATTTCTGATGTTGTACAGCTTACTGGGCTGTGAATGTGTGGTTGTTTCCATGTCTGTTCTTTTGAGGAACAACGTAATTTGGCTGTAATCAGACAGAGGTGTTAGTGGCTTGACAGTGCATGAGCTGAGAGAGAAAGGGTCAAACAGGTAGTGTTCATGTGCGCGCATTTGTGTCCCCACAGATAGCATATTTCCCTGGGCCTGGAAATGGCACGTCTCTTCCTCAAGGGTGGGGAAGATCTCCTCTGAGTAATATGGGGATTCTGAGGGGGGATATATATTGGACCACATTTTTTTTCTATCAGTACAAGTTATTTTTTCAGTTTTAACCAAATGTGAAATTTACCAATTTTGAGGGTTCAATTAGATTTTGTAGTTCGGATTTGTACCAAATGATCAGTCCTCCAGAGTCTCTGCCTCTATTGACAGAGCTGTGTTTCTGTGATGGCACAATCACCTCTCTGTAGCCTGTGGGACAGTGAGTGACAACGTCAGCCGTACACCATGTCTCCTGCAGAATGATGACGTCAACATCTTTAAGATTTTTGTTGAACTCCTGTGCTGAACTCTCCTATTTTTCCATTGAAGGCTTCTCTCTTCATCTATGAGTGATGACGATTTGTTCATCCTGGGGGGGCTCCCGAGTGGCGTTGCGGTCTAAGGCACTGTATCTCAGTGCAACAGGCGTCACTGCAGTCACTGGTTCATATCCAGGCTGCATCACATCTGGCTGTGATTGGGAGTCCTATAGGGCGGCACACAATTGGCCCAGCGCTGTCCGGGTTTGGCCAGAGTAGGCCGTCATTGTAAATAAGAATTTGTTCTTAACTGACTTGCCTAGTTAAATAAATAAAACAAATCCTAGATACAGTAACCTAGATGCCATTTATCATCCTGGAGTAGGGTTGGGACTTGAGTTTCTTTGTTTTCTTCCATTTTCCTTCCAACACAATAAGGTAATTATGTCTTTGTACACTCAAGTGCCTCCTATGTGGCACTGCCTTCGCTCGTGCAAAAGATGTCTGGCCCTAAATCAAGATGAATTAGCCACATAGAGAAATGGGATGGGCCCTGTGAGCTCTGGCTTTTTGCGCTCTTCTCCCTCTGTTTGACAACTGAATTGCTAATGCAGAGGTCCTGAGCAAGTAAAGAACGCCACTGTTGACAGAAAGGGCCTGGAGAGGAAAGAGGGACTAGACAGGAGACGAGATGGAGAGTCTTAGCGACAGACAGACACTGTTCTAAGAGGGATTCTCTTAGAGAGCACAACAATGCTGACAAGAAAATAAAAATCAGAGTGCTGAGAAGAGAACGAAGAGGGTAAGAGTGACACGGATTTAAAAAAATACTGGATATAAAACCTCCCGCTAAATGTTGCAATGTCAGCAGGATTTGGGGACCTCGGACGATTAGCAAATCACAGGGGCTTAAGCTGTGTGACATTTCCTGCCCCTTATAATGAATCTCCCTTTGTTAGCCGTGCTGAGAGCGGGGTTGAACAAGGTTGAGCAGGGTCGGGGTGAGTGCTGAATGGGATGTTTTCCCTGGTTGTTACCCAGGGAGCAGTATGGCTCAGGCTTGGTCCCCTGAGGGCCCTGCGGACCCCTGGGCTGGACTGGATAATGAGATGTTCAGACATCCAGGTCAGTAGACTCACCTCCAAGGTCAGTCCTGGCCCAGACCACTCAGCCCAGACGGCTAGGGAGAACCCTGAGGTGGGTGGTAGTAGAGGTCACACACACAGTCAGAAATAGTCCATGCTTTAACTCTCACATTAGAATGTAAAGACACACACACACACACACAGGTTAGCTAACAATGTACAACAACACTGTGGCCACGAGTTTGAAAAATATACATTAACTCATTGTAAATACCTCTCAAATCACAGTATCATTCATTTCATGATTAGCTGTGTCTCCATACAGTCCATTTAAACAGACATCAAAAGTAGATTTACATTTATAAACAAGATGACAGAATCTTGGCAGACAGGTTAGTTAGACAAGCAAAATGATCTCAGACAGTTACTGTCCCATGAAGTAGTTCCCACCTATACACATGTCCTGTCCATTAAGCATCATCATTCACTGTCACTCTTAATGCTGTTTTAATTAAGGACACAGTTAGCCTACACTATGATACACTGTCCTGTGTTGAGCCAAGACTCCCCACGGCTACAGATTAATCAGACACATCGTTCCAACAGGAGAAGAGACTCTAATTACTCCTGGCTAATCATTTGTACCTCTATGTCAAGCCTTCACCCCTCTGGCCAGCAAAGAGCTCTCCTAACCCCTCTCCAAGACAGAGAGACTCAGACATAACCGGATGTCATCACAATGACAAAGACCGTCCAACAGATCCACGTCCCCAAGGTAACACAAAAGCACCCTTCTCCAGGTGAAGTCTGGTATGTTTCAATAGATGGTCGAGAGGTGGAAAAGTTGAAGCCGTTTTGACAGCATGCACAAGCACCCAAGAGAGACCAAACCTAAACTCTCCTAACCCCATCCACCAAGAAACACCTACTCAAAATCCCCTGCTGTCTAGACTGTCTTTGGGCGTGTGATAAACAAACAAGCAAGAGGGACTGAAATGAATTCAAACTGTTTTTAAAAATCTTTAGTCTGGTAATTCCAGCAGTCTTACTCAGTAAGAAGAATATTGAACTCCCTGCAATACCATACCAACCCTCTAAGCATTCTGAATGCAACAGACCAAATCATCAGCTCTGAAACAGTATTAATGTCAATTCTCAGTCTGTGACTGTTAGCAACAAAATCTCAAAGAGTGTGCACTCTTTGAATAGTCTGTTCATTTGTTTACTGGCAGATTTTGGACAGGTACAGAGTTAACTTATTTATGAATATGCAGAAATGTAATGGGAGTTGAGTTGTAAAAACAATCAATCATAAATAAGCTAGATACAATTGTCTGCATGGCTATTATACTAGGCCATTAAATCAGCCTCCGCAAGTGCACCTCCGCAATGCTCAAGGTCCCAAACGATATCATAACCTCCATCGATAAGAGACAATACTGTGCAGCTGTATTCATAGACCTGGCCAAGGCTTTCGACTCAATCACCACATTCTGATCGGCAGACTCAACAGCCTTGGTTTCTCAAATGACTGCCTCGCCTGGTTCACCAACTACTTCTCAGACAGAGTTCAGTATGTCAAATCGGAGGGCCTGTTGTCCGGACCTCTGGCGGTCTCTATGGGGGTGCCACAGGGTTCAATTCTTGGGCCGACTCTTTTCTCTGTATACATCAATGATGTCGCTCTTGCTGCTGGTGATTCTCTGATCCACCTTTACGCAGATGATACCATTCTGTATACTTCTGGCCCTTCTTTGGACACTGTGTTAACTAACCTCCAGACGAACTTCAACGCCATACAACTCTCCTTCCGTGGCCTCCAACTGCTCTTAAATGCAAGTAAAACTAAATGCATGCTCTTCAACCGATCGCTACCAGCACCTGCCCGCCTGTCCAGCATCACTACTCTCATCACTACTCTTCTGACTTAGAATATGTGGACAACTACAAATACCTAGGTGTCTGGTTAGACTGTAAACTCTCCTTCCAGACTCACATTAAGCATCTCCAATCCAAAATTAAATCTAGAATCGGCTTCCTATTTCGCAACAAAGCATCATTCACTCATGCTGCCAAACATACCTTCGTAAAACTGACTATCCTACCGATCCTTGACTTCGGCGATGTAATTTACAAAATAGCCTCCAACACTCTACTCAGCAAATTGGATTCAGTCTATCACAGTGCCATCCATTTTGTCAAATCCCCATATACTACCCACCACTGCGACCTGTATACTTTCGATGGCTGGCCCTCGCTTCATATTCGTTGCCAAACCCACTGGCTCCAGGTCATCTATAAGTCTTTGGTAGGTATTCCCCGCCTTATCTCAACTCACTGGTCACCATAGCAGCACCCACCCATAGCACACGCTCCTGCAGGTATATTTCACTGATCACCCCCAAAGCCAATTCCTCTTTGGCCGCCTTTCCTTCCAGTTCTCTGCTGCCAATGACTGGAAATAATTGCAAAAATCTCCCTCACTTATATCTCCCTCACTAACTTTAAGCACCAGCTGTCAGAGCAGAGATCACTGCACCTGTACATAGCCCATCTTGTAAATAGCCCATCCAACTACCTCATCCCCATACTGTTATTTTTTTGTTGTTGCTCCTTTGCACCCCAGTATCTCTACTTGCATATTAATCTTCTGCACAGCTATCACTCCAGTGTTTAAATGCTAAATTGTAATTATTTTGCCACTATGGCCTATTTATTGCCTTACCTCCCTTATCTTACCTCATTTGCACACACTGTTTTTCTATTGTATTATTGACTGTATCAGCATATCGATTGCGCAACCAGGGGTGGAAAAACCTTGGATCATTGTTACTCTAACTTCCGCGACGCATATAAGGCCCTGCCCCGCCCTCCTTTTGGAAAAGCTGACCACGACTCCATTTTGTTGATCCCTGCCTACAGACAGAAACTAAAACAAGAGGCTCCCACGCTGAGGTCTGTCCAACGCTGGTCCGACCAAGCTGACTCCACACTCCAAGACTGCTTCCATCACGTGGACTGGGATATGTTTCGTATTGCGTCAGATAACAACATTGACGAATACGCTGATTCGGTGTGCGAGTTCATTAGAACGTGCGTTGAAGATGTCGTTCCCATAGCAACAATTAAAACATTCCCTAACCAGAAACCGTGGATTGATGGCAGCATTCGCATGAAACTGAAAGCGCGAACCACTGCTTTTAATCAGGGCAAGGTGACTGGTAACATGACCGAATACAAACAGTGCAGCTATTCCCTCCGCAAGGCTATCAAACAAGCTAAGCGTCAGTACAGAGACAAAGTAGAATCTCAATTCAACGGCTCAGACACAAGAGGCATGTGGCAGGGTCTACAGTCAATCACGGACTACAAGAAGAAATCCAGCCCAGTCACGGACCAGGATGTCTTGCTCCCAGGCAGACTAAATAACTTTTTTGCCCGCTTTGAGGACAATACAGTGCCACTGACACGGCCTGCAACGAAAACATGCGGACTCTCCTTCACTGCAGCCGAGGTGAGTAAGACATTTAAACGTGTTAACCCTCGCAAGGCTGCAGGCCCAGATGGCATCCCCAGCCACGCCCTCAGAGCATGCGCAGACCAGCTGGCCGGTGTGTTTACGGACATATTCAATCAATCCCTATACCAGTCTGCTGTTCCCACATGCTTCAAGAGGGCCACCATTGTTCCTGTTCCCAAGAAAGCTAAGGTAACTATGCTAAACAACTACCGCCCCGTAGCACTCACATCCGTCATCATGAAGTGCTTTGAGAGACTAGTCAAGGACCATATCACCTCCACCCTACCTGACACCCTAGACCCACTCCAATTTGCTTACCGCCCAAATAGGTCCACAGAAGATGCAATCTCAACCACACTGCACACTGCCCTAACCCATCTGGACAAGAGGAATACCTATGTGAGAATGCTGTTCATCGACTACAGCTCGGCATTCAACACCATAGTACGTCATCAAGCTCGAGACCCTGGGTCTCGACCCCGCCCTGTGCAACTGGGAACTGGAGTTCCTGACGGGCCACCCCCAGGTGGTGAGGGTAGGCAACAACATCTCCACCCCGCTGATCCTCAACACTGGGGCCCCACAAGGGTGCGTTCTGAGCCCTCCCCTGTACTCCCTGTTCACCCACGACTGCGTGGCCACGCACGCCTCCAACTCAATCATCAAGTTTGCGGATGACACAACAGTGGTAGGCTTGATTACCAACAACGACGAGACGGCCTACAGGGAGGAGGTGAGGGCCCTCGGAGTGTGGTGTCAGGAAAATAACCTCACACTCAACGTCAACAAAACTAAGGAGATGATTGTGGACTTCAGGAAACAGCAGAGGGAACACCCCCTATCCACATCGATGGAACAGTAGTGGAGAGGGTAGCAAGTTTTAAGTTCCTCGGCATACACATCACAGACAAACTGAATTGGTCCACTCACACAGACAGCATCATGAAGAAGGCGCAGCAGCGCCTCTTCAACCTCAGGAGGCTGAAGAAATTTGGCTTGTCACCAAAAGCACTCACAAACTTCTACAGATGCACAATCGAGAGCATCCTGGCGGGCTATATCACCGCCTGGTACGGCAACTGCTCCGCCCACAACCGTAAGGCTCTCCAGAGGGTAGTGAGGTCTGCACAAAGCATCACCGGAGGCAAACTACCTGCCCTCCAGGACACCTACACCACCCGATGTTACAGGAAGGCCATAAAGATCATCAAGGACATCAACCACTCGAGCCACTGCCTGTTCACCCCGCTATCATCCAGAAGGCGAGGTCAGTACAGGTGCATCAAAGCTGGGACCGAGAGACTGAAAAACAGCTTCTATCTCAAGGCCATCAGACTGTTAAACAGCCACCACTAACATTGAGTGGCTGCTGCCAACTCACTGACACTGACACTGACTCAACTCCAGCCACTTTAATAATGGGAATTGATGGGAAATGATGTAAATATATCACTAGCCACTTTAAACAATGCTACCTTATATAATGTTACTTACCCTACATTATTCATCTCATATGCATACGTATATACTGTACTCTATATCATCGACTGCATCCTTATGTAATACATGTATCACTAGCCACTTTAACTATGCCACTTTGTTTACATACTCATCTCATATGTATATACTGTACTCGATACCATCTACTGCATCTTGCCTATGCCGCTCTGTACCATCACTCATTCATATATCCTTATGTACATATTCTTTATCCCCTTACACTGTGTATAAGACAGTAGTTTTGGAATTGTTAGTTAGATTACTTGTTGGTTATTACTGCATTGTCGGAACTAGAAGCACAAGCATTTCGCTACACTCGCATTAACATCTGCTAAACATGTGTATGTGACAAATAAAATTTGATTTGATTTGTATGTTTGTTTATTCCATGTGTAACTCTGTGTTGTTTGTGACACACTGCTTTGCTTTATCTTGGCTAGGTCACAGTTGTAAATGAGAACTTGTTCTCAACTAGCCTACCTGTTTAAATAAAGTTTAATCAAAAAATCAAACATAAGCCTTTGTGGAAGTGTTAACTTGGTTTTGGCAATAGTTTATGTTGCCGAGTCCTAGATTAACTTAGGATGTTGATAACTACAGTAACTAACTTCTGCACAAGTCACACATTTATATCAATCGGACATTTACACAGTTTGAGTACCTTGTGCGTATCTCAAATTCGCATTCAACCTATTGTGACCAAGGAGGAAGGGTTCACAGAACTAGAAAGTACAGTGCAGTAAGTGATTGGTAAGTACGAGATTGTGAAAAGTCATGATCATGACACTGCAATGTTCATATCAACTCATTAAGAACTTGAGCTCCCTAAATCAATACCACTGATTGCTTTCCTCTCAGTGAGGAAAGATATCCCAGAAACTAACATCTGAAGGGTCCCTGTATAGAAACCACTCGGGGACTCTGTGGCTCAATAGCCAATCAGCTGAGAGCTCTTCATAACAGCATTAACCACAATACACCATTAAGGAGCTCTGAAGTCAAGTTGAACAATCAGACCTGGTCCTGAGTAAAGCCTGCTGCTGGAGCCAAATCAAAAAGTTGTCAGAAAGGGCTCCTGAGGCAACAATGAATAAAACAAACAAGTTGCTGACACAATTTCTCTGCACAGTAAAACAAAGAAATGTTCCGGTAAATTGGAACTATTAAGAGGTGCAAGGTAATTATTCTGATCAATAGCAAAAGAGACACATCAATGTTTACCAGACAGAACTCCTATTTTGCTGTCCAGTTCATCTCAAGTCACAGCAGTTCATCTAGTCTCCGGATGCCCTCTCATGTTCTCCCCATCTAAAGGGCTTTCATATCCTGCCTTCTCACCGTTCTCTTTCTCCCTCCTCTCCACGTCATTCTCCTCCTCCTTGACCACCTACTCCTTCCCATCCTCCTCTTGCTCCTAAGCGTCCCCTTCTCCTCTACCTCCTTCAGTGGCCTGCCCCCTCCTCCACCCCCTCCCCTCTTTCCCGGACTCGTCCTAAGGCCCCTCCTGTAATCCCTGTTCACCCATGACTGCGTGGCCACGCACATCTCCAACTCAATCATCTAGTTTGCTGAAGACACAGAAGTGGTAGGCCTGATTGATTGCCAACGATGACGATACAGCCTACAGGGAGGAGGTGTGAGCCCTGGCGGAGTGGTGAAAACGGCATCTAATGGAAGGCATAGGAACTGCAATTTGAGTCCTAAGTCAATGGATACTGTAATGGCATTGAATAGAAAACTAAAAAAAAAAAAAAAAAAAAAATGCTTCCTGAATGGATCTTTCTCAGGTTTTCACCTGCCAAATCAGTTCTGTTATACTCACAGACACTATTTTTTTAACGGTTTTGGAAATGTTAAAGTGTTTTCTATCCACATCTACCAGTTATATGCATATCATATATTCTGGGCCCGAGTAGCAGGCCGTTTAATTTGGGCATGCTTTTCATCCAAAATTCCGAATGCTGCCCCCTACCCTAGAGAAGTTAATAACTGATGATCAGCTTTCCAATGATTTTATAATCTCTCTCTTAGGCCAGCTCCTCTAGCACCAGGGCTAATGCTGCCCCCCCCTCTGTCTCTATCTCTCCCTCTGTCTCTACTTCTCCCTCTGTCTCTGTCCCCACCTTTGTACTCTGGACCCAAAGCCATTAAAGATGATATCAGCCGGGGCCACAACCTATGCGTCCTGCCTCCTCCTCAGTCAGTATGGCTACCTTTTAATATGATGATATGGTATGTTGGGAGAACCTACGGCTGATGAAAACAGTACAATCTAAAGGGTAGCAAGACTGTTACAGTAAGACTATACAGTAAAAATATCACCAGGGATGCAGTTGAGGATGAACACTAGACTCCACCCACCTGTCATCTTGATAGGTGTTGAGAGTTTACTTGTTCTGCTACTACATCCCTGAACACAACACTGCACCTAGTACAAGGGTAAACGCCTTGGTTTCATGATAACATTTGGATTTTCTACTGTATTTGCATTACATGTTCATGTTTTTCTTTTTCAGGGAAAGGATAGCCCCAAGATGGAAAACCACACAGGTCTGTAAACTGAGGGAAATTAATAACACTCCAAAACCCAACATCACACATTTGTAGATCAAAACCTGGAAGACCTGTACGGATGTGGGAGGAGAGGGTCCTCCGGTCAGGATAGAAATAGATGTCAATTAGACTTCCAACACTCCTACCTGTCAGTGAATCGTTTAAGGACCCAACCTTGATTTCTTTATAGGAAACTTCTTATTACCTCGAGATATTTTTTTTCTTAAATTGAAAGCAGGACGATCTGCCCCCCCCCCAAAATAACACACTTAAAAGTATAATAAATAGAAATACAAATGGCCAAAGAGGAGGCCAAATAAGGACTTATTTAAAAATGTAAATTAATACCTTTCCTCTCGCCCAAAGAAAGAGACACGGATAGAGGGGGCAGGGAGCAAAATCGAGGTAATTCTCCAAATGAATCATTTCCAAACCTGTGAACGTCGCCCACCCTGCTTTGAGGGACTCTTGGGATGCACAATCTCCAAATCTCCATCTAATTGTCATTCTATTTCTGTCCATCCTCCCTCCTCCCTATTTTGTAGGCCATCCCGTCTTTATCAAACATATTAAGCAGTGATAGAGAGGTGGTTAACCTCCAATGAATGATTATTTGGCCAATGAAATGACTAGGAGGAATATAGCTCTCCCTCACACTCCTTGAAATTAAAAGTCAAACATTGCAATCATCTGCCTCTCGACGGACATCCCACTATCCCATCCGCCTGAAGCCATGTGGAAAAGTCGATTCGGTTTGTTTATGTTCCCATGAGAGGAGAGATAAGGAAACTAAATGTCCCCATTCTGTTGATGGCTGAAGAGGAACACAGGCCTCCAGCTATATCAAAGGAGGCTGGTGGGAGGAGCTATGGGAGGAAAGGCTCATTATGATAGCTCTATCTCATTATGATAGAGTCAAACGTGGTTTCCATATGTTTGAAGTGTTTGATACCGTTCAATTAATTCCATTCCAGCCATTACATCGAGCCCATCCTTCCATAGCTCCTCCCACAAGCTCCTCTATTTTCTATAATACTATAATCTATAATATGTTATCTAAAGGCCTCGTAACCCCAATATCAGTCTACAGGATAAGACGAAAGGCTGACCAAGCGTTGGTCTGTACAGCTACCCCCATCATATACAGTACCTCATATTTGTTGAGGAAATTGAGTCATTAGGAGAAACATGGATAATCACACCATCATCTTAAAACTAGCTGCTTGATGTATTTACAGTACTTGTCCATCACTAAAGTTTTCTATAATACACATAGTACAGTATATGATTCCTCAGACTGTGGGTTGGTGCTGGAAACATGGATTTACCATAGAAGAGAAGTACAGAATCTGCTGTCCATTCTGTCTTTACTGAGGTACTGTAATAGACAGATGGCTGACAACTATTAGGAATTCCTGTGAGGCTGGGCTTGAAAAACAACAAGCTGAAAGAGTACGTGCCAGTGAGTATAGAGAGAGGGAAATATCGCCTCAGACCTTCTGTTGAAGAGGGTTTCAGTGGAGAATTAGAACCAACACTTAGGCAAGAGATTGAAGCCTCAATCAAGTGTTTAACCAGAATATACAGCATCATTCATTTAACAACATGGATACAAGTGGGGAGAGAAAAGACTCAAGACTCCTTTAAATGAATGGAGATAATCAGCTACTGTACTGCCTGACTTGCAGGTCAGAAAAATGACTTAAAAAGAATCTACTAAAACTTCCGATCCTAAAGAGCCAAGCACAAAAACAACTTCTTGCCAATCACCTAACTTGTTCAAACTAGCTCGAGAACGACTTGTCTTTTAGGTGTCTTTTTAAGTCTGGAACTTCCCGTCACCCCACACCCCCAACCATCCAATCAAAGATCAACAGAGATGTTACATAGGTGTTAAGACATCTTAGCGCCTCGTCCTGTCCGTCTCTGGTTAATGGCCCTGGATGACAAGGCTCTACAGCGGGAGATGGAATTAATTGGCTTTTTGGGAGAAGACACACAGTCATTGCACACGCTCATGCTTAATTGCATGCACGCACACTCGAATGTGCGCGCACACATACATTCCTTATAGGGCTGGTTGCTGCTTGTGCAGTGCATTTAACTGGTGCTGAACATTTCAAAGGAAATCATAAGAAAAATGTATAGTGTCTAAAGGTCTACAATTCACTCCAAATACACATATCTTCTAATCTAGACGATTCACTATTAGAAGACAGTTTTTTTATTCCCCATGGAATGTAGCTCATCTTTAATAAGACATAGGCAACACTCTTACGTTATTAGCATTACACATGGTGAAACAATCTGCCCGCAATGGAACAGAAATTGGACAATGAAAGAAGCATAAAACAAAAAGAGATATGACCAGCTGAACAGCTTACCCAAACGGCCAGCAATACACTGAAACACAGTCAATTTAGTTTCACTATTTCCCTTTGAACGGCCAAAAATCACATATCCACCACCACCAGCTTCCCTCTCTTCTGATCCAGGCTGCAATGTCTTGCAGATATGAATGGAATAAACCTGTTGTTTTGACTTCAAATCTTTGGCATATATTTTCTTGATGTCTCACTGTATCTCTCTCCCAGAAGGAGAACTGCAGGACATTACTATTATGAACTTTGTGTTTGTTTGGAAACTCCACTCGACTGGTGTCGGATGCTTCGGCCAATGACTGTTTGAGACATTTTGATATATACTGAGTGTACAAAACATGAGGAACACCTTCCTAATTTTGAGTTGCACCCCCTTTTGCCATCAGAACAGCCTCAATTTGTTGGGGGATGGACTCTACAAGGTGTAGAAAGCGTTCCACAGAGATGCTGGCCCATGTTGACTCCAATGCTTCCCACAGTTGTGTCAAGTTGGATGGTGGACCATTCTTGAAACACACAGGAAACTGTTGAGTGTGAAAAACCCAGTAGCGTTACAGTTCTTGACACACTCAATCCATGTCTCAAGGCTTAAAAATCCTTCTTTAACCTGTGTCCTCCCCTTCATCTACACTGATTGAAGTGGATTGAACAGGTGACATCAATAAGGGATCCTAGCTTTCACCTGGATTCACCTGGTCAATCTACGTCATGGAAATAGCAGGTGTTCCTAATGTATTGTGCACTCAGTGATACACGTTAGACAATCCTGCTCTGCCAGCCTGGTCTCATACACTAGACGTAACACAGTAAATGTAAATCCTAGACACTCGCGTTAGTATGATATGTTACGTTTGGTATGGATACATAAAACAGAGGTTTCCTTAAGGCAAAGCTAAAGTAGGGTGGTTCGTATAATGTGAATCTCTAGCAACCCAAAGGTTGTCTGTTTGATTCTCATCACGGACAACTTTAGCATTTTAGCTAATTAGCAACTTGCAACTACTTAGCATGTTAGTTAACCCTTCCCCTAACCCTAACCCTGACCTGAACCCTTAACCTAACTCTTAACTCTTAACCCTAACTGTAAACCTTAACCCTAAACCTAACCTAGCTAACATTAGGCACCTAGCTAACATTAGCATTAGCCACCTAGCTAATGTTAGCCACAACAAATTGGAATTCGTAATATATCATACGTTTTGCTTTTTTTTTTTTTTACATATTGTACAAATTGCAGATTATAACAAATACGAATTGTAATTCGTAACATATCATATGAAATGGATGATGGACATCCACAAATGAATACATACCATACAAGACATAACATATCATACTAATTGTCTATCCCTGGGTCCAGGTTGACTCTGCTCAAATTCTCCTCAATTCCAACACTCAGTTGGATGACACAGTACATTTTTGACCTGTGGCTGGTCTACGGTGCACCCTGACCCCAGATACATCCACAATGTGATTCCAACTAATTCCATCTCATTGCAAATGAAATCTAAGACATGCAAACAAGCTTAACCATTCTCCCAGTAAAGCTCCTGCTGATGGTTTTGAACCAGCAGCTCTATGGCGGTCAGAGACATTAGCCACCAGCTAGCGCAGGGGAGGGACGCCCAAGAAGACGCCCAAGAAGACTGAGACACCATTTGGGCCAGTTTCATAACTGAACCTGTGTCACCTAAGCTAACACCCCCCAGTCTAAAGACATCTATGAATCTCCACAACTGAGCAGGGAATCACACAGCGCACCAGTCTCCAGTTCACAGAATCTCAACTAAGGAGCATCAGAATTGGGTCTGAGAGAAACAGGATATGGAGGAAACAATGTGGTAAATATACCTATGGGGAATTGGCTTTAGCCTCTTTAATATCAGTGCAGATGAAAGGGAGGAGACAAGCCACTTCACACTATTGACATGTCCCCCAGAGTATCTGATGCAGCAAGCGCTGATCTGGAGACAGTCGCTAAAAGAGCTTGATTTATTGCCTTTGCAGAAACACAACAACAAGTCACAGATATAAACCACACTCTCCATTAGAATAAAGTCCATGGGGAAACACTAAACAGTTTACAAAGTATTTGCTCTCCCTGTGGTTGGCCAATCTAATAGGAAGCAACGTGTTTTACACCTGGTACAGCATGGTACCGTAGACTCTAACCATTAAAATCGTCACACTTTCTAAACAGGATACATGGCCACACTGTTCAACACTGACCAGTTAATGGAGAGATTGATGCACTGACATACAGCCTTTTTCAACAGTACTACTGTACATCTCCTGCTCTGCATAATGTTCATTAAAAACCACATAATCAATGAGCACACATCAAGTGTCGCCCTGAGGAGTAGCATGGGCTAGGGTCTGGGAGGGGAGGTGCAGTGGAGACAGGAGAGACGGCCAGTTGGCTAACTCTATTATATCGGCATCTTGAGTGATTCATCACAATATCCATGGGTCTCTGTTTATATGTTTTTCAATTAACCACCATTGTCAGGGCCTGTATTGACCCTGTTATGAGGGCGTGAGTGAAGTAGACGTCTCAAGGAAATCAAATGTGCTTACTTTACAGGCTTTTAATAGGCCACTTCTTACCAGCCCTGCACACACTATGCACCTTGGCAAAGGACCACAACATCACAGAGCGACGACTGAGGCAGCACATCCCCAAAGAGCTCTCCCTCCATAATGTCTGCTCTGTGCTATTATTGTCCTTATCATTTCAAAATGTGCAGAGCAAAGACATGAAAAAATAAAGAGCTGTATTTGTAAACTCAGCAAAAAAAGAAACGTCCTCTCACTGTCAACTGAGTTTATTTTCAGCAAACTAAACATGATTAAATATTTGTGTGAACATAACAAGATTCAACAACTGAGACATAAACTGAACAAGTTCCACGGACATGTGACTAACAGAAATGGAACAATGTGTCCCTGAACAAAGGGGGGGTCAAAATCAAAAGTAACAGTCAGTATCTGGTGTGGCCACCAGCTACATTAAGTACTGCAGTGCATCTCCTCATAGACTGCACCAGATTTGCCAGTTCTTGCTGTGAGATGGTACCCCACTCTTCCACCAAGGCACCCGCAACTTCCACCAAGGCCCTGGCCCTCACCCTCCAATCCAACAGGTCCCAGACGTGCTCAATGGGATTGAGATCCGGGCTCCTCACTGGCCTTGGCAGAACACTGACATTCCTGTCTTGCAGGAAATCACGCACAGAACAAGCAGTATGGCTGGTGGCATTGTCATGCTGGAGGGTCATGTCAGGATGAGCCTGCAGGAAGGGTATCATATGAGGGAGGAGGGTGTCTTCCCTGTAACGCACAGTGTTGACATTGCCTGCAATGACAACAAGCTCAGTCCGATGATGCTGTGACACACCACCTCAGACCATGATGGACCCTCCACCTCCAAATCAATCCCGCTCCAGAGTACAGGCCTCGGTGCAATGCTCATTCCTTCGACGATAAACGCAAATCTGACCATCACCCCTGGTGAGACAAAACCGCGACTCATCCGTGAAGAGCACTTTTTGCCAGTTCTGTCTGGTCCAGTGATGGTGGGTTTGTGCCCATAGGCGACTCTGTTGCCGGTGATGTCTGGTGAGGATCTGCCTTACAACAGGGCTACAAGCCCTCAGTCCAGCCTCTCTCAGCCTATTGCGGACAGTCTGAGCACTGATGGAGGGATTGTGCATTCCTGGTGTAACTCGGGCAGTTGTTGTTGCCATCCTGTACCTATCCCGCAGGTGTGATGTTCAGATGTACCGATCCTGTGCAGGTGTTGTTACACGTGGTCTGCCACTGCGAGGATGATCAGCTGTCTGTCCTGTCTCCCTGTAGCACCTTTTTGGGCGTCTCACAGTACGGACATTGCAATTTATTGCCCTGGCCACATCTGCAGTCCTCATGCCTCCTTGCAGCATGACTAAGGCACGTTCACGCAGATGAGCAGGGACCCTGGGCATCTTTCTTTTGGTGTTTTTCAGAGTCAGTAAAAAGGCCTCTTTAGTGTCCTATGTTTTCATAATTGTGACCTTAATTGCCTACTGTCTGTAAACTGTTAGTGTCTTAACGACCGTTCCACAGGTGCATGTTCAAGCAGTGTTTAAACCCTTTACAATGAAGATCTGTGAAGTGATTTGTATTTTTAGGAATTATCTTTGAAAGACAGGGTCCTGAAAAAGGGACGTTTATTTTTTTTGCTGAGTTTATCTATTGATTAAAGTCAGCAGCTGAAGGAGTTTGTGAATAATAACAAGCAGCGACTGGTGCAAAGGAGACATTATAATTGTACTCAGATGCCTGACTTTGAAAGTATGGAAGACCTTGATACTGAGTAGAATGGCAGATAGAGTTTTGATGCATTCTGCAGGAGATGCCATTACTCAAATGGTGACAGCAGGAGTGAAGACATCATTGCTGTCATAATGGACTCTGTCAGTCCCGAGTGCCAGCGATTCTATTACTCAGTCCTATCTATCTATCTCTCTGGCAGGAAGGAACACATACTGCCTAAAGAACGTAAATAAATCAATAGACGAGACAATAGAAGATGTTTCAAGATTTCACAGCATCATACTGTGTGAATGAGTTTTGACGGCAAAGATCCTCCTCGTGTATTTGATAGATTGAGAAGAGATAGCTTGATCTTAATGGAATCATTCTTGACACTTCTGAAAAGGATTTGCTCTAGTCTATCTGCACTGAAAGTACTCAGAAATTGAAATATGGCTAATGTGAGTACACAGGTAAAAAGAGTTTTGCAAAAGACTTGAAAAAGGGGTTCCGTCCTACTCACCATATTAGTGATTGTGATGTGTTGATGGATCAATAACATAATCAGCAGGGGTGTAGTCATTACGCATTCGGTTGCAAAACGTTTCTTTGTAAATGGAAGCAAACGGAGCTAAATGGGGAGGGACCTACCTGAATTTGTCCAAAATAAACTCTTATTTTGCTTACGTTTGGTTCTTAAACCTTAAACAGTTTCCGTAATGAATACACCCCCTGTTTTGCAACAGAAACCATTTACTCCAAACGGAAAAACATTTTACAACAAAAGTAATAGTTTCTATTTGACAAAGTCAGGTACAGTAGGTCCCTCCCTGTATCTTTCAGTTTGCTTCCGTTTAGTTCCTAGTGAATAAATCCTGTTTCAAAATCAAGACCACCACACTTTAAAGCACTCCCCCGTGTGAAGAAATATATCCACCCCCAAAAGGTACATCTACACTTAGTGGTCGTTGACTCTACAATATGAAACAGTTTTCGAGTCAAACCCTCTATTTGATCAGGGCTAAAAGTTGGAACTCATATCTAAACGTGGGCACAGTTTGTACATCATCAAACCACTAGTGGAATGGAATCTGCTGAAGAACATGCTGAATCGATTCCATAGACCAGCGAGGAGGGGCAGCTGCCTGACAACTGAATTTAATTTCGCTGCTCTATCGATCGCTGTCATCCTGGAGAAGAAATGTCAGTTTGGCCACAGAGATGTGGATGGGTAGCCAGGCAACAGGGGTAGTTCAGGGGTCCATTGGTTTGGTGTTTACCTGTAGATAGGTCATGCTAAAAGAGCATTAGGAGGATATGTGTTGAATAGGAGACAGCTCATTGTGGATTCAACTCAGGTGAACACAAAGGCTGGATGGGAACACAGACTGTCCTGCACAGCAGCAGGAGGTCTCGTCCAGAGTGCACATGCTCTGTGGTGGGAGATGTAACACAGACACAAAGAGCATCTCTCTGACCAAGTTTGGCTAATAGGGGTCACACAGCCAAGGCGGTGGGAGGGAAGATTGCGGTAAGGGGTAGATGTCAGGTTTAACAACAAACGTAGTGAGGCCGAAGGTGAACAAACACTTCCCACTACTAATACCTGGCAGCCTATAGGGACGAGGTCAAACACCTGGCAGTGTGGTGCCAGGACAACATCTCCCTCAATGTGGGCAAGACAAAGAGCTATCATAGATTACAGGAAATGGAGAGCCAATTGCGCCCATTCACATCGACAGGGCTGTAGTGGAGCGGTTTGAGAGCTTCAAGTGCCTCGGGGTTCACATTGTTAAGGACATAACATGGTCCAAACACACCAAGACAGTAGTGAAGAGGGCACGACAAGAGCCTCTTCTCCCTCAAGAGGCTGAAAAGATTTGGCATGGGCTCTCAGATCCTCAAAACATTCTATAGCTGCACCATTGAGAGCATCTTGACTACCTGAAAGACAGCTTGGTATGGAAACTGGTTGGCATCCGACTGCAAGGCGCTACAGAGGGTAGTATGCAGAGGTGTGGACTTGAGTCACATGACTTGGACTCGAGTCAGACTCGAGTCACAAATATGATGAATTGCAACTCGACTTTGACTTTAACACCAATGACTCGTGACTTGACTTGAGCCTTATGACTCAACCTGTCTTGATACCCTTCCCCAAGCCCAAATCTAAAACAGTGTGCAGCGCATCAACTCTTCATTTAACAGATTACAGTTTGAATCGGACAGCAGCCAATCAAATTGTGCCAGCTGAGAAAAAGTTGTGCATAGCAGTGCAGAGGAACGTCGGCGGGTGAATTCAAATGGAGCCCTTGGAAAGATGATACCCAAAATGATTATTTTCGGATATAAAGACGACGCTGTATCCAAAAAAAAAACGGATTGCAACTTGCAAAACATGCAGGAAGAAAATTACAGACAGAGGCGCAACAATTTCCAACTTTGTTCGACATTTGAAGCTGCACAAAGAACGGTAAGTCGTGACTAATTATTTTATTACTTTACTAGTGTATCATGTAGGCTAACGTAACGTTAAATCAATGAGCCTCCACAAAGTCAGTGCGGGAACGTGATCATTGCACCCAAGATTGAGCTACAACTGGCAAGGCATTTGGTAGCCTAAATCCTGCCTGATGTTACTGCTGTTCCTAAAACCACTGACAACCATTGACAGCCTACTGTAACCACAGAGAGAGAGAGAGAGAGTGTGTGTGTTAAGGTTGGGCGATTGTGTACAAGCCTACATCGCCCAATTGCGCCACATAGCCATCCTCGATAGTCGATCACTATTGGGGGCGGGGGGGCTTTCTCATGGCTACCCATGTATTTCCATGGAAATATAACGTTTATTTGGAAAGTAATAAATATATAGATATTTTTAAAAGCATTCATGATTTGCGTAAATGTACTATACAAACTATTACTCTTGTTAAAAATATGAAATGGTATTACATTTGGTGAAGAGCACATTATGACTTGTTTAGGACTCGAAATTAAAAGTTTAGGACTTGAGACTTGACTTGATACTTGGCAGTCTTGACTCAAGACTTGACTCGGACTTGACTGTCTTGACTTGGGACTTGAGTGCTAAGACTTGAGACTTACTTGTGACTTGTAAAACAATGACTTGGTCCCACCTCTGGTAGCACGTACAGCCGAGTACACCACTGGGGTCCAACTCCCTGCCATCCAGGACCTCTATACCAGGAGGTGTCAGAGGAAGGTCCTAAAAATGGTCAAAGACTACAGCCACCCAAATCATAGACTGCTCTCTCTGCTACCACATGGCAAGCGGTACTGGTGCACAAGTCTGGAACCAACAGGCCCTGAACAGCTTCTACCCCAAAGCCATATGCTAAATAGCCCAAACTATCTGCGTTGACCCTTTTTGCACTAACTCTTTTTGACTCTATGCAAATACACTGGACTCCACACACTCACACACAGAGTGCATTTGGAAAGTATTCAGACCCTTCGACCTTCTCCATATTATGTTATGTTACAGCGTTATTCTAAAATGTATTAAATAATTGTTTTCCCTCATCAATCCCCATAATGACCAAGCAAAAACAAATTTTTAGAAATGTTTGCGAATTTATATATATATATATGTATATATATATATATATATATGTATATATATATATATATATATATATATATATATATATATATATATATATATATATATATATATATATATATATATATATATATATATATATATATATATATATATATATATATATATATATATATACATATTGTCACGCCCTGACCTTAGAGAGCCGTTTTACTTCTGTATTTGGTTAGGTCAGGGTGTGATGTGGGGTGGGCATTCTATTTTTGTTTTCTATGTTTCTTTATATCTATGTTTTGGCCAGCTATGGTTCTCAATCAGGGACAGCTGTCTAAGGCTGTAACATACATTTTTGGGGAAAATGTCAAGGGATTTGAATACTTTCCGAATGCACTGTACGTACACTGACACTCCAACACATATCACGTACACAGACACACATTTGCCACACACACACTTCCACACTCACCACATACGCTGATAATGTTTATTATCGATCCTGTTGCCGAGTCATTTTACCCCTTCCTAAATGTACATATCTACCTGTGTCCTCGTACATTGACTCAGTACTGGTACCCCATGTATATAGCCAAGCTATCATTGCTCATTGAGTATTTATACCTTGTGTTAATATATATATATTTTTCAATTATTAATATTATTATTAATATTTTGTTTCATTTTGTATTGTATTCGGCATTGTTGGGAAGGGCCAGTAAGTAAGCATTTCACTGGTAGTTTGGCTACCTGTTGTTTACGAAGCATGTGACAAACATGTTCTTTTATTTGGCCTGGAACATTCTGTCTCATGATTCTCCCTCCAGGCCTATCTATTGTTTAAATGCCACCAGCTGTTGTACTCACAGTAGTTGTTATCAGCTAAGTGCACATACAGTACACGCCCCCTTTTAAATAGTCTGTTGAAGAAGACTGATGCTAGTGTTCAGTAAATCACTTTCTCACTCTAGCTGTGCAGGAGGAGAGATTGGGGAGAGAGAGAAGGCGGAGTTTCACCAAAGTCACTGAGGCAGCCTTAGCCCCTCCAACATATTACCCAGCCTGCCCTGATGTTGTTCAGCAGCCCACACCTCCATAGCTGGTAACCTCGCTGCACCCGGAGTGCTCCGTCATAACAGCAATCATAAATCTCCTTTTATTCCAAATTAAAATGTTCCTAATGGCGTTCCAGCCGCCATTGATTTCTCTACAAATGATTATCCAGCTGAGAAAGGCTGGGGCTCTGTGCGCATTAGCTGCGAGTACAAATAAAGTGGTATTGATAAGTAAATAGCCCATAAGAGATTTATAGGACGCAACTACCACTACTTCCCTTCATGATAAAAATGCCATACCTAAACTGACCTGCCTTTACCTGTAGACAACTCTCCAGTCCAGTCCCCTCTACCCCCCACCTCCCTGCTCAAACATCACGTCCAGAGGCAATAACTGATAGAAAGACACATTTTTATCACTATTATACTGCATGGATTCGCAGTAGCAACAGGAAGGAGAGAGGATAGTGTGTGTGTGAATGTGTGTGTGTGAATGTGTGTGTCCATGCGCTCACACACTAATTACTGCATCTGGCAATTATGTCTGTAATACAGGACACTTAGCAATCAATTTGCTTCTACTATTCCCTACACTATGTAGTGTAGACCATGCATTTTGGTGAAAAAACGGGAGAGAGGGAGAGGATCGTCCAGAGACAATCATAGATAGAAAGACAAATCATTACTATTATAATGACTGGGATTTGTTACTTCATTTGGCAGCATTTTGAGCTGGTTAATCACGAGCTCCACTCTAGATGGAATCTCTGTAGAAATAGAAAAAAACTGGAGTAGAGAGGATGGTGTGTGTGTGAATGTGTGTGTGTGAATGTGTGTGTCCATGCATGCACACACTAATTACTGCATCTGGCAAATATGTCTGTGAGACAGGACACTTAGTAATCAATCCGCTACTACTATTCCCTACATTATCAGGTTTTGACCATTCACTTTGGTGAAACAAAATCATGAACAAAACAGTGTTCTTTGTGAATTGGTATTGTACAAGTATGATATCTATTTGAGTCTAAATGCACGTATGTGGTTGCATAATCATTTATGGAAGAAAAAAACCTACAGTTGGTGCAGTTCTCTTTTCCATACAGAAGGTGGGAGTAGAGTTCAAGGGAACAGAAAGAAACCCATGGTTCTTTATCATGTCTGACATGTATGTAAAATAGCCTTTTCTTTTCACTTCATTAATATATGAAACATTAGACCAACTCCCTGATAGGAAGCGTTAGTTCAAACATCAGTTTTGATGTCTATTTGACCTGGTTCAAACATCAGTTTTGATGTCTATTTGACCTGGTTCAAACATCGGTTTTGATGTCTATTTGACCTGGTTCAAGCATCAGTTTTGATGTCTATTTGACCTGGTTCAAACATCAGTTTTGATGTCTATTTGACCTGGTTCAAACATCAGTTTTGATGTCTATTTGACCTGGTTCAAACATCAGATCTGATGTCTATTTGACCCGTTTCAAACATCAGTTTTGATGTCTATTTGACCTGGTTCAAGCATCAGTTTTGATGTCTATTTGACCTGGTTCAAACATCAGACCTGATGTCTATTTGACCTGGTTCAAACATCAGTTTTGATATCTATTTGACCCAGTCTAACTATCACATATAGAATAGTCTTCCGTTAAGCAGCACAACAAATAGAGAATCTCATTCCATACTCCTTGCATCTTCACTCCTCTCTCCTCACCTCCTTCTCAAAACACATTGGATTGGATGAGAAAGCCAGAGGTCACACCCCTCTGACCTTCTCCTCCAATGGGTTTTTAGAAGGATGCGAGGAGGGAGGACATGAGCAGTATGGAATTGAGATTCTCCCCTAGACTACCCACAGTAACTAGACTACTGGGGACGGCTTCCATTTTCAAGCAAATTACTATGGTTTGATTATAAAACAGGATCTCCCTCCCTGGTCTAGGCAGATAAAGCTCAGTTGAAAGTGCCGGAACTGCCTGAGAGCACGTCCGCAGGCCTGTGGAGAGGCAATTTATAGGCTAAATGACAATACGGAGGCAATGAATCAATTCTTATTTATCATCAGCCTAAATCATAGGTTTTTCTCGCCACATATGAAGAGTACTTGCTGCCTCTGCATTGCAAAGACAGAAGGAAATGAAGTGCTTTATATTCCCAAGCAGAATTTCCTTGCCAATCAAGAATGGACGGACAGACCTCCATTTTATTTCCAAATGGATTTCTAACCATTTGAATCATGTAGGCGCCCAGTCAGAGAAGAGACAAGGACTGAACAAAAACTCAGACTGAATGTTATCTCGATGTTTCACGGCTCTGGAGTAATTGATTTCTCCTTTATTCTCGGGGAGACAGGCAGGGGAAGGCTTTAGACATGGGCAGGGGAAGGCTTTTGACATGGGCAGGGGAAGGCTTTAGACATGGGCAGGGGAAGGCTTTAGACATGGGCAGGGGAAGGCTTTAGACATGGGCAGGGGAAGGCTTTAGACATGGGCAGGGGAAGGCTTTAGACATGGGCAGGGGAAAGAGAGGCTGTCTGATTAACAGAACACCTAACGCCAACACTTCACAGGCCTGCCACTACACTCATCCAGTTTCGCTCTGTTCTCTCTCTCCCCTGCTCTCTTCTCTCCAGCTGCCTTTAGTATTTACAGACTAAAAAACACACATTATGGTGACTGTTGTCTATCAGCCGCAGGTTAAGCTGGGTGAAATGTCTTTCTTTCACCTGCTACTGAATGCTTTTGTTTATGTTTTGTGTAGCAGAGTTCCATCATAGACTCTAGTCAAGCTTGAGTGGCACAGCAGGAAACATGTTGCAGCCAAGTGTTGCCTCACCATTTGAAATGGTTGGGTACTTTTAGTGTGCGCCCCAGGGTTCACTGCTCTTAGTGTGGTGCAGAACAGTGCAGTTGATCATCTCCAGTAATGCCTTTTAGAGAAGCCTCTATAACAGAAGCACCATTGGATATCAGCCAGCCCGCCCACTTCTATAACAGAAGCACCATTGGATATCAGCCAGCCCGCCCACTTCTATAACAGAAGCACCATTGGATATCAGCCAGCCCGCCCACTTCTATAACAGAAGCACCATTGGATATCAGCTAGTCCGCCCACTTCTATAACAGAAGCACCATTGGATATCAGCCAGCCCGCCCACTTCTATAACAGAAGCACCATTGGATATCAGCTAGTCCGCCCACTTCTATAACAGAAGCACCATTGGATATCAGCCAGCCCGCCCACTTCTATAACAGAAGCACCATTGGATATCAGCCAGCCCGCCCACTTCTATAACAGAAGCACCATTGGATATCAGCCAGCCCGCCCACTTCTATAACAGAAGCACCATTGGATATCAGCTAGTCCGCCCACTTCTATAACAGAAGCACCATTGGATATCAGCCAGCCCGCCCACTTCTATAACAGAAGCACCATTGGATATCAGCTAGTCCGCCCACTTCTATAACAGAAGCACCATTGGATATCAGCCAGCCCGCCCACTTCTATAACAGAAGCACCATTGGATACCAGCTAGCCCGCCCACTTCTATAACAGAAGCACCATTGGATATCAGCCAGCCCGCCCACTTCTATAACAGAAGCACCATTGGATATCAGCTAGCCCGTCCACTTCTATAACAGAAGCACCATTGGATATCAGCCAGCCCGCCCACTTCTATAACAGAAGCACCATTGGATATCAGCCAGCCTGCCCACTTCTATAACAGAAGCACCATTGGATACCAGCCAGCCCGTACACTTCTATAAAAGAAGCACCATTGGATATCAGCCAGCCCGCCCACCTCTATAACAGAAGCACCATTGGATATCAGCCAGCCCGCACACTTCTATAACAGAAGCACCATTGGATATCAGCCAGCCTGCCCACTTCTATAACAGAAGCACCATTGGATATCAGCCAGCCCGCCCACTTCTATAACAGAAGCACCATTGGATATCAGCCAGCCCGCCCACTTCTATAACAGAAGCACCATTGGATATCAGCCAGCCTGCCCACTTCTATAACAGAAGCACCATTGGATATCAGCCAGCCCGCCCACTTCTATAAAAGAAGCACCATTGGATATCAGCCAGCCCGCCCACTTCTATAACAGAAGCACCATTGGATATCAGCCAGCCCGGCCACTTCAGCCATACTCAATATACTTCACAAACATGTACATTAGCACTGTTCCAATGTGCAGCGCCTTTCGATAAGACCATTGTTTTAGATGGGGTGTGTGTCAAGTGATGGCCAATGGGCCAGGATGGGTTCCCCGAGCTGGTCCACGGTATTCCATTGATAGTCAGCGATCAGAACATAACATGCAATGTGTAGGGATGAGAAAGCAGATTATGATCTCAGACGGTACAAAGCTGGCTCTTCATTAAGCCATGCATCATTTAGTGAAATATGAAAAAGACCTGGGCCCTGCCATCACAGCACATTGTTGTATGTTTCAGACTGATGTCATGCTCTCAGCCCTCCTCTGTACAGAGCAATGTGCCTGGTAGGTGACCCATGTCGACAAGCGTCAGGGAAGCAATTCAATGGCCATACTCCCCCATACCATTAAGATTCCTCATTCACCTTCTGAAAGACACAGGCCTATGTGAGTTGAAAAGGGAGACTTCGTTCAGGTCAAGCTCATGAACACGGCCTGATTTATATTGAGAAGCCGAAGGATATGAACAAAAAGACACCAACGAAGGGAAAATCAAATGCCAAGATGTCAAAGAAATTAAACATCATCCTATAGCCCGGAGAGAGCAACAGACCTTGTATAGTGTTCCATTTACCCAATGGGAGGCAACTGGCTAGGTGTTAGTCATCAACTAAGCAGAGGAGGGTATTATGCACAGGGAGAGCTAGCTAGTTCATCTGGGACCGAGGGCACTCTAAAAGAGGCAGCATTCAGAGAACAATATGAGCAAGTCATTTTTTCCCTGCCAGAGACAATCTCACCACTCAGAGAGCCCAGACACTATAATGAGGAATCAATAGCTGCTGCTTGTTATTCATTCAGGACAACACACTGCGCTCCAGGCTCAGACACAGCTGGAGGAGGGCTTTGCCGCTGACAGTTTGACAAAGACAAGCAATACTCAAGTCATTAAGATGGAGGGCATCTAGTATGGATCGCAGTCTTGCAAGTAAGTGTGCGCCGAGACGTGTATACAAAGGAACTAATATAGATTACAGTTAAGTGTGTTCAACGCTCAGAAGTGTCCGTTCTAAGAGCAGAGTCAATGAGTGTTTTTCTATTTGAAAGACTGCTGGTATCAACTTTTCAGTCAGAAAACAAAATCAATGGATTACCACACGAAGAGAATCATTTTAAGATTTTTTATTTCAGTTTTTACAGCCTTTTCCTCACAACGATGCCAGAGAGAAAGCGTTTTGTATGTTGTTTTCATTGCATTGTAATTATTTGAAAGCAACCAAAAGAGGAAGGCAGCCATTTTGGAGAGCGTAGCAGTAGAAGCAGAGGAAGTTCTGAAATGCAGCAGAGCCGGCAGGTTAATCAAACCCAGAGAGCGAGAGGACGATCATTTCCCAGATCCACAGTTTGAACCCTAAACCCACCCATTCATCTAATAGAAAACAGACAGCGGCAACAAAGGATTGCAGACCAGAACATGTTCAAAACTCACTCAAAGGGAAAAATATTATGCAATTCTAAATTGCATAATGGTCAATGTTGACATAATGCCATCACTACACAGCAATGTTTTAATAAGTAACAGATTCAAAAAACAAAAAAACAAAAAAAAAAATTGTACATACATTTTGTAATGCCAACATGGTGATTGGTCAAGGGGGTATTTACGCTATTATTATACGTTAGAGTAACCTTGGTCAATAATGTTTAGTGTGATATATTATCAGTAGAGGGTTACGTAGAGAGTGGGTAACCAATATTATTAGCAGCCTAAACAGGACCTACCCTCTCATACAGTACAAACCCCCCAGTTGAAGCGCTGGACAGTTAGCTAGTCAGGTCTACAGAGAAGAGCTACAGCACACAGCCAGGGGAAAGAGGGGGCCATCTTACTGGACTAATAGAATATCTTTACAACCGTTCTCCATCTAGCACAACTGATGTTTGGAAGATGAATATAACCAACCAAGTGGTCTTACAATATTGAAAACAGGCCACAAAATTGAACACTATTGAATGTCTCCATTTTTTCTGCCAACATCTTTGTGAAAGGAGCGCACACAGGACTTGAGAGCGATCATATTTAAGCGCTAAGCTCTATAAATTTTTACATTGCATCCTTGTGTGTTCAGGGAAGGTCCAAGTCTGGGTGCTTTTCCCCTCAGTGTTTGGTCCCTAAGGGAGACATGATTGACAAGTCCATCCAGTCAATGGCTACTGAAGAGGCAAGAGAAAATCCCTACAACTTAAAAAAAATAAAACAAAAAGGGAAATCCAAAAAAACCACAAACAGACAAAGCAGTGCTAAAGACAGAGGTCGGGGGAAGGAGTGTGTCCATCTTGTCTGTCTGGGGGACCACTGCTGCATCCGTCTGTCCCTTCTAGGCTCCCGTCTCACTTGAGGAGAGCCTTGATGGCGTCGGTCTCGGCAGCTTCGAAGGCGCTCTGGCCGTCCGGTCCTTTCCGCTCCTTGTCGGCTCCCTGGGGGGAGAGAGACATGACAGGGAGACATTATGAACTGAGTGGAGCATCAAGGCCTCAACCTCAGTCTGAACCCTCTCTCTCAAAATTAACTACAGGCCAAGGTTAGAATCAGTGTTCACCCTACACCCCCATCTAGCCCTCTACCGAAGGCCACAGGTTCAGCCCATCAGTCATGCTCTGTGAGAGTGTGGGCCAACCTGCCTGTCCCCCTCAACCCACTCTGACGATGTCGTGTCTCTCACCCTCCCCAAGTGCATTCAAGAGGACCGGCAAAGCACTGCGCAGAATCACTGATTAACTAATCACCTAGCATCCCAAACATTATAGGTTCAAGATGAGCAAAGCTGTGGAGTGCCCTGCTCTAACCCTGTTTCACACACATTTCAGGACAAGACAGTGAAGGTGAATGAGGGTGAAGGGAATGCATCAAGGGCTGTAAATAACGGACAAAGGGGGATAAAACTGAAGAGTGGTCGAGCATTACCAGACCAACGACTTTAATGGCAAACTTTAGCCTCTTAGCGGGGGCTTACGGAGCCCGGGCCGAGAACACGCAATTGAGTGGAAAAGCCTGACCCACTTTGAGTGCCAGGCAGAAGGTGTGTGAGAGATGTATAGATATACACACACATACACGGTTAAAGTCGGAAGTTTACATACACATAGGTTGGAGTCAATAAAACTCATTTTCAACCCCTCCACAAATTTCTTGTTCACAATTTATAGTTTTGGCAAGTCGGTTAGGACATCTACTTAGTGAGATAAACAATTGTTGGAAAAAGCATTTGTGTGTTTAGACAGATTATTTCACGATCACAATTCCAGTGGGTCAGAAGTTTACATACACTAAGTTGACTATGCCTTTAAACAGGTTGGGAAATTCCAGAAAATAATGTCATGGCTATAGAAGCTTCTGATAGGCTAATTGACATCATTTGAGTCAATTGGAGGTATACCTGTGGACGTATTTCAAGGACTACCTTCAAACTCAGTGCCTCTTTGCTTGACATCATGGGAAAATAAACAACAAAAAACCTGCCAAGACCTGAAGACCTCCACAAGTCTGGTTCATCCTTGGGAGCAAATTCAAAATGCCTGAAGGTACCACGTTCATCTGTACAAACAATAGTACGCAAGTAGAAATACCATGGGACCACACAGCCGTCATACCACTCAGGAAGGAGACACGTTCTGTCTCCTAGAGATGAATGTACTTAGGTGCGAAAAGTGCAAATCAATCCCAGAACAGCAGCAAAGGACCTTGTAAAGATGCTGGAGGACACAAGTACAAAAGTATCTATATCCACAGTAAAACGAGTCCGATAGCGATATAACCTGAAAGGCCGCTCAGCAAGGAAGAAGCCACTGCTCCAAAACCCCCATAAAGCCAGACTATGGTTTGCAACTGCACATGGGGACAAAGATTGTACTTTTTGGAGAAATGTCCTCTGGTCTGATGAAACAAAAATATAACTGTTTGGCCATAATGACCATCGTTATGTTTGGAGGAAAAATGGGAGGCTTGCAAGCCGAAGGACACTATCCCAACAGTGAGACACGGGGGTGACAGCATCATGTTGTGGGGGTGTATTGCTGCAGGAGGGACTGGTGCACTTCACAAAATAGATGGCATCATGAGGTAGGAAAATTATGTGCATATATTGAAGCAACATCTCAAGACATCAGTCAGGAAGTTAAAGCTTGGTCGCAAATGGGTCTTCCAAATGGATAATGACCCAAAGCATACTTCCAAAGTTGTGGCAAAATGGCTTAAGGGCAACAAAGTCAAGGTATTGGAATGGCCATCACAAAGCCCCGACCTCAATCCTATAGAAAATTTGTGGGCAGAACTGAAAAAGTGTGTGCGAGCAAGGAGGCCTGCAACCAGCTCTGTCAGGAGGAATGGGCCAAAATTCACCCAACTTATTGTGGCAAGCTTGTGGGAGGCTCCCCAAAACGTTTGACCCATGTTAAGGCAATGCTACCATATACTAATTGAGTGTATGTAAACTTCTGACCCACTGGGAATGTGATGAAAGAAATAAAAGCTGAAATAAATCATTTTCTCCACTACAATTCTGACATTTCATATTCTTAAAATAAAGTGGTGATCCTAACTGACCTAAGACAGGGAATTTTTACTAGGATTAAATGTCAAGAATTGTGAAAAACTGAGTTTACTTACACCTCAGCCAAATATATTTAAACTTCAACTGTATACATGCATGTGTGTCAGCGAAAGAGGGTAATTGTTGGTTCGTGAGAGAGAGGTTGTGTTTGAGTGTGTGTGCTGCCAAAAGGGGCATCGGAGCGGGCACGGGCTACATAGATTAAACAGGACTGATGGATACCCTCTTCGATAGGAATTTCTAATTTGGGGGGGAGGCTACATTCAAGAGTTTATTTGTAACTTTGCAACTTTGCGAAGAAAAAAAAGTTTTATTTTCAATGACGACCTGGCTTAGTGAGATTGTATGGGTTTCAACTAGAGGTCGACCGATTCATCGGAATGGCCGATTAATTAACGCCGATTTCAGGTTTTCATAACAATCGGAAATCTGTATTTTTGGACACCGATTTGGCAGATTCTTTTTTTTTTTTTACACCTTTATTTAACTACGCAAGTCACTTAAAAACAAATTCTTATTTTCAATGACGGCCTAGGAACGGTGGGTTAAAACTGCCTTGTTCAGGGGCAGAACGACAGATTTTTACCTTGTCAGCTCGGGGATTCAATCTTGCAACCTTACGGTTAACTAGTCCAACACTAACCACCTGCCTCACGAGGAGCCCGCCTGTTACGCGAATGCAGTAAGAAGCCAAGGTAAGTTGCTAGCTAGCATTAAACTTATCTCATAAAAAAAAACAATCATGAATTTCTTTTAACTAGGAAAATTGTGTCACTTCTCTTGCAACAGAGTCAGGGTATATGCAGCAGTTTGGGCCACCTGGCTTGTTGTGAAGTGTGTGAAGACTATTTATTCCTAGCAAAGACAGCCAACTTCGCCAAACTGGGGTGATTTAACAACAGCACATTTGCAGGAAAAAAGCAAATCGTTGCACGACTGTACCTAACCATAAACATCAATACACAGAAGTATATATTTTTAAACCTGCATATTTAGCTAAATTAAATCCAGGTTAGCAGGCAATATTAACCAGGTGAAATTGCATCACTTCTCTTGCGTTCATCGCACGCAGAGTCAGTGTATATGCAACAGTTTGGGCCGCCTAATTTGTCAGAATTTTAAGTAATTATGACATAACATTGAAGATTGTGCAATGTAACAGGGATATTTAGACTTATGGATGCCAACCGTTAGATAAAATACGGAACGGTTCCGTATTCCACTGAAAAAATACAATGTTTTGTTTGAGATGGTAGGTCATTAATATGGCCGAATACGGAAACTAAGACTCGTATTTCTGTGTGTTATGTTATAATTAAGCCTATGATTTAAGCAGTGGTAGGCACCAGCAGGCTCATAAGCATTCATTCAAACAGCACTTTCGTGCATTTTGCCAGCAGCTCTTCGCAATGCTTGAAGCATTACGCGGTTTATGACTTCAAGCCTATCAACTCCCAAGATTAGGCTGGTGTAACCGATGTGAAATGGCTAGCTAGTTAGCGGGGTGCGCGCTAACAGCATTTCAAATGTCACTCGCTCTGAGACTTGGAGTAGTTGTTCCCCTTGCTCTGCATGGGTAACGCTGCTTCGAGGGTGGCTGTTGTCGACGTGTTCCTGGTTCGAGCCCAGGTAGGAGTGAGGAGAGGGACGGAAGCAATACTGTTACACTGGCAATACTAAAGTGCCTATAAGAACATCCAATAGTCAAAGGTATATGAAATACAAATCATAGAGGGAAATAGTCCTATAATAACTACAACCTAAAACTTCTTACCTGGGAATATTGAAGACTCATGTTAAAAGGAACCACCAGCTTTCATATGCTCTCATGTTCTGAGCAAGGAATTTAAACGTTAGCTTTCTTACATGGCACATATTGCACTTTCTCCAACACTTTGTTTTTGCATTATTTCAACCAAATTGAACATGTTTCATTATTTATTTAAGGCTAAATTGATTTTATTGATGTATTATATTAAAGGTAAAATAAGTGTTCATTCAGTATTGTTGGAATTGTCATTATTACAAAAAATAATAATAAAATAGGCCGTTTTAAATCGGTATCGGCTTTTTTTGTTCCTCCAATGATCGGTATTGGCGTTGAAAAATCATAAGTCAACATTGGTCCTATTATGAAACTATCACTAAAGAAATGTAACATGGTTAAAACAAACCATCAATCTGCAGATACGTCGTGAGAGAGAACGAGCGAAAACTCAACACCTGTAGTTGATGGTGTGTTCGTGAGGCATCTTGTGACCAAGCCTGGTGTTCTCCATGGTCATCATGTTCTCAGCTCTAGTGGGCTGACGGCAAAGAGAACAAGGAGGAAGAGGAGGCTCTCTAGCTCAGGGTAAGTCATTAGCTAGCAGCTGGTACCGGTGGAGGAGGACGGAGGGCCCAGACGTAGCAGTACTCCACAGGCCTCATTTACACAACAGCACCACTTCACCCCCTGACGCTCACCTCAACAAGACTCCTAGTCAACAACCTGGGAGAAGGCTGCTTCCTACATACAGGAGCCTTCCAGCACCATCTAATGAGCATTCCCTGACTCATTATTTAACTGGAGCTAGCGAGCTGTATTGTCCAGTGAAGACCAACTCATATTGTCTTACACCGACACAGCTTCTCCCTCTCCCTGGGCTCTACTAAGAGGGGGGAGAGCCTCCTCCTCCCCATCCCTCAAGTCTACAGTTGTCATCTTATCTACCATGGACATCCACTGGTCTCCACTTAGAATAATGAGCTAGTCTAAAATGGGAATACTGAAAGTAAACACTGACAGTCCAAACATCTACCCAGGAAGAGATTGAGGCTGGAACAAGTTTTTTTATTTAACCTTTAACTAGGCAAGTCAGTTAACATCAAATTCTTAATTTACAAGTGACGGCCTACCCCGGGCGACGCTGGGTCAATTGTGCGCCGCACTATGGGACTCCCAATCACAGCCAGACGTGATACAGCCTGAACTAAGCGAGATGTATGCTAGCCCTAATGAATAAGAGTGACCCAGTCAAATAGAGAGCCAAACACCACGGTGTGTGTGACGTGCAGTAAGTAGTAATAGGGGTTTAGGTAAGTCTGCCACTCGGCCGAGGTGTCCATTAAGTCTTCATTATGCCATTAAGTGGAAATGACAGACTGCTCATGCATATTCAGGCCCTCAGACCTCCTCCCCCCAGGATTGGTTATAAAATGTGATGCTTACAGGAGTCCATCGACCCGCCCACTCCAGTCAAGCGGCTGGGGGCCATTCAAGGGGCATATTTTACATAGCCTTGAATGAGGGAGAAGAGGAAAGAAAGGAGAGATCTGTATGGGGATGGAGAAACAGACTTTTGTTGGCTGCACTGTGCTCAAAGAAGTGGGAAAAGATAGGACGGCTGTTTGACCAAAACACAAGCAGGGTGCTGATGGCTGAAACAGGACAAGGAGGGCGATGCTGTACTGTAAGACAACAGTGAGGGTGATGCTGTACTGTAAGACAACAGTGAGGGTGATGCTGTACTGTAAGACAACAGTGAGGGTGATGGGGATGCTGTACTGTAACATTTACATTTAAACAGGCGCTCTTATCCAGAGCTACTTCTAGTAGTGAGTGCATACATTTTCAGAGGTCCCCGTGGGAATTGAACCCACAAGCGCCATGCTCTACCAACTGAGCTACACGGGAACCACTATAAGACTGAAACGGTAGTACTAATAAATATAAAACACACAGTGGTCCACAACAATCCACTTCTGGCATCTATTGCAGAGCACATGAAAAAGTATCTTGGCTAGTTAGCTTTTGGGACTAAACATAGTATTGAGAGAAACTTAATAGCATCCACGATACAGTACGAGCACGTCTCACTCCCCCCAGTCCTCCCCCCTTATAGCTAGCAACATGCCCATAGTGGTGTGCAGAAGGCTACATTTAGACAGGGAGGAAATAAATGGTAGTCTGCACAATCCTACTAACTCATTTCCTGTTACCCAGCCCACCCTTTATCCAAGTGATAAATCCATCACGACACATTCTTCACTCTGCGGTGCCCATAGACAATCATATTCCCTGGCTTGCCTAGCAGTGTAGACTGGGGCCTGATCAGGAGGATGTAACGTTACAGAACATTCTTCTGTAGATAGAAAAGGTATGACGTAGAACAGATGATTGCCAGAGAACGAGTAGAGCTGACACGGTTCCTTATTCCATCTGAAAAGTTTCACGTCACCGAATTACACCCCAGGTCTAACGCAGCTAGGAGACTAGAAAAGGCTAGCCTGAATAATATCATACTCCTGACCCAAAGGCCAACAGTCCACTGTTAAGAGTGTGGTCTATGGTGAATGATAGGATGGGCTGAGGGTTGGGATTGTAATGCATTTTTGACTGCTTTACATACAAGTACAGTGTATGTACAATGTATGTATACTTAGCAATAAAGCGGTATAAACATTTTTTTGTCCGGGGGTCGATGGGTTAATAAAAATCTATTTTAAAACGAGTGGAAGTTGTTTAGGGAGGTCTTCTCAGTGTTGATTCATAATTAATAAGCCTCATGTTGTTCGGTAGCCGTCTCTCTGGCCTGTAGTCAAGTTAGCAACTCTCCTTCCCCCAGCCTGCCGGCTGGTTAGGGTCAGACACAGGGTTAACAGGCCTTCGATAATGCAGGAATCCACCTGGGGGCAGTCAGAGGTCAGCTCAGGGGCACACTTCCAAGACTATCAAGCATTTTGTCCAGAGTGAAAACTTGAGTTATCATGAATCATACATCCTGGTAGTAGTGGACTACCGATGCAGTATCAGACTCCTCTGAATGTTTCTTAAAGCTGAATAAACGAGCGGACATGAATCAATGAGTTGACATTCAAGCACTGGCCTGCTGTTGCTCTTGTAATAACAGCGTGGGTAAAGAGAGGGCCAGAGAGAAAGTGCTTCAGTGCTCCAGTCCTGCTGCTTCTGGCTGAAAGGAGCCATCAGGCTGCTGTGGTGTGAAGCGGCGACTCATCTCTCCTTGCACTCCGCTTCGGGCCTAACCCCTTGGCTGGTGGCGACCCGGGACTGCCTTCGCCTGATGACAAATTACACATTCTCATATTTGCCTGAAGGAGTTTCAATTGCTGATGCATGGCTCTCAGACTATCCCCTCCCTACGAGGTGATCTGGTTCAATCTATATACCTCTCTCTCTGTCTCTTCATGCATCGTAACTGTGTCCTCTCCATAAGAGGTGTCCACTCCCAGTAATGTTGGTGCCGGGCGATTTACGTGGAGGGTCATGTCCGTAGGATAAAAAGAGGGGCGCCACTTGGAGGTTGGACACAGGCAAGTGGCAGCGTGTTTTGGTGGTCCCGTCACGGGTAAGTCCCTTAACCGCTGTGGCGCTGGCTCACTCGGTGAGGGAGGACCGCCTACGCAACTCCCGGAGAAGCGTGGCACGGTGCTTTCATGTACCCTGCCTCATGTAGCCTGGCTGGGAGAAGACAGCTGCTTACCCACTGGAAATATTAGCCTGTTGGTTTCCACTGTCACAGTCAAAAACACAAACTAAATCCATCCACGTACAAATGCTGAGGCATACGCGTGTGTGTGTGTGTAAATATATATATACACATACATACATACATGTATGTATCTGGGATTCTCTGCCTCTAACCCTATTACAGGGACTGAGTCACTGGCTTACTGGTGTTCTTCCATGCCGTCCCTAGGAGGGGTGCGTCACTGGACTGGGTTGAGTCACTGACGTGGTCTTCCTGTCTGGGATGGTGCCACCCCCTTGGGTTGTGCTGTGGCGGAGATCTTTGTGGGCTATACTCAGCCTCGTCTCAGGATGGTAAGTCGGTGGTTAAAGATAACCCTCTAGTGGTGTGGGGGCTGTGCTTTGGCAAAGTGGGTGGGGTTATATCCTGCCCGTTTGGCTCTGTCCGGGGGTATCATCGGATGTGGCCACAGTGACTCCTGACCCCTCCTGTCTCAGCCTCCAGGATTTATGCTGCAGTAGTTTGTGTGTCGGGGGGCTAGGGTCAGTCTGTTATATCTGGAGTATTTCTCCTGTCTTATCCGGTGTCCTGTGTGAATTTAAGTACGCTCTCTTTCTCTTGGAGGACCTAATGACTCCTTGTTGTCCCCAGTCCACCTGGCCGTGCTGCTGCTACAGTTTCAACTGTTCTGCCTGCGGCTATGGAACCCTGACCTGTTCACTGTGATTAATATTATTTGACCATGCTGGTCATTTATAAACATTTGAACATCTTGGCCATGTTCTGTTATAATCTCCACCCGTCACATCCAGAAGAGGACTGGCCACCCTTCATAGTCTGGTTCCTCTAGGTTTCTTCCTAGATTTTGGCCTTTCTAGGGAGTTTTTCCTAGCCACCGTGCTTCTACACCTGCATTGCTTGCGGTTTGGGGTTTTAGGCTGGGTTTCTGTACAGCACTTTGAGACATCAGCTGATGTAAGGGCTATATAAATAAATTTGATGTGTGTACACACCTATATATTACACACACGTTTTATGAAAGCAATTTGTAATTGTACTGACATAAAAAAGGCACATTCACGAGGTAACGAAAATGTCCATATTGTGCTTCTACCCTTTGTGCTGTGCAGCTACGAGTGAGGGGGGGGGGTTGCATCCATTTCACAGCAGTTTGGCACGTTTTCAGAGGGAGGCAGGGAGAGGGGGAGAGAGAGAGGGGAAAGTGATATAAGCCTCCACAGGGCTTACTATTAGAGAACAGAGACATCTGTAATTTCTATGTGGCTGCACCACAGGTACCTCACTAAGTCGGCACGCCATGATAGCAGCTGGGAAAACGTGAGCTGAATGAAAACACAACACAGTGAGTGACTGACTCCTCCACAAGGCAGTGCCCAAATCATGTCCTGTATGCACACAGTTCTGCATCAAACAAACAGGGTCTGAAAAATCACTGCTCTACGACTGCACTGTGATAGTAGTTACTAGGTACTATGCGTAAGATGTTTTTAATAATTCGACAAAGATCACTTCATCTGATTGTATGAATCCAAAATGGCTGCATTACAGGACTGTAAAAGCAGCTCCTTGGTGTCCAGGAGAAGTGTTGGCACCGCACCACCACTCCTCCTAACTACAGAGGTGTCACATTCAGCCTCTGGATCATCATCATCTCAGTGTTCCAGAGCTGAGCGAGAGGTGTGTGTGTGTGTGGAGCTAGCTAGTGGGATAGGAACAAACAGCAGCAGTGCTGTGTGATGAGGTCTGGGAACATTCCAGCTCCCTCCACACAGAACAGAAGGTTTGGGGAGGCAGGACCAGACAGTCACTGAACATTCAGCCTTCATTGTAGTCCTTTGTCATACAGGAGTTCCCCTCAGCAGCAGTTACACATCACACACAACTTCCAACACAGAAATGGCTCTGACAAGGGTAAAGACAGCTCTGTGCATGTGTGTGCGGCGTTACCTTTTCTAGCAGGATCTTGACACAGGTCAGGTGACCCTCGTACGTGGCAGAGAGCAGCGGAGTGATACCATGTTTGTCTGGGGCCTGTGGGAGACCAAAGAAAGTGTGAGAAAAAGAGAGTGGGCGGGTTTGTGCGTGGACAGGCACCATACATCAGCAGACCAGTCGTCCCTGCCTCCAACACAAGGGCACTCTCGTTATCAGAGGAAATAACTCAGAGGGAGCGCTTTTATTTCTCTCCTTATCACATCAATGAATAATAAAGGAAACCCACTCTGCCACTATTTATCTCCCCTGTTTCAGGAGCCCTGGCTGGGGCCCCTTATCTGAAGGGACTGGGGAAGAGAGAAAGAGTTACACATTCTGTGTGTGTGGGGGGGGTTAGTGATAAAAGACTAGAGGAAGCAAAATAGTGTAACAGCCAGACTGATGGTTGTTGGAGGGAATGACAAGTGTGTTGATCAGACCATGAGGCAGATAAGGGAGGTTGGGAGAGGACATGGATCTACAGACTGTGTGCAGTGAGAGTTGGGCCTAGTTAACAAGCCCTTCAAATTCACACAGGTACATTAAGGTCAGAACTTCCAGTTCTAGCAAGTATCGCCTGAACGGTCAACACGTGTCTCTGTGTGAAACTAACTATAACGTCTTGGGTCAGTGACACCCATAAGCACGTTCATTTTGTTGCATTATTGAGGGCCTGAGGGGATTGAGACCAAAGTACAGCTTCGAATAAGGTTAAGTATTTCTAATGATATTAAGAATAGTTGCACACCAAGGCTACCTAGAAAGATACTAGTGTGGAACTGTACAATACAATAAAGGTCCCCTTCCCTAACTTGTAAATGCCACAACCATCACTCTACTCAATCCCATTGTAAAAGCAGATCGATTCCCTCCACTGCAGTGTGGTAATGGCCTGAGGCTCATGGGAGCTTTCTGACAGACTATGTGGTCAGTTAGTCTTTGCTGCTCTGAGGGAATTGATGGGGGAGATGGCTTCAGGAGAATGACAAGTCCCTTATAAAAAGAGGAATCCCATTGGTCCAAACATAGATCTTACCCACTCTACAGGTCTGAACACTAGCAGAGTCTACAGTAGTTAAGTCATGTCAGTCTGAGTCGTTTTTTATTTATTTAACTAGGCAAGTCGGTTAAGAACAAATTCTTATTTTCAATGACGGCCTAGGAACAGTGGGTTATTAACTGCCTTGTTCAGGGGCAGAACGACAGATTTTTACCTTGTCAGTTTGGGGATTCGATCTAGCAACCTTTCGGTTACTGGCCCAACGCTCCAACCACTAGGCTACCTGCCGTCTCGGTCATTATTACAGTATGTGGTTGACTATAGTGGAAGCATTGTAGGAGTGGATACAGAACAAGGGACTTGTTCTCTGGTACCATTCAATAAGCAAATTAATGCAAACACAAAATGGGAAAACGCATCATTCCTTCCTCCTTGGTCATCAGTAATAACTGATCTCTAACGTAAGCAGATCGGTGACAGAGGCCCACCACCACAGCCTTCTTCCACAGGGACTGATATTAGAATGCTGCTGTTAAATACTAATATTACAGCAGTAGGACCTATATCGACAGCAGTATTCTAATAAGTGTATAACAGCAGTAGGACCTATATCGACAGCAGTATTCTAATAAGTGTATAACAGCAGTAGGCCTATATTGATAGCCGCATTGCCACTAGCAGCTCTTACGTTGACATCTGCTCCCTTGGAGAGGAGGAACTCCAGCATCTCAGCCTGGCCACAATCAGCAGCATAGTGCAGGGGCTTCCTGCCACCCTCCAGGGTCCTGTTCACATCCTCATCCTAAAAATTAAAAAACACAGTTAAGACACCCTCATCACTGACACAACTTCCCCTCCTGTATCAAGAGAGTTGAGAGTGCATGGCTATCCTTCGTCTCTGTGTTGGCCTCCAGCAGACTCAGATTTTTCACTTTAAAATGTATGCCAAACTAAAACCATTGATTTCAAAGTTTAACAAAATCATACAGCTCTATGCACAATGACGACTTCAAACAATTTCCACAGTAAATTCAATTTACACTAACAAAAAAACTTGATGCAAAGTCTGGAATTACAGTAATGTCCCCAAGTTACCAAACTTTGTTTATGCATAGTTTCTGTAAAATGTGTTTTTGTAAAATGTTCAGTGGAAATTGTTAAGAGTAGGCAAGTCCTTGTGCATAGAGTTGTATGGTTTGTCAAACTTTGAAATCAATGGTTTTTGTTTGAGTCTCCGCATAATTCCACTACCGCGGATCGGCCCTAAGGCAACGAGGCCATCAGGGGAAGGGTCAGGGTCTGGGCTAGTCTTTGGCTGTGCCGGCCGGGAGTGATAATCAATCTGGCTCAGAGGAGGTTACAGACAGGCTTTGGATAATGCTCGCACCACTCACCTGCTCTCAAAAGCTTAGGCAAGATAGCACAGTGATCCAATGGATGCCGTTGCTGCAATTCATTGGATTTCTGAAGCTTGATAGGTCTCCATAGCTCAGGTAAATGTAGCTTATGGTCAATCCATGTGTTGTAATCAGAGTTTACAAGTTCCTCTCTACTCTCGCATGAGTTAGGCTAATGTAGCCTGGTTATAAAAGGTTCCTATTAGATAAACTGAGACAGCAGCTGCAGATGCTATTTGCCCTTCCTGCAGTTCAAATAAACTCAGCAAAAAAAGAAACGTCCTCTCACTGTCGACTGCGTTTATTTTAAGCAAATACGTGTATGAACATAAGATTAAACAGACAAACTGAACAAGTTCCACAGACATGTGACTAACAGAAATGGAATAATGTGTCCCTGAACAAAGGGGGGTCAAAAATCAAGTCAGTATCTGGTGTGGCCATCAGCTGCATTAAGTACTGCAGTGCATCTCCTCATGGACTGCACCAGATTTGCCAGCCCTAGCCCTCACCCTCCGATCCAACAGGTCCCAGATGTGCTCAATGGGATTGAGATCTGGGCTCTTCGCTGGCCTTGGCAGAACACTGACATTCCGGTCTTGCAGGAAATCAAGCACAGAACGAGCAGTATGGCATTGTTATGCTGGAGGGTCATGTCAGGATGAGCCTGCGGGAAGGGTAGCACATTAGGGAGAAGGATGTCTTCCCTGTAATGGCCAGCATTGAGATTGCCTGCAATGACAATCTCAGTCCAATGATGCTGTGACACACAGCCCCAGACCATGACAGACCTTCCACATCGATCCCGCTCTAGAGTACAGGCCTCGGTGTAATGCTCATCCCTTCGACGATAAACACGAATATGACCATGACCCCTTGTGAGACAAAACCGTGACTCATCAGTGAAGAGCACTTTTTGCCAGTCCTGTCTGGTTCAGCGACGGTGGGTTTGTGCCCATAGGCGACATTGTTGCCGGTGATGTCTGGTAAGGACCTGCCTTACAAAAGGCCTACAAGCCCTCAGTCCAGCCTCTCTCAGCCTATTGCGGACAGTCTGAGCACTGATGGAGGGATTGTGCATACCTGGTGTAACTCGGGCAGTGGTTGTTGCCATCCTGTACCTGTCCCACAGTTGTGATGTTCAGATGTACCGATCCTGTGCAGGTGTTGTTACACGTGGTCTGTCACTGGAGAGGACGATCAGCTGTCCATCCGGTCTCCCTGTAACGCTGTCTTAGGCGTCTCTCAGTACGGACATTGCAATTTATTGCCCTGGGCACATCTGTAGTCCTCATGCCTCCTTGCAGCATGCCTAAGGGACGTTCACGCAGATGAGCAAGGACCCTGGGCATCTTTCTTTGTGTTTTTCCAGAGTCAGTGGAAAGGCCTCTTTAGTGTCCTAAGTTTTCATAACTGTGACCTTAATTGCCTACAGTCTTTTTTTTTTCTTTTTTTTTAACCTTTATTTTACTAGGCAAGTCAGTTAAGAACAAATTCTTATTTTCAATGACTGCCTAGGAACAGTGGGTTAATTGCCTGTTCAAGGGCAGAACGACAGATTTTGTACCTTGTCAGCTCGGGGATTTGAACTTGCAACCTTTCGGTTACTAGTCACTAGGCTACACTGCCGCCCCAAGTCTAAGCTGTTAGTTTCCTAAAGACCGTTCCACAGGTGCATGTTCATTAATTGTTTATGGTTCATTGAACAAGCATGGGAAACAGTGTTCAAACCCTTTACAATGAAGATATTTTCAATTTTTTTTTATAGATTATCTTTGAAAGACAAGGTCCTGAAAAAGGGACATTTCTTTTTTTGCTGAGTTTATGAATACATATGACAAACATAACGGCTTTCCCCAACAGTGATGTGTGTAGGCAAACCGCTCTCGCCACTAGCTGTATGACTGGCTATATGCACCAATCACCCAGAGCCCCACTGGTCTGCCTCTGGCATGCTCCCCTGTATCACAATTCGCCTGAAGGTCAAGGAAAACAGTGGGAAATGGATTCCACTCCATTTTACAACCAATCCAAGTGAATCCATTAGGCATGATGGAATCTCATCCCCGTTCTAATAGTTTTCAAATATTACCTCCAGGAGCTGGGTGACACGGGGCCTAATTTAAATGGTTTCATTAGGGTTGAGGGATAAGGGAAACCACAGTGGATCACAGTCTAATATGTACAATATGAAGTGTCTAGGAGCTGCCTGCTTTTGAAAAATCTTTGGCAACGGGCGGAAAAACCCATCCCTGCAATTTGAATGGCCCATATCTGAAACATTTGCATCCTACTGCAACTTAATTGTAATCTGAGATGATTGGGCTGGATTTACACAGGCAGCCCAATTCTGATCTTTTGGTCAATTACTGGCAAAACATCTGATATGATTGGCCTTAGCACTAATTAGTGGCAAAAGATCAGAATTGGGTTGCCTGTGTAAACACAGCCTTTGGGATCAATATGAGTGCTTTATTAATGTTCTTGCTTGCCAAAATCAGTAAAGAAATAGCCATACCTCTGACATTGATTAGACTATTACCAAAAGCTGAAAAGGAAAGCAGAGCCTAAATACTGACCAGAAATGTTCAGGGCTAGGCTATTTCACAGAAGTTAGACCTACAGTTGAAGTCAGAAGTTTACATACACCTTAGCCAAATACATTTAAATTGTTTTCCCACCATTCCTGACATTTAATACTAGTAAGAATTACCTGTCTTAGGTTAGTTCGGATCACCACTGTGAAATGTCAGAATAATAGGAGAGAGAATTATTTCAGCTTTTATTTCTTTCATCACATTCCCAGTGGTTCAGAAGTTTACATATACTCAACTTGTATTTGGTAGCATTGCCTTCAAATTGTTTAACTTGTGCCAAACGTATTGGGTAGCCTTCCACAAGCTTCCCACAATAAGTTGGGTGAATGTTGGCCCATTCCTCCTGACAGAGCTTGTGTAACTGAGTCAGGTTTTGTAGGCCTCCTTGCTCGCACATGCTTTTTCAGTTCTGCACACAAATTTTCTATAGGATTGAGGTCAGGGCTTTGTGACGGCCACTCAAAAAAATACCTTGACTTTGTTGTCCTTAAGCCATTTTGCCACAACTTTGGAAGTATGCTTGAGATCATTGTCCATTTGGAAGACCCATTTGCAACCAAGCTTTAACATCCTGACTGATGTCTTGAGATGTTGCTTCAATATAGCCACATCATTTTCCTGACATCTGTTTTGTGAAGTGCACCAGTCCCTCCTGCAGCAAAGCACCCCCAGAACACGATATTTGTCCCCATGTGCAGTTGCAAACCGTAGTCTGGCTTTTTTAATGGGGGTTTTGGAGCAATGGCTTCTTCCTTGCTGAGCGGCCTTTCAGGTTATGTCAATATAGGACTCGTTTTACTGCAGATATAGATACTTTTGTACCGGTTTCCTCCAGTAACTTCACAAGTTCCTTTGCTGTTGTTCTGGGATTGATTTGCACCAAAGTACCTTCATCTCTAGGAGACAGAACACGTCTCCTTCCTGAGCGGTATGACAGCTGCGTGGTCCCATGGTGTTTATACTTGCATACCATTGTTTGTACAAATGAACATGGTACCTTCAGGGGCTTGGAAATTGATCCCAAGGATGAACCAGACTTGTGGAGGTCTACAATTTTTTTTCTCCTGAGGTCTTGGCTGATTTCTTTTGATTTTCCCATGATGTCAAGCAAAGAGGCACTGAGTTTGAAGGTAGGCCTTGAAATACATCCACAGGTACTCCTCCAATTGACGTCAAATAGCCTATTAGAAGCTTCTAAAGCCATGACATAATTCTCTGAAAATGTCCAAGCTGTTTAAAAGGAACAGTCAACTTAGTGCATGTAAACCTCTGACCCACTGGAATTGTGATACAGTGAATTAATCGGTCTGTAAACAATTGTTGCACAAAGTAGATGTACAAATCGACTTGCCAAAACTATAGTTTGTTAACAAGAAATTTGTGGAGTGGCTGAAAAATGAGTTTTAATGACTCCAACCTACGTGTATGTATCAGTTGATTAGCTATAAAGAATAGAGGTCTGATTGTCTAGCTCCTAGCCTACAGTCTAAACCAAATGCATAAAAAGAGCTCTACAGGCCTACCGATTCATCAGTGTGGTTAGGCTTTCAACAAGTTGAACCACAGTTATTTTAAAGGTTTTCAACCTACACCATACTGGCTAAACCTGAAACCACAAGCCATGTTTCAGTATTACTTTCAGGTACTTTACAGAAAGATCCAATGATTAGACACCTTATGTACTGTGCATTTGAAAAAAGTAGTCAAACCCTCACCCCTTTTCCACATTGTTACATTCCAGCCTTATTCTAAAATGAATTAAATTACTCAATACCCCATAATGACAAAGCAAAAATAGGGCTAGAAATTTTTGCAACTGTATTAAAATAAAAAATATGAATACCTTATTTACATATGTATTCAGACAGTGGCTTCCATCATTCTTGAAAATGGAAGTTTGGAACCACCTAGACTCTTCCTAGAGCTGACTGCCCAACCAAACTGAACAATCGGGGGAGGACGGCCTTGGTCAGGGAGGTGACCAAGAACCCGATGGTCACTCAGAGCTCCTCTGTGGAAATGGGAGAACCTTCCAGAAGGTCAATCATCTATGCAGCACTTCACCAATCAGGGCTTTATGGTAGTCAGACAAAAGGCAAACCTCAGTGAAAAAAATAATGTTTTTACAAGGCCCATGGCAGCCCTAAAGGACCCTCAGAAACAAGATTCTCTGGTCTGATGAAACCAGCATTGTACCCTTTGGTCTGAATGCCCAGCGTCGTGTCTGGAGGAAGCCTGGCACCATCCCGACGGTGAACCATGGTGGTGGCAGCATCATGTTGTGGTGATGTTTTTCAGCGGCAGGGAATGGGAGACTGGTCAAGATCGAGGCAAAGATGAACAGAGCAAAGTACAGAGAGATCCTTGATGAAAACCTGCTCCAGAGCGCTCAGGACCTCAGACTGGGGTGAAGGTTAACCTTCCAACAGAACAACAACCCTAGGCACACAGCCAATCTATTTCAAGGAGACGCCTACAAAACGACTGCCACCATTGAAGTGTAATTCAAATATGAATCATTGAAGTTTCAGAGCCTATTTCATGTCTAGAATTGGACTAAATAAGTTAGTGGCTAAAGATGACCAGTTTACAGACCAATAGCTAATGTGTCAGTGCTCTAAAAATTGTATAGGTGTGGCCTGAAAATTAGTGAGCCTCAGTATGGAGGCTGAATGATAATAATTTGAACAGTTTCCCTGAACATCCTCATTCAAAGCAGACACGTAGTACGATTAGGCCTACTTAATGTTTTCAACACCATGAAGTTAGCAAGCCAGCCATCTAGATAGATCTGCCTTGCAACAAAGCTCTTTGACACCCGCCCACTTCACGCTAGCTGTCACAACACGGACAAGTGGATCTGGCTATAGCTAGTTACAGACTGCTTGCTAAAACCAAGCATAACTGATTCTCAAGCAGGAGCCAACTATCTAGCTAAATACGTAGTTTACGTTAGCTAGGTACTTGACCATATATATATATATATATGCTTGCCTGCAGAAATTGTCTTTCATTAGGCAATAGTAAACAGACACACCGATTGAATCAGATGACAAGTTGTTGCAGTGGGGATGCAACGTAGCTAGCTAGCCATTTATCTATCTAGTATGGTAAATTACTTGGCTAGCGCTACCTATCCAATCTACCCAATATAGCTAGCGATTGTTACAAACGTTTGTAAAAGCAAACCTTCTAGCTAGCTAACTACAATGAGTTTGTGATAGTTGAGTGAACGGATTGTTAGCTAATGTATGCATGCTAAGCTAGCTATGAAAGTTAGCTACCTAGCTAACCTTGCAACGCCATAGCTAGCTAACGACGTTTGCTAGCTATACAGACAAAACATAGCTAGCTATTGTTCGCTAGATAGCACACTTACTAGCCTGATTTGCGAGTAGGTCATCTACAGTATATCGTACCTTCATTAAGGTCTTAACCTCGTCCAGGTCTCCATTTTTCAAGGCCCACATCAATTCTTTATCCCCCATTTTCTTGTGTTCAACAGTTCACTGCGGCTTCCCTGTTGAAAAAGTCAGCTGTCAAACTTCTCTCTAGGCAAGCAATGCTTGACAGATCTCTCAGTAGTAAAGGGAAAGACGTCTATAACATTTGCAGTGTTACATTAATTAAATAATTTTCCAAATTGAACACCTGGTACTTCTAGACTGCAGGCAATTGTTAAAAAATAAAGTTTCAAAGAAAGGACAGTAGAGGAGGGGTCCGCCTTTCTCTCGTGAAGCGTTTCCGATGCCGCACATCCGGAAGTTAACTTTTTTTCAGTCGGCTTGCCAAAATCTGGTCAAAATTGTCTATATCTAAACAATTAACTCTAAAAAACAAGTTTAGGGTTAGGCATAATGTTATAAGTGTAGTTAAGGTTAGGTTCAAGATAAATTGTAGAAATGAGCGGGGTTTATGAATTTGTGGCTGTGGTAACTAGTGACGACCCGAGAACGCAGATCTTCTTCGTGTGAATTTCCGCCTGACGAGACGTTTTTTTCAGTATTGCAGCCTTTCTCACAGTTCGGAATGTGAATTCCACATTTGTGACAACAACAACAACAAATATATGGAAATGTGAACTGGAAAAATACAATTTGCAACGCCCATTAACCCTGCGCCTATAAAATCAAAACACCCCCCTATCCCACTACTGTTCTCTAACAGTTCCTACTCCTGGCCACTTGCTTGGGAGGACAGGACTCCTTCTTTCAATATCTCCTGTACCTATTCTACAGTAAAATCTTTCACTCCCAATCACTTTTCTGCTGTTGCTACTACTTTATCTTCTGCGACTTCCGTTCCTTTTCATATGTGCTGTACAGTTAATTCCTGCCCTACTACTTACTGGTATTCTCTCATAATCCCTTACTCTTTGCCCCTCATCCTCTACTTTCCTCACTGCCTCAGCATATGTCACTTTCTGCACTGCTCAAACCCTTGGAACTTCAACCTGTTTCACTCGCACATGATCCCCAGCAACATAGACTCAACATTGAAACACCCTACTTTTCCCTCTGAAACTACACTTTCCTTTGTCCCATGTCCTCCTGCACACTTCCCACACCTCAGAATGTCCCTCCCACACACTGCTGCAACATGACCATAACCTTGACACCCACAAAAACTCTCATGGGATAACTAACATATCCAAGCATGACTTTATCAGGCAAACACTCAATAGCAAGGATAGACAGGGTCTCCTCAGTCTCACGCTAAACACTGATTCTGCATCTCACCAAATGGCATGCATCACAGATACTGGGGATCTTCAACTTCAGTTGATCCATCTCCACACTCAAATCCATAATCACTGACTCCCCCCTTTATTTAACTTGTCAAGTCAGTTAAGAACACATTCTTATTTACAATGAAGGCCAAGGAACAGTTGATTAACTGCCATGTTCAGGGGCAGATATTTACCTTGTCAGCTCCGGGATTTGAACAAGCAATCTTTCGGTTACTGGCCGAATGCTCTAACCACTAGGTTACCTGCCGGCCACCCCTGACTTCAGTGGTGCTCTGCTCTGGAGAGCATAGCTAGACAGAGCTCTGTCCTTTTATTTATTAAGTCAGTTAAGAACAAGTCCTTATTTACAATGACAGCCTACCCTGGCCAAACCCTAACCCGGACGATGCTGGGCCAATTGTGCTCTGTCCTACGGGACTCTCAATCACGGCCACTTGGGCTCTCAATCACGGCCACTTGGGCCAATTGTGCTCAGTCCTACGGGACTCTCAATCACGGCCACTTGTGATACAGCCTGGATTCGAACCAGGGTCTGTAGTGACGCCTCTAGCACTTGAGATGCAGTGCCTTAGACCACTGTGCCACTCAGGAGCAACGAGGCACGTAACACAGAGTGTCCACTCCCTCTGGGTGGAAGACAGGAGAGGAACATGTAACTATCTCTCCTGTAGTTGACTCTTAGGAGAAAGTACTCCACTTATATTTCACAAATGTTGGTTTGTACAGTTTGTTCTTAGCGCCATTCTTTCTCCCTCGTGTCATCCTTCCGTCTCCCAGATCAGCTGTCAGTTACCCTTTTCACACTACTCAAATGTCTATAGTTCAAGCAAAACTGATACAGAGCTTTATTTTACTGGAAAGGCTCGGCCCAGACAAATAATTTCGTTAGTTTGGGGTCTGTAAGGCATGTGGTGTAACAGCTCCTTTCATCACTCAGTCAGCCCAGAGGAGTGTGACTGGCTCTGGGTGGTAGAGAGTAAGTAACATCCCATCTCCTGGCATCTGCTCTTCACTCCATGACAATTTCCATTACCTCCCTCATACTATTCAATGGAACTAATAGATACCAGGTCTGCTGAACCCACAGGTTAATAAAAACACATCAGGACTAAACCAAGCTCCCGATGGGTCAAAATAGCCACTGATGATAGTAGATTGAACATTTTATCAAAGGTTAATGTCAATCAGTGTGAAGGGGCAAGGCCAAGATAAGAGATGTTCAAGGCTATAGGAAGATCTCAATTGCATGCTCCTCAGATCCTCATCTCCATCTCTAAACCCATTGGATGAGAAAGGCAGAGGTCCCTCCCCTCTGACCTTCTCGTCCAATGGGTTTTCAGAAGGAGATGAGGAGAGAGAAGAAACGGGAAGTATGCAATCTAGATCTTCCTCATGGCATAGTCTCTAGCCTCCCTAGCAGGAAGACCTGCACATCTATATTCCACCCTCTACTACCCCCCCCCCTCTCAACCTACGTTATCAAATGGCTTTATTTCTCCCTCTCTCCCGCTCTCTCTGTGATGAATGGCTGTTTGTAGCACTATTATTACATCAAATAAGCACTCTGGAGCAAAAACAAACCCGGCCAGCAGACAAAAAGTGACTATAAAAGTTGCCATTTGGAGAAAATTCAATAGGGCTCTACACTGGGGATAAAAATAAAGGTAATGAAATTCTCTAACTCTCCTCTTCTCTCTTCCAACGCCCTGCCTGCAGCCCAGCATCTTCCCCCGTCCCCCCCACTCTTCTAAGCCTGGTAGATGTACCATGCACACACTGCTTGTCTGAGGAGAGGCTCAGGGTGGCCATTAAAACTGTTTTATGTGTTTGTAATAAACTCTCCAGAGTATGGGTTGGAGTATCTATTCGCCACATGGGGATGAGGACATAGGCCATTACTCCCTACATTCCCCTGCTTGGCATGCTAATGTCTCATACATGCCTCAAATTAGTCACCATGGGGTGATCTAAAGTTCATACAGTGCAGTATATAAGAGCAGCAGGCCGATATACAGAATGTTGATGGCTGGTTAAAACTCAAATCAATGTTCTTGGGTGCTGTTGTGTTCCTTTGAAATGTCCCCACTGCAATACCTAATGAGGATTGAAGGGAACATTTCAATGTGCTAACGTAATTATCATTGGCTAGTAAGCCTGCTGATTATAATCACATCACATCACACTTTAAAGCAGATGATTTACAGGACATCCCACCTTATTATAGACAATAAAGCCTGAAGATTGCTGGACTAAGAAGTAAACGTAGATGGATTGGCACCATATTCAAAATTAATTTGAGGGCGGAACTCTAAAGGGAGAGTAAAGTTAGGACATGCACTTTTCTGTCACATCTCTAGATGCTGCATTGATTTTGAGGAATGGAGTGTAACACAATTTCTTCCTACAGATTTGACAGTATATGGCACCTCCATTTTTCACTTTGGTAAAACAATCCCAAGGCAGCAAAAATATGAACCCATTTCCAATAGAATGCGAGGCAAAATTTTAAATATATATTTTCTCTCTCAAAACAATGAATAATACCCTATTTTCAGTTCTATCTTAAATGATCTGTGAAACTGATATTGAACTTATTTTCTAGTACAGTCGTGGCCAAAAGTTGAGAATGACACAAATATTAATTTTCACAAAGTCTGCTGCCTCAGTTCGTATGATGGCAATTTGCATTTACTCCAGAATGTTATGAAGAGTGATCAGATGAATTGCAATTAATTGCAAAGTCCCTCTTTGCCATGCAAATGAACTGAATCCCCCAAACATTTCCACTGCATTTCAGCCCTGCCACATAAGGACCAGCTGGCAGCATGTCAGTGATTCTCTCGTTAACACAGGTGTGAGTGTTGATGAGGACAAGGCTGGAGATCACTCCAGTCATGGTGATTGAGTTCGAATAACAGACTGGAAGCTTCAAAAGGAGGGTGGTGCTTGGAATGATTGTTCTTCCTCTGTCAACCATGGTTACCTGCAAGGAAACATGTGTCATCATCATTTCTTTGCACAAAAAGGGCTTCACAGGCAAGGATATTGCTGGCAGTAATATTGCACCTAAATCAACCATTTATCAGATCATCAAGAACTTCAAAGAGAGCGGTTCAATTGTTGTGAAGAAAGCTTCAGTGTGCCCAAGAAAGTCCAGCAAATGCCAGGACCGTCTACTAAAGTCGATTCAGCTGTGGAATCGGGGCACCACCAGTACAGAGCTTGCTCAGGAATCGCAGCAGGCAGGTGTGAGTGCATCTGCATGCACAGTGAGGTGAAGACTTTTGGAGGATGGCCTGGTGTCAAGAAAGGCAGCAAAGAAGCCACTTCTCTCCAGGAAAACATCAGGGACAGACTGATATTCTGCAAAAGGTACAGGGATTGGACTGCTGAGGACTGGGGTAAAGTCATTTTCTCTGATGAATCCCCTTTCCGATTGTTTGGGGTATCCGGAAAAAAGATTGTCCGGAGAAGACGAGGTGAGTGCTACCATCAGTCCTGTGTCATGCCAACAGTAAAGCATCCTGAGACCATTCATGTGCGGGGTTGCTTCACAGCCAAGGGAGTGGGCTCACTCACAATTTTGCCTGAGAACACAGCCATGAATAAAGAATGGTACCAACACATCCTCCGAGAGCAACTTCTCTCAACCATCCAGGAACAGTTTGGTGATGAACAATGCCTTTTCCAGCAAGATGGAGCACCTTGCCATAAGGCAAAAGTGATAACTAAGTGTCTCGGGGATTTTTTGGGTCCTTGGCCAATAAACTCCCTAAGACCTTAATCCCATTGAGAACTTGTGGTCAATCCTCAAGAGGCAGGTGGACAAACAAAACCCCACAAATTCTGACAAACTCCAAGCTTTGATTTTGCAAGAATGGGCTGCCATTAGTCAGGATGTGGCTCAGAAGTTAATTGACAGCATGCCAGGGCGGATTGCAGAGGTCTTGAAAAAGAAGGGTCAACACTGCAAATATTGACTCTTTGCATCAACTTCTTGTAATTGTCAATAAAAGCCTGACACTTATGAAATGCTTGTAATTACACTTCAGTATTCCATAGTAACATCTGACAAAAAATATCTAAAGACACTGAAGCAGCAAACTTTGTGGAAATTAATATTTGTGGCTTTCTCAAATCTTTTGGCCACGACTGCACGTCCTCTTTAGTTGTCTTGCTAGTGACCAGGCAGTAGTTTTCTATCGCACTGCAAAGATAAAGAAAAGTTGGAGAAGAATCTCATTAATTAAAGATCGCATTTTCAGAGACCGTGTCCAAAAACCTTGACAACTAAGCAGCTTTCTCTCCTCCCAGGCAAGGCCATTCATTCTCATTTCAGAACGTTTGAATTAAACATGAAGGTGAAAAATATTAAAGTGTGCCACATGGTAAATTGAATGGTATGGATGAGGTCTAGTTCACCCTACATGCTCTCCTTATCTTCCTCCCTCCTCCTCCTCCTCCTCCTCCTCCTCCTTCTCCTCCGCTCTTACTACTCTTCATTTATTTCCTCTCTCTTCTTCTGTCTGGCCTGCTTCTTTTATTTCCTCTCTCTTCTTCTGTCTGCCCCACATAGCAAACTCATCTCCAGCTTTCTGTCAAGCTCTGATACCTATAAGAGCATCTCCAACTCTCCAGCTCGGTCAGCTAGTCAGAGTACTGACAGGTAATCCATGTGCTGACCATGTTGCAGTAATCCATCTCTATCAGTCTTGTCAATGCTAACTGGCTGATGATTAGTGAGACAGACCGTGCCGGGTTCATACAGCAGCCAGGGAGATCCCAACACAATGACATCACTGCATAGCATAGACAGAGACAGAGACAGACTACAAATGGACAAATACTACAATAACATTGTGCTTCATGATTATATACATTATATACATGATTATAAACTGGGTGGTTCGAGCCCTGAATGCCGATTGGCCGCCATCGTGGTATATCAGACCGTATACCACGGCTATTACAAAACGTTTATTTTCACTGCTCTAGTAACGTTGGTAACCAGTTTATAATAGCAATAAGGCACCTCGGGGGTTTGTGGGATATGGCCAATATACCATGGCTTAGATCTGTGTCTCCGCGATGAGTTGTGCCTTATTGCTTAATTATACAGCCTTACTTATTTGGAACATTGATTTAATGAAAATGTTAATTGACAGAGATTGCACTTGTAAATTATATGATTTTATGAAGGGATTTAAGTGATTTTATATAAACGCTTGATAATTGTTTATGTAACCACAGATTTTCTGTATCAGTGTTCGCTTTAGCCTTCAACTTGCTTCCATTTTGCGGTGCACAGAATTCCGCAGAGAACATTTACATTAAGTCACCCTCAAAAGTAATCAGCTGACCATGATTGATATAGACTAGCATGCTGAAACCTTGCAAACCATTTATACCCAAAGATATTCCATACGAACTCTAATCAGTTTCTGATGTTGAGGAGTGAAATAAATTATGATGAAGAGAGGCAGCATCTGGTCTTGCGGCTTCACATTTTGTAAAGTTTTGATACGACAGTTGCATAATATAGTTCTGTTTTCTCTTTGGCGTGTTTTTAGAATGAATCAAAATGCAGATTGGAAAAGTAATAAAGGGAAGAGGAAGATACTGTGTATATTGAGAGAAGAGGAAGTTTGGGGCTTATATGCTTTCCCTTCCCCTCTGCACAACCAAAGCATTGTTTCTGGAGTGCACAACAGCACCCGTACAGTATGACAGCATGGTTCAACAGTACTATCATCAGTCTCGTTACATATTAAAGCTAGAATCCTTGATTGAAACAATAACAAAGTGACTCCCCGCCTCTGTTTTGATTTTCTAAAAAAAAACAGTGGGATGGGCTTGGAGCAATGTAATACATCTCAAATTCCTAGACAGAGCTATGGGATACTAAGGACTGCGCATCCATGATATCAAAACTATAGTTTTAATATCTTTTGAAGTTATATGGTGTTTTTTTTACATTTACAGTGTTACAAACATTGAAGTACAACAAGTTATATTTTGGGATCTGGGATCTGATGGGGTACAACAGTTGAACTAAGCTCATGAGGCATTTATAAGTTATATTCTTCAACAATCAATGGGTATGTATCATTAATTTATAATATATTTAGCAACTATGGATTCTAGCTTTAGGAGACAGTTTAGCAATTTGTAGAAAGCACAGGAGGCTGCTGAGGGGAGGACAGCTCATAATCATGGCCGGAACGAAGCAAATGGAATGGTATTTAACACCAGGAAACCATGTGTTTGATGTATTTGATACCTTTCCACTTATTCCACTCAAGCCATAACCACAAGCCCGTTCTCCCCAATTAAGGTGCTACCAACCTCCTGTGGTAGAAAGAGCCTTTAATGCATATCAGTTTAATGCTGCTTGCTGCATATTAGTTGCAATTCTAAACCATTAAAATCAGATGTATATAAATCTATATCCGTCTTCCTCTCCACATCAGCTTCACACCACATGTAATCCACGCTACATTTCCCCAAGCACCTGATGAATAACCAATAATACATTTGAATCAACTTAATGGCGTATCATTTTAATGTACTGTGCGATCTCATTAACTTTATGAAATGAATAACAAGGTGATAAAAGGCTTCACTCTGAAAATAGTTTGCCAGGAGCAACACTGGGAAGTTCTAAAAGCATGTTCTCTTTACGTATATAAAGCTGACTGACTGACAGGTTCATAAAAAGCAGGCCATTGTAAAACGGTGAAACCACTCAGAGACCAGAGATCATCATCAACAGTGTGGCGGGAACATGTTCTGTACTGACCGTGTCTGACCTTTGACCATATCTGAATCTCTGCATCTATTAAAGGCAGTGGAAATATGGAACTGCGGGTGGACGGCTGCTGTCTGACTCCAGCTTCTGCCTCACTCTCGAGGTCAGGCCTTAGATACTCCTATACTTCCACTCCACATGGGAGCGTGGCTGTGTGGGTGGGGAGAAAATAAGAAGGCTCCTGGACGGGACCCTGTCTACAAAGCCGCCACGGTGTAATTCAAACTGCATTCCAACCGTTGGAATTATGTAGCACACAGCAACAGTTACTCTCATTCAAAGATGTAGAGAAGTGGATTCCAATGGTTTGTTTAGATTTTAGGGGCGACAGGTAGCTTAATGGTTAAGAGCATTAGGTCAGTAACCAAAAGGTCACTGGTTCAAATTCCAGACCCAACTAGTTGAAAAATCTGTTGATTTGCCCTTGAGCAAGGCCCTTAACCGGAATTGCTCTGAATAAGAGCATCTGCTAAATGACTGAAATGTAAATGTTAAGATTCACCCAAGTTCACTTCACTAGAAGAGGGGTGTTGTGTCCCCAGAGGAGCAGTGTGTTCTGGCTGCATACATCTACAACGTTTGGAATAAAGTCAACAACGCTATCTCATAACATATTTACAACTATTGTACAACTACATAGTAAAAATACAGTAAAAATACTGTACAACTACATAGGAAATATACTGAACAACTACATAGGAAATATACTGAACAACTACATGGGAAATATACTGAACAACTACATAGTAAATATACTGTACAACTACATAGTAAATATACTGTACAACTACATAGTAAATATACTGTACAACTACATAGTAAATATACTGTACAACTACATAGTAAATATACTGAACAACTACATAGGAAATATACTGTACAACTACATAGTAAATATACTGTACAACTACATAGTAAAAATAATGTACAACTACATAGTAAATATACTGTACAACTATTGTTACGGATACAGTTATCCTGTGTGTGTGTGTGTGTGTGTGTGTGTGTGTGTGTGTGTGTGTGTGTGTGTGTGTGTGTGTGTGTTTCTTTTCTCTCCTTCTCCCCTCACAGGTGCAAATCATCACTCCCCAATCAGTCAACAATCAATCATCAATCAGAAGACACACCTCCTCCTATTTCCTACCCTATCACAGTTCCTTTCCCTTGGTTTAAAACCCCCATCATTTGTTTGCTCTAGAGCTCAATCTCTCTGCAAATGCCATGTCTGTAGGTCTCTGTGTTTCACTCTCACTTTGTGTCTTTACCTCTCTTTTGTTTGAGCACCTCCATAGCACTTTGTCATCCCCTGTGAGTATTGTTTTGGTTATGGTGTTTGTTTGTTGCTGGTGGAAAAAGGGGGAAACAAGACAAGTCGCCCATGGGCATACACTACCCGTAGGTAAACTTTGTTAAATACACTAGTTAGAACTGGGCGGACCACCCACTGTATTTTGTTAGTTAGCGGTTGTTAAAGTAGGCTAGTCTAGCTTAGGGGTGTTTTTGTATATTTATTGTTTCTTTCCTTGGGTCCAGCTCAGCCCCTTTTCCTGCTCCCCCCATCATTACCGTGTGTTTATAAATAAACCTGGAGTTTGACGGTAGATTTCTGTTGTCGTGGTTATTTCATTCACACTTTTACTTTGTCACAATAATAATTTGCATGAGATATGTTACGGGTCTCATTACCATCCCCCTAGACTGTCGGGCCAAAAGGGAGTCGTATCAACTACATAGTAAAAATAATGACCAGCTACAACTACAGAGTAAATATAATGTACAGCTACATAGTAAAAATACTGTACAGCTACATAGTAAATATACTGTACAACTACATAGTAAATATACTGTACAACTACATAGTAAATATAATGTACAACTACATAGTAAATATACTGTACAACTACATAGTAAATATACTGTACAACTACATAGTAAATATACTGTACAACTACATAGTAAATATACTGTACAACTACATAGTAAATATAATGTACAACTACATAGTAAATATAATGAACAGCTACAACTACATAGTAAATATACTGTACAACTACATAGTAAATATAATGTACAACTACATAGTAAATATAATGTACAACTACATAGTAAATATACTGTACAACTACATAGTAAAAATAATGAACAGCTACAACTACATAGTAAATATACTGTACAACTACATAGTAAATATACTGTACAACTACATAGTAAATATACTGTACAACTACATAGTAAATATACTGAACAACTACATAGTAAATATACTGTACAACTACATAGTAAATATAATGTACAACTAAATAGTAAAAATAATGAACAGCTACAACTACAGAGTAAATATAATGTACAACTACATAGTAAATATACTGTACAACTACATAGTAAAAATAATGAACAGCTACAACTACAGAGTAAATATAATGTACAACTACATAGTAAATATACTGTACAACTACATAGTAAAAATACTGTACAGCTACATAGTAAATATACTGTACAACTACATAGTAAATATACTGAACAACTACATAGTAAATATACTGTACAACTACATAGTAAATATAATGTACAACTAAATAGTAAAAATAATGAACAGCTACAACTACAGAGTAAATATAATGTACAACTACATAGTAAATATACTGTACAACTACATAGTAAAAATAATGAACAGCTACAACTACAGAGTAAATATAATGTACAACTACATAGTAAATATACTGTACAACTACATAGTAAAAATACTGTACAGCTACATAGTAAATATACTGTACAACTACATAGTAAATATACTGTACAGCTACATAGTAAATATACTGTACAGCTACATGGTAAATATACTGAACAACTACATAGTAAATATACTGTACAGCTATAACTACATAGTAAATATACTGTACAACTACATAGTAAATATAATGTACAACTACATAGTAAATATACTGTACAACTACATAGTAAAAATAATGAACAGCTACATAGTAAATATACTGTACAACTACATAGTAAATATACTGTACAGCTACATAGTAAATATACTGTACAACTACATAGTAAATATACTGTACAACTACATAGTAAATATACTGTACAGCTACATAGTAAATATACTGTACAACTACATAGTAAATATACTGTACAACTACATAGTAAATATACTGTACAACTACATAGTAAATATACTGTACAACTACATAGTAAATATACTGTACAACTACATAGTAAAAATACTGTACAGCTACATAGTAAATATACTATGTACAACTACACAACTACATAGTAAATATACTGTACAACTACATAGTAAATATACTGTACAACTACATAGTAAATATACTGTACAACTACATAGTAAATATACTGTACAACTACATAGCAAAAATACTGTACAGCTACATAGTAAATATACTGAACTACATAGTAAATATACTGTACAGCTGTAAATATACTGTACAACTACATAGTAAATATACTGTACAACTACATAGTAAAAATACTGTACAACTACATAGTAAAAATACTGTACAACTACATAGTAAAAATACTGTACAGCTATAACTACATAGTAAATATAATGTACAACTACATAGTAAATATACTGTACAACTACATAGTAAATATACTGAACAACTACATAGTAAATATACTGTACAACTACATAGTAAATATACTGTACAACTACATAGTAAAAATAATGAACAGCTACAACTACAGAGTAAATATAATGTACAACTACATAGTAAATATACTGTACAACTACATAGTAAATATACTGTACAGCTACATAGTAAATATACTGTACAGCTACATGGTAAATATACTGAACAACTACATAGTAAATATACTGTACAGCTATAACTACATAGTAAATATACTGTACAACTACATAGTAAATATAATGTACAACTACATAGTAAATATACTGTACAACTACATAGTAAAAATAATGAACAGCTACATAGTAAATATACTGTACAACTACATAGTAAATATACTGTACAACTACATAGTAAATATACTGTACAACTACATAGTAAATATACTGTACAACTACATAGTAAATATACTGTACAACTACATAGTAAATATACTGTACAACTACATAGTAAATATACTGTACAACTACATAGTAAATATACTGTACAACTACATAGCAAAAATACTGTACAGCTACATAGTAAATATACTGTACAGCTACATAGTAAATATACTGAACTACATAGTAAATATACTGTACAGCTATAACTACATAGTAAATATACTGTACAACTACATAGTAAATATACTGTACAACTACATAGTAAAAATACTGTACAACTACATAGTAAAAATACTGTACAACTACATAGTAAAAATACTGTACAGCTATAACTACATAGTAAATATACTGTACAACTACATAGTAAAAATACTGCTCAACTACATAGTAAAAATACTGAACAGCTGCAACTACATAGTAAATATAATGTACAACTACATAGCAAATATTCTGTACAGTGCATGTCCTCTGTCCAGAGTTAACCCCTATAACCTTTTATCATCCGCCCCCGCTCCCATCAAGCAGTACTTCGTCCCATCATCCATCCCTCAGCTAGCCCTGTCATGCCATTGGCTGCCCCTGGTCACCCCTAAACGGCCCCGACTGAGGGTTTGTGCTGCACGTTGTCGATGTGGCTGTTTATAGGATGTGACAACTGTATTATCTAGCACTGTAGAGGGTGTGGAGGGGGGAGGGGACAGAACACATAGAGTTGCAATAGAGGTTGTACTAATGTACCACACATTTGTATGTACTGTAGGTTAAACCAACAGAAACTACTCAATGTAAGGTTGATAACTACTTCAATGTACCGGTCATGGACTGAGGGAAATCGTGTTGATCATGCTGATTATACGAACTACTTGGGCCCACAGTAAAATACATTAGCCAATATCTATATAAGTGAAAATATGGTAATACTTGATAATGTCTAATAGATGAAGAATTATTCAATTGACGTATATTCCATTTACAGAATGAGTCAAGTTAGATGATTTGTTCTAACACAGTAATGAATGGAGAAATCCCTCTGTCAATATGTCACAGGATGAGTTAAACAGAGGGAGGTCTGGGAGATTAGCAGTGCCTTGTGAAAAAGCGTCTCACTCGAGTGCCAATGGAAATCATCCAATTTCTGCCTCCAAGTTTAGAGTTAGAGACAGAAGGGGAAAATGAATGGGATTAGGTGAATAAAAACTTCCAAACACTTTAGCAAAATGTTTCTGCATGTTTAGATTTCCCTCTCAAAGAGGGATCGAGGGAACGTTACCGGAAGATAGAACAACTGTTTCTCTTCATACTTAATCAAGGTTGGGCAATCTAAAAACATTTACCATGCATTTCCCTGTTCAGGTTGTTCACCACAAAGCCACCCTATTAATATGGTTCCTTATCTTTCACAGCTTGTGAGACATAGACTTCACTTGTGATAAGTCTGGTCAGAAAATCTATGCAATCTCCAGCCGCACAATTAGACAGCAATTCATCATTATGAGTATTGCTACACTTAGAAAAAAAGTGTTCTTTAGTTGTCCCCGTAGGATAACCCTTTTGGGTTCCAGGTAGAATCCTTTTGGGTTCTATAGAAACTCAGCAAAAAAAGAAACATCCTCTTACTGTCAACTGCGTTTATATTTAGCAAACTTATCATGTGTAAATATTTGTATGAACATAACAAGATTCAACAACTGAGACATAAACTGAACAAGTTCCACAACATTTGACTAACAGAAATGGAACAATGTGTCCCTGAACAAAGGCGGGGGTCACAATCAAAAGTAGCAGTCAGTATCTGGTGTGGCCACCAGCTGCATTAAGTACTGCAGTGCATCACCACCTCATGGACTCCACCAGATTTGCCAATTCTTGCTGTGAGATGTTACCCCACACTTCCACCAAGGCACCTGGAAGTTGCCGGACATTTCTGGGGGGAATGGCCCTAGCCCTCACCCTCCAATACAACAGTTCCCAGACATGCTCAATGGGATTGAGATCCGGGCTCCTCGCTGGCCATGGCAGAACTCTGACATTACTGTCTTGCAGGATATCATGCACAGAACGAGCAGTATGGCTGGTGGCATTGTCATGCTGGAGGGTCATGTCAGGATGAGCCTGCAGGAAGGGTACCACATGAGGGAGAAGGATGTCTTCCCTTTAACGCACAGTGTTGAGATTGCTTGCAATGACAACAAGCTCAGTCTGATGATGCAGTGACACACCGCTCCAGACCATGACTGACCCTCCACCTCCAAATCGATCCCGCTCCAGAGTACATGCCTCGGAGTATCGCTCATTCCTTCGATGATAAACGCGAATCCGACCATCACCCCTGGTGAGACAAAACTGCAACTCATCAGTAAAGAGCACTTTTTGCCAGTCCTGTCTGGTCCAGCGACGATGGGTTTGTGCCCATAGGCGATGCTGTTGCCGGTGATGTCTGGTGAGGACCTGCCTTACAAAAGGCCTACAAGCCCTCAGTCCAGCCTCTCTCAGCCTATTGCGGACAGTCTGAGCACTGATGGAGGGATTGTGCGTTCCTGGTGTAACTCGGGCAGTTGTTGTTACCACCTGTACCTGTCCCGCAGGTGTGATGTTCGGATGTACCGATTCTGTGCAGGTGTTGTTACACTTGTTCTGCCTCTGCGAGGTCGATCAGCTGTCCATCCTGTCTCCCTGTAGCGCTGTCTTAGGTGTCTCACAGTACAGACATCGCAATTTATTGCCCTGGCTACATCTGCAAGTCCTCATGCCTCCTTGCAGCATGCCTTAGGTACGGTCACGCAGATGAGCAGGGACCCTGGGCATCTTTCTTTTGGTGTTTTTCAGAATCAGTAGAAGGGCCTCTTTAGTGTCCTAAGTTTTCATAACTGTGAACTTAATTGCCTACCGTCTGAAAGCTATTAGGGTCTTAAAGACTGTTCTACAGGTGCATGTTTATTAATTGGTTATGGTTCATTGAACAAGCATGGGAAACAGCGTTTAAAACCTTTACAATGAAGATCTGTGAAGTTACTTGGATTTTTACAAATTATCTTTGAAAGACAGGGTCCTGTTTCTTTTTTTGCTGAGTTTCTGATCCTTCTGTAGAAAGGATTCTACCTGGAACCCAAAAGGGTTCTACCCGCAACCAAAATGGGTTCCTCAAAGGGATCTCCTATTGGGACAGTCGAAGAATCCATTAAGGTTCTAGATAGCAGCCTTTTTCCTAAGAGTGTAGGTTGACATTAGCTACCCTGTTTAGTTGCCTTGCCTGAGACTACAGAAGACAGAGGTGAGCATACACAGAGTTATGGAGTAACTGCTGTCCTCTAGCTCAGAAGGCTCACGGTCTTTGATATCCAGCAAAAAAAAAAAAAAAATCACAATACTAGATCTTGAATTGTCTGTCTCTGATCCTTGCAAGAGCAAACAGCACACTCCTGTGAATTGTTGATTTCAGGTGATTTCTCAAGGTTGCAAGGGACTGAACAGAGAGCGATTCACAGCCTTCTGAACTTTGCTTTTTAGGGGCTCAGGAACACAAAGTGAAGGAGAGGGGCTAAGCAACACATTAGATCACTTCTGATTTCTAAGGGATACAGATCACCTCAGGCAGACTATCTACACTATTCACTTTTCAATTTCTGGGTTTTTAAATTCAGGTTGTTTGTTCACTGGTTTCACATTGGGAGCACATGAATGCTCCCACATGTTTCACAGACATGTAAGATTCATCAAATGTGGTCAATATTCACCCTTATTACCTAGCATTTTGTTTAATTGTGAGTTTCCAATGTGACCCTTGTCCACCAATCAGGTGCTTTTTGAGTAGTGTGGGGGAAATAATTGTATTTCACCTGATGTTAACATTCTGTCATGAAGAGCACATGTTCAGAATAACAAAAAACACTTTGTCCTATCTCTAGAGAAAAAAAGGCTACAAAGTCATAAAATCCGATTTAAACGTAACCCTTTCCTTAACCACACTGCTAACCCTAACCATAAATAAAGACAGAAAATGTATATACATTTTTACAATATTTCCAATTTTGACTTTGCAGCTGGTCTATCTAAGGGGAAATCGATCAGTTCTGTTCCCATGACAAGACTCATGACAATAAATGTCAACCTTCCCACATGGTTCCACCTCCGTCTCCTATGCGGCTTCCAGCTGCTGGGTGATTAATCTGGGAGGAACTCGACAGTAACTTCCGAGTCAGATGGAGAGGATCAAAGTGAGGTGTAGGATCACTGATTGTTACGAATCCCTTTTGGCCCGACAGTCTAGGGGGGGGGATGGTAATGAGACCCGTAACATAACTCATGCAAATTATTATTGTGACAAAGTAAAAAAAAAAAAAAAAAAAAGTGTGAACGAAATAACCACAACAGAAATCTACCGTCAAACTACAGGTTTATTTATAAACACACGGTAATGGGGGGGGAGCAGGAAAAGGGGCTGAGCTGGACCCAAGGAAAGAAACAATAAATATACAAACACACCCCTAAGCTAGACTAGCCTACTTTAACAACCGCTAACTAACTAACCAACCAAAAATACAGTGGGTGGTCCGCCCAGTTCTAACTAGTGTATTTAACAAAGTTCACCTACGGGTAGTGTATGCCCATGGGCGACTTGTCTTGGTTTCCCCCTTTTCCCACCAGCAACAAACAAACACCATAACCAAAAAACAATACTCACAGGTGATGACAAAGTGCTATGGAGGTGCTCAAACAAAAGAGAGGTAAAGACACAAAGTGAGAGTGAAACACAGAGACCTACAGACATGGCATTTGCAGAGAGATTGAGCTCTAGAGCAAACAAATGATGGGGGTTTTAAACCAAGGGAAAGGAACTGTGATAGGGTAGGAAATAGGAGGAGGTGTGTCTTCTGATTGATGTATGATTGTTGTCTGATTGGGGAGTGATGATTTTCACCTGTGAGGGGAGAAGGAGAGAAAAGAAACACACACACAGGATACACACACAGGATAACTGTATCCGTAACACTGATCTACAAATAGTATTCCCTAACAAATAATATGTTTTGTGATATTAAGATTTGCAGAGCTATGCCTCCCCTGGCTTAGGCAATCCCCCCGTCAAACACACGTGCACAACCAGACAATGATTGATTAGAGACAGCTTATGCCAATACTAGTGGACAACGCTGTAAATACCGGTAAAAGCACAGTGTCTACAGTTGTGTCCAGAAACTCCTGGCCCTATTCATAAGGCCCTGGTCCAAACCCTGTTCCCTCCCCCCTCTAATCAACAGTTTCATGACTCCAATCTCCTTTCCAAGCCAATCTAGGAAACCGATTCAGGAACAAGAGAGAGAAGATTGCGATTGAGAGTTTGCTTTTAGTGTGGCCATGATTTGCCCACTTATGTCCTTTTGTGCTAGATGTATACCCTAGCATTTTTAAAGCTAGAATCCTTAGTTGCTCCATCCATTTTTGGACTTATAAATGAATTATATATACATATGTGTGTGTGTGTGACTGTATACACTGCTCACTTTTTAGCTTCCGGTTGTTTGTTCACTGGTTTCACATTGGGAGCACATGAATGCTCCCACATGTTTCACAGACACGTGGGACTCATCAAATATGCTAAACCAGTGATAAGAGTGATTATTTAACATCTAGCTGGTCTGTCATAATATAATAGAGACAGTAGATCTAGCTGGTCTGTCATAATATAATAGAGACAGTATATCTTGCTGGTCTGTCATAATATAATAGAGACAGTAGATCTAGCTGGTCTGTTTAGTTTAATCGTATTGTCACACCCTGACCTAAGAGAGCCTTTTTATTCTCTATTTGGTTAGGTCAGGGTGTGACTAGGGTGGGCAATCTATGTTGTATTTTCTATGTTGGCCTGGTATGGTTCCCAATCAGAGGCAGCTGTCTATCGCCTTTTTCTCACCTTAATTATTGGGATCTTGACTTTGTATAGTTACTGTGTTGCCTGCAGAATGTTACGTTCGTTTATATATATATATATATATATATATATATATATATAATATATATATATAATATATATATATATATAATAATATATAGTGATATATAGTGATATAGTGATCTAATAATTATAATATATATATAATATATATAATAATATATATATATATATATATATATTTGGTGTTCATCTAATAAAGAAAGATGTACACTTACCACGCTGCACCTTGGTCTCCTCATTCCGACGGCGAGCGTAACACGTATGATTCCAAGGTGACCCCTCCCACTGGGCAAAGGCGTTCAATGTCTAATTTTAATTTACATTTGGTTGAGTTGTCAACTAACATGAATTCAAAGTGAAATCAACCAAACATTTCACCCTGCCATTGGATTTAGGTTGGGTGAAAAAAAATGATATTCTCTTACGTTGATGATCAGTTTTCCACATTGATTCAACCACATCACATTTCATTTTGGGTTGAAATGACATGGAAAAAATGTTGATTCAACCAGTGGGCTGTCTTTTAAGGAAAAGGAACCGCTCTCTATGCTGACTCAGTGATGTATCAATGCATAGTTCAACTAGAGCTGAAAGCACGTCAGCAATAAGAATGATCATCATGAGATACCGTCAGAGTGATATGAGAAATAAATTAGAGGTGAGTGATAGCACTTTTACACACACATTCCCCCCGTCAAATTAGAATGGAGATAAAGGAACGCCCAGATCCACCATAGACGTTCATTACTGAAGTCCAGATGTGAGTGGACGTGAGTCTTACTTCCGGCGCCGACAGAGATGGCCGCCTCGCTTCGCGTTCCTAGGAAACTATGCAGTTTTTTGTTTTTTTACGTGTTATTTCATACACTAGTACCCCAGGTCATCTTAGGTTTCTTTACATACAGCCGAGAAGAACTACTGAATATAAGATCAGCGTCAACTCACCATCAGTACGACCAAGAATATGTTTTTCGCGATGCGGATCCTGTGTTCTGCCTTACAACCAGTGTAACCGAGTGGATCACATGCAGCGACCAAAAAAAAAACGACTCAGAAAAAGAGGGAAACGAAGCGGTCTTCTGGTCAGACTCCGGAGACGGGCACATCGTGCACCACTCCCTAGCATTCTTCTTGCCAATGTCCAGTCTCTTGACAACAAGGTTGATGAAATCCGAGCAAGGGTAGCATTCCAGAGGGACATCAGAGACTGTAACGTTCTTTGCTTCACGGAAACATGGCTAACTGGAGAGACGCAATCCGAAGCGGTGCAGCCAGCGGGTTTCTCCACGCATCGCGCCGACAGAAACAAACATCTTTCTGGTAAGAAGAGGGGCGGTGGCGTATGCCTTATGACTAACGTGACATGGTGTGATGAAAGAAACATACAGGAACTCAAATCCTTCTGTTCACCTGATTTAGAATTCCTCACAATCAAATGTAGACCGCATTATCTACCAAGAGAATTCTCTTCGATTATAATCACAGCCGTATATATCCCCCAAGCAGACACATCGATGGCTTTGAACGAACTTTATTTAACTCTCTGCAAACTGGAAACGATTTATCCGGAGGCTGCATTCATTGTAGCTGGGGATTTTAACAAGGCTAATCTGAAAACAAGACTCCCTAAATTTTATCAGCATATCGATTGCGCAACCAGGGGTGGAAAGACCCTGGATCATTGTTACTCTAACTTCCGCGACGCATATAAGGCCCTGCCCCGCCCCCTTTCGGAAAAGCTGACCACGACTCCATTTTGTTGATCCCTGCCTACAGACAGAAACTAAAACAAGAAGCTCCCACGCTGAGGTCTGTCCAACGCTGGTCCGACCAAGCTGACTCCACACTCCAAGACTGCTTCCATCACGTGGACTGGGAGATGTTTCGTATTGCGTCAGACAACAACATTGACGAATACGCTGATACGGTGTGCGAGTTCATTAGAACGTGCGTTGAAGATGTCGTTCCCATATCAACGATTAAAACATTCCCTAACCAGAAACCGTGGATTGATGGCAGCATTCGTGTGAAACTGAAGGCACGAACCACTGCTTTTAATCAGGGCAAGGTGTCTGGTAACATGACTGAATACAAACAGTGCAGCTATTCCCTCCGCAAGGCTATCAAACAAGCTAAGCGCCAGTACAGAGACAAAGTAGAATCTCAATTCAACGGCTCAGACACAAGAGGTATGTGGCAGGGTCTACAGTCAATCACGGACTACAGGAAGAAACCCAGCCCAGTCACGGACCAGGATGTCTTGCTCCCAGGCAGACTAAATAACTTTTTGCCCACTTTGAGGACAATACAGTGCCACTGACACGGCCTGCAACGGAAACATGCGGTCTCTCCTTCACTGCAGCCGAAGTGAGTAAGACATTTAAACGTGTTAACCCTCGCAAGGCTGCAGGCCCAGACGGCATCCCCAGCCGCGCCCTCAGAGCATGCGCAGACCAGCTGGCCGGTGTGTTTACGGACATATTCAATCAATCCCTATACCAGTCTGCTGTTCCCACATGCTTCAAGAGGGCCACCATTGTTCCTGTTCCCAAGAAAGCTAAGGTAACTGAGCTAAACGACTACCGCCCCGTAGCACTCACATCCGTCATCATGAAGTGCTTTGAGAGACTAGTCAAGGACCATATCACCTCCACCCTACCTGACACCCTTGACCCACTCCAATTTGCTTACCGCCCAAATAGTTCCACAGACGATGCAATCTCAACCACACTGCACACTGCCGTAACCCATCTGGACAAGAGGAATACCTATGTGAGAATGCTGTTCATCGTCTACAGCTCGGCATTCAACACCATTCAACAGTACCCTCCAAGCTCGTCATCAAGCTCGAGACCCTGGGTCTCGACCCCGCCCTGTGCAACTGGGTACTGGACTTCCTGACGGGCCGCCCCCAGGTGGTGAGAGTAGGCAACAACATCTCCTCCCCGCTGATCCTCAACACTGGGGCCCCACAAGGGTGCGTTCTGAGCCCTCTCCTGTACTCCCTGTTCACCCACGACTGCGTGGCCATGCACGCCTCCAACTCAATCATCAAGTTTGCGGACGACACAACAGTGGTAGGCTTGATTACCAACAACGACGAGACGGCCTACAGGGAGGAGGTGAGGGCCCTTGGAGTGTGGTGTCAGGAAAATAACCTCACACTCAACGTCAACAAAACTAAGGAGATGATTGTGGACTTCAGGAAACAGCAGAGGGAACACCCCCATCCACATCGATGGAACAGTAGTGGAGAGGGTAGCAAGTTTTAAGTTCCTCGGCATACACATCACAGACAAACTGAATTGGTCCACTCACACAGACAGCATCGTGAGGAAGGCGCAGCAGCGCCTCTTCAACCTCAGGAGGCTGAAGAAATTCGGCTTGTCACCAAAAGCACTCACAAACTTCTACAGATGCACAATCGAGAGCATCCTGGCGGGCTGTATCACCGCCTGGTATGGCAACTGCACCGCCCTCAACCGTAAGGCTCTCCAGAGGGTAGTGAGGTCTGCACAACGCATCACCGGGGCAAACTACCTGCCCTCCAGGACACCTACACCACCCGATGCTACAGGAAGGCCATAAAGATCATCAAGGACATCAACCACCCGAGCCACTGCCTGTTCACCCCGCTGCCATCCAGAAGGCGAGGTCAGTACAGGTGCATCAAAGCTGGGACCGAGAGACTGAAAAACAGCTTCTATCTCAAGGCCATCAGACTGTTAAACAGCCACCACTAACATTGAGTGGCTACTGCCAACACACTGTCAATGACACTGACTCTACTCCAGCCACTTTAATCATGGGAATTGATGGGAAATGATGTAAATATATCACTAGCCACTTTAAACAATGCTACCTTATATAATGTTACTTACCCTACATTGTTCATCTCATATGCATACGTTGATACTGTACTCTATATCATCGACTGCATCCTTATGTAATACATGTATCACTAGCCACTTTAACTATGCCACTTGGTTTACATACTTATCTCATATGTATATACTGTACTCGATATCATCTACTGTACTCGATATCATCTACTGTATCTTGCCTATGCTGCTCTGTACCATCACTCATTCATATATCCTTATGTACATATTCTTTATCCCCTTACACTGTGTATGACAGTTTTTTTTTTTTTTTTTTTTTTTTGGAATTGTTAGTTAGATTACTTGCTCGTTATTACTGCATTGTCGGAACTAGAAGCACAAGCATTTCGCTACACTCGCATTAACATCTGCTAACCATGTGTATGTGACAAATAAAATTTGATTTGATTTGATTTTGAGTGTGTCTGTGCGTATGTGGTGTGTGATGTGGTCTGCAAAAGCACATTGTAGGTGGTTGTGTGTGTGTGTGTGTGTGTGTGTGTGTGTGTGTGTGTGTGCGTGAGTGAGACAGGAGAGCCACAGCTGAATGTTGTTCCGCCGTAGAGGCTGGCTGAGTGAGGCTAATGGTGGGCGGGTGCCTGGGCAGCCCTCCACAGTAATGGACCATGCAGGCAGTGGTATTCACCATATAATCCTTTAGAGTTCCTCCCAGGTTAATCACCCAGCAGCTGGGAGCCGCATGGCAGAAGGAGGTAGAGCTCCGTGGATGGGCCATGCTAAATTAAATGAATGGAAGATGGCCTCATTAGCACTCGCTCTGTTGCTCCGGGAGGCAGGAGGGAATGTGTAGGCCTGGCCATTGCTGGCTTTAGGCTGCATAGGGTGTAGGTTGTATTGGCTGTAGGTTGTAAATTAAGCTGTAGGCTGTAAACTATAGGCTGTAGGCTGTGAGCCATACCAGTCCTGGCCTGCAACAGGCATCACTATGCAGCAGGGAGAGTGATTGCTTATGGAAATGTTGCTGCATCATGGTATATAATACATTGATTTAAACTTCATCAAGGGCTGCTGTCAATCTATTTCTCCACTTGTACTGTAACTACACTCATCAATCACTAGGCATAGATGCTAAATGAAATGTTGTATAGTTGTGTGTATTCATTCTGGTTAATGTTGAGTCCTGTGCTATTCTGCCCTATCCAGAGGTGCCTTACTGACATGGTCTTCCACTGCCTCCTGCACACACTCAAATCCCCTTGAGAGTGCTCAATTCATCACCTGTCCTGTGTCTCATAAGGCCCTGGTCCAAAACCTATTACCTCCCCCATCCTCCCACCCAGTTGCATGTTTCAATCTCCTTCCCAAGCCAATCTAGGAAACCAAATCAGAAACAAGAGAGAAGATTGCGGCTACTTTCAGCTTTCTCCTTTAGAGAGGCCATGATTTGCCCGCTTATGTCCTTGTGTGCTAGATGTATAGCCTAGTATTTTTAACCACTTGTTAATTTCATCAGTTGCATAGGATGATGATAAGATTGATGGTGTGTGTGTGTGTGTGATTGGGGAATAACTGATTACATGTGATCAGTTACATGTCATCCAATTTTCTTTACGTAACTCAGGGTTTCCCAAACACGGTCCAACAACCCCCACCCCCAGCACTGCACAACTGATTCAAATCATCAAAGCTTGATGATCAGTTGTTTATTTGAATCAGCTGTGTAGTGCTAGGGCAAAAATTAAATGTGCACGGGGGACCCAGGACTCAGTTTGGGAAATCCTGAGTTACGTTACCAGCAAAAATATTGTAATCAGATTACAGATACTTTAGAAAAACAAGATGATTACTTCTTGGATTACTTTCAATATAGAAATTATGTTTGCGAGAAGAAAAAAAACATGACACCTTTCTGTTTTATGAATACAATTCAATTAAACATTGAAAAGAGGCGCAATTTTAAATTTGTTCCACCTGAGCGAGTCTGACCACAAGTCAGTGACCACTATGATGACACACCAAAAGTGTTTGATGGATCCTTTTTGTCTTCTTCTAATGCCTCTTAAGGGGAAAGTACTCCAAAAGTAACAAAGTAATCAGATTACGTTACTGAGTTTGGTTAATCTAAAAGTTACTTTACTGATTACAATTTTGGAAAGGTAACTATTAACTGTTATGGATTTAGAGAGTGACATACCAAACCATGTGTGAGTGCAAGTGGGCGTGTCTGTATATGTGGTGTGTGTTTATATAGAAGGTGTGTGTGTTTGTTCCGGGCCTAATGGTGCAATTGATTAGCATAATTGTAATTACTTGTGTGGAATGCAGTCAGACTCATGCCCCAGGTGAGTATCAGATGAGGTTGGTATTCCTCCCGTCCTCCTCGCTCCTCGTGGTGAATAACTGAAATTGCCTCGCGTAAACACCTCAGAGACTTCAGCACCAGCTTTACAGCCCTGAGAGACAAGGGGTGGAAAAATAATGCAGAAAATTAGAGCCGTTTTATTCTTGCTGACCAAACAGTTCCTTACTTTGATGCATTACGCTTGGGTCAGCTTCGGAATCTGTGTAGTGTAGCACTTCACCTGAAAAAACCCTTTGTGCACATTGTTGCTCCTCTGTCAGCATTGATGATTAGTTCCAGGTAAAAACATTTACCAGGGTTGGACATATGCAGCGTTTTTGAGTGTTTTTTGTCATGTAACAATCCCATTCCATTCCTGGGGGACGCCAGATATACTGTATATAATGACGAGATGGTCTAGTCTCCACCCTAACAATGGGAGTCGTCCCAAAGGCTGGAAGGCAGGTGTTCTGCTTATCGCTCTGCTTATCGCTGTGTTTGTGGACAGATTTCAACGGGAGGGGACAGTCCCACTTCGCCCCTTCCTGTCTCTAGCCCAGCAATAACACACCATATTCAAATAATCATCATTTCTGCGAATCAAGGCTTGGGAGAAATAACTGCTTGAGAAATGATGTTCTATATGATGTTCTCCATGTTCTAAGTAGAGGCCTAACTTTCCCATTATGTATACCCATATTCTCACACCACGCCCTGAGCTGTCTAATGAGCCAAGCAGTCCTAACCATTTGCTGCTTTCCCCTCTTGATTAGGCACATATGAGAGAGAATGATTCACGTCTTTTTCAATTTAAATGTGTTGATTACAAAAATCGCTCGCTGTGCAAAGGAGATTATGACGATGAATCATACTTGGGCTGCCAAACCACCACTGTTCTGAGAATCAGACGTCCCTTTATAGGGAGAAAAACTGTTCAGCAGATTCATCAGAGCTCAAAGTGAAAGTCAGATGAAGCCAGACCTTCTACCCAGAATGCAAAGTATGATACTTTTGACGTGAATCTAGGCAAGAAGATCACTGGGCAAAACTTCTTCATCATCCAGCGAGTTAGAGCCCGGAATAAATACCAATGTTTTTCTGGTCACAATCTGAATGGAAATTCATTCCTTAGGCAGCAGGATTTCAGTGACAGATATTTGCTGTTCTGAATTCTGTACTTTCTTGGAGACAATCCTGTCCTATCATGGATGCTGTGTTCCTCTCCCACAGTAGATGGAAACACAACCTACTTGCATAACAGGTGGTAAACACAGAACATTCTAGCATTTCCTTTACTCTCTCCTCAACCTTGTCATTAAGGGAAATAGGGGTAGGGTGCATACATCTTCTCAGCCTTAATCAATGCTCACGTGTTGACATGATGAGAAAGAGAGGGAAAGATAGTGTGTGCCTAGTCTCTGTTTTGACTTGTGCCTCTCTGCTCTGCAGACAGCGTGGGGGGCTTTAGCAGCTCAAGCTGTGAAGCTGCAGCTCACTGTGGATCCATGGCACCTCCGCCAGTAGTCTGTCATCGCTAGTGTTGCTTGGCAGTCTAAATCTGGCCAGGAAACAAGCAGCAGCGTCTCTCCTGCTGCCTACACATCCTGCTCTGTGGGGATATAACACTCCGCTCCATAGCAATCAATATTGGATGCACCTTCAGGGACCAGCCGAGAAAATGGCCTCAGGCTGGACTGGTCCCATCCCACCCATTTTCTATATTTAAAACTAGGCTAGCGTATAATGAAATACATTACCTGCCATGAGCGCTCATAACTCTACCAAGGAACAGACAGAGGAGTTATGGGGAGTGGGACGAAGAATGATCCAACTACACAAATAATGTTTTTACTCTCAAGAACATTTATCACTGTGGCTCCAGCAGATAAATCATAACTGCGTTGGTGGGGGATAAAATTTCCTTGAAATCGCTTGATAATGCGGGATAAAAAGCCCATCATGAAATAAGTAAATCTGGCTCTTGCATCTGGGATGATACAGTGTTTGTGTGTGTTGTGTGTGTTGTGTGTGTGTGCGTGTGAGGAAGAGAGTGAGAGCCAGAAGAAATGTGTGAGATGGAAACAGCCCAGAATTCCCCCGAGGGAGGCATAGGGCCTCGGCTCTCCCCATCTGATAGGAAAATAGACATGGCAGCTATCAACACATGATCCTCCAGCACCACGCTGCACCTCCTCCTCCTCCTCATCTCCCCTCATCGCCTCTCATCTCCAACATCTGCACCCATCACAGTCTGGTCTCTACAGGCTGCCAGAGAAGGCATACTGTACCCATCACCAAGAAAAGCTGGAAAGAAAACAAACCCTGAAGTTCCCATTGGGGAGAGTAGAGAACAACACGGGATAAGAATGTTATAAGTAATTTGTGTTTGTATAAATTGTGCACAGATAAAACAACTATTGTGGCTTCGGATACAGTGAGATTGAAGCAATCCTGTACTGCAGTTTCTAAAGTGAAGGAGAAATAGTCCTATTTTTATTTTTAAATCACATTTTATTTGTCACATGCATTGAATACAACCTTATAGTGAAATGCTTACTTACAAGCCCTTAACCAACAATGCAGTTTTAAGAAAATCCCCCCAAAAAAGTAAGAGATAAGAATAACAATTAATTCAAGAGCAGCAGTAAATAACAATAGCGGGGCTATATACAGGGGGTACCAGTACAGAGTCAATGTGTCAATGTGCGGGGGGCACAGCTGTCGAGGTAATTGAGGTAATATGTACATGTAGATAGAGTTATTAAAGTGGCTATGAATAGATAATAACAGATAGTAGCAGCAGCGTGGTGGGAGGTGGGGGGTGCAATGTAAATAGTCTGGGTAGCCATTTGATTAGCTGTTCAGGAGTCTTATGGCTTGGGGGTAGAAGCTGTTTAGGAGCCTCTTGGACCTAGACTTGGCACTCTGGTACAGCTTGCCGTGGGGTAGCAGAGAGAATAGTCTATGACTAGGATGGCTGGAGTCTTTGACAATTCTTTGACACTTCAATGTGTGCACATGCAACTGTTAATAACAACGACAGTGGGTCGTTCTGTGGTGTGGCTGCAGGTATCCTTCGAAACCGTGCAAAGCAGGGGAAATTATTGTAATCCAAAGCGAAAGATAGGAAGATACAAGGAAGTGGAATAATTGCTGTGCTAAAAGCCCTTACCTGGCTCCAAATGGAGGCTGGCTTCAACAAGGGGAAATGACAGTAATTAGGTGAGGACATTTCAGCCATGTAAATGGAACTAATGCATCACAGTCAAATGGGTAGGAGCATTGACACACTCATAGACCAGTAATAACCTGGCCTTTGTCCTCTCTGATCAATACGGGGTGATTACATTCAACAGCACTGGGTGCCTCCTAAATGGCACCTTCTTCCCTATTCCTTATTTAGTGCAGAGCCCCATTCTGACTAGGGTGCCATTTGGGACAAAGCCTTAAAACTAAGCTCTTAATAGGTACAAAGCTAAATCAAATGTTGGATTTCAATCTTTTTTAGATGCACTTGGAGGGAAGAATAATCTTTAAGCCATAGGTTATGACAGGCAGTTAAAAGAGAGAGCGAGACAGAGAGAGAGAGAGGAGGTTTCTATCTTCCAAAGCTATTAGTATCTCAATCAGAGAAATACCTCCCATGTCGCCTTCGCGGGGATTTGAAACCCCTCCCTAGCTCTACGTCACTTATCCCGTCCTCCTCCACACACAACGTCCTTGGCTGAGTTATGACGATACTGCAATAATGAGCAGACAATCCAACATGTTGAGCTCACATCACTCCCTGGCAGGGTTGGGGACAGTGGAGGGGGTGTTAGATATTCCACAATGTGGTACACTCCTGCCAGCCTTGGGATAGTAATGAGGCAGCGCCAGCGTGGCAGACCCACCACCGTAACACCCCTGTCTCGCTGCCTAATGAATGAATGAGCCGCGCCTAGAGTGTTGAAAAACAGTCCGGTCCCGCACCAGCCCCTGAAGGGGAATTCCTTCCTTCCCCAGCCAACATCCCACATCCCAACCCCTCCTCCACCTGATCCTCCTCCTCCCGCCCCTGATTCCACCGGGGGTGATTGATTAAACCCAGAATGGTGAACACCCTCCCCCCTCCACCTTGTATTAATTTGGTTTGTGCCCCATACAATGCAGTGATACACCATCAGCAATGATCTCATCTTATTTTATTTTTTTAATCATCAGATCAATACTACAGTAGAATGTGATCTGAGGTCAATCAGGTCAATGATTACCATCAACCTGAGACAGTAATGTTTGGGAATCATCATAAATAAAATGTTGGTAAATAAATGGCATTTGTGATTTGTCACAAGGGAGTTGGGGTTTAACATAATTCTGCTGAATAGCATGAAACATACATTTGGGCTTAGACAACTGAAGAAGAAGTGTTTAGTGTTTACTATGCCCCTGAAAGACACACTGTCACACCAAATGCAGAATGTGAGCCGCAGGCCCCAAGAGCTCACAGATTTGGATCACAGGGTTGCAGCCCCCCCCTCTCTGGCCTGCGGCATGTCACTGTCCAGGTGCAGAGCGATGCAAAAACATGTCTGGAACAGACTGTCAGCCACAGGCGCCCAGGGGACAACGAACCAGATCGCAGAAAATAACAAGAGTTGGACCCTGAAAACTAGTTTCACCGTTGATATGAACCTTGTCCTCTGCTGCTCAGGCAGAAACACATCTGTCACTTCCCTTTCTTTGTCTCCCAGGGATTTAACCAGGGTGCCACCTCTCTCATCGCTCTCTGGGCGCTGTTTCATGTGTGGTGAGGTCTGTTGATTATCAGGAGAGACCACTAGGTCAGGATATAAAACACCAATGTCAACACGCTAGGCATCATACTAAGCACAATAACATCACGAGAATAAATAGGTTTGAAAAAGCAGATACAAACAGATTAAATTCATACGGACAGACATGTATTTTTTCTCTTCATGCAATACAAATTAAAATCTTTGTTATTATCCTGCAAATCCCATCCCAACATTAATTCTTATAATCTGCAAAAGTGCGGCAGGGTAGCCTAGTGGTTAGAGCATTGGACTAGTAAACGAAAGGTTGCAAATTCAAATCCCCGAGCTGACAAGGTACAAATCTGTCGTTCTGCCCCTGAACAGGAAGTTAACCCACTGTTCCTAGGCCGTCGTTGAAAATAAGAATTTGTTTTTAACTGACTTGCCTAGTTAAATAAAGGTTAAAAAATATATATATATTAAAAAAATTAAAAGTACCTCGGGTCATTTCATCATGCATACAAATAATAATAATCCATGACTGCTGAACTGCAATCATCAAAGCATTGTCATCCTCTGTTTTGTTCATCAGTGATATCCCCACAAGGTTTCCTTCATGTAAAAGGGATCTGACTGTCTCTCTCCTCCAGTTACGTTGATTTATATACCGTTATATTCCAGAGGACAGTGCAGTGTGTACGTTCTATACTCTATGACTGCATGCGCTCCTCTGTGTCGGTTTACCAGTTTGTGGATCTGTTGGGGTCTCGAGCGCCTCTCTCCAGGAAGCAGTAAGCCCTGAGGCCCCGAGACCCTGCTGCAGAGGACACGAGTCTTCAGACCTGAACAACGGCAAGTTCCCTGCAAATGTCAAACCACAGTCCCAAGGAATTGCAACCTCACAACACACTTGATCAATAGTTCTGTTGATCACAATTGTACATGCTTAATGCATGATTACACAGTCCTCTAGACTTAGCACACAATGACTGGCTTTTCTCTGAGGGGTAGACATGTGGATATAGGGAATATAAATTAACTCACATCGCACACTACTGGTTTGGCATCATTAGTAGAATGGCTAGGCCAACCTCCACCATGAAGGGAAGGACAGTACACTTCATAACTGGCTACTGTAGCAATCTCTGTTTTTATTCAATTACATTACCATAGAAATGATAAAGACAGGGCTTAGCCTGTAAAACCCAAAGAGCATTCAGAGATCTCCTGAACTCCTATGTGTACTGACAGTGTTCAACCTACTAGCTCTCCCTGTGAGGGTTAGGTGATATTGAGCAGGTAGGGGTAGGAAGGAGGAGGCTGCTCTGCATATTGAGGTTGGAGGGTGAGTGCAGGTCACCAAGGAGACAGATAAGACCCTACCTTGCATATTAAGACATTTTTCACCTGAATGGAGAGTGAACTGCCGCAATGTACATTTTTTTACTTACAGGCAGATACTGTAGAAAAAAGAAAAAGTACAGTATGTTACCATACATTCCAAAGAAACGTTGGTTCAACAGTACATTACTGTAAAAGTACAGTATGTTACCATACATTCCAAAGAAACGTTGGTTCAACAGTACATTACTGTAAAGCTTACAACAACATTTTTTTTACATTGTGGGATGTGGTACATGATTGTGTAGTTTAAAGAGTCTTTCTCCATCTAAGAATAAATGCATACAGTTGAAGTTGGAAGTTTACATACACCTTAGCCAAATACATATCAACTCAGTTTTTCACAATTCCTGACATTTAATCCTAATAAAAATTCTCTGTTTTAGGTCAGTTAGGTTCACCACTTTATTTTAAGAATGTGAAATGTCAGAATAATAGTAGAGAGAATGATTTATTTCAGTGTATTTCTTTCATCACATTCCCAGTGGGTCAGAAGTTTACATACACTCAATTAGTATTTGGTAGCATTGCCTTTAAATTGTTTAACTTGGGTCAAACGTTTCGGGTATCCTTCCACAAGCTTCCCACAATAAGTTGGGTGAATTTTGGCACATTCCTCCTAACAGAGCTGGTATAATTGAGTCAGGTTTGTAGGCCTCCTTGCTCGCACATGCTTTTTCAGATCTGCCCACAAATGTTTTATTTCATTGAAGTCAGAGCTTTGTGATGGCCACTCCAATACCTTGACTTTGTTGTCCTTAAGCCATTTTGCCACAACTTTGGAAGTTTGCTTGGGGTCATTGTGAGTTTGGAAGACCCATTTGCGACCAAGCTTTAACATCCTGATTGATGTCTTGAGATGTTGCTTCAATATATCCACATAATTTCCTACCTCATGATGCCATCTATTTTGTGAAGTGCACCAGTCCCTTCTGCAGCAAAGCACCCCCACAAAATGATGCTTCCACCCCCGTGCTTCACGGATGGAATGGTGTTCTTCGGCTTGCAAGCCTCCCCCTTTTTCCTCCAAACATAACTTTTCGCACTAAAGTACATTTATCTCTAGGAGACTGAACGCGTCTTCTTCCTGAGCGGCATGACGGCTGCGTGGTCCCATGGTGTTTATACTTGCGTACTATTGTATATACAGATGAACATGGTACCTTCAGGCTTTTGGAAATTGCTCCCAAGGATGAACCAGACTTGTGGAGGTCTACAGTTTTTTTCTGGGGTCTTGGCTATTTTTTTTTGATTTTCCCATGATGTCAAGGAGAGGCACTTCGTTTAAAAGTAGGCTTGAAATACATCCACAGGTACACCTCCAATTGACTCAAATTATGTCAATTAGCCAATCAGAAGCTTCTAAAGCCATGACATAATTTTCTGGAATTTTCCAAGCTGTATAAAGGCACAGTCAACTTAGTGTATGTAAACCTCTGACCCACTGGAATTGTGATACAGTGAATTATAAGTGAAATTATCTGTCTAAACAATTGTTGAAAAATTACTTGTGTCATGCACAAAGTAGATGTCCTAACCGACTTGCCAAAACTATAGTTTGTTGACAAGAAATTTGTGGAGTGGTTTAAAAAACGAGTTTTAATGACTCCAACCTAAGTGTATGTAAACTTCCGACTTCAATGTACTTGGGTCTATGAGCTGTAGATGGGCCACAGTGGTATCCATGTTGTATTTATGTGTAATCTGTGTGTTGTTTTCGAGGTGGGGGCGTCCTATATGTCTGTGACCACAATTGTATTAGGTTAGGGAAAAGGGGACTGGTATTTTACCAGGGTATCACCTGATAATTACATTATGCTTATGCCTTGGTGATGACAGCAATGATGATGAGGATGATGATAATGACGATGACGACGAGCATGATAATGATGCTGATGATGATAATGACGACGAGCATGATAATGATGATGATAAAGACGACAACAATCACTAAATAAATGACAACAACACTGACAATGATTTTGCTGAAGAATGATTATGGTTATGATTTCCTTAAACATAATCGCTCTGATTTGGTCTCAAATGACTTTATATTATATTGCGGATCATAAATAACACATTTCTACCAGTAAGGCTGAGTCGACATTTCATCAGGCAAACTCCAGTCACCCCAGAAATAATGTCTTCTGACTCTGTTAAAGCTGTGCATAGAATGTGCATATGAGGAAGGGTGATGAGGACCCACAGATCCTTACTATAAGGAGATCAGTTTACACAGTTTACATTCTACAGTTATATTCTTGTAATGTTGTCCTTCTACCAAATCAAAGTAATGGAAGTACTTCTGAGAAACTCAATGTTATAGACACTTCTGACATTTTTCACTAAAACTGTTTGTAGTAATAGCGTGTATGTAAACAGGAACTTGGTGAAAGGACTAAGGACAAAAACAATTAGAATCTGGGGCAGGGGTATTTTTAATATTTATTGCGTCAACAGAGGGAATAATAACCATCACAAATATTTATTTGGATCTATAACTGTAATAGGAAGGAAATGATAATAAAAGTAAAGAAGTAACAGAGACCTATCTGATCAGTAACTGTAAAATTATTACTCAAATTAGAACACTACTCCGTCATATTACTCGTTACCGCCAAAAGTAATATTATTACTTAAATCAGAACAGTACTCCATTATATTACTCGTTACCGCCAAAAGTAATATTATTACTGTAACTCCCCAACACTGGCTGTGACACATCAACAGTGAAGTTAAGATTTCAATTCATATTTAATTTTCTTCCCTCAACAGACATTAGCCCATCAATGTTTTAAGAGGCTCAAAACTTTTTAAGGAGACCCAGGCGTTTTCAGTAATATGTCTACTGATCTACTTAAAGCCTCTGTCAGGAACCAACCGTTAACATTTTCTGGGGGTGGGTGATAACGTTCGATTAGCTGACAGAGATCATTATCTATGCACATCTAAAATGGAAATGTACGCAATCATCTGCAATTGAGCTGAGCGAAATCAATATTGATGGCTGCAATCTCCTCCTTACGAGAGGAAAAGAGCCCTATATTTTAGAAAAGAGGAAAAGCTAGAGAGAAAAAGAGTGAATTGTGAAGAGAATATAACACTCAAATGCTTACACTGCAAGAACTCCTCTGTGTCAGGAACAGGACACCTGCAATGAATGCAATGGACTCTATTTTCCTCATCATTTCCTGTTAGAATGTTTGCATTGTGTTTGTTGTATTTATTTGACAGTTCAAATTCTCTGTGTACATTACATAACACAGGAAGGCCATATTTGACAGATCAAATGCTCTGTGTACATTACACAACACAGGAAGGCCATAAGGGAGGGGTAAGCTGGTGTCTGGACTCCCCTGACTGTGGGTGGGTGGCTGGCAGGATGGGTGGGAGTACCGGCTGTCGGCGTCCTCTACATTTATCGGTGCTCCGACAGCACCTCACTGTGCCACAAACACATTGCAATAAAACCCCAAATTGCTTTGGATAAAAGAAATGGCTTTGTCACTGGAGGGATAAGCAAAGGGAACATGAATAAAATAGCAACAAACAAAGGGAGAGTTAGGGGTTAGTTGAGACGAGCTACAGACTTCAGCAGCTGGCCGCTTCGCCGGGGTAATAATTGATGAGGGTCATCTGCACTCCTCCGATGAGTGAAAGGGCACTCTCTCCGTCTACAGAGGCAGAGGAAATTCATTGAAGAAAAAAGAAATAAACCAAGAGGCCAGAATTACTTTCTGAATCAACCACTTCATTTCATGGCTGGTGTAGCAGCTGTGGTACTGCTGAAATATCTAGCAGAGAAATACGGAGACATTCCAATATCATGGTACTGCCACTTGAATTACATTGTGTTCCTCCACAGTCAGTCAGAAATAATTTGTTAACCGTTGAGTCTTCGTAAATCTTGCTTGAACTTGGTTTCATAAAAAAAGGAAAAACTATTTTCTCCACATCTTTAAATACAGAGGAGTGTTTCATTAATTTCCTCATAGAGAGAGGAGCAACCTATGACCTCAGGTCCTCCTTTTGTGAGCACAAAATGGCTGCCTTTTTCCAATCACAATACCTGCAGAGGCACAACCATTTTTCACAGCCACTGCAGGCAGAGGCCCACTGATTAAGACCAGGCAAGTGGCAGCTAGCCCACACAATGCTCTACCCCAAGGATAAACTAAGTAGAGGTGACGGTTCTCCTCAGAAAGGGAAGTAGAGAAAGAGTCTTTGGGATAATATGAGGTCATTTAACCTCCGTAATCATTCCTGTCTGCCATCCTGTCTGCCATTGGTCCTGTAATCTCAGCTCAGTATTTGGCTCAGGAGAGAGTAGTAGAGACATCTCTGCTTCTCCCTGCATATATTAAGTGCAGAGACACTAGTAAAAAATAAATATAGTCTATACTGTAATGTGCATGTTCATTCTTCTGTCTATTCCACTTGAAAATAAAACCACAGCTGTCAATCAAATCAATTAAATTAGCTATAACAACAGTATATCTATCGAGCCCTCTGACGCTAAATAAATATGGACCAAGGACGAGTTGAAATCATTTTTTATTTTATTTAGCTCATTCCACCAAACTCAATGTCCTCTTTCTCTCTTTCTCTCTCTCTCTCTCTCTCTCTCTCTCTCTCATTCCCTATTTTTTCTCACTTCTCTCCATTATAAAAGACATGTCTCTCTCGATTTCTCTCTCTTCATCTCTCTCTTCTCTCCAGACACACTGGTGCATGTCCTACACAGTCTTCTCTCCCAACATGTAGGAAATTCAGAAGAAGAAATTAATCAAAAGAGCAACCGACTCTCCCTCCTCCCTGGTCGGAAGAAACAAGATGAAAACAATCTAGTGTCTCCTCTCTGTTGCCGTCATAAATCAGACGGAAGACACGCAGGCCTCTGCATCGTAATTAAAACACTCATCCTATATTCCACAGCCACACGCACACACACACTCTTACGCACACACACAACAAGCCTCTTAGTTTTGACTCCGAAGCTAACCCATTCCTAATTAAAGAATACAAAAATAGTGCCAATAGTGCACAATAAACAACTGAAAAGATGTTGCTGCCCTTGTCATTGATTAATTGCCGCACGCCACCTTATCATTTAGTTCAGCATGATTCATGACAAATTAAATAAATAAACTCCTCTGCATTTTGCCTGGGACTCATTTCTTTTTCAGGGGGTTTCAAACAGGCTTGAAATACGAGATCATCAGCGACTTGCAAAATGGCACAAAATAAAAGGCCATTTGTCTCAACTTAACTGGCGGACACGTGGTTTTCAGGAGGAAGTGAAAAGGCTCTGTGGAAATTAGCGAGACACACTCAAGGTGGGTGGAGTGTACGTCTCAACAATAGCTATCTAATGACTGTGAGCCTGGCATCCCAGGAGGATAGAACAGAGTTCAATGTAACCTGAGACCTGTCCTGTACCGTAGCTAAGAGAACCTGGGCTACTTATGTCATGGAAATATTGAATCAAATACTTCTCAGATAGCGGAGCTTGTGTATTCAAATAGACATTATTACAAACATCAGCAAAGCTGAGCAATTCCATGGGAGAACCGACTCTCCATTCTTAGTATTTGACTTTTATACAGTCTTACCCTTACATAACATCGTCACTCCACTTTATGAATCTTGTTGTCTGGCTTAGTTTCCATTCTCTTATTGGCTCAGACATTGGGGCAAAGATTCAATTGGTGGCGTGACATGCACACTCCTACTGGTGCCTATAACTGATTAGCTAATGTTCCTGTCCAAAGGTCTTTGATCCAGCTTTGTACACTCACATGGGCTCAGCCTTCATTCTGCTACCACATGTCTAATATTTAAACTTATATCGATTCTTCTTTCTACTTCAAAGAGAACAGTATACGTACTGAAAATCACCAGATGACTGGAAATTCTCTTACACTTACTCCCTGTGTGAAATATGGGGATGTTAGCGGTCAGTTTCACAGGAAGTAATGTGACCCAAGCTGAACTCAGTGGCTCATTTATTTAACCTTTATTTAACTAGGCAAGTCGGTTATAAGTACACCACAGTTCCATCGCTACCACACGCACGTTCTGAACGCCTTTGGCCATCCTCAGGCAACAATGAATGGAGCCACGACCACAGGAAAGAGGCAGACCACAGTACAGGAAAGAGGTAGACCACAGTACAGGAAAGAGGCAGACCACAGTACAGGAAAGAGGCAGACCACAGTACAGGAAAGAGGCAGACCACAGTACAGGAAAGAGGTAGACCACAGTACAGGAAAGAGGCAGACCACAGTACAGGAAAGAGGCAGACCACAGTACAGGAAAGAGGTAGACCACAGTACAGGAAAGAGGCAGACCACAGTACAGGAAAGAGGCAGACCACAGTACAGGAAAGAGGCAGACCACAGTACAGGAAAGAGGCAGACCACAGTACAGGAAAGAGGCAGACCACAGTACAGGAAAGAGGCAGACCACAGTACAGGAAAGAGGTAGACCACAGTACAGGAAAGAGGCAGACCACAGTACAGGAAAGAGGCAGACCACAGTACAGGAAAGAGGCAGACCACAGTACAGGAAAGAGGCAGACCACAGCAGAAATCTGGGATTCAACGCTGCTCCACCTCAGATGTTTGTTCCTCCTAACGACACTAATTAACAATATTGACGGCTAATGAGCAGATGAAGTATGAGAATTACAACCCACACTAACGACTTCGCCTAAAAAGCCTGTTCATTATCTCCCTAACAGCCACAATGGCAAAGGATTCAACTTGTTGCTTCGACACTTGGACGACGGGAACCGAAGAAGGGGTGAGAGAAACAGAGGGTGAACAGTCAAATTGAGCACAAAGACACTGGAGAAAAATTGGCTGTTTCTATTCTCCTTCGCTGCTGGGAAACGGTCTGATTGATCTCCACACAAAATAAGAGGAGAAGTCTGCCCTCCCCCTTTCCTCCTCTCCCAACATCACACCATCTCTCCCTCCTCTCAATTATCAAGCTGATGCCCCAGATGTACAGGCAATTATGCATTCAATTTCCCTTTAAATTAGGTGGCGTGTAAACAATGCACCAGGAGGTTGAAGGCACGGCCCCTCCATTTCTCAATTTAGACTCATTGATTGCCCTCCCCAAATCTGGTTGCTTCCATTATGGGCTGCATTATGTGCTGCCTGAATACCAAAAGGATTAGGATGAGGGCATTCACACGTCTTAACACGTAAAATCTGGTGGTTTTAATGAATTTGGGGAGCACTTTACATTAAGTTGCTCCTATGACTATATATCTACACAGTAATAACTGTAGTAACAACATAGTAGTTACGTGTTACTATGTCATTATGTGGTAATAAGGGTGTAGAGCTGATAGCTATCAGTTATTACACAATTTTACTGTGAACACCAAGTCTGTACCCACTTTAAGTTAGTTTTAAGAGTGGTCAATTAGACTGCTGTGGCTATTTGATCATACCAGAGTGGCCCACCATCAACAAGTATGGAGAAAATGCATCCCATAACATTTTAACATGGAAATAGCTGTTCTATCATTCAGCCCACAGTAGCAGGCAATATGTGGTGTTCAAAGTAGGCCTACATTCCATGTGACTTTTGATAAAAACATGCAGGGCTTGACATTAAACTTTTTATCCACTTTACCTTCAGACAAGGAGGTGACTGAAAATGTTGTTGTGTTGTTTGATGCAAGAAACCACTTCAACAAAATAAAATGCACAATTATTCCCATACCATTATTACAGAGAATCAGACAAATGATGCTACCCTCTGCCTATTGGCTACTTAGATTATTCAAGCCAGTCTCAAAATACAACACTGCCCCTTTAAGACAATGAAAGTTATTTACCTGACACATTTTTGAAAAGTGTCTCGAAATGTACACATTTTGTGCTCTTGTAGGAAGCAATCACCCCTATTGTCGACTACAAATGATCTATCACTGGGCTAATAACTCACTCACTAGCAATGAATACGAACAAATGTACAAATGTGCACAGGTGGCTAAATGCAGCTCTCGCTTTGATCTCAAAACAAGCGCATCTACTCACGACTGCTTATGCTGTAAAAACAGCAGTTCAAAGTGAATGGCACAGATCCATATATGGCAATGGTCTATTTGCATATAGGAATACTGCAGCTCTGATTTGTTTTGGTGCAGTGGTCTGTGTAGAGTACAAGCCTGAATCATTCCTGTCAACACAATAGAATCCTATTCCGATGCATTCTGCCTACAACATAATATATTGTATAGTTAGTATGCAAAACTAACTCTTGCATCGTTTGTTTTGTTTCGTTATGTCGAGTGAAGTCGAGTGAAGTCGAGTGAAGTTCAATCTCGTGCTTCTCTGTGCAGGCTGATATTTCACGATCAACTCTGAATTTGACTTCAACAGTGAATGGAAACATGTAGTCAACCTTGATAAATCAAAATTCTGAAAATCATGACAGCTCAACAACCCAAACTCAGATCCTTGCAGATGGTCTTGACTCCATCAATATGACAACACGATCATGTTCTCAGCATATTTCAACTGAACACTGCGTTGCGTACGTCATTAGACCACCCAATCCAGTTGTTCCACACCAGGCTTATAAAACAATTCCATTTAGCCTCACACAGTGACTCAGTAGTGTAGTCTAATTGTCTGGGGACTCTGCCTTGCCTTTGGGGTCAGCTCGATGCTCTGAACGCCATCACACAGCTTTAATTGAATTGCAGAGACTAGCTTCCTAATTAAGTGATTAGGGCTGAGAACATGGAGGCAATTAGAGAATAACAATCCCCCCCCTCCGATGTTGGCCAGACAGACAGTGGGATGAGAACACGGGGGCAATTAGGGAATAAAAAGCCCTCCCCCTCCGGTGTTGGCCAGACAGACAGTGGGAATAACCCCCCCGACAGACAGTGGGAATAACCTCCCCTCCGATGTTGGCCAGACAGACAGTGGGAATAACCCCCCGACAGACAGTGGGAATAACCCCCTCCGACAGACAGTGGGAATAACCCCCCTCCGATGTTGGCCAGACAGACAGTGGGAATAACCCCCTCCGACAGACAGTGGGAATAACCCCCTCCGATGTTGGTCAGACAGACAGACATCTGGGGGATTGAACTTGTTTTACAGACGTGTAACTCCAAAGACTGGCTGCCACACATTTTTTTCAATAAACAGCTGCAGTTCAAGCATCTAATGTTATGCGTATGTCCAATAGCATTTAAAATCATCATGCAGTACCGGTAAATACAGTTGCCATATCCTAAGGATTCTGACAGGTCTTGCAGTTACAGTAGTGATGGGCCTGGTCATTTTGAATTCATATCTGCTCTTATTGGGAGGGTAGAAAGAGGAGAGCTGTACAGACCTAAGGGATGATCCTCATCTGAATGTCAACGAAAGAGCTAGTACAACCTGCCGGCTATGAAACAGAACAGAACACCAGGCCAATGTTCTTGACCACTTAAGAGGAGAGGAAAGTATGCAGCGTGCATTCCCTGGTCCCTCCTCCAACTCTGCCTTTCGACCTGGTGTCTGTCATCATAATGAAGTGTCTGGACAGACAGCTAGTCATACAGACAGACGGACAGATGCAGGGGATTGAGGGAGAAGCAAAGGGTGGGAATGAGAGGTGCACAGTATGTAGGTGGTGTTGGAGGGTGGACTGTGGGGATAACAGTGTTGGATTGGGATCTAGCATGTGCAGAGTTGAAAGATTACATCTGTAATCACAGTAGCAGGACTCCACGAGGTGTGGGAGGGAAGGAGAGGTGGGGAGAGTAATGCACGATTCTGGGGCTGCAGAGAGAGAGGGGGAGCTCTGTTTCTGAGGGGAGCCGACCATGCAACTCACAATCCACAACATCACTCATAACTCAAGAAAAGTCAGGCAGAGTCTAATGAGAAGGGATCTTTCACCAATCATCATTTGCGTTCTTGGTGCGATGCTGTTTCTGAACTGTTGCTTCTGCTCACCAGAACGAGAGGAGGGAAGAAAAGTACAAAAGACAGACGGAACCTTCTGGAGTCTGACTAATGAATACAAACAACTTGAGCTCACCAAAGGGTTAGGAACTATGGCTTATTTACAGTGTTCATATGTGCAGTTTATTAGATGACAGTGTTTACTGTTGCAGGAACCACAAACCAATTATTCAAACTCTTTCATGCTATTGTCATCATCGTAAAAAGCATTACTTTCATACATAAACACACAACTACACATAGGGTTATGAAAAGGGCTGATGTATGAGGAGAGAAACTAACTGCTATGTATTTCACATAGAATTTTCTTAGTTTTTGTATTTTCTTAATGACCACAGATTTACTGTATTTAATTATTGCTGTTTCAAATGAAAGATTACCACACAGTTTGTGCTATCCGGGATCCTTAGGACGTCCATACCCTAAACTTAACCCCTACCCTTACCCTAACCCTAACATTATCCCTTACCTTAACCATTTTAAATGTCAACTTCAATGGGGTAACGTCAGAGTTGAGTGACGTCCCAAGGAAACGTCCCAAGGAAACCCCGGATAGCAAGGACCCATTTTTCTCCCACGGCTCTCTCTCCTCCCTGCCTTCCCATCTTCCATGATCCTGACTGATAAGATGAATGCCTGCCCAGTCACTAATCTCCAGGATGATGTACAAGGGTTAAACAAAAGCTATTTTTCACAGTGTCACCGTCATACCTTCTCACTCTCCTGTTTAGCACTGAGGGGCTGGCAGAGAGGAGGCTGACTGGTGCTGCCAACGTGATCGCTCTCCGACTGTCTGAGCTTTGAGTGACAGGCATATCGCTCAGCACCCATTGCAGTTTATAATCACACTCTGGCTCCGCTACATGTATAATTAATGAGGCTGTGGCGCACTGCAGGTAATCATTTAGAGACCACATTTCAACCCAGAGTCTGGGGAGTTAAAGAGGAGTGACTGGCACATCAGTGCAAATTCAACTAAATGGCACCTGGAAGAGGATGGACTTTCATTGAAACCTGGCTGAGAGAGAGGAACAATTTTGTTCGGAAATTAGCTCCAGATTTATGACATTTCGTCCATTTGTTTTCTGTAAGGGATTATTTATTTGCCAAAAATATTAGCTTGTTCCCTCTCTGGTTCAGTATAGATTAGAGACTTTGGCTGAGCAATTTCTTGATAGTTTGCAGCCCTGTGCCGAACCGCCAACATGTGTGAATGCGTTTTGTCTTCTCTGAAGGACAGGCAACGTCTCCGACCTCATTAGAGAGTGGACACCACATATTCAGGTTGACTTCCAGCTACAGCGACATGGCCTCTTTTCTAATCAGGGTAATTCCAGCAGGACTCTCTGGACAGACAGACACCTCTTCTCTCCTCTGTCTGAGCAGGAGGCAGAAGGCTGAGGAGGATAGCTGGGAGCCAAACATTTGGGCTGAGGGGGCAATTGGTCACGTGGGACTGAAGGCTGGCAGTAGGAAGCTCAGGGGATAGAGAGCTGAGGCTGGCAGTAGGAACCTCAGGGGATAGGGAGCTGAGTCTGGCAGTAGGAAGCTCAGGGGATAGAGAGCTGAGGCTGGCAGTAGGAAGCTCAGGGGATAGGGAGCTGAGGCTGGCAGTAGGAACCTCAGGGGATAGGGAGCTGAGGCTGGCAGTAGGGACCTCAGGGGATAGGGAGCTGAGGCTGGCAGTAGGAACCTCAGGGGATAGAGAGCTGAGGCTGGCAGTAGGAACCTCAGGGGATAGGGAGCTGAGGCTGGCAGTAGGAAGCTCAGGGGATAGAGAGCTGAGGCTGGCAGTAGGAAGCTCAGGGGATAGAGAGCTGAGGCTGGCAGTAGGAACCTCAGGGGATAGGGAGCTGAGGCTGGCAGTAGGAAGCTCAGGGGATAGGGAGCTGAGGCTGGCAGTAGGAACCTAAGGGGATAGAGAGCTGAGGCCGGCAGTAGGAAGCTCAGAGGATAGGGAGCTGAGGCTGGCAGTAGGAAGCTCAGGGGATAGGTAGCTGAGGTTGGCAGTAGGAAGCTCAGGGGATAGGTAGCTGATGCTGGCAGTAGGAAGCTCAGGGGATAGGTAGCTGAGGCTGGCAGTAGGAACCTCAGGGGATAGGGAGCTGAGGCTGGCAGTAGGAACCTCAGGGGATAGGGAGCTGAGGCTGGCAGTAGGAACCTCAGGGGATAGAGAGCTGAGGCTGGCAGTAGGAAGCTCAGGGGATAGGGAGCTGAGGCTGGCAGTAGGAACCTCAGGGGATGGAGAGCTGAGGCTGGCAGTAGGAAGCTCAGGGGATAGGGAGCTGAGGCTGGCAGTAGGAAGCTCAGGGGATAGAGAGCTGAGGCTGGCAGTAGGAACCTCAGGGGATAGAGAGCTGATGCTGGCAGTAGGACGCTCAGGGGATAGAGAGCTGAGGCTGGCAGTAGGAAACTCAGGGGATAGGGAGCTGAGGCCGGCAGTAGGAACCTCAGGGGATAGAGAGCTGAGGCTGGCAGTAGGAAGCTCAGGGGATAGGGAGCTGAGGCTGGCAGTAGGAACCTCAGGGGATAGAGAGCTGAGGCCGTCAGTAGGAAGCTCAGGGGATAGGGAGCTGAGGCTGGCAGTAGGAACCTCAGGGGATAGAGAGCTGAGGCCGGCAGTAGGAAGCTCAGGGGATAGAGAGCTGAGGCTGGCAGTAGGAAGCTCAGGGGATAGGTAGCTGAGGTTGGCAGTAGGAAGCTCAGGGGATAGGTAGCTGAGGCTGGCAGTAGGAAGCTCAGGGGATAGAGAGCTGAGGCTGGCAGTAGGAACCTCAGGGGATAGAGAGCTGAGGCTGGCAGTAGGAACCTCAGGGGATAGAGAGCTGAGGCTGGCAGTAGGAACCTCAGGGGATGGAGAGCTGAGGCTGGCAGTAGGAAGCTCAGGGGATAGGTAGCTGAGGTTGGCAGTAGGAAGCTCAGGGGATAGGTAGCTGAGGCTGGCAGTAGGAAGCTCAGGGGATAGGTAGCTGAGGCTGGCAGTAGGAAGCTCAGGGGATAGAGAGCTGAGGCTGGCAGTAGGAAGCTCAGGGGATAGGGAGCTGAGGCTGGCAGTAGGAAGCTCAGGGGATAGAGAGCTGAGGCTGGCAGTAGGAAGCTCAGGGGATAGGAAGCTGAGGGCTAAAAGGACCATAGAGCTGAAGCAAGGGGCTATGAAACCAGGGAGGTGTTCTAGCCCCTAATAGGCTATGGAGTAGGGAGGCTTAGACATGCTGGGGGACAAAATGGGCTGGGAACAGAGGGTGAACTAGAGACAAGGCTGTGGATGGCACAGGAGATGAGAGCTAGGGGCTAGAGTGGCTGCAGAGCTGTGGTAGCTAAGGGAGCTGCAGGTTCAGAAAGAACCACAGAGAGACAAAATACTCCAGGAGAGGAGAAAGACAACTCTTTCAGTGTGGACATTATGCTGCCCTGGGATAGCCTGTACCCTCTACCTGACTGACCGCTTCTGACTAGGATAAAGCAGACCATTATCGCTGCTATCATACCTCCAACCAGAGCCTCCACTAGGGAACTACAGTACTGACTGTCTAAAACGATTCAGGTTTTTGCTTAGAATACGGTGCCCATGCTCTCCAATTCAAGCATAATTTTATTCTATTAAACTAACTCCAGCAAGCAATTCCCTCTTGTAGTAGGAAAGTTCCCAGGTAAGTAAGATGAATCTGTTGAAAACTGAATTATCTAGCTAGAATCCAACAAACAAATAGTCTGATTAGATGTTAGGTTGTTAAGGGAGAGAGGGCTTCAATAGGATAGAATCATCTAAATAAAGAAGAAATTGTGACTCATATCATCTAAACAAAGAGCTTCAGCTCTATACAGAAATGTAATGATACTGTCACGCCCTGGCTTTTTATTCTCTATTTTGGTTAGACCAGGGTTTGACTAGGGTGGGCATTCTATGTCCTTTTTTCTATGTTTTGTATTTCTATGTCTTGGCCTGGTATGGTTCTCAATCAGGGACAGCTGTCTATTGTTGTCTCTGATTGAGAACCATACTTAGGTACCCTTTTCCCCCACCTGTTTTGTGGGAAGTTAACTTTGTCTTTGTTCAGGGCACAGAGCTTCACGGTTTGGTTTCGTTCTTTGTTTTGTCGGCGTCATTTTTAATAAAAAGAAAATGTACGCTTACCATGCTGCACCTTGGTCCAGTCCTTCAACCAGCCGTGACAGAACTTCCCACCCCCAAGGACCAAGCAGCATGGTAAGGTGGACTCCTGGACATGGGAGGACGTTCTGGTTGGCAAGGGAGTCTACACATGGGAGGAGATTCTGGCGGGAAGGGATCGCCTTCCATGGGAACAGGTGGAGGCAGCTAGGAGAGCAGAGGCAGCCGGAGAGAGGAACCAGCGGTATGTGGAAACACGGCTGGCAAGAAAGCCCGAGAGGCAGCCCCCCCCCCAAAAAATGTTGGGGAACACGGGGAGTGTGGCAGAGTCAGGAAGCAGACCTGAGCCAACTCCCCATGTTTACTGTGGAGAGCATGGGACTGGTCAGGCCCCGTGCTATGGGGTGATGCTCACGGTGTCGAGGCGGAGCATTCACAGGCCGGTGTGCTCGGTGCCAGCGTCCCGCATTTGCCGGGTGGAAGCTGGCCTCCAGCCAGAATGGTGGGGCCAGCTCTGCGCTCGAGACCACCAGTGCACCTCCACGGCCCAGTGTATCCAGTGCCTCGGCCAAGGAAGAGGCCTCCTGGATGTCTCCACAGCCCGGTGAGTCCTGTGTCTCTCTCCTGTCCGGAGCTGCCAGAGCCGCCCTCCTGTCCGGAGCTGCCAGAGCCGCCCTCCTGTCCGGAGCCGCAGCCCCTCAGTCCAGAGCCGCAGCCCCTCAGTCCAGAGCCGCAGCCCCTCAGTCCAGTGGCGCCCTCTACGAGGGTCTTCAGTCCGGAGCCCGCTGCGAGGGTCCACGTCCCGCACCCGAGCCGCCGCCGTAAGAAGGCCCACCCGGACCCTCCCCTTTAGAGTCAGGTTTTGTGGTCGGTGTCCGCACCTTTGGGGGGGGGTACTGTCACTCCCTGGCCATAGAGGCTTTTTATTCTCTATTTTGGTTAGGCCAGGCTGTGACTAGGGTGGGCATTCTATGTCCTTTTTTCTATGTTTTGTATTTCTATGTCTTGGCCTGGTAAGGTTCTCAATCAGGGACAGCTGTCTATTGTTGTCTCTGATTGAGAACCATACTTAGGTACCCTTTTCCCCCACCTGTTTTGTGGGAAGTTAACTTTGACTTTGTTCAGAGCACATAGCCCAAAGCTTCACGGTTTGGTTTTGTCGGCGCCATTTTTAATAAAAAGAAAATGTACGCTTACCATGCTGCACCTTGGTCCAGTCCTTCAGCCAGCTGTGACAGATACACTGCTTTATCTAAGCTGGGTCTGACTATATCCTTGTACTTGTGAACTCACTGATAATCACGGCTTTAAAAGTCCAGTGCAATATCCAATCATTTCTGGGTAACAATTAAGTACCTTCCTGTGATTGTTTTCAATTAAAATGGTCAATAAGAAACAAATTGCTTCTTACAAAGAGAGTAAAACTGGAAATTAGCTGTTACTGGCAGAGCTGTTTGAAACTCTCTTTCTTATTGGTCTAACTAATTTACCAACTGGAGATGTCACCAGGCAGGCCAAAACTCCATCCCACCAAAACAGGCAGAAATTTCAGGCTGTCTTTTCAAACAGCTCTTACACTAAAAGAGCATTACCATTATTTTCACAGTATTATTCCAACCCCGTAGTGTGGAAATATATATATAAAAAAGGGAAATTCATTTTTTTGGCTCCACTGGCCCTTTAATATCCATTATCGAGAGTAGCATGCTGAGGGAGCAAGGTTTTTTAGGCGTGGAGCACAAATCTGAGACGGGAGCCAAATATATATATTTTTTGTTTTAACTAGGCAAGTCAGTTAAGAACAAATTCTTATTTACAATGGCCAACCAGGGAACTGCCTTGTTCAGGGGCAGAACAACAGATTTTTACCAGCTTGTGGATTCGATCCAACAACCTTTACAGTTACTGGCCCAACGCTCTAACCACTAGATACCTGCTGGCTACCTGCCGCCTAAACAAGTGGAGCAAGTGGACAAAACGTATGTGCTGAGCCTGCCTTTTTGACCATAAAGATTTCAAAGAGAATAAAAAACATTGAAATATAATTACAGGGGGTAGCTCAGAGCTTCTTTGTATGGGTACAAGTACATCATGCTGCAGTGGGAATGTTTGTTCAAAGGGGCCCGGTGCAAGGTTCAATACAATATCAGCTTTGTGTCATCAGACTTTTCAGCTGTAAATGACTTTCTTTAATAACAATGATTATTTCAAGGGTTACGGCTCCTTTCTTTGAATAACAGACATACACTGATACAGTTATTAAATAACACGTATGAAATATAATAAACAAAATGAAGGGGTTGTTTGATGTAACTTTTCTTGATGTTATTTAATGAATTCTGTAGATTTCTCCAAAAGCAAAACCCATTGAAATGAATCATTTAAACCTTTTAGTTTGCTCTTTCCTGTATGCCACCCGAGGTCTAGAGATCAGAGAGCGTTCTGAGGCTCAAAGGAAGTGTTTTGCAAATTAAATTATGTTTATTTTAAAATTTATTTAACTAGGCAAGTCAGTTAAGAACAATTTCTAATTTACAATGATGGCCTAGAAACAGTAGGTTAACTGCCTTGTTCAGGGGCAGAATCACAGAGTTCTGGTTGCTGGCCCAACGCTCTAACCGCTAGGCTACCTGCCGCCCCTAGGTGACGGCCCGCACTCCAATCCAAATGCATTACTTTAGCAGGCCTGCTAGAGAATACAGGGTGTACCTAACCACCACTGTGCCTATTAAAACGCATAATCAGTCACAAAAAATGTATATGAAGAGGAAACGTCTCCGAAGACGTCGCATTCAAATGACTGCTGCCCTCGGCTTTGAGTGCTTGACACAAATGGCTGTTGTAACCCAAATTACCTTAATGCCTCAGTTTTCCTTCTCTTAATGTGTGCCGGTGATGGAGGCCTTTCAAGTCGCCTTTCCACTCCAAACACACAGGGTCCAGGAGAGAAAGAGAGAGTCCGTGGGAGTGCTCTGTCTGCATCTCATCTCCTTCTACCTGGGAGAGAGATGGCTGCAGATGGGGCTGTAGAAAATGGAGAGTGGCAGGGTGAGAGGAGGGGCCGCCAGAGTAAAAACTGCTGCCTGCCGTTTCCCCGCTCCACTCCAATATCCCAGGTAGATCAGAGGAACGCCCAGGTGGGCAGGTGGGTTGGCGTAGTGGGACTCTTATCTGTTTACATCATTACACATTGTGTTGAGCTGCACGCGGATGGATGCCCTGCAGTGACAGCCAGGGAAGGGGATGCGCTTCAAAGTGTACATGGGAAGGAAGGGGAGGGAAAAAGAAAGAGGGATGAAGAGTAGGGGGAAATTCACTGATAAGAAGAAGAAAAAACTGGTGGGATTGGGAGTTTCTGGCATACTGAGGAGAGAGAGCTTTGATGTAGGTTTCACATCTCACCCTTTTTACTTATTCAAGTTCTCCCTGAGTCTTTTAGCCACCCCCTGATGTTTTACAGTTTTTCTCAATTGCTAAGACACTTTTAATGAAACTTGTTGTCCGCTGGATCTCCACCATAACCTAATTAGCACAACATAATTACTTTTTGCAAAAAAAAAGTAATTTCTCATTGCTTTCACACACATTGCAAACGATAAGCACATTTGTGCAAAGCAGTAAACACAACTCTCTACAAAATATGCAAAACTCAGTTGAATAAATCACAGCTGGTACAAATTACTCTCATGAATGTGAACCTCTTCTGCAATGTGTGCAACATTTCTTTTGCAATTGTTCAATCAGCAATCAGTCCTTATTCATGCATAAAAGAGATCACCTCTGAGTTGCTGTTTGCAAGAATGGACCAATTAAGAGGCAGAGGGCAAGGACAAGGGAGAGGTAGAGCTGCCCACAGAGGAAGATAGTTCAGCTCTCAGGTCAAATGGAGAAAGGTCAAATAAAGCCTTTTGTTTCTGGATATTCATGCCCTTGACTGCATTGGTTATCGTTGGTCAAATCATTTTAGGACAAAAGAATACAGCCCATACTGTCACGCCCTGACCTTAGTTATCTTTGTTTTCTTTATTATTTTGGTTAGGTCAGGGTGTGACAAGGGGTGGTTTGTTGCGTTTTGGTCCTGTCTAGGGTTTTTGTATGTTTATGGGATTGTTTACTAGTCTAGGTGTTTTGTATGTCTGTTTGCCTAGATTGGTTCTCAATTAGAGGAAGCTGTTTATCGTTGTCTCTGATTGGGAACCATATTTAGGCAGCCATATTCGTTGGGTAATTCGTGGGTGATTGTCTGTGATGTTGCATGTTTGCACTCAGTGGTGAATGCGGTCACGTTATTTTGTTTGTTTAGTGTACTTCGTGTTCATTCGTCTAACATTAAAAGTATGTATTCACATCCCGCTGCGCTTTGGTCTCCTCACTACGACGATAGTGACACATACTGTGATAACATGTTGACTTGCCTTTCATGGTGCATTCTATAATTATAGTATCAATAAATGGTCCAGACATATAAAAGAGGGTTAACCATGTTATCGTATATATTGACAGTTGTAGTTAGTATTTATTGGAACATTTTGTAACACTTGACGGAAATATTTTTTTTGTATGTTTGATGGAGGTAGTTGATTTTGTGTTATGTATTTAATGTTTTGAAATTCTTAATGCATTTTGCAAATGAAATGTGTCATTGTGGCCAATGGGTTTCAGTTCGGGGCTTTGTGTTAATTGTTTTGAAAAATTAATCCACCCTTCATGTTATTTGGATGGAAGAGAATCCCCTTCAGCCTTACTGCTATGAAAACCCTGGCATTGACCACAACTCTATCCTCCTGATTCCTGCTTACAAGCAAAAATGAAAGCAGGAAGAACCAGTGACTCGGTCTATAAAAAAGTGGTCAGATGAAGCAGATGCTAAACTACAGGACTGGTTTGCTATCACAGACTGGAACATGTTCCGGAATTCTTCTGATGGCATTGAGGAGTACACCACATCAGTCACTGGCTTTATCAATAGGTGCATGGAGGATGTCGTCCCCACAGGGACTGTACATACCCCAACCAGAAACCATGGATTACAGGCAACATTTGCACTGAGCTAAAGGGTTGAGCTGCCGCTTTCAAGGTGTGGAACTCTAACCCGGAAGCTTATAAGAAATACAGATATGCTCTGTGACGAACCATCAAACGGGCAATGCGTCAATACAGGGCTAAGATTGAATCATACTACACCGGGTCCGACACTCGTCTTATGTGGCTGGGCTTGCAAAATATTACAGACTACAAAGGGAAGCACAGCCATGAGCTGCCCAGTGACAAGAGCCTACCAGACGAGCTAAATCACTTCTATACTTGCTTCGAGGCAAGCAACACTGAGGCATGCATGAGAGCATCAGCTGCTCTGGATGACTGTGTGATCACGCTTTCCGTAGCCGACATGAGTAAGTCCTTAAAACAGGTCAACATTCACAAGGCTGCGGGGCCAGGACGTGTGCTCCGGGCATGTGTTGAGCAACTGGCAGGTGTCTTCACTGACATTTTCAACATTTCCCTGATTGAGTCTGTAATACCAACATGTTTCAATCAGACCACAGTAGTCCCTGTGCCCAAGAACACTAAGACAACCTGCCTAAACAACTACAGACCTGTAGCATTCACGTCCGTAGCCATTAAGTGCTTTGAAAGGCTGGTAATGACTCACATCGACACCATTATCCCAGAAACCCTAGATCCACTTTAATTTTCATACCACCCAAACAGATCCACAGATGATGCCATCTCTATTGCACTCCACACTGCCCTTTCCCACCTGGACAAAAGGAATGCTTTTCATTGACTACAGCTCAGCGATCAGCGAACACCATAGTGCCCTCAAAGCTCATCACTAAGCTAAGGATCTTTGGACTAAACACCTACCTCTGCAACTGGATCTGGGACTTCCTGACGGGCTGCCCCCAGGTGGTGAGGGTAGGTAGCAACACATTTGCCACACTGATCCTCAACACTGGAGCCCCTCAGGGGTGCGTGCTCAGTCCCCTCCTGTACTCCCTGTTCACCCACGACTGCGTGGCCAGGCACGACTCCAACACCATCATTAAGTTTGCCGTCGACACAACAGTGGTAGGCCTGATCACTGACAACGACGAGACAGCCTATAGGGAGAAGGTCAGAGACCTGGCCGTGTGGTGCCAGAATAACAACCTCTCCCTCAACGTAACCAAGACTAAGGAGATGATTGTGGACAACAGTAAAAGGTGGACCGAGCACGCCTCCATTCTCATCGACGGGGCTATAGTGGAGCAGGTTGAGAACTTCAAGTTCCTTGTTGTCCACATCACCAACAAACTAAAATGGTCCAAACACATCAAGACAGTCATGAAGAGGGCATGACAATGCCTCTTCCCCTCAGGAAACTAAAAAGATTTGGCATCGGTCCTCAGATCCTCAAAAGGTTCTACAGCTGCAACATCGAGAGCATCACTGCCTGGTACGGCAACTACTGACCGCAAGGAACTACAGAGGGTAGTATGGCCCAATAGATTACTGGGGCTAAGCTGCCTGCCATCAAGGACCGCTACACCAGGCGGTGTCAGAGGAAGGCCCTAAAAATTGTCAAAGACCACAGTCACCCCAGTCACAGACTGTCCTCTCTACTACCGCATGGCAAGCGGTACCGAAGCGCCAAGTCTAGGACCAAAAGGCTTCTTAACAGTTTTTACCCCCAAGCCATAAGACTCCTGAACAGGTAACCAAATGGCTACCAGGACTATTTGCAATGTGTTCCCCCCCCCCACCCCTCTTTTACACTGCTGTTACTCTCGGTCTATCATACAGTATATGAATAGCCACTTTAACTATACATTCATGCACATACTACCTCAATTCGCCCGATTAACCGCTGCCCCCGCACATTGGCTACCTGGACTGTCTGCTTTGTGTCCCGTTTTTTTTACTTAAAAATTGCACTGTTGGTTAGAGCCTGTAAGTAAGCATTTCACTGTAAGGTCCACACCTGATGTGTTCGGCGCACGTGACAAATACACTTTGATTTGATTTGATTGTTTAATAGGAAGTAAGAAGCAGGGAGTGAGAGAGGAGAGAGAGAGATAGATTGGACAATAGAGAGAGTAAAGAGAAAGAGAGAGAGATTGGAATAGAGAGAGAGAGATGAAGGGCGAATGAAGGTAGTTGGACAGGAACCAAATGACTGAGGCCTGACTGAGGGGGAGAAAAGCAACATTGAGGGATCAATACAGCATGTAACTTATCCTTATAGAAGACGGAGAGAAAGAGAGTTTTAGTATGGAAGAGTAGTAGGATGTTTAGAAGAAAAAGGAACATTTGTCACTCTTTTATCAGGTCGAGGTGAGTTTGAATCAGATAAAAGAGAGAGAGAGCGAGAGATACAGTGAGTGTAAGCGAGCACAAGAAAAAGCCCACAAAATCTTGTTTAATAATCCTCTGTGTGCCAGCGCTGATGATTTCATGCAGAAATTGAATGGGAATTTAATGGGAAACTGACATTGTTCTGATCATGGGAACATGTAAGGGTTACGGCTGGAGAAACAGACATCTGCTCCAATGAGACATGTCTGTTGTGTGACAGCGAGAGGGAGAGACAGCAAGCATAGTTACAGCAGCAGGGCTAGCACAGTGACAGTCCATCGCTCTCCTCCCACCACTGGCAGTCCCTCGCTCTCCTCCACACAGAGACAGAAGCACTATGGTAAAGCTCAATGCCATTTTCTCCTGTCACCATTTAATTCCCCATCTTAATATTGTCCCTCTCTGGCTTATGTTGTCATATGTGCTCGGCAGGCATCATTTCCTTCACACTAGCATTCCATCCACAACATGGGCAGCAGAGGGCTGTAATTGGAATTCCCAACCAGGGGAAGGTGTGTGCGTTGTGTTAACCTCAGTACTTCCACTACCAGCTACACATTCATAAAAGCACACTAAAATATGTGTTGAAATATATGGCAACGTGGATGAAGGCGGCCGGGCTAGTAATGAGGAGAGGGAAGGGTAGGAGTCTGGATCGGGAGATGGCAGGTCTCAGAGTTGGCCACCGCCACGGTCTCTCTCTCTCTCTCTCTCTCTCTCTCTCTCTCTCTCTCTCTCTCTCTCTCTCTCTCTCTCTCTCTCTCTCTCTGTCTCTCTCTCTCTCTCTCTCTCTCTCTCTCTCTCTCTCTCTGTCTCTCTCTCTCTCTCTCTCTCTCTCTCTCTCTCTCTCTCTCTCTCTCTCTCTCTCTCTCTCTCTCTCTCTCTCTCTCTCTCTCTCTCTCTCTCTCTCTCTCTCTCTCTCTCTCTCTCTCTCTCTCTCTGTCTCTCTCTCTCTCTCTCTCTCTCTCTCTGTCTCTCTCTCTCTCTCTCTCTCTCTCTCTCTGTCTCTCTCTCTCTCTGTCTCTCTCTCTCTCTGTCTCTCTCTCTCTCTCTCTCTCTCTCTCTCTCTCAAAGTGATCCCACTCTGACCTTGACGCCATTAACACTCTAATTTGACTGATAAAGCATCAGGTTTTTATCTTCCATATTCCTTATGGGGCCTTATATTTTCCAGCCGGGACCAACCGCAGTGCTAACACTTGATGGAAGACGAAGGAGAGGTGATAAAAAGGAGAAGCTATACATAGCAGTATATCCACCACAGACACTTGGCTGTTACAGATATCAGGATACAGTGTTGTATGTGTGTTCAGCTACAGAGCCAAAGAGCATCTTCTTCACCATAATGGGGGATGGACAGGGACAGATTAGCACCCTTGGAATCTATGGATGACCACTTCTTAACACCTCTGTCTGTGGCTAATTTAAGGTCTACATGGCTATTATATGGCAGTCCTAATGCAATGAGACGGAGATTGAAGAGAGAGAGAGAGAATTCATTTTACCAACACATCTTTTCAGAGCGGTGAGGGGAATCAGCATTAAGCGGTCACATGGCATACCGCTCAGAGAGGAAGAGAAACCCACACACCGCTCCAATGCAGCTGAGACACTGCCTAGCATCATTAGCTGGGGCTCAGAGATAGTGCATGTTTGTGTTGTGAGATGCCAGGTTTGTTAAGTCCTTCCAACCTCCAGTGACAGTTGGCAGTCTATTTCAGTGAACCCCTTCACCCACTGCTGATGAGGACTGAACCTATACTGAACATACTGTGTATTAGGTCACTGCATCATACCCACTATGCGGACAGTAGATCTGGCTATGACACCAGCATGCGTTTGTCTGTGGTGAGCCTCTAGTACCACGTTATAAAACACAGGCTGGCTGGTCAGCATGACTAAAGTCAATGTTATGTTAGACCGAAGGTCAAGCCTTGTGTACTAGAGCCATCAACAACAGAAACGGTACTGCAGGGCTCTGCTATGCATTTGTGAGAGTTAGCTTGAGTGACTTTGATTTAACATTGCTCTCCATCCACCATACAGAGTTCACATAACAGTGATTTAAGGTCATTGGTCCAGAAATGTAATGGCAAAGGGCAATATATAGATGACTATACTCCCAGTGGTCACACAGGTCATGGCTTACAGAACAGCAAACACATCTAAAAGAACATTGAAATAGTATTTTGGTCATGTCCAAACCACGGTCGTCATAGCAAATCAACTAGCCACGAGGGTTCCTTCTTGAATCTCAGACCAAAGGAAGATATTCAACCACTCTTGCAGGACAATGGAAGTAGACTTAAGCTTCTTTATTATTCAAATGCTTGAAGTGCCTCTCCTCCAGTACCAGTCCATTGCTGCCACATCCAAATGGGAAAGGTCCAAATGACCCAGTTCTATCCAGGATGTGCCAGCCTGTTGAAGCAGCTAGTTCAGCTGTAGAGTGTCTCCAGTAACAGGCGTCTTACGTCGCACAGCAGCCTCACAGCAAATAACCCCATGATAAATGGAGAGAGCCAATGTGAGATGACATCTGTTTCATTACTGGGGGCCCTCAATGGGGTTTCTGCTGTGAGAGGAGGTGAAAGAAGGTCACCAGGAGAGAAGAAGATGCTGAGTACAATCTCTCCTTCTTTTTCTTTCCATATCCACCTATCTCTCCCTCCCTCCCTCCCTCCCTCCCTCCCTCCCTCCCTCCCTCCCTCCCTCCCTCCCTCCCCCTCCCTCCCTCCCTCCCTCCCTCCCTCCCTCCCTCCCTCCCTCCCTCCCTCCCTCCCTCCCTCCCTCCCCCTCCCTCCCCCTCCCTCCCTCCCTCCCTCCCTCCCTCCCTCTCTCTCTTTTTGCTCTATTTCCACCTTCCTTCCTTCCTTCACTTTCTTTCTCTCTCTTTTCCCCCCTCCTCTCTTTCCCTCTCTCATTCCACCTTTCTCTCTCTTTCCACCTCTCTCTCTCTTTCCACCTCTATCACTTGTTCCACCTCTCTCTTTTTCCACCTCTTTCTCTCTCTCTCTCTTTCCACCTCTCTCTCTCTCTCTCTCTCTCTCTCTCTCTCTCTCTCTCTCTCTCTCTCTCCCCCTCCCTCCCTCCCTCCCTCCCTGGACCAGGGCTATTGATCAGCATCTACTGTTTGACAGCACAGTCAGGCTATTAAGATGTGTGGGTGTAAACAGCAGTGGTAGTAGTAAACATAACTATCCCAGTCATCACCATGGAATACACATCACTAACCTCCCGGGAGGACAGCACTAATGGCAGCCCATGCAACAGTCAAGCAAAGTGGTCATCACAGCTGCCGGAGGCACACTAGACAATCACACACATGGGGAAACATGTGTGCACGCATAAACACAAACACACACACACACACACACACATACAAATACAGGCATGCATGCACACACACCCAGACCCTCACCTACACAGACAGACACAATAATACACACACACAAACACACACTCACTACAAAACACATACAAAGGTACCAATAACGTCATGTAATGAGAGAATCTTGACATGAAGTACACACACCATGCATCCATTATTATCCACTGAATCAAAAATACCCCTTGAATCACAAACAACCTTTTCTCCCTCTCCCTGGGCTGTAGGCAATGTGTGTTTGGTGATTGAAACGGCCCTTTGAAAGGAAGTGACTGACTGACAGCTCCTCCCCTTCAGGCAACTGTTCCACTTCCTCCTGCTAAGGCCAGCTTCTTCAGGCAGACGTTTGCATCCTGTAGCTCCAACTCCAAAAAGTTCTGGGACACTGTGAAGTCCATGGAGAACAAGAGCACCTCCTCCCAGCTGCCCACTGCACTGAGGCTAGGTAACACGGTCACCACCGATAAATCCATGATCATCGAAAACTTCAACAAGCATTTCTCAACAGCTGGCCATGCCTTCCGCCTGGCTACTCCAACCTCAGCCAACAGCTCCGCCCCCCCCCCCGCAGCTACTCGCCCAAGCCTCTCCAGGTTCTCCTTTACCCAAATCCAGATAGCAGATGTTCTGAAAGAGCTGCAAAGCCTGGACCCGTACAAATCAGCTGGGCTTGACAATCTGGACCCTCTATTTCTGAAACTATCCGCCGCCATTGTCGCAACCCCTATTACCAGCCTGTTCAACCTCTCTTTCATATCGTCTGAGATCCCCAAGGATTGGAAAGCTGCCGCAGTCATCCCCCTCTTCAAAGGGGGAGACACCCCAAACTGTTACAGACCTATATCCATCCTGCCCTGCCTATCTAAGGTCTTCGAAAGCCAAGTCAACAAACAGGTCACTGACCTGGGTTTCCGAGCCGGTCACTGGTGCACCTCAGCCACGCTCAAGGTACTAAACGATATCATAACCGCCATCGATAAAAGACAGTACTGTGCAGCCGTCTTCATCGACCTTGCCAAGGCGTTCGACTCTGTCAATCACCATATTCTTATCGGCAGACTCAGTAGCCTCTGTTTTTCGGATGACTGCCTTGCCTGGTTCACCAATTACTTTGCAGACAGAGTTCAGTGTGTCAAATCGGAGGGCATGTTGTCCGGTCCTCTGGCAGTCTCTATGGGGGTGCCACAGGGTTCAATCCTCGGGCCGACTCTTTTCTCTGTATATATCAATGATGTTGCTCTTGCTGCGGGCGATTCCCTGATCCACCTCTACGCAGACGACACCATTCTATATACTTCTGGCCTGTCCTTGGACACTGTGCTATCTAACCTCCAAACGAGCTTCAATGCCATACAACACTCCTTCCGTGGCCTCCAACTGCTCTTAAACGCTAGTAAAACCAAATGCATGCTTTTCAACCGTTCGCTGCCTGCACCCGCACGCCTGACCAGCATCACCACCCTGGATGGTTCCGACCTTGAATATGTGGACATCTATAAGTACCTAGGTGTCTGGCTAGACTGTAAACTCTCCTTCCAGACTCATATCAAACATCTCCAATCGAAAATCAAATCAAGAATCGGCTTTCTATTCCGCAACAAAGCCTCCTTCACTCACGCCGCCAAACTTACCCTAGTAAAACTGACTATCCTACCGATCCTCGACTTTGGCGATGTCATCTACAAAATTGCTTCCAACACTCTACTCAGCAAACTGGATGCAGTTTATCACAGTGCCATCCGTTTTGTCACTAAAGCACCTTATACCATCCACCACTGCGACTTGTATGCTCTAGTCGGCTGGCCCTCGCTACATATTCGTCGCCAGACCCACTGGCTCCAGGTCATCTACAAGTCCATGCTAGGTAAAGCTCCGCCTTATCTCAGTTCACTGGTCACGATGGCAACACCCGTCCGTAGCACGCGCTCCAGCAGGTGTATCTCACTGATCATCCCTAAAGCCAACACCTCATTTGGCCGCCTTTCGTTCCAGTTCTCTGCTGCCTGTGACTGGAACGAATTGCAAAAATCGCTGAAGTTGGAGACTTTTATCTCCCTCACCAACTTCAAACATCTGCTGTCTGAGCAGTTAACCGATCGCTGCAGCTGTACATAGTCTATCGGTAAATAGCCCACCCATTTTTACCTATCTCATCCCCATACTGTTTTTATTTATTTACTTTTCTGCTCTTTTGCACACCAATATCTCTACCTGTACATGACCATCTGATCATTTATCACTCCAGTGTTATTAATCTGCAAAATTGTAATTATTCGCCTACCTCCTCATGCCTTTTGCACACAATGTATATAGACTCCCCTTTTTTTTCTACTGTGTTATTGACTTGTTAATTGTTTACTCCATGTGTAACTCTGTGTTGTCTGTTCACACTGCTATGCTTTATCTTGGCCAGGTCGCAGTTGCAAATGAGAACTTGTTCTCAACTAGCCTACCTGGTTAAATAAAGGTGAAAAAAATAATAATAATAAATAAATAAAATAGTATGTCTCAAATGCCCCCCTATTCCTTATATAGTGCACTACATGGCCCCCTAGTCAAAAGTAGTGAACTATCACAGGAGTAGGGTGCCATTTGGGACGCTGTCCTTCTCTGAGGAGGAGAGAGGGCGGGCAAACCCATTAACAAGGCTTAGCACATGTATGAAATCCCAGTTAATGTGTGAGTGAAGGGAACGGGGGGGGTCTTTCTTCCTCCCTTCCCCCTTCGAGACTGACGATGACACGACGGCTGGGAGGGACCACCTGGGTAAGGGGACGAAAGGAGGTGAGGAAAATGTTCCCTTTTCAGTGGCGGCGGCATCTCGTGGTTTTGGCTGTCAGGATCAGGGAATGAAAATGCCACAGCAGGTCACTCTGGTGGGATAGAGGAGTCATTCTTGACTCTCTGTTCTGAATCATGATGTTCTCGTTAAGAGACAAGATAGAAAGTAATATCTCTTTAACCCAGTGTGTGATTCATCAGAGGATTGCCACACACACACACACACACACACACACACACACACACACACACACACACACACACACACACACACACACACACACACACACACACAGTAGGAGACCCAGCAGAAGTGTAAAGAGAGCAATAAAAAGGGCAGTGTGAGCCAGCAACATGCCACGCCAGGCCCTCTGTCATCTGTCATCTGTCATCTGTCCATATGGAGAGACAGTTGCTGCTTGTTTTTTCTCTCTTCACCCAGGTCCACGTTAGCATTAGCAAAATGCCACGAAAACAAATACTGACTCATCATTGCACAGCGCTAGGGCTCACAGATGCAGCGCTGGGAGAGCCAGCTGGAGGGAAGGCAGAGGAAACAATGTGGTAGGAGGAGGAGGAGAACAAATGTGGCACCGTTCCTTGTCTTGGACACCAGAGTGTGTTTTGCCATGATGCTGGTGTGGTCAGTTTGTCGGTCATCAGATGGATACATAGTCAGACATCTTTTTGTCTGTCACTCTGTTACCAACCCTGTGTCTAGCCCTATATGTGCTAATGACCTACACCTGAACAGACAGATGTCCTGGGGCCACAGACAGCATCTGACACACTATGGAATGTATGTGTGAGCGTGTGTGGGCGTAAGTGTGTAAGTGTGTGTGGACGTACGTGCATGCATGTCTGTCTGTCAAGCAAAAGATACACCCTAGATTAAAAAAGAATTGGTAACAGTCAAACCGACCTCCTGCTGCCAGCACTGCAACAAATGACCATGAACAAGTAGATATTGTAGGATTCTTAGAATTCAATGGCTTTTGATTAAGGATGGTCATATTCTCTCACTAAAGCCTGTCATGGAAATTCTTATCAATAATGAGGAGAGACAAGGTCAATTACCAATCAGGATATTGCTTTATTCAAAACTTAGCGAAAGGGAGCATAGAGAAATAACGATGGCTGGTCGACCCCAAAAGGTGATTGTTGGGTTGAGAGCCCCGACACAAAGCATACAAAGATATTTCATAGCGAAGATACACCCCCTTAATCTACATGACAAACAACAGATGTGTGGAATGGATCACAAGGTGAGACTTCCTATGAAAGATATTAGTCATTCACAGCAGGCAATATCTGCTGTAAAGACTATTCTCATTGTGTGAAAAACAGGGTCTGGCCCCCAAAACAAGGTTCCTCTCATTATTATCCAAGGTACCTCTGGCACACAAACACCAACTCTTTCTATGGAATGCGGGCACCAAAAAAGGACAAGACCATCATAAGTCAGTTGTTAGAGTTCAATCTCAGAAACTCCTCTCAGTTCACACAGACACAATAGAGTTCTAAGAACACTATTCTATTCCATAAAACAACCATTTGATGCAATAACATTATAACATAATCTTGTAATTTTGCTCTCACAAGCCTCCAGACTCTGATTGGCTGGCCGTGGTCCTAGCCTCCCCAGCTTTGCCGGCAGTGTGCCCAGACAGGTGGACCGAGGACTGATTGGATGCTGGTGCCCGGTGCCACAGAAGGGGTCTGGCTTGGTCGGGCCTGGACAGGCATGTGTCTGTGCCTGGCAGGACTCCATTCCCAGACTCCCCTCTGACTCTAGACAGACAGCCACTCCTCCTAGCCAGGGATCAGACTAGTCTCCATGGGCACACATCAAACAGACCTCCACTGTCTCTTCTCTACTGGCACACACGCCTGTTTACCAACAGTGAAGGGATACAGGAAACTCACTCTACAGAGGACAGATCGCTAATGAGGGTTGGGAGTCTACAGATGTAGGATCTTCATTCGAGCCAGTTTGCTTCAGCAGGAAAATATTTCTGCAGCAACAGGAAATGTGAATTATTATGTGGATTATAATTCGTTAATATTTTTGTAGGGGTTGATACATTTTTCGTTAAGGCAAATCAAGTCTGACATTTCAAAGTGAAAATCACAACAACAAAAATACACTACAAGCTGCAGGAAAATACGGAGCAACAAAAGAGTTACCAAATTAAGATCCAATATCTGTAACTCCCACATCCTGGACTTAATACTGTGAGTCAATCACTGACTTCCATTCTCTTCTCCTATTCATCATCATCATACCAAGGATCTCTTTGAAAATGCCTCTTCAGCACCATGCAGTGCTAGTATGTGATGAGATGATAGCAGATGTCAGCACAAGGTTTTGCATGCTTGCAACAGGTGTTTAGGTTTGTGGGTGTCAATACATTTGAGGGACTAAAAACCTGCAAACTGTTCAATAAAATACACAAGAACACAAGTGGTTACAATACAAACATCACACACTAATCGACAATCCCCAACTCCTCAGTCAGTGTTTTCCTCAGTGAAGATACTGAATTCCCCCCCACACACAACAAGCTGTCTTCACGCCAAACTCTTCTCACTACCAGCCCCATTTGCATGGAGAGTCCGCTGCAAACAACACTTCCAGTCACTGTCAGGGCTGCAGAGTCTCTGGCAACGTTTAAGGCACAGCTAAAGACTGAGTTGTTCAGAAAAGCTTTCAAGGACCTACTGTATGTTAATTCTGTCTTCCTGTCCACCAGATCTGCTTACAATGTTCTGTGTTTAAGATGGATCTTTTTATTATATATTTTTTTCCTTGAGGGTGAGAAAAGCACTGTACAAATTAAATGTATTATTATTATTATTATTGTTTCTCAAATGTCTGCAGAGCCACTCCCATGGCGTTTGGCCAAAAAAAAAAATGGTGTGTTTGGTGCATTTTGTCTTGGAGGACAGCTCATAATAATGGCTGGAACGGAGCGAATGTAATGGACTCAAACCATGTGTTTGATGTATTTGATACCATTCCACTAATTCCACTCCAGCCATTACCACGAGCCCGTCCTCCCCAATTCAGGTCCTACCAAACTCCTGTGTTTGAAACGTATATCTACAATAAAGATATGAGATAAAATGATCAAGTGATACTACTGTCAGATTTGCTGAGGATATATGAGCTCAGTGGGAGAGATGCAGACGCTGCTACATGGCTGCTTTGAAGAAGAGGGTTCCGTAGCAGTGCTTCCTCTCACCATATGCTCCCACAGTTCCTCCTCAACATCCTGCAGGAGTCAGTACAGCCTTCCAAGACATCAGAGGAGGCTGTCATAGCCACGAGTCACACGTTAACACAGAAGAAACAGAAGGGCTAGTGAACGTATTTGTTTGGGAGAGGGTAGTGTAATGCAGACAGAACTCCTTACTTCCCAGTTTTCATGTCAGTGTGTGTGTGTGTGTGTGTGTGTGTGTGTGTGTGTGTGTGTGTGTGTGTGTTTGTGTGTGTGTGTGTGTGTGTGTGTGTGTGTGTTGTTGGGGGGGGGGTGAATGTGTGTGTGACTGTGTGTATAAAGACCTGTGGGTGATCATAGAGTCAGTGCAGATAGTCCGTGGGAGAAGGTGGGAAGCTGTTGTTAGCTGTTCAGCAGTCTTATGGCTTGGGGAAAGAAGCTGTCTCGGAGCCTGTTGGTCCGAGACCCGATGCTCCGGTACCGCCTGCCGGAGGGAAACAGAGAGAACAGTCCATGGAGTCTAGGGCATTGCGGTCGAGGGTGGTGCAGTTGTCATACCAGGCGGTGATACAACCAGTCAAATCAAATCAAATCAAATGTATTTATATAGCCCTTCGTACATCAGCTGATGTCTCAAAGTGCTGTACAGAAACCCAGCCTAAAACCCCAAACAGCAAGCAATGCAGGTGTAGAAGCACGGTGGCTAGGAAAAACTCCCTAGAAAGGCCAAAACCTAGGAAGAAACCTAGAGAGGAACCAGGCTATGTGGGGTGGCCAGTCCTCTTCTGGCTGTGCCGGGTGGAGATTATAACAGAACATGGCCAAGATGGAAGGAGAGGGGGGGTGGGGGGGGGGATAGAGAGGGAGAGAAAGAGAGGGCAAGAGGGATTGAAGAGAAAGAGAAATTGTGAGAGAGGAATAAGGGAACGAGGGAGGGGTGAGTTAAGAATAATTTTCAGCGACCAGGGATATGAATGTACATTTGTGTCTCTCCCAGGAACTTGGAAAGTTTGGTGCGTGACCTGCTTTTAACAACGTCCACATCGTTCGTCTATTCAGTATCGATCTCTTCAGAGTGGATTGTGTTTCATATGTAAAGATTAAGCGGTGGAGCAACAAAAGCCACCTACCTGGAGGAGTCAATGATCCAAACAGCAGTTTAAAAGAAGCCATGTTAGTATGACGTCAACTCTACATGCATCAGCTTAATTGGCCATTATTGAAAACCTGTGAGAGAAAGGGGGATTTCGTCTCCCAGGAGTCGGCCGGGGAAACGATTACCTCCACGAGGCTTCGGAATAGGAGGGCTGATATTCATGGTGTGACGTCAGCGAGGAACCCTGGGGATTCGCGGTACGGCCGGGTCACCAGGGAACTGGCTCCCAGGTTTGGTGCAATGCTTTATGGGTGCCCAGGGAAATCATGGATGGAATACGGAACGCTGCAGTGTTTCGAGGTGCCTCCCGATGGCTGGGAACGTTCCACCCACACATTAAGGAGAGGGGGACCAGTGCTGCGGTCATGAAGAGTGGCATTCAGACATACATGTGTGAGGAATGTCTCCGTCACAAACAGAGAAATAGAGGAAATGGAAATAGTGATGAAAGTGCTGTGGGTTGCAATCCACAGCAACATTTCTCACAGGGCAAAATACTTAACAAGTGTTTTTTGTCGCCAACAACACTGTATCTGTATCTGCTGTATGTGCAGAGCCAGACTGGATGGATGATTGGAGGAATAGATGGATGGATGGAGAGAGTGTGGGCTCAGATAAAGGGCATGCAGGTGGCAGCTCGTTGAGAGCTGCTGAGATGAAAGCAGGAGAACACCACTGATCCTCAGTGAACTGTTGGAAGAGATAGCTAGATCGCTTCTCTTCTCTCTCTTCTTCTGTGCCTTCCAGCTGGTGATGCATCATCAGGGCCAACCCTGAGAGCGCTCACAGAGGATCACAGCGGCCCGCGCCCACTAAGCACGGCCAGAGACACAGCGAGGGGTGACGGGTGGAGCGGGGGAGAGAGAGGAGAGGTGGAAAAAAGGGAGGGAAAGAAAGTAGGAGAGGAAGAAAGGGATAGAAAATAGAAATAGAGGTGAGAAAAGAGAGAGAGAAATCAAAGTGACCCCTTACGTAACTACATCTACCGCGTTGAATATTTAGGGCTGTTGGCCGTGTTATGAGTAAGATAACAGCTGTGTATAAACGATGACATTGTTTTGTGCCCACCCTGCTGTAGTGTTGCGTAACACCCAGAGCACCTAAGGGGCCCCTCCCCTCCCTACGTGTTGCTATGGCGAGAGCCCCTCCCTTAACTCACTCTGATGCACCTTACCTTCAATAATATGCATACATTAGCATATCCAATTCCATTGTCTGGCGTAATCCAATACGGATGACTGATGGCCGCCTCACTGTGGGTTATTGGTTGGCTTCCATCAAGAATGTATGAATGTAAGGTGTGCTACATTTGCATAGCTAATGAGCCGCGGGGCAGCCTGCCGTTGCAGGTAGTTCAGATGCTGTTGATGAGAGAGAATGTTGTAACTTCTTCCCTGGGCTACAGCTGTTCACTGAGCTCTCTCTCTCTCTCTCTCTCTCTCTCTCTCTGCATGCTGGGAGTGTTGGTGCATGCTGGGAATTGTATGAGCGAGTGCAAGTGCTGTCTGGAGTTAGATCGCCTGTGTTATCTTTTTGTTTTATTTTCTTGGTGTTTTAGCTTTTCTATGCATGATTACGTTTTTTTCAGTGGTAGAATTAGGTGTATTGTATTTATTGTTTGAATTGCCCTGGTTTTGGTGGGGATGGGGATCCACATGGGGATGCTACTGTCACTGCGGAGGAGTTTCTGGTCGCCGTAGGAGAGAAGGTAGGCTTTGGAAATGTTACTTAAACGTCTTGGATGAACAAAGCGGTGGTGGCTTTTCTTAAAGAAGAGCGTCTTGTCGATCGAATGGTTAAGCATGGCGTACTTCTTAAAGGAATGTTTATTCAAGTTTCACCACTTTTTTCTCCGTCAACAAGGGTTACGATTTCGAACGTACCGCCTTTTATTCCCAATGAGCTATTGGAGCGCGAGTTATTGCAGTTTGGGAAGTTTGGGAAGTTTGCAAGTTCAAATAAAATTGTCCCTCTGGGTTGCAAACCCCCTGGCTCTGAAACAGGTCATGTCGTTTCAGCGACAGGTGTTTATGTTTGTAGACTCACCAGAGCAGACTTTGGAGTTATCGTTTAAAGTCAAGTATGTTAACAGACTGTATGGCTAATGCTAGTACGGGTAGTCAACAGTGTTTTGAGTGTGGGGATGTTGGCCATAAGCGACATATTAAATTAAAACATTGATGTTTATCATGCCTCACAGGGTGCTTTTTTCTCTTTGTCTGGTTTCTTTGTGGTTTCTTCTGTTTTTCCTTTCTCTTTTCTATGTGGAGGTACTAAGGGTAGGCTCTCTCAATATTAATGGGGGAAGGGACAGGAATAAGACGGCTTGGGTATTAGAAGTAATAAAACAGACAAGGCTTAATGTAGTTTTTCTACAGGAGACACATAGTGATGAGGAAAATGAGGTTGACTTGGGTATGTGGTGGGAGGGGCAGCATGTACTCATGGTGCTAATTTCAGTGCTGGGGTGGCAATATTGTTTTCCTCAGGTTTAGGGGGGACTGTGGTATCTACAACAGAGAATGTCAAGGGTTGTGTTTTAATTTGTATTATTTGTATGTTAATGCTACTCATAAAGGTACAGAGCGTATTGCTGTATTTGATCAAATAAAGGAAACCTTAAGACAGTGACCAAGAGGGGTGTATGGTTTTAGGGAGGGACTGGAACTGGACAGTGGATTTTACTGTTGATCGCACTGCTGAAGAACCTCACCTGCGGTCAGCCACTTTTCTGTCTGGTCTATTAACTGAGTTTGAGCTTTCTGATGTGTGGAGAGTAAGGAATGCAAAAGTTAGGCAGTACACATGGCTAAAGGTTAATGAAGGTCGTGTCAGTGCAGCACGGTTAGACAGGTTGTATGTATCTGAGCAATACTGTAGTAGGGTTGGAAGGTGTGCCATTACTCCTGTGGGTTTCTCTGATCACCATATCGTTACTGTTGATGTTCACTTGTCCTGTCCACGAAGGTCATCACCGTATTGGTATTTGAATGTGAAGTTATTACATGACGCCATGTTTTGTGAAATGTTTTTGTTGTTTTGCATAAAAATGGAGGGTTATTAAATTGAACATTTGAATCCTTGAGACAAGGGTGGGAGGTTGGGAAGGCCCAAATACGTGTGTTTTGTCAAAGGTATACTGCTCTGTCTAGTATTGAAGTTAAAGAGTCTATCATGGCCCTTGAACAGGACATCAAATCTCACTCAAAATGACCCCGGGTTAGCCATGAACTTATAGGACAAGAGACATGAATTGAGGTCGTTTTTACATAAAAGATAGAAGGGTGCCTTGATTAGGTCTCGCTTTGCTACCCTCAAGGATATGGATGCTCCTAGCGTGTTTTTTTTTACCCAGGGCATTTGACATTGCAACGCAAACAGATGGTCTGCCTTCGTCTCCCTGATGGCAAGGTGACCACGGATGACGGTGAGATCTACCTTGCCCTCTATAAGGTGGAGGATTGTGATCCTCTGTGTGCTGAATAGTTGTTACATGGACTTCCTCAATTGGGCCCTGAGCAAGGAGCTGCATTGGACTCTGTTATTACTCTTAAGGAGCTGTCCACGGCAGTTAGGCAGTTCTCATCAGGCCGAGCATCGATGGTTTACCATCTGATTTCTATTGCGGGGGATTGTTATGAAGTGGTGTGTGAATCTTTTCATAACGGTTCTCTGCCTGTACCCTGTCAACGTGCTGTGTTTCCATTGTTGCCAAAAAAGGGGGATTTGGCTCTTGAAAAAACTGCCAACCTGTTGCATTGCTGTGTGCAGAATATAAAATGATATCTAAGTGTCTTTCAAACTGGTTGAAATAATATCTGGGGCTGTTGGTCCACAAGGACCAGTCTTACTTACTGTTTCCCTGACCGCTCTATTGTTGATAACTTGTTTCTAATATGTGCCATTTATGTGACTGATACTTCCAACTCTGATCGGTGGACGGAGGGTCTGGATTATGTGTTCCCTGCACTGGATGTTAGTGCTGCGGCCGGGGCATTAGAGGAGGACGGAGGGCCTGGATTATGTGTTCCCTGCGCTGAATGTTAGTGCTGCGGCAGGGGCATTAGAGGAGGACGGAGGGTCTGGATTATGTGTTCCCTGCGCTGAATGTTAGTGCTGCGACAGGGGCATTAGAGGAGGACGGAGGGTCTGGATTATGTGTTCTCTGCGCTGAATGTTAGTGCTGCGACAGGGGCATTAGAGGTGGAAGTAGGATTGCTGCTTTTGATACCCCGGAGCTGGGGGAGTTCAAGACTGTGGGAAAGGCCATGTACATAATATGTGTAAAAGTGTTCAGTGATTCTTCCCTGGAAGGGGTAAAATCAACTAGGTGGGCAGATGTATTTTGACCAGGTGCCACCCTGTTGGCATTCTTCATATAAACTGCCTATTGATAAGAGGACAGTTGACCACCAATATGCATCTGATACATCCTACTGTTGGGGAGGGTAGCCAGTTTTTTAAAAGAGCCAAATCACCCTTTTTCACACACCACTTTAATAACCCCATAACTGATTTTATACCATAACTGATATACTACTCATTCGTGGAAATGTACACACATATTACAACTGATCTACAGTGACGAAATGGTTAACTAAAGTTCAAAAACAATATTCAAGTGCATATAACCTTGTTCAAGACAAAGGAGAGGAGGTGGAAGATTTAGCGAGGGAGATTAAAATCTCTGAGGCACTGAAAGAAAATGGTCACTTTACCAGTCAATGTAAGCAGACTGACAGTCTTTATCATTTCTGTTCTTATTTACAGTGGTACTGACATTTTATCTCTGTTCTCAGTGGCCAGACATAGTCAGTCCCCCTCCGTGACCTTGTGGCCAGACACAGTCAGTCCCCCTCTGTGACCTTGTGGCCAGACACAGTCAGTCCCCCTCTGTGACCTTGTGGCCAGACATAGTCAGTCCCCCTCCGTGACCTTGTGGCTAGGAACAATCAGTCCCCCTCTGTGACCTTGTGGCCAGGCATAGTCAGTCCCCCTCTGTGACCTTGTGGCCAGGCATAGTCAGTCCCCCTCTGTGACCTTGTGGCCAGGCACAGTCAGTCCCCCTCTGTGACCTTGTGGCCAGGCACAGTCAGTCCCCCTCTGTGACCTTGTGGCCAGACACAGTCAGTCCCCCTCTGTGACCTTGTGGCCAGACATAGTCAGTCCCACTCTGTGACCTTGTGGCCAGGCATAGTCAGTCCCCCTCTGTGACCTTGTGGCCAGACATAGTCAGTCCCACTCTGTGACCTTGTGGCCAGACATAGTCAGTCCCCCTCCGTGACCTTGTGGCCAGACATAGTCAGTCCCCCTCTGTGACCTTGTGGCCAGGCAACGTCAGTCCCCCTCCGTGACCTTGTGGCCAGGCAACGTCAGTCCCCCTCCGTGACCTTGTGGCCAGGCAACGTCAGTCCCCCTCCGTGACCTTGTGGCCAGGCAACGTCAGTCCCCCTCCGTGACCTTGTATCACCATGTAAACCCCTTCACTTTATCTCCGATCCTCGCTGAGTACAAATCAACGTTCTGTTCAGAGGAGTTGTCCTATTCTAGTGTTGCATGAAAAAACATGACGCTGTCCTCAAATGCTCCCATTTTTGTAAGCAGAACTGTAAGCAGAACTGTAAGCAGAAGTTGACTAACTTGAATACTTTCCTCATGTTCTGATGTTTTTGATTCAAAGAGAGGGATCGTATAAGGGCAAGAAGGAGGATGGAGATGAGATGAGTATCTGGTATTGTGCGATTCAGTCTATTATCATGAGCTCTAATTACTAAACAAGAGCTGTTGACACGTCGATGCACAGAGCTGACGAACACAAGAGGTGCGACGCCTCGGGAGACCAGGACAGAACCGTAAATGAGGTATGTGGGTGGTGAGATATTCTAACGACTGGGAAGATGATTTCACATTTCACTCTCATCTGCTTATCTGCCGAGATCCACACTTTAAAAGAGTGGGCGTAGTGAGGAAGCATTATTCTCATAATGCATGTCTGACTTTTATATAAGAGCTCATAAGAGCTTATGAATATCAGAAGATGGATGCCTGCTCGTGTGATCACAGTACAAGGACAGCAGCAGTCTTTTTTTTCTCTCTCGGCTCTGTTGTTGCAGACAATCACTTCTGATCTGAGCCCCCTGGTGCCTGGTGGAAATGAATCTCCCTGAAGGGAAAGAGAGGCTTGTTTTGGGGATGGAGGAGGGCAGGGGAGGGAAGAGAGAGTGAATCTGTCAGGTTGGAAAAGAGGAGATGAGAGGGGAAGAGAGGAGAAGAGGAGAAGATAAAAGGGAGGGATGAGGAAGAGGTCTGCCTGTGAGTTGACAGAAGGAAATCCCTCCTCATGACAAGGACAGAGGCCCCTTATCATGGAGGGGCTACTTTCTGCCAGGGCCAAAGAGGGCTTATTGCTTTGGAGTTGGTTTTCAGCAGATAAAAAAAGACCAACGACCCACACCGTGGAACACAGTGATGCTGATATGGAGTTGTTGTGGGCAGTCACTCCCTTCCATTTCGCTGGAGCTTGAGCATTTATTCTCAGCCATAAACAACATATACTGTACACTAGGTTAGATACAGCATGAATGGTGGTGACTAAGAGTAAGCGTGATCATCACTGATCCTCTGTCGCACTTCTGCTGGTAACACACACACACACACACACACACACACACACACACACACACACACACACACACACACACACACACACACACACACACACACACACACACACACACACACACACACACACACACACACACAGAGAGAGAGAGACACACACACTCTGAAAGAGTGCTTCTGAAGATAAAGGCCTGAAGAACTCTACACTACAGTGATCATCAGTATTCTGTGCAGGTAGGCTTTGTACACTGAACTGAAAGACAGACAGTTGGCGAGTGTCTAATCTGCTGTGAAAGCTGCCTGCTACGAAGGAAACATCTCAGGCGTTCAGCTGACTGCCTTCTGCTCCCTGCTAAAGTCAATCTCCCACTTGACTTCCCCTGCCTCTGCCGCTCCTCCCCTTCCCCCCATCCTCACAGAGGATACCACACAGAGGATAGCCAGCCAGCTAGCTGCCTCATGCCAGTGGGGCTGCCAGTAAAGGGAGCAGGTGGTTGAGGGTGGTGTTGGTAGTGGAGGATGGTTGGGAGGGTGAGTGATTGAGTAGGGGCTTTGGGTCCTTCGCTGATGGATGATGCCCTATGTCAGGCTTCTGTGAGCTTGCGATTGATCAAGCCGTGGAGGGCACAAGGCTTCCATTAAGAACAATAGCACAGGGAGACTGGGGGAGTGCCCTCCCTCAGGACATCTGTGGTGACATTTACACTCCGTGGACAGATCATTTCCATGCTTTCATTTAGCTGGAAGAAGCAATTACTTCTGAACAATGGAAGTTTTGTCCTTGTTCCACACAGCGTAGGTTACTGCACTCACATAGGGTGATGTTTTTGACGGTACTATAAAAGTTGAGCCCATTACAACTTTCTATTAAGGAATCTCTCATTTTAGTCAAGTTTGACAATTGGGTACTTTTCCCACCACTGGTAATACGGTGTGTAACCAGAGGTGGAACAAGTACCCTATTGTCATACTTTAGTAAGAGTTTAGATTAATAGAAAGTTACAACTAAAAGTGAAAATCACCCAGTAAAATACTACTTAAGTAAAAGTCTAAACCTATTTTTGTTTTAAATATACAGTTGAAGTTGGAAGTTTGCATACACCTTAGCAGAATACATTTAAACTCAGTTTTTCACAATTCCTGACATTTAATCAGAGTAAAAATTCCCTGTTTTAGGTCAGTTAAGATCACCACTTTATTTTAAGAATGTGAAAAGTCAGAATAATAGTAGAGAGAATTATTTATTTCAACTTTTATTTCTTTCATCACATTCCCAGTGGGTCAGAAGTTTACATACACTCAATTAGTATTTGGTAGCATTGCCTTTAAATTGTTTAACTTGGGTCAAATGTTTCGGGTAGCCTTCCACAAGCGTTCCACAATAAGTTGGGTGAATTTTGGCCCATTCCTCCTGACAGAGCTGGTGTAACTGAGTCAGGTTTGTAGGCCTCCTTGCTCGCACACACTTTTTCAGTTCTGCCCACACATTTTCTATAGGTTTGAGGTCAGGGCTTTGTGATGGCCACTCCAATACCTTGACTTTGTTGTCCTTAAGCCATTTTGCCACAACTTTGGAAGTATGCTTGGGGTCATTGTCCATTTGGAAGACCCATTTACGACCAAGCTTTAACATTCTGACTGATGTCTTGAGATGTTGCTTCAATATATCCACATAATTTTCCTACCTCATGATATCATCTATTTTGTGAAGTGCACCAGTCCCTCCCGCAGCAATGCACCCCCACAACATGATGCTGCCACCCCGATGCTTCACGGTTGGGATGGTGTTCTTCGGCTTGCAGGCCTCTCCCTTTTTCCTCCAAACATAACGATGGTCATTATGGCCAAACAGTTCTATTTTTGCTTCATCAGACCAGAGGACATTTCTCCAAAGAGTACGATCTTTGTCCCCATGTGCTGTTGCAAACCGTAGTCTGGCTTTTTTATGGTAGTTTTGGAGCAGTGACTTCTTCCTTGCTGAGCGGCCTTTCAGGTTATGTCGATATAGGACTCATTTTACTGTGGATATGCATCATTTTGTACCTGTTTCCTCCAGCATTTTCACAAGGTCCTTTGCTGTTGTTCTGGGATTGATTTGCACTTTTCAAACCAAAGTACGTTCATCTCTAGGAGACAGAACGCGTCTCCTTCCTGAGCGGTATGACGGATGCGTGGTCCCATGGTGTTTATACAAAATATTAATAGTAAAGTAAAGTACAGATACCCCCAAAAATGACTTAAGTAGTATTTTTACTTAAGTACTTTACACCGATGTGTACTATTTCACAAACTCAGAGTGGCGTGTACTCAAAATTGTACCACGGGTGGGTCTAATTCTGAATGCTGATTGGTTAAAACTACATTCCAGCCGATGTCTATTCCACAAGTTCAAACATAGGTTCCGAATACTATTCTTAAATGACACCAGCATGGATCATCACCGCCCTTGTATGGAGGTTGAATAAATGACAGCTTTTGGAATAAATTCAGCAACAAATACATGTAATAGGCAACTACAGTCCCATACAGTATGAATATGCAATTGTCATTAAATTACTTTGTTCACACCTGGCTGAAAACTTCCAGCGCTTTACAGTAGTTCCGTAACAGCACTGCAGAATGAATATCATAATCCCCACTCTCTAAGGCAAGTGATCCATTAAATGCAGCATGGGTCTGTAAAGGGACTCCCCTTTCTTTTTACGGTCCCACAAAGGCCTCGGCACCTTCACGTGCTATAAAATCAGCCAGTCTCAATGAGGGATTTAACACTGTTCACTAGTAGACGTGATGTACAGCTGTTACACGTGCATTATTCTGTTCTTTGTGTGTGTGTTTTTGCTGAAAGTATTGTGTATTGGACATTCAAAATACAAAACACAGTATGCCATGGACCACATGTCAAAATGTTTACATCTGTGTGAATATCATGTAGACTTTCCATGCTGTTTGAATCCAGACATCATGATGGTGACAACGGTGTGTCAACATAATGACAGCCCGGGAGAGGATTTCAGACACTGTGTGGTGCAGGGGAGGGTGAGCGAGAGAGACAGAGAATCAGAGAGAGAGAGAGAGAGAATTAGGGTGGAGACAGAGGAGAGGATAAGCGCATGCTGCAAGGTGGTCAGTGGCCTGTGACGGTCACACACAGGGGAGTCAGGAGAGATAGCTGGACAGAGTGGAGACTGTAGTCTTAAACTAACAGCAAGCCACAGCCCAGTGACCAGCACTCTCACTACACTGGAGAGGGGAGGAGAGGAGAGGAGTATAAGGGCACAAGGCGAGACCCAAATGCAAACACAGGAGGCAGATGGTTGAGCTCTGATATTTATTAGAACAAAAGGGATAGGCAAAAGGCAGGTCGGGGACAGGCGAGAGTTCATAAACCAGGTCAGAGTCCAAACAGTACAAGGGGATCGGCAGGCTCGAGGTCAGAAAAGGCAGAGTGGTCAGGCAAGCGGTTATGGCGTCAGGACAGGCAAGGGTCAAAACCAGGAGGGCTAGGGGAAAACAGAGACTGGGAAAAGGAGCTAGGAAAACTGCTGGTTGACTTGGAAAACAAGACGAACTGGCACAGAGAGACAGGAAACACAGGGATAAATACACCGGGGATAATAAGCGACACCTGGGGGGTGGAGTCAAGCACAACGACAGGTGAACCAGATCAGAGCATGACAAGGAGAGGAGATGAATACTCTAGAATGATTATCATATTATTTTATCAGCGCCTCATCTGTCCTGACATACAGGTAACTGCCAAAATAATGGAAACACTTGAGTAAATGAGGAATACAAAATATATAGAAAGCAGGTTCTTCCACACAGGTGTGGTTTAATTAATTAAGCAATTAACATCCCATCATGTTTAGGGTCATGTATAAAAAGGATGGGCAGAACACATTTTTGACCATTATTTTGGCTACCATGGCTATGCCCCCATACGATGACAATGCCCCCATCCACAGCGCACTAATGGTCACTGAATGGTGCCTGAGACACCGTTATCCACCACTATCAATAAAACAACAAATGATTTTTGTGGAAGAATGGTGTCGCATCCCTCCAATAGCGTTCCAGACACTTGGCATGTGGCACATGGTGGCCCAACGCCCTTTAATTAAGAAACTTTATGTTGATGTTTCCTTTATTTTGACAGTTACCTGTATATTGGAGAGAAAAAATTAGAACAAGAAGAGATGGAAATAAAGATTAAAATGGTGGGCATGCTTCCTCCAATAGCAGGAAGAGTAAAAAGACTTATTTGAACATGAAAGAGGTAGAATGTCACAGTGCATTACGTGTGAGGTAGATAGAAGGGAACACGCATGCTGGAATCCTATGTGTAAAGTCAACCCCCTGAAGGAGCGTGGCGACCTCTATAGACTCTCCATGGCTCCCTGCCCACCGTGCAGTAACACAATGAGATCGGCACCTTGCCCTCTTGCTCGGCACGCACCGATATCAAAGGCAATTTCACACTTTGGCACAGGAAAACAATCGTTCTTATTTTTGGTAACAAGGAAAATTGAACTGATTGCTGCCCACCCCTCTCCCCTACTTCATTATAAGACTTGGACGACATCATGGTGAGGTAATCAGACAAGCTGAGCACACACACAAACACATACACACCAAGAAAAACACAAACATGCCTGTGCGTACACACACTCTCTACATACACAAACCAGCAAGGCCCCAGCCAACCAAGCTAGGCTGTCCACTCCCTGCCTGTATACAGTACACTGTCTATACCCAGTCAGACAAGGACACTTTGCCTCTTTCCTCTCCCATGTATCTAATTATAACTGTGTTGTTCCTGGGCCTGAGTGTCTGCTCTGTTGTCATTAATCCTCTGGCCCTCTGGCTGCCCACCAACTGGCCCACTGATACCAAGCATGGTCAAAGTTCAGCCCGGCAGCATCTTCTGCTCCCAGGAACACGGTCGCCTACGTCCGACTGTGGCTGTGCGTGGCTCGGCCGGCGTGCTGCTGGCCAGCGGCAGGGTGAGTCAGGTCCAATTCAAAGAGCACTCCCCATAAAGCATGCCTCCCGGGTCAGTTAAACTACTACGCCATGGATGTCACATCCACGTGTTGTCTGTTGTTAGTCTGTTAATGACACATCCAGGAGTCCAGTCTGCAGCCTTCCTCTTAGAAGCCTAATCTTGTAAACCAATCTGAGTTGATTTATTTTCACATGGCTCTGACAGGGAAAAGACACGCAGCTAAGAAAATGTCAGTGCTCATGCTGTGTTAACAACACCATCCATAATCATTATTCATCCAGCAGCCTGAATTCATTGGCCGCCTGCCGGCAGCAACATGCATAGGATTCAGTACCTAATGTGCTGTAGGCCTATGTAACTGCATATTGACACAGCAATCGTGGAAGACCGCTAAGATTATTAATGGTGGAAATGTATTGATGGCAAGTTGATTGCCACAGGGGACAGAGGGGGGAAGTAGAGTGTCTGGTAAACCTTTGAGCTTAAACCAAGTTTCTCACTCATTATTAGCATTTTGCAGATAGAGAGAGAAAAGATGGGAGAGAGAAAGAGACAGAGGGAAAGATGAGGATGGGGGGAAAGAGTGAAAGGAAGCAAAATAGTTTGTGAGAGGGAGAGAGGAAATGAGATGAAGAGAGAGGTACCAATGAGAGAGAGAGAGAGAGAGAGAGAGAGAAATCAAATAACTAGGAGAGGAGAGGAGGGCTGAGAAATGGCGAGACTGTTGTGGGGTGAGCAGCCATTATTATGGCCGGGGGAGTGTTTTTGAGATGAGCCCCAGGCTTTCCCTGCTGCGAATACTTTGAGGAAAATCAGCAGCCTGTAGGAGAGCTGGAGACTAGAGACTGACGATGCTGGAGGGAAAGAGACTGGCTGGGAGTGGAACATGTTTGTGTGCCGCAAGACTGATATCTCATATTCTCTCACATGACATGACAGCAGTGTGTGTGTGTGCGTGCGAGTGTGTGTGTGCGAGTTGATCCTACTTTATTAGTATGGCTTATTGTGTATATTTTTCTGAAAACCGCTGTCCATGTTCTTTTACACATGTAAGTTCATGAGAACATCAGCCTCTAAGCTCCACCCCACAAACTCATTACCCAATTTATACTCTTCCTCCAGCTCCACAATGGCAGCTCTCCTTGCTTTATGGAGACACTAAATTACTTTTTCGTAATTCAAAAAGTTGGTCACTGGTGAAGTGGAACCGTCGGAAAATTAGATTAATATAGGCTCTACTAGAAGTCTAAGTATCTTATTTTACACTTCTTTATTTTCCAATAAGAAATTATCTTTGTATCTTTGTTAAGAGAAAAAAAAAGGAACTTTAAATCATTAAGTTTCCCCTCCCTCCCCCCACCGAGAGATAGAAAGATAAGCGAGAGAAAGAACGAGAGACAGAGAGAGAGCGAGAGAGAGAACGAGAGACAGAGAGAGAGCGAGAGAGAGAGAGCGAGAGAAAGAACGAGAGACAGAGAGAGAGCGAGAGAAAGAACGAGAGACAGAGAGAGAGCGAGAGAGAGAGAGCGAGAGAAAGAACGAGAGACAGAGAGAGAGCGAGAGAAAGAACGAGAGACAGAGAGCGAGAGAGAGAGAGAGAGAGAGAGAGAGAGAGAGAGAGAGAGTGAAATAAAATGACTAGAAGAGTGGAGAGGAGGGCTGAGATGAGCTCATGTGGTGCTAAAAGGAGGAGAACACAGTGGGTGGCCAACAAACAGGGTTTCACTACTTTCTACCTTCTCGCTGAGGAGATCATCAGACCGGACGTCTCACTTTCAAGCTTCCCTCTCTTCCCTCTCTTTCCTCTCTACCCCAGGTCCCTGAACCCAGAGGTAGACGACTAGAGGTAGACGAGGTAGCCTCCTGCTATCAGTGATTCAACAGCTCACTTATGTTTCTGGTTAGTGCTACTAACATAGAGCCTCTGGGACAGGAAGGGCACGTATTCGGTTGAACTTCTCGACATTTAAACCCTCCGTGCACCTTTCCATTTTTAACTATGCAAGAGAAGAACTTGATACATTCCTTAACAAAATATATATTGGATAAACAACTGTAACAGAGGAAACTGCATCATTATTCAATGCACAGTTTTGACTTATTCACGTGTGGTTTAAGTACACTTTGACTGTCTGCTTAAAAAATAATCAACCATCTATATTCACTTTTAATCTGCAGTGTTAATACAAGCTATATGAAATGGAGGCCTGAACACATCATGTTCATTTTCTTATCCAGTTGTGTGCTATGCTGTGCTAGCCCCATGCTTTCTACAGATAATATCTTCTCCAACAGGCAGATATTGCAATTAATCCTGCTGTTCTCCTGTGTTAACCTGGACCTCAGTGCTATGACTGGAGTCTGCAGTCTGAAGGCGTACAGAAGAGAGCCCGTCTCTCAGCCCCCCATGAGAAGTCAAAGACCATGACAATGAAACTCAGCACCAGCTTCCTGGAAGCTTCACCACCACTTGGCCTCCCCACAGCATGCGGTCTGAGTCGGTCTGAGCCATGGATACACTCTTCTGCCGACTGGTTGGGTTGGGTCGATATATACCATTCGGGTCCTGGTTGGAGAGATGTCTGTGTGAAATAAGAGTACAGTCTCACCCACATAGAGAAATAAGTACAGTCCTGCTGAGAACTAGTCTATGGCCCTATAAAATACACATTGAGGAGAACTAGTCTAGGGCCTTATAAAATAGACGTTGAGGAGAACTAGTCCAGGGCCCTATAAAACACGCATTGAGGAGAACTATGCAGGTGTAGAAGCAAGGTGGCTAGGAAAAACTCCCTAGAAAGGCCAACACCTAGGAAGAAACCTAGAGAGGAACCAGGCTATGAGGGGTGGCCAGTCCTCTTCTGGCTGTGCCGGGTGGAGATTATAACAGAACATGGCCAAGATGTTCAAATGTTCATAAATGACCAGCATGGTCAAATAATAATAATCACAAGCAGAACAGTTGAAACTGGAGAAGCAGCACGGCCAGGTGGACTAGGGACAGTAAGGAGTCATCATGCCACGTAGTCCTGATGCATGGTCCTAGGGCTCAGGTCCTCTGAGAGAGAGAAAGAAAGAGAGAGAGAGAATTAAAGAGAGCATACTTAAATTCACACAGGACACCGGATAAGAAGGAGAAGTACTCCAGATATAACAAACTGACCCTAGCCCCCCGACACGTAAACTACTGCAGCATAAATACTGGAGGCTGAGAAAGGAGGGGTAAGGAGACACTGTGGCCCCATCCGATGATACCCCCGGATAGGGCCAAACAGGAAGGATATAACCCCACCAACTTTGCCAAAGCACAGCCCCCACACCACTAGAGGGATATCTTCAACCACCAACTTACCATCCTGAGACAAGGCCGAGTGTAGCCCACAAAGATCTCCGCCACGGTACAACCCAAGGGGGGCGCCAACCCAGACAGGAAGATCAGTGACTCAACCCACTCAAGTGACGCACCCCTCCTAGGGACGGCATGAAAGAGCACCAGTAAGCCAGTGACTCAGCCCCTGTAATAGGGTTAGAGGCAGAGAATCCCAGTGGAAAGAGGGGAACCAGCCAGGCAGAGACAGCAAGGGTGGTTCGTTGCTCCAGAGCCTTTCTGTTCACCTTCACACTCCTGGGCCAGACTACACTCAATCATATGACCCACTGAAGAGATGAGTCTTCAGTAAAGACTTAAAGTTTGAGACCAAGTTTGTGTCTCTCACATGGATAGCTGCATACTGGACCCTATTCCAACTAAACTATTGAAATAGCTGCTTCCTGTGCTTGGCCCTCCTATGTTGAACATAATAAATGGCTCTCTATCCACCGGATGTGTACCAAACTCACTAAAAGTGGCAGTAATAAAGCCTCTCTTGAAAAAGCCAAACCTTGACCCAGAAAATATAAAAAAACTATCGGTCTATATCGAATCTTCCATTCCTCTCAATTTTTTTTGAAAAGGCTGTTGCGCAGCAACTCACTGCCTTCCTGAAGACAAACAATGTATACGAAATGCTTCAGACTGGTTTTAGACCCCATCATAGCACTGAGACTGCACTTGTGAAGGTGGTAATTGACCTTTTAATGGCATCAGACCGAGGCTTTGCATCTGTCCTCGTGCTCCTAGACCTTAGTGCTGCTTTTGATACCATCGATCACCACATTCTTTTTGGAGAGATTGGAAACCCAAATTGGTCTACACGGACAAGTTGTGACCTGGTTTAGATCTTATCTGTCAGAAAGATATCAGTTTGTCTCTGTGAATGGTTTGTCCTCTGACAAATCAACTGTAAATTTCAGTGTTCCTCAAGGTTCCGTTTTAGGACTACTATTGTTTTCACTATATATTTTACCTCTTGGGGATGTCATTTGAAAGAATAATGTTAACTTTCACTGCTATGCGGATGACACACAGCTGTACATTTCAATGAAACATGGTGAAGCCCCAAAATTGCCCTCGCTAGAAGCCTGTGTTTCAGACATAAGGAAGTGGATGGCTGCAAACGTTCTACTTTTAAACTCGGACAAAACAGAGATGCTTGTTCTAGGTCCCAAGAAACAAAGAGAACTTCTGTTGAATCTGCGACAGTATCAAAAAAGAAATTTCGGATTGTTCTTATTTTCCTCAATTAAGTTGGAATTTTCTGGAAGCTTGCTTCAGAGCTCAGGTATTTTCTGTATACTAGGGAGCTAGTTTCTTATGATAAATGTTTTTAGTTTTTAGGGGTGCAACTGCATCTAGGGTATTGCGCAAGGTTAAATTGAGTTCCTCAGTTAGGTGGTTAACTGATTTTTGTCCTCTGGTGTCCTTGGGTAGTCAGAGGGAGTCTGGAAGGACATCAATGAATCTTTCTGTTGTCTGTGAATTTATAGCACGACTTTTGATGTTCCTTGGTTGGGGTCTGAGCAGATTATTTGTTGCAATTGCAAACGTAATAAAATAGTGGTCCGATAGTCCAGGATTATGAGGAAAAACATTAAGATCCACAACATTTATTCCATGGTACAAAACTAGGTCCAGAGTATGACTGTGACAGTGAATAGGTCCAGAGACATGTTGGACAAAACCCACTGAGTCGATGATGGCTCCGAAAGCCTTTTGGAGTGGGTCTGTGGACTTTTCCATGTGAATATTAAAGTCATCAAAAATTAGAATATTATCTGCTATGACTACAAGGTCCGATAGGAATTCAGGGAACTCAGTGAGAAACGCTGTATATGGCCCAGGAGGCCTGTAAACAGTAGCTATAAAAAGTGATTGAGTAGGCTGCATAGATTTCATGACTAGAAGCTCAAAAGACGAAAACGTCTTTTTTTTTGTAAATTAAAATTTGCTATCGTAAATGTTAGCAACACCTCCGCCTTTGCGGGATGCACGGGGGATATGGTCACTAGTGTAGCCAGGAGGTGAGGCCTCATTTAACACAGTAAATTCATCAGGCTTAAGCCATGTTTCAGTCAGGCCAATCACATCAAGATTATGATCAGTGATTAGTTAATTGACTATAATTGCCTTTGAAGTAAGGGATCTAACATTAAGTAGCCCTATTTTGGGATGTGAGGTATCACGATCTCTTTCAATAATGACAGGAATGGAGGAGATCTTTATCCTAGTGAGATTGCTAAGGCGAACACCGCCATGTTTAGTTTTGCCCAACCTAGGTCGAGGCACAGACACGGTCTCAATGGGGATAGCTGAGCTGACTACACTGACTGTGCTAGTGGCAGACTCCACTAAGCTGGCAGGCTGTTTAACAGCCTGCTGCCTGGCCTGCACCCTATTTCATTGTGGAGCTAGAGGAGAACTAGTCTAGGACCCTATACAATACGCATTGAGGAGAACTAGTCTAGGGCCCTATAAAAAACAAGTTGAGGAGAACTAGTCTAGGGCCCTATAAAAGACACATTGAGGAGAACGCGAACGGAATCACTGAATCCAGACATTAAAACGGAATTCAACAATATTCTAAAATATATTGAACTTAGTAGGGAATCAATTAAATGCATTGAATGTATTAGAAAATGCATCAATTTGCCAAAGATAATTATAAGAGATGAACAAAATCCCTCAGTGATTCATATTTTCCTTCAACATTCTGAAGAGGCAACGGCATAGGAATGCCGGTGTCTGTGTGTGCTCGTTCGTCTACCACTTTGTGTAGCCGTTAGCGATAAGAGTAATGGAATGACAACTTCTACTGGTAGATGGAAAGACTTTCCCAAAAACCTTCTCAATTCATTGTTAACTACTTGACAAAATGATATAATGATTATTTGCCTCAATCCAGCGGATTTTCTTTTAGCACATTCTGCAGTCACATGAGCGCTACAGAAACATCCCATACCAAACAATGGTCTCTGACTGGCGCCCAGTTGATTTAAAGGGTAGTTATAAATATAAAAATATAAATTTCTAAGAATTTTTACAGACCTCAAAAGTGGTCTTCTGATGTGATTTAATCATTATTTTGGACATAGAACATCCAATTTTGTTGTTTTTCTATTAAAAATTGTTTGATTTTGAGAGTGAAAACCTGAAACAAAATTGGAAAAACTGAAATCTGGAAATTCATAATGGAGAAAGCAGAATTTTGAGAAAAAACGGAATAAGGTGGAAACATTATAGGGCTCTACAAGGCCCCTGCTACACTGTCAGTGAATCCTGCCCTCTTCTCCACATATTAATGTCTTATTCCATCTCTGTAGGTCCACTCTGGTGCTGCACAGGGATAATATGTTTCTAGGCACCAGAGGCACGGCTTTCGATCAAATGGCGCATATCTCCCACTCCAGGGGGGGGGGGGGCGTAAAGGTGGAACCCTTTTGACCAACGCACTAAAATAGATACAGCACTGTACTTATTCAGGATCCTTCCCCCCCTTCTGTCTCCCTGTGTCTCTGCCTCTGTGCCTGTCACTCACCTCAGCTCCCAACCGGGAGTGGGAATAGAACACGCTGTGGTCCTCTTGTGTTCCTGTTTGGAGCTCCCGCAGAGTGCAGGGAGCGAGGTAGAAGTGCTTCACAGAACCTAATACAGCTCCTGGAGAGCTGAGCTGATATGAGAATCAGAGAGCAATGGGGAGGGGTGGAAACAGAGGGAACGGGAAAGAATGTTCAGATTAGAGGAATACATTGTGGAGGTTTATGCTCGCATGTGTTTTTGTTCTGTTTTTAATGGAGCACACCAGGGAATCTGAGAAACAATCCTACACTGAACTGTGTTCCCAAATAGGAGCTGTGTCACAGGGGTTTGGTTTCTATGGTTGCGTCCTCTCCATTTTTAAATACCATGTCATTCCATTATCTGATGGCTCACAAAACAAACTAAATATGAAAAGTGGAAGAGCCTTAGGGGAGATAAAGACGGCATCTTTCCATTTCTGCTGCAGAATAAGATGGAAGGTATCATGAAGTAGCTCAGAGCGGTTTGTAGGACATGTAGATCCTAATGGGCCTTCCTCTATTAACAACAGGCATATTGAACTGAAGCATTGATTGGGAGTTTACACCTAAGATCTCAACATAAATTACCTACACAGAAGATTTGCCAGATCAATTTACAGACAGCATGGAAATGTAAACACACTGTGTACATTCAGTGAAAAATGTGACAAAATCTTAGATGAATTTGCTTTTCAAAGATGGAAATACCTCTGTTCTGAGTCCATTTTCTCCTCTCTCAACACAATATACATACACATTGAGACATCTGTGTGTGTGTGTGTGCGTGTGTGCTTGCGCCTGCGTGCGTGCGTGCGTGCGTGTGTGTGTGGACTATATGGTTAGGCATGACACTATGAATAGATGTGCATGTGGTATTATCGTCCCGCCATCTCAGCCTCCCTGCCTTCCTGTGGATATGAAGATATGACGATATGAAGAGCCACACATATAAAACAGTTGGTCACTTCCTGTTGTTTATTTTATAATGGGTTCCCTGTTGACAGACTAATGGATGAGGCCAGGAGACGGTGTCTCTCTGCCAGGCCAACAGCCCCTTTAATGGAGCCAGGCTGAGAACACACACCAGATGTGGTGAAATAAAGATAATAGTCTGCCAGTCTTCCACTCCTCTCGCCTCTCGCTTAAGTGCATCCATCTGATGACCCCCTGGACTTATCCTTTTCTCAGACCTGGTGGAGAGGCGGAAGAGAAGAGAACTGAGTGCAGTTGTATTAAAGACCTAGACGAAGACAAATGGATGTTTTCTCTGTTGGTGAAGACATTGTACTGATTAATTTCTTCTACTTCAGTGACAAATCATAGGGCCCGAGGGACAAGACACGAAGGACTTTACATTCAAGACATTCATATGTGTGGTGAATAGGCTCTTTGGGGCAGAAAATGCTTAATTTAAAAGAATGGACTTGATTAAAGGTAGACTCAGCAATATAATGTAGATGCAGAAAGTCAAAAGCGTAGAGCGTTGAAGCACAAGGCTTAACTTCTCCGCTGTTTTGGTCCTATGGCTACCACTCTGTACACAGTGTGAAGTGAACCCATGCACATGCAAAGATACTGTGTGTGACTGTGTGTGAGCGATGTGTTGCATCTCACTTATTTCAATATCTCCGGTCAGACTCCGGACTGGGGACCGGTCATATCTTCAATATCTCAGTCATTTTCCTGAGTCTACCTTTAAAAGGTTTCAAAGGTAACATTCCTTTTATTAAATTCTTGAATTTGAATTCAATTTGAATTGAAGTAGTAAACAGGATACATAATTGCAATTCAAATTTGAATTAATGTAAATACAATTGAATTAGGTGAAAATCGACATTAGGTGTAGTCTATACAAATAGAAATCTAAGAATGATCAAGGAAAACAAGGAAGACAAGGAAAACAAGGCGCAACGGCGTCTCTTACGACGTCACTTAAAACCCTCACAAACGTTTACAGATGCACAATTGAGAGCGTCCTGCCGGGCTGTATCACCGCCTGGTACGGCAACTGCACCTCCCACAACCGCAGGGCTCTCCAGAGGGTGGTGGGGTCTGCCCAATGCATCACTGGGGGCAAACTACCTGTCCTCCAGGACACCTACAGCACCCGATGTCACAGTAAGGCCAAAAAGATCATCAAGGACAACAACCACCGAAGCCACTGCCTGTTCACCCCGCTACCATCCAGAAGGCGAGGTCAGTACAGATGCATCCAAGAAAGCTGGGACCGAGAGACTGAAAAACAGCTTCAATCTCAAGGCCATCAGACTGTTAAACAGCCATCACTAGCACAGACTTGAAATCATTGGCCACTTTAATAAAAAATAACACTAGTCATTTTAATAATGCCACTTTAATGTTTACATATCTTGTACTCATCTCATGTGTATGTACTGTATTCTATACTATCTATTGCATCTTAGCCTATGCTGTTCTGACATTGATATATTACTTGTTAGATATTGCTGCCCTGTCGGAACTAAACGCACAAGCATTTCGCTACGATCGTAATAGCATCTGCTAACTTTTGTGTATGCCACCATTATGGAGACTGTAACACTGTGTTAAGTACCTCAATGGACCGTAAAGGTAATCACTCTACAAACTATCACCACCGTGCCCTTAAGGAAATCACAAATATTAAGGACACATTATAAACAGTGGATATTTGGAGACAAAAAAAACCCGACCTAGTGAGATGTACATGGAGGAGACTTAATCAAGCTAGTCGTCTTGACTACTTTCTTGTCTCTTTCTCTCTTGCATCAAAGGTAAAAAAAAAAGTTTTAATCGGAGACAGAATGAGATCGGATCATCATCTAATTGGCATTCACATAACTCTTATACATTTTCCACGTGGACGGGGATATTGGAAATTAAATCAAAGTTTACTGGAGGACAACTTATTTTTAACTAAGACAAAAAAATTTATAACTTAATTTTTCCAGTATAATATAGGTTCAGCAAATCCCCTCATTGTTTGAGGTACCTTTAAATGTACCTTCAGGGGTCATTCAATTCAATATTCATCAATAATAAAAAAGCAGTTTCTGGCTAAAGAGAAGACTAACAAGGGAAATCCATGAACGAATAGTACACATAGATAGCAATAAAAACAATACTACAGAGACACAAAATAAGTTAGAGGAAAAATAAAAAGAACTTCAGGTACTTATTCAAGAACCATCTAATGTAATCTATTACAAAAATAAAGCAAACTGGATGGAATACGGAGAAAAATTCACAAAATTCTTCCTAAATCTCCAATACAGAACGCAAACAAAAATAATTTGCAGAAACTCGTTACTGAAGACGGAGTCATCTATGAGTCTCCGAATTATATTTTAAAAGAGGAAGCTAGTTATGTTCTCCTTTCGGTCCCATCCTCTCCCACTGAATGAAGATTACAGTAAGGGATTCTTTCCAGAACAACATAAAACATGGAAAATTAACAAATGTACAGAAAGATCATTGTGAAGGCCAAATTACAGAGGAAGAACTTTTTGAGGCTATTAAATCCTTTCAGTCTGGAAAAACCCTAGGGCTTGATGGCATACCGGTAGAGGTATATCAAGTATTTTTTTATATACTAAAAGCTCCATTGTTAGATTGTTTTAACTACTCCTATAGAAATGGTCGTCTGTCAGTTACTCTACAGGAAGACCTGATTTCTCTATTATTAAAACAAGACCCAGATGGCAAATATAAAGACCCAGTCTATCTAAAAAACTGGAGTCCCCTTACACATCAATGTTGTGATGCAAAAATACTAGCGAAATGCATAGCACTCAGAATTAAAACATTGGAGATAATATACGACAACCACTAGAAATAATAGAACATCATGAAATATCGAAGAAGCCAGGCCTGGTATTTATAGCAGATTTTAAAAAGGCATTTGATAAAGTAAGACTAGGAGCTCCGGACTGGAGACCGTCACTGGAGGCTCCGGACTGGAGACCGTCGCTGGAGGCTCCGGACTGGAGACCGTCGCTGGAGGCTCCGGACTGGAGACCGTCGCTGGAGGCTCCGGACTGGAGACCGTCGCTGGAGACTCCGGACTGGTGACCGACGCTGGAGGCTCCGGACTGGAGACCGTCGCTGGAGGCTCCGGACTGGAGACCGTCGCTGGAGGCTCCGGACTGGAGACCGTCGCTGGAGGCTCCGGACTGGAGACCGTCGCTGGAGGCTCTGGACTGGAAACCGTCGCTGGAGGCTCCGGACGGGGGACCGTCGCTGGAGACTCCGGACTGGATGCGGTCGTTGTAGGCTTTGTGCCATGACTCCTCACTGGAGGCTTCACTGACTTTTTTGGAGTGGCCTCCCGGTCTTTAGTGCCAGCCGTGACCCTGTGTAAACCTGGGCCCTCTTTCTCGCTGCCTCCACCTTCCTCTCTGCTTCCAGCTGCTCCCACGGCAGGCGATCCTTCCCCGCCAGGATCTCCTCCCATGTCCAGGATCCTTTGCCATTTAGGATGTCCTCCCATGTCCAGTCCTCCTGAACACGCTGCTCCCCCTTACCACGCGGCTTGGACCGTTTGTGGTGGGAAGTTCTGTCATGGCCGCTAAAAGAAGAGGACCAAGGTGTAGCGTGGTGAGCGTACATTTTCTCTTTATTTGGAAAAGGACGCCGAACAAAACAATAAACACTACAAAAACAATCCGTGAAGCTAAAGGCTATGTGCCCTAAAGTCAACTTCTCACAAAGACAGGTGGGAAAAAGGGATACCTAAGTATGGTTCTCAATCAGAGACAACGATAGACAGCTGTCCCTGATTGATCACCCTACCCGGCCAAAACATAGAAATACAAATAATAGAACATAGAATACCCACCCCAAATCACACCCTGACCAAACTAAATAGAGATATAAAAAGGATCTGTAAGGTCAGGGCGTGACAGTACCCCCCCCCCAAGGTGCGGACTCCAGCCACAAAACCTGAACCTATAGGGGAGGGTCTGGGTGGGCATCTATCCGCGGTGGCAGCTTAGGTGCGGGACGCAGAACCCGCTCCACCACTGGCTCGCCCCACTTTGGTGGCACCTCTGGTGCAGGGACCCTCGTCGCCGACCTTGGACTGGGGACCCTTGTAGCAGCCCCGGACTGGGGACCATCATTACGGGCCCCGGACTGGGCACCCTCGTTGCGGGCCCCGGACAGGGCACCCTCGTTGTGGGCCCCGGACTGGGCACTGTCTCTGCGGGCCTTGGACTGGAGACCGTCGCTGGGGGCTCCGGATGCTGGGGCTCCGGACTGGAGACCGTCGCTGGGGGCTCCGGACTGGGGACCGTCGCTGGAGACTCCGGACTGGGGACCATCGCTGGAGACTCCGGACTGGAGGCCGTCGTTGTAGGCTTCGTACCATGACTCCTCATTGGAGGCTTCGTGCCATGGATCATCACTGGAGGCTTCATGCCATGGATCATCACTGGAGGCTTCTTGCCATGGATCATCACTGGAGGCTTTGTGCCATGGATCATCACTGGAGGCTTATTGCCATGGATCATCACTGGAGGCTTTGTGCCATGGATCATCACTGGAGGCTTTGTGCCATGGATCATCACTGGAGGCTTTGTGCCATGGATCATCACTGGAGGCTTTGTGCCATGGATCATCACTGGAGTGGAGAGACACACAGGAGGCCTGGCTCTGGGAGCAGGCACAGGACTCACCAGGCTGGGGAGACATACAGGAGGCTTAGCTCTAGGCGCAGGCACAGGACTCACCAGGCTGGGGAGACATACAGGAGGCTTTGTCCTTGGCAGAGGCACCGGATACACTGGGCCATGGTGGTGCACTGGCGGTCTCTGTGCTCAACCGAGACAGCGTGCGCATCCCCCCCATAGCATGGTCCTGACCAGTCACATGCTTGCCACGGTAAGCATGGGGAGTTGGCTTAGGTCTGAATACTGACTCTGCCACACTCCGCGTGTGCACCCCCAAAAACGTTTTTGGAGTGGCCTCCCGGTCTTTAGTGCCAGCCATGACCCTGTGTAAACCTGGGCCCTCTTTCTCGCTGCCTCCACCTTCCTCTCTGCTTCCAACTGCTCCCACGGCAGGCGATCCTTTCCCGCCAGGATCTCCTCCCATGTCCAGGATCCTTTGCCATTTAGGATGTCCTCCCATGTCCAGTCCTCCTGAACACGCTGCTCCCCCTTACCACACTGCTTGGTCCATTTGTGGTGGGAAGTTCTGTCACGGCCGTTAAAAGAAGAGGACCAAGGTGTAGCGTGGTGAGCGTACATTTTCTCTTTATTTGGAAAATGACACCGAACAAAACAATAAACACTACAAAAACAAACCGTGAAGCTAAAGGCTATGTGCCCTAAACAAAGTCAACTTCCCACAAAGACAGGTGGGAAAAAGGGCTATTTAAGTATGGTTCTCAATCAGAGACAGCGATAGACCCTTATTGACCACGATAGTCCCTGATTGAGAACCCTACCCGGCCAAAACATAGAAATACAAATAATAGAACATAGAATACCCACCCCAAATCACACCCTGACCAAACCAAATAGAGACATAAAAAGGATCTCTAAGGTCAGGGCGTGACAATTTTATTGATAAATGCCTGGATTTTTTCAATTTCGGTGAATCACTTATAAAATGGGTAAAAAATAATTTATAGCAACCCCCGTGTAAAATAGTAAATAACGGCTACTTCTCAGAGAGTTTTGAATTGTCAAGAGGAGTTAAACAAGCGTGTCCGCTGTCACCACATCTATTCATTATGGCTATCAAAATGCTAGCAATTAAAATCAGACCCAATAACAACATTAGAGGATTAGAAATACAAGGCTTAAAAACAAAGGTGTCTATGTATGTCCGATGACTCAAGATTTATACTACGTCCGCAAGCTAGTTCCCTGCAATGTCTCATTGAAGATCTAGATAGCTATTCTGTACTCTCTGGACTAAAACCTAATTATGATAAGTGTATAATATCATGCATTGGATTTTTTTTTAAATACAACTTTTAGATTACCCTGCAGTTTACCTATAAAATGGGCTGATGGTGATGTAGACATACTTGGTATTCATATCACAAAATATATAAATAAGCTCTCCACAATGAATTTCAATAGAAAACTTGTAAAAATAGACAAGATCCTGCAACCATGGAGAGATAAATATATATGGAAAAATTGCCCTGATTAACTCCTTAGTCATATCTCAGTTTACTCACTTACTTATGGCGCTGCCTACTCCTGATGATTCGTTTTTCAAATCATATGAGCAAAAAATATTTTGCTTTATCTGTGTCGCTAAAACAGACAAAATAAAGCGTGCCTATCTACAGTTGAAGTCGGAAGTTTACATACACCTTAGCCAAAAACATTTAAAATCAGTTTTTGACAATTCCTGACATTTAATCAGAGTAAAAATTCCCTGTCTTAGGTCAGTTAGGATCCCCACTATATTTTAACAATGTGAAATGTCAGAATAAAAAGAGAATGATTTATCTCAGTTTTTATTTCATCACATTCCCAGTGGGTCAGAGGTTTACATAGACTCAATTAATATTTGGAGCATTGCCTTTAAGTTGTTTAACTTGGGTCTAACGTTTTGGATAGCCTTCCACCAGCTTCGCACATTAACTTGGGTTAATAATGGCCCATTCCTCCTGACAGAGCTGGTGTAACTGAGTCAGGACTGAAGGCCTCCTTGCTCGCACACGCTTTTTCAGTTCTGCCCACAAATGTTCTATGGGATTGAGGTCAGGGCTTTGTGATGGCCACTCCAATACCTTGACTTTGTTGTCCTTAAGCCATTTTGCCACAACTTTAGAAGTATGCTTGGGGTCATTGTCCATTTGGATGACCCATTTGCAACCAAGCTTTAACTTCCTGACTGATGTCTTGAGATGTTGCTTTAATATATCCACATAATTTTCATACCTCATGATGGCATCTATTTTGTGAAGTGCACCAGTCCCTCCTGCAGCAATGCACCCCCACAACTTGATCCTGCCACCCCCGTGCTTCACGGTTGGGATGATGTTCTTCGGCTTGCAAGCCTCCCCCTTTTTCCTCCAAACATAATGATGGTCATTATGGCCAAACAGTTCAAATCAAATCAAATGTATTTATATAGCCCTTCGTACATCAGCTGATATCTCAAAGTGCTGTACAGAAAATCAGTCTAAAACCCCAAACAGCAAGCAATGCAGGTGTAGAAGCACGGTGGCTAGGAAAAACTCCCTAGAAAGGCCAAAACCTAGGAAGAAACCGAGAGAGGAACCAGGCTATGTGGGGTGGCCAGTCCTCTTCTGGCTGTGCCGGGTGGAGATTATAACAGAACATGGCCAAGATGTTCAAATGTTTATAAATGACCAGCATGGTCAAATAATAATAATCACAGTAGTTGTTGAGGGTGCAGCAAGTCAGCACCTCAGGAGTAAATGTCAGTTGGCTTTTCATAGCCGATCATTAAGAGTATCTCTACCACTCCTGCTGTCTCTAGAGAGTTGAAAACAGCAGGTCTGGGACAGTTAGCACTGTGAACAGGTCAGGATTCCATAGCCGCAGGCAGAACAGTTGAAACTGGAGCAGCAGCACGGCCAGGTGGACTGGGGATAGCAAGGAGTCATCATGCCAGGTAGTCCTGGGGCATGGTCCTAGGGCTCAGGTCCTCCGAGAGAAAGAGAGAATTAGAGACAGCATACTTAAATTCACACAGGACACCGGATAAGACAGGAGAAGTACTCCAGATATAACAAACTGACCCTAGCCCCCCGACACATAAACTACTGCAGCATAAATACTGGAGGCTAAGATTGGAGGGGTCAAGAGACACTGTGGCCCCATCCGATGATACCCCAGGACAGGGCCAAACAAGAAGGATATAACTCCACCCACTTTGCCAAAGCACAGCCCCCACACCACTAGAGGGATATCTTCAACCACCAACTTACCATCCTGAGACAAGGCCAAGTATAGCCCACAAATATCTCCGCATCAGCACAACCAAAGGGAGGGCGCCAACCCAGACAGGAAGATCACGTCAGTGACTCAACCCACTCAAGTGACGCACCCCTCCGAGGGATGGCATGATAGAGCACCAGTAAGCCAGTTACTCAGCACCTGCAATAGGGTTAGAGGCAGAGAATCCCAGTGGAGAGAGGGTAACCGGCCAGGCAGAGACAGGAAGGGCGGTTCGTTGCTCCAGAGCCTTTCCATTCACCTTCACACTCCTGGGACAGACTACACTAAATCATATGACCCACTGAAGAGATGAGTCTTCAGTAAAGACTTAAAGGTTGAGACCGAGTCTGCGTCACATGGGTAGGCAGACCATTCAATAAAAATGGAGCTCTATAGGAGAAAGCCCTGCCTCCAGCTGTTTGCTTAGAAATTCTAGGGACAATTAGGAGGCCTGCGTCTTGTGACCGTAGCGTACGTGTAGGTATGTACGGCAGGACCAAATCAGAGAGATAGGTAGGAGCAAGACCGTGTAATGCTTTGTAGGTTAGCAGTAAAACCTTGAAATCAGCCCTTGCCTTAACAGGAGTTCTATTTTTGTTTCATCAGACCAGAGGACATTTATCCAAAATGTACGATCTTTGTGCCCATGTGCAGTTGCAAACCGTAGTCTGGCTTTTTTATGTCTGTTTTGGAGCATTGGCTTCTTCCTTGCTGAGCGGCCTTTTAGGTTATGTCGATATAGGACTTGTTTTACTGTGCGGTATGACAGCTGCATGGTCCCATAGTGTTTATACTTGCGTACTATTGTTTGTACAGATGAACGTGGTACCTTCAGGTGTTTGTAAATTGCTCCCAAGGGTGACCCAGACTTGTGGAGGTCTACAATTTTATTTTCTGAGGTCTTGGCTGATTTCTTTTGATTTTCCCATGATGTCAAGCAAAGAGGCACTGCGTTTGAAGGTATATCTTTAAATACATCCCCAGGTACACCTCAAATTTACTCAAATGATGTCAATTAGCCTATCAGAAGCTTGTAAACCCATGACATCATTTTCTGGAATTTTCCAAGCTATTTAAAGGCACAGTCAATTTAGTAAACTTCTGACCCACTGGGATTGTGATACAGTGAATTATAAGTGAAATAATCTGTCCGTAAACAATTGTTGGAAAAAATTACTTGTGTCATGCACAAAGTAGATTTCCTAACCGACTTGCCAAACTATAGTTTGTTAACAAGAAATTTGTGGAGTGGTTGAAAAATGAGTTTTAATGATTCCAACCTAAGTGTATGTAAACTTCTGACTTCAACTGTATATAATAAAAATGAATTGGGTAGGATGAGATTATTAAATATAAAAGCACTAAACCTCTCTCTAAAAGCTTCACTAACTCAAAAGTTTTACTTGAACCCTAAATGGTTCTCAAGTAGATAAGATCATCCATTGTTTTAAAATTGCCTTTTTGCCTTTGTGCAGATTGCCATGTCTAATTTTTGATGAATCCATTTTTATTTATTTTTTAAATTTCACCTTTATTTAACCAGGTAGGCCAGTTGAGAACAAGTTCTCATTTACAACTGTGATCTGGCGAAGATAAAGCAAAGCAGTGCGACACAAACAACAACACAGAGTTACACATGGGATAAACAAACGTACAGTAAATAACACAATACAAAAATCTATATACAGTGTGTGCAAATGTAGTAAGATTAGGGAGGTAAGGCAATAAATAGGCCATAGTGGTGAAATAATTACAAATTAGCAGTTAACACTGGAGTGATAGATGTGAAGAAGATGAATGTGCAAGTATAGATACCGGGTGCAAAGGAGCAAAAAAAAATTATAACAATATGGGGATGAGGTAGTTCGGTGGGCTATTTACAGATGGGCTGTGTACAGGTGCAATGACCGGTAAGCTGCTCTGACAGCTGATGCTTAAAGTTAGTGAGGGAGATATAAGACTCCAGCTTCAGTGATTTTTACAATTCGTTCCAGTCATTGGCAGCAGAGAACTGGAAGGAAAGGCGGCCAAAGAGGAATTGGCTTTGGGAATGACCAGTGAAATATACCTGCTGGAGCGCGTGCTATGGGTAGGTGTTGCTGTGTTGACCAGTGAGCTGAGATAAGGCGGGGCTATACCTAGCAAAGACTTATAGATGGCCTGGAGCAAGTGGGTTTGGCGACAATTATGAAGCGAGGGCCAACCAACGAGAGCATACAGGTCGCAGTGGTGGGTAATATATCAAATCAAATCAAATCAAATCAAATTTATTTATATAGCCCTTCGTACATCAGCTGATATCTCAAAGTGCTGTACAGAAACCCAGCCTAAAACCCCAAACAGCAAGCAATGCAGGTGTAGAAGCACGGTGGCTAGGAAAAACTCCCTAGAAAGGCCAAAACCTAGGAAGAAACCTAGAGAGGAACCAGGCTATGTGGGGTGGCCAGTCCTCTTCTGGCTGTGCCGGGTGGAGATTATAACAGAACATGGCCAAGATGTTCAAATGTTCATAAATGACCAGCATGGTCGAATAATAATAAGGCAGAACAGTTGAAACTGGAGCAGCAGCACAGTCAGGTGGAAGTTGAAACTGGAGCAGCAGCATGGCCAGGTGGACTGGGGACAGCAAGGAGTCATCATGTCAGGTAGTCCTGGAGCTCAGGTCCTAGGGCTCAGGTCCTCCGAGAGAAAGAAAGAGAGAAGGAGAGAATTAGAGAACGCACACTTAGATTCACACAGGACACCGAATAGGACAGGAGAAGTACTCCAGATATAACAAACTGACCCCAGCCCCCCGACACATAAACTACTGCAGCATAAATACTGGAGGCTGAGACAGGAGGGGTCAGGAGACACTGTGGCCCCATCCGAGGTCACCCCGGACAGGGCCAAACAGGAAGGATATAACCCCACCCACTTTGCCAAAGCACAGCCCCCACACCACTAGAGGGATATCTTCAACCACCAACTTACCATCCTGAGACAAGGCTGAGTATAGCCCACAAAGATCTCCGCCACGGCACAACCCAAGGGGGGCGCCAACCCAGACAGGATGACCACAACAGTGAATCAACCCACTCAGGTGACGCACCCCCTCCAGGGACGGCATGAGAGAGCCCCAGTAAGCCAGTGACCCAGCCCCTGTAATAGGGTTAGAGGCAGAGAATCCCAGTGGAAAGAGGGGAACCGGCCAGGCAGAGACAGCAAGGGCGGTTCGTTGCTCCAGAGCCTTTCCGTTCACCTTCCCACTCCTGGGCCAGACTACACTCAATCATATGACCCACTGAAGAGATGAGTCTTCAGTAAAGACTTAAAGGTTGAGACCGAGTTTGCGTCTCTGACATGGGTAGGCAGACCGTTCCATAAAAATGGAGCTCTATAGGAGAAAGCCCTGCCTCCAGCTGTTTGCTTAGAAATTCTAGGGACAATTAGGAGGCCTGCGTCTTGTGACCGTAGCGTACGTGTAGGTATGTACGGCAGGACCAAATCAGAGAGATAGGTAGGAGCAAGCCCATGTAATGCTTTGTAGGTTAGCAGTAAAACCTTGAAATCAGCCCTTGCTTTGACAGGAAGCCAGTGTAGAGAGGCTAGCACTGGAGTAATATGATCAATTTTTTTGGTTCTAGTCAGGATTCTAGCAGCCGTATTTAGCACTAACTGAAGTTTATTTAGTGCTTTATCCGGGTAGCCGGAAAATAGAGCATTGCAGTAGTCTAACCTAGAAGTGACAAAAGCATGGATTAATTTTTCTGCATCATTTTTGGACAGAAAGTTTCTGATTTTTGCAATGTTACGTAGATGGAAAAAAGATGGGGCTTTGGTGACAAAACGGGTGGCACTGTGATAGACTACTCCAATTTGCTGAGTAGAGTGTTGGGAGCTATTTTGTAAATGACATTGCCGAAATCAAGAATCAGTAGGATAGTCAGTTTTACAAGGGTATGTTTGGCAGCATGAGTGAAGGATGCTTTGTTGTGAAACAGGAAGCCGATTCTAGATTTAATTTTGGAGATGATTAATGTGAGTCTGGAAAGAGAGTTTACAGTCTAACCAGACACCTAGGTTCAGTGATGCTAGATGGGCAGAAAGAGAGGGTCCAGATTGTCTAGCCCAGCTGATTTGTAGGGGTCCAGATTTTGCAGCTCTTTCAGAACATCAGCTATCTGGATTTGGGTGAAGGAGAATGGGGGAGGCTTCGGGCAAGTTGCTGTGGGGGGTACAGAGCTGTTGACCGGGGTAGGGGTAGGCAGGTGGAAAGCGTGGCCAGCCTTAGAAGAATTCTTATTGAAATTCTTGATTATCTTAGATTCATCGGTGGTGACAGTGTTTTCTAGGCTCAGTGCAGTGGGCAGCTGGGAGGAGGTACTATTATTCTCCATGGACTTTACAATGTCCCAGAACTTTTTGGAGTTTGTGCTACAGGATGAAAATGTCTGTTTTTAAAGCTAGCCTTTGCTTTCCTAACTGCCTGTGTATATCGGTTTCTAACGTCCCTGAAAAGTTGCATATCGCGGGGGCTATTTGAAGCTAATGCAGTACGCCACAGGATGTTTTTGTGCTGGTCAAGGGCAGTCAGCTCTGGAGCATGCTTATTTAAGATGGTGAGGAAAGCACTTTTAAAGAATAACCAGACATCCTCTACTGACGGAATGGTGTCATTATCCTTCCAGGATACCCGGGAAAAGTTGAAAATAAGAATTTGTTCTTAACTGACTTGCCTAGTTAAATAAAGATAAAATAAAAAATAAAAATTGGGGGTGGAAATTTCAGAATCTTTGGTGGCCTTCCTAAACCAGGATTCAGACACGGCTAGAACATCAGGGTTGGCGGAGTGTGCTAAAGCAGTGAATAAAACAAACTTAGGGAGGAGGCTTCTGATGTTAACATGCATGAAACCAAGGCTTTTACGGTTACAGAAGTCAACAAATGATAGTGCCTGTGGAATAGGAGTGGAACTGGGGGCTACAGCACCTGGGTTAACCTCGACATCACGAGAGGAACAGAGGAGGAGTAGGATAAGGGTACGTCTAAATGTTATAAGGACTGGTCGTCTAGTGCTTTTGGGACAGAGAATAAAAGGAGCAGATTTCTGGGAATGGTAGAATAGATTATAGGTATAATGTACAGACAATGGTTTGATAGGATGTGAGTACAGTGGAGGTAAACCTAGGCGTTGAGTGACGATGAGAGAGGTTTTGTCTGTGGAGGCACCAGTTAAGCCAGGTGAGGTCTCCGCATGTGTGTGGGGTGAGACAAAAGAGCTATCTAAGGCATGTTTAGCGGGACTGAGGGCTCTACAGTGAAATAAAACAATAAAAACTAGCCAAGCCAGCAGTAGACAAGGCATATTGACATTAGAGAGAGGTGAAAAGCAATCACAGGTGTTGATCAGGAGAGCTAAGACAACAACGGGTAAATGGTGATGAATGGGCAGAGCGGGTCAGTTAGGTAAATACAGGACCTTGTGTTTCTTGGCTGGGGCTGACCGGTAAACAAAATGAGGTACCATGTCATTGAAACAGTCCAGGGGGCAATGATACTTTTTTTCAAAGTATCTCTCTTTTTCAAACAAGCATTGCAGAGCAGCCTACAATTTCAATTTCATCACCCTGAAAAGATAGAACAAATATTACAACAAATATTATGGCTGAACTCAAATGTGCTGGTTGATAAAAGACCTGTATTTATGGGAAAGATGTTTGAAAAGGGTATCTCGTTCTTAAATTATATTGTAAATTGGAATGGTAGAGTTATGTCCTTCATGGAGTTATCAGAATTGTATGGGAAGGTCTGCTCGGTCCAAGAGTACAACCAATTGATTACAGCATTACCTCAAAAATGGAAGAGGCAGGTGGCAGTGGGAGGAGGTAGGGAAATGGTCTATCTGCCCAATATAAATGATCAAAACTGGTGGAGGAATAAAAATAGCATAAATAGGAAAGTATACCAGTTTCATTTGAGGACCAGGATGTTGACTGCTGTGCCATACAGATTGCAAAATAGTTGGGAAGAGATGTTTGATGTACCGATTCCATGGTACAGGGTGTATGAGTTGATATATAAAACAACGCAAGATTCAAGACTTCGTGCTTTTCAGCTAAAATTATTATATAGAATTCTTGCCACTAACAAAATGTTGAATATTTGAGGCGTAAAATCACTGATTCTCTGCAGATTTTGTTGTGAGGATACAGAATCAATAGACCATTTATTTTGGTATTGCCCTCAGGTAGCCTCTTTCTGGTCTCAGGTTCAAAAAAATTGATTTGCTTTGTTGTTTGTTGTTTTCTTCTGTCTTTTTCTTTTTTCTCTTTAGTTCATTCTCTTAGTTGTTGGTGCATTAGGGGGTTCTTAGGGGTGGGTAATGGAATTAATGTATTAATTAATTGTATTTTTAAAATGTATTTATTCTTGGGGGGGACTGTGGGAGTCTCGAATGGTTCACGTTTTATGGCCTGGAGGGAGATCTATTAACGTGCCCTTGAGCAGGGCATTGACCCTGGATGCTTCTGTGTCGCTCTGAATGGGAGTCTGTTTCACGCCCTGACCATAAAGAGCCCTCGGTTCTCTATGGTGTTTAGGTCAGAGCGTGACTGGGGGGTTTATCTAGTGTTTAGATTTCTAGATTGGTGGGTTGTTGTGGTTCCCAATTAGAGGCAGCTGGTAATCGTTGCCTCTAATTGGGGATCATATTTAGGTAGGCTTTTCCCCCACCTGTTTTTGTGGGATATTGATTGTTTGTTAGTGTGTTTGGGCACTACGTCCTCGTGGTCTTTGTAAGTTTTGTTATTGTGGTTTTGTTAGTTTCACTTAAATAAATATATGGAACTATACTCACACTGCGCCTTGGTCTGCTCATTTCCAAGATCGTGACAGAATATCCCACCAACAAAGGACCAAGCAGAGTGAAAATGAGGTAAGGAAGTTTTGGACTTGGGAGGACATGAGAGGACACCAGACCCTTCCTTGGCGGGAGTTTAGGTCAGAGCGTTACTGGGGGGTTATCTAGTTTTTAGATTTCTACGTTGGTGGTTTGTGTGGTTCCCAATTAGAGGCAGCTGGTAATCGTTGCCTCTAATTGGGGATCATATTTAGGTAGGCTTTTCCCCCACCTGTTTTAGTTGGATATTTTTATTTAAAAAAAAAATATTTCACCTTTATTGAACCAGGTAGGCTAGTTGAGAACAAGTTCTCATTTGCAACTGCGACCTGGCCAAGATAAAGCAAAGCAGTGTGACACAGACAACAACACAGTTACACATGGAGTAAACAATACACAAGCCAATAACACAATACACAAGTTAATGACACAGTAGAAAAAAAGAAAGTCTATACACAGTGTGTGCAAAAGGCATGAGGAGGTAGGCAATAAATAGGCCATAGGAGCGAATCATTACAATTTAGCAAACACTTTACACTGGAGTAATGAATGAGCAGATGATGATGTGCAAGTAGATATACTGGTGTGCAAAAGAGCAGAAAAGTAAATAAAATATAAACAGTATGGGGTGAGGTAGATAGATTGGGTGGGCTATTTACAGATGGACTATGTACAGCTGTAGTGATCGGTTAGCTGCTCAGATAGTTGATGTTTAAAGTTGGTGAGGGAAATAAAAGTCTCCAACTTCAGCGACTTTTTTTTTTTTTTTTTTTTTTTTTTTTTTTTGCAATTCGTTCCAGTCACTGGCAGCAGAGAACTGGACGGAAAGGCGGCCAAATGAGGTGTTGGCTTTAGGGATGATCAGTGAGATATATCTGCTGGAACGTGTGCTACGGGTGGTTGTTGTTATCGTGACCATTGAACTGAGATAAGGCAGAGCTTTACCTAGCATAGACTTATAGATGACTCGGAGCCAGTGGGTCTGGCGACAAATATGTAGCGAGGGCCAGCTGACTAGAGCATACAGGTTGCAGTGGTGGGTGGTATAAGGTGATTTGGTAACAAAACGAATGGCACTGTGATAGACTGCATCCAGTTTGCTGAGTAGAGTGTTGGAAGCTATTTTGTAGATGACATCGCCGAAGTCGAGGATCAGTAGGATGGTCAGTTTTACGAGAGTAAGTTTGGCTGCGTGAGTGAAGAAGTCTTTGTTGCGAAATAGAAAGCCGATTCTAGATTTGATTTTGGATTGGAGATGTTTAATATGAGTCGAAGGAGAGTTTACAGTCTAGCCAGACACCTAGGTATTTTTAGTTGTCCACATATTCTAGGTCGGAACCGTCCAGGGTGGTGATGCTAGATGGGGGGGCGGGTGTGGGCAGCGAACGGTTGAAAAGCAAGCATTTGGTTTTACTAGCGTTTAAGAGCAGTTGGAGGCCATGGAAGGAGTGTTGTATGGCATTGAAGCTTGTTTGGAGGTTAGTTAGCACAGTGTCCAAAGAATGGCCAGAAGTATACAGAATGGAGTCGTCTGAGCAGAGGTGGATCAGGGAATCGCCATCAGCAAGAGCTACATCATTGATATATACAGAGAAAAGAGTCGGCCTGAGAATTGAACCCTGTGGTACCCCCATAGAGACTGTCAGAGGTCTGGACAACATGCCCTCCGATTTGACACACTGATCTCTGTCTGCAAAGTAGTTGGTGAACCAGGCGAGGCAGTCATTAGAAAAACCAAGCCTATTGAGTATGCCGATAAGAATACGGTGATTAACAGAGTCGAATGCCTTGGCCAGGTCGATGAAGATGGCTGCACAGTACTGTCTTTTATCGATGGCGGATATGATATCGTTTAGTACCTTGAGCGTGGCTGAGGTGCACCCGTGCCTGGCTAGGAAGCCGGATTGCAGAGCGGAGAAGGTACGGTGGGATTTGAAATGGTCAGTGATCTGTTTATTAACGTGGCTTTCAAAGACTTTAGATAGGCAGGGCAGGATGGATTTAGGTCTGTAACAGTTTGTGTCTAGGGTGTCACCCCCTTTGAAGAGGGGGTTGACCGTGGCAGCTTTCCAATCTTTAGGGATCTCGGACGATTCGAAAGAGCGGTTGAACAGGCTGGTAATAGGGGTTGCAACAATGGGGCGGATAGTTTCAGAAAGAGAGGGTCCAGATTGTCAAGCCCAGCTGATTTGTATGGGTCCAGGTTTTGCAGCTCTTTCAGAACATCCGCTGTCTGGATTTGGGTGAAGGAGAAGCTGGGGAGGGTTGGGCGAGTAGCTGCGGGGGAGGCAGGGCTGTTGGCCGCGGTTGGAGTAGCCAGGAGGAAGGCATGGCCAGCCGTTGAGAAATGCTTATTGAAATGTTCAATTATCATGGATTTATCAGTGGTGACCGTGTTACCTAGCCTCAGTGCAGTGGGCAGCTGGGAGGAGGTGCTCTTGTTCTCCATGGACTTTACAGTGTCCCAAAACATTTTGGAATTATAGCTACAAGATGTGAATTTCTGCTTGAAAAAGCTAGCCTTTGCTTTCCTGACTGACTGAGTGTGTTGGTTCCTGACTTCCCTGAACAGTTGCATATCGTGGGGACTATTCGATGCTATTGCAGTCTGCCACAGGATGTTTTTGTGCTGGTCGAGGGCAGTCAGGTCTGGAGTGAACCAAGGGTTATATCTGTTCTTAGTTCTGCATTTTTTAACGGGGCATGCTTATCTAAAATGGTGAGGAAATAACTTTTAAAGAATGACCAGGCATCCTCGACTCACGGGATGAGGTCAATATCCTTCCAGGATACCCGGGCCAGGTCGATTAGAAAAGCCTGCCTTCAGAAGTGTTTTAGGGAGCGTTTGACAGAGGTGAGGTGTGGTCGTTTGACCGCGGACCCATAGCGGATACAGGCAATGAGGCAGTGATCGCTGAGATCCTGATTGAAAACAGCAGAGGTGTATTTGGAGGGCAAGTTGGTCAGGAGGGTGCCCATGTTTACAGATTTAGGGTTGTTCCTGGTGAGTTCCTTGATGATTTGTGTGAGATTGAGGGCATCTAGCTTAAATTGTAGGACTGCAGGAGTGTTAAGCATATCCCAGTTTAGGTCACCTAACAGAACCAACTCTGAAGCTAGATGGGGGGGTGATCAATTCACAAATGGTGTCCAGGTTACAGCTGGGAGCGGAGGGGGGTCGATAGCAGGCGGAAACAGTGAGAGGCTTACTTCTGGAGAGGTTAATTTCTAAAATTAGAAGTTCAAACTGTTTGGGTATAGACCTGCAAAGTATGACAGAACTTTGCAGGTCTCTCTGGATTGTTTGTTAGTGTGTTTGGGCACTACATCCTCACGATCTTTGTAAGTTTTGTTATTGTGGTTTTGTTAGTTTCACTTAAATAAATATGTGGAACTATACTCATGCTGCGCCTTGGTCCGCTCATTTCCAAGATCGGTCTGTTGGATGACTGGCATGTTGAGCGGCTTCACTGCAAGTACATTGTCTGTTTCAGCTATTCAATAAATTTAAAAAAAAGAAAATGCATTTGTGACCAATAAAATTGTATTTTATTTGGATTTGAGTTGATTTGCAAACAACCTGCACATGAATATTCTATGTTATTATATTTATATTTAGTTCAATATGGGGAAAATACTAAATATGCCAAAATGCATTTGTTTAACCCGCAATTCTACCCCGAGGCTTTCAAAAATAAGTAAAACAACTGAAATGGTTAGTGGAAATACAATTGCCTATTCTAAGCACTAAGGTTTAAAGAGTATATGAACATGTTCTTTGGTATCTGGACGTGTGACCTGTTAGATTCAATATAACTCATGTTCTATTGTTATGGAATAGGTTAGGCAGTTTAGATAGCACACTAAATATAATCGACATGGACTGGCCGACTAAGAGGTCATCTCTTTAAGTTGCTGTCTCCTGGGCACATGTGCATCCGACACAGTCCTCAAATGCAGGTGTCTCACATAAATGGCACACATTTATTCAGGTTACAGACTACGTAACCAGGCCTAAGACCCCTAGACATAACAAGTGCAGAAGAATCAGTAGACTAATCATTGATTTAGCTACATAAGGGAGCTTGTCCGGCATAAATGTTAACACTTTAGCATTTGTGGTTGTAGACCGGGTGGTTATGAACCGGTGTGGTTGAGCATTTGTTGAGAAAGTTTATAGTAGGTATTTGTGTCAAGCTAGCATCCTAGGTGAGGTAATCAGTAGGGCTAAAGTCAGTTTCAGGTTGTTGGCTAAGATAGCTGATGTTTGGTGTGGCCACGCCCGCAAAGGTAGTCAATTGTTTGCAGCTGGTAGTTGTTAGCTACCGTAGAGCTGATGAGGTGTTTTTCTCATGGGCCAGAACATTTTGTGTTGACTGTTTTGACTATGATTTTGGTAGCTTTTGTTAGTGCTGTGTGCAGGATTAGATTTCCCAGTTTGGAGTCTCAAGGACTATGTGGCACATGTATATGTGTTAGGGCTAGGTGAGTGGCTAACGTTTGCTAAGGTTTGTAGCTTTGGTAAATCAGGTAGTGTTAGTGCTAGGCTAGTGGCTAACTGTGGCTATGGTGTGTAGCTTTCGTGCATGGCATGCTGGTTTGGTTTTCGCCTGGTAGGAGTGGTTATCTCTGGGGCTTTAAGTGTGTGTATGTGCATGTGCAGTTTTGGTTAGTTAGCGGTGAGCTAGTGACTAACTGACTTTCATCAGTCGATTTATTGGTTCGGTTTGGTGTACTGATTTTGACTACGCGGCCATTTGAGCCAGCAGTGTTTTGAGCAGAGGAAAAGGATAGTTGGGGTTTTCTCAAGCAATTGAGGGATCAGTTATGTCAGGTGGCAGAAATGCTAGAGGTTGAAATAGCAGAGGAGTTGAGCAAGTTAGAGGTTGCAATGCAGTTATCAGAGAAGTGGAATGAGCTCTTGCCCCCGGTTCTGGTGGATAGCAGTCAGGAGGAAGACATCCCACTGGGCACAGACGTCAGTTCGTCTGGTTTTGATTTACATTTGGTTGATATGTCAACTAACGGGACAAGCCAACTGGCATTTGTTCCTGAGACGCTGACCTGTTGCACCCGCTATAACCACTGAGATTATTATTTGATCCCACTGGTCATCTATGAATGTTTGAACATCTTGAAGAATGATCTGGACTTAATGTTGATTCTCAGAGCCTGTTTGATTCTCAGAGCCTGGTTCCTCTCTAGGTTTCTTCCTAGGTTCCTGACTTACTAGGGAATTTTTCCTAGCCACTGTGCTTCTCAATCTGCATTGCTTGCTCCATGGGGTTTTAGGCTGGGTTTCTGTATAAGCACTGCTGATGTAAAAAAAGGGCTTTATAAAATACATTTTAGTGAGTGAATTTAATATGAAATTAACCAAAAAATGTTACCATGTCATTGGATTTAGGGTCAAAGACAGACAGACAGACAGACAGACAGACAGACAGACAGACAGACAGACAGACAGACAGACAGACAGACAGACAGACAGACAGACAGACAGACAGACAGACAGACAGACAGACAGACAGACAGACAGACAATAATGTCACATGCACATCTATTCATAGAGGGATGTCTGTCTGTCTGTCACATGCATGTGACATTATCGTCTTGCCATCTCAGCCTCCCTGCTTTCATGTGGATATGAAGATATGAATTGCCACACATATAACACACAGTAGACCACTTCCTGTTGTTTCTTTTATAAGTGTCCTTCTACAGATGAGTCCAGGAGATGGTGTCTCTCTGCCTGGCCAACAGACCCTTTCAAGGAGCCAGGTTGAGAACACACACCAGATAATGTGCTGCCAGCTGTCTACTCCTCTCGCCCGTGCTTAACTGCAGCCACCTGATGACCCCCTGACAGGTGAAATGGATCCTTTTCTCAGACCTGCTGGAGAGGCGGAGGAGAAGAGAGCTGAGTTGAGCTGCGTTCACTGATGCCCTTGTATAAGGCTGTTGGTGAAGAAATTGTACTGATTCATTTATTCTACTTCAGTGACAAATCATAGGGCACGAGGGACAAGACGCTAAGGACTTAATGGCTTATAACATTCAAGCTTGTGGTGAATATGCTCTTTAGGACAGAAAATGCTTCATTTAAAATAATGGATTGATTAAAGGGTTTCAGAGATAATGCTCCTTTTGCTGTTTTGAGGGATGTGTTTCATACAGTAGTGTGACCAGAGAGAGAGGGAGCGATATAGAGAGCGAGAGATTGAGAGAGAGAGTATAAGGACCAAAGAGAGGGAAACTAAACAACAGACTGAAAAAGTGATAGGGAGTTCGTTAAACACGTGGAAACACCACAAAAGTGCAAACAATATTTGCCGGTTCATAATTCATAGTCCAGAGCAGATAAACAAAACATTTGTCCTCTAAAATGTCAGACTTCGTGAGATTGAGCAGTTCTGATATTCGGCAGCCAAACAAACAAGAGCTTCCTCCCTCCATGTATCTCTAATTCCTTCATCCATAGCAATCAAAATCATTATGAATAATTCAGTTGACAAACAACTCACACATAACAATTTAATGAGTTCCTCTCCCCTCTCCTCAGCAGGCTCTGATATACTGTTAGCTTCCCAGGGTGGAGATATACAGTATTTGCATCTCTTGGAGAAACATCAACAAGAAGTCCACTTCAACAATAATGAGTAACATTATTTTTTATGTTCAGTCAGACCCCCGCCACAGGTTGACCGTTTAACTTTACTGTGCAGTATACCCGCAGCACACCTGAAACCATAACCATGACGAAGTAATAATAATAAATGCATAATAAACATATGTGTAACCACTTGGCTTGTGTGAATGCGGGTTGACCTGGAAGTGCTAAAGCATTGTATGATGAGCAACATCCAGTAAGATACAGTATATGCAAGCATATAGGCAATTTACAACATGTCTTTTGATGCCTCATGTCAAATAAATGTTCATAAAGCTATGTTAATAATCAAGCTTTAATGATGGACAATAAAGTAGTTGTGTATTATATAATTCAACTAAACATAGGATTTGAAAGGGTTTATATATGCATTATATCATGTTTTGTTTCCTGTTTCACACATGATCAAGTCACGAGATCAAGGTCTTTCTTTTCCCTGAATGACAATGAAAACACCTGCATACTTTACTACAACACCAAACATATTCTATATGATTAACTTCCCATCAAGAAGGTCCACAGCTGTCTGAACACATGCTCTGAGTCATTATGGCAATGCTATTTACTCATCTCTGCCCAGGCTCCACACACACACACACACACACATTGATGCCACATAACACAAATCCATCATAGCTGTGGTGAATTATTACGTCATAGATACAGAGTGGGTGGAAACCTGGGCAAAAATGATGACTGGAAAGACTATCATTTTGCAATGCATTCTGTTATTCCCATGAACAAACTGCACATTTACTTGCAATGTATGAGAGTGATAGCCAGCCAACTTGGTAAACAAAGTACGAGGAAAACTGGGACTGACCCTCCATAGTATCCACACTCAGCAAAGCCATGCCAGAGGCTTATACAACATGTAGACTTGGAACTAACACGGGCTGTATAAGTCTGTATGGTGAGAGAAGAGAACACTGAGTCAAGGTCTACTGTACCTTCTTAATTTTGCAGCAGGGCAACTTCAAGTTAATGTCTACCTGTGAAGGAAGTAGGAGCGACACTGCGGAATGTTCCAACATCATTACCACGACAATAACAATCCCCCAAATTACGGGTAAAATTATTTTTACAATGGGTAATTGTCACCTCCGCTACTGCGAACATATCTCCAAATGAGGTGTCAGTGCTCAGAATGGAACCTTTTCCATCTTTCTTTTCTTTCCTAACAGTGCTCCTATTGGACTTTATTCTTTATCACCAACCCTTGTCTCTCTGCTTGGCGTCAGCAATAGAACTGTTCTGAATCATAGGTGTGGGTGACGAGAAGAGAAGAGAAAATGAGAGGGGAGAAGAGAAGAAGAGAAGAAGAAAAGAAGAGAGGAGAAGAGAAGAAGAGAAGAAGAAAAGAAAAGAAGAGAGGAGAAGAGAAGAAGAGAAGAAGAAAAGAAAAGAGAGGAGAAGAAGAGAAGAAGAAAAGAAAAGAAGAGAGGAGGAGAAGAAGAGAAGAAGAAAAGAAAAGAGAGGAGGAGAAGAAGAGAAGAAGAAAAGAAAAGAGAGGAGGAGAAGAAGAGAGGAGAGGAATAATCAAAGGTTGTGTAACTCCCCAAGAGCCTCCCGCTGTCCCTGGAACTAACACAAAACAGATAGTCTTCAGTATGGTGAGAACAGAACACATAAGAGACCTGCAGTGGGTCCAATCCTTTCGATCCAATCCTCTCCATTACTCTCCTTCTCTGCTGAGAAAGACATTGGGTGTTCATCAAAGCAGTTCAGCCGGTCTCTGTGTCCAGATGTGGACTGTAATTATGTTTGATGCTAACGTCTTCATGCATGAAAGTCATAATGTGGAAGGGTCAACCGAAAAGAGAAAACACATTACCTAGAAATGACAAACTAACGTGATAACTATACCTGAACTAGTAGGACAGCAATCAGCCAAGCCAATCCTGAGGGGTTAACCTTGAGCCACCGTGTTTGATAGACAATGGTAAACATCATTATTCAGCCAATCAGGTATCCCCTAAAGTAATTTATTAAATTAGAAGGTAATTGCTTATGTAAACTAAGCCTAATTGAATATAACGGCCCAGCTTTATTTAGCATTTAATTAACATGGCTGTTTAAGCAGAAGTCTACAGTGGCTGAGCTTTGAAGATGCAGTAGAGCTTGGTGCAGTCTTCTAATGTCTTATATTGTTTGGTCTGCTCATGTATGTCGGAGGTAGTGTCGAGAAGTAATATTGAATATATACATACACTACCGATCAAAAGTTTGATGTCACTTAGAAATGTCTTTGTTTTTGAATGAAAAGCTCCTTTTTTGTCCTTTAAAATAACATCAAATTGATCAGAAATACAATGTAGACATTGTTAATGTTGTAAATGACTATTGTAGCTGGAAACGACAGATTTTTTAAATGGAATATCTACATGTGCATACAGAGGCCCATTATCACTCCTGTGTTCCAATGGCACATTGTGTTAGCTAATCCAAGTTACAGTTTTTTTCGATTGCTAAACGACAGTGGGCACAACTGGAGTCACATGTGCAAAACTCTAACTACAGTCTGCACTACCAACAGTCACCTGAGCTAAACAGTTCACATCACCTGCAAAACTCATTCCAAGCAACACAACTCTTAACACATGGCTCAAAACACGCTCAGTGCAGCCAAACACTATGCACAACCCTCACTGAGATAACACACACTGTCACTCAGAACACACTGAGAGTAAAAACACAAGCATCAAACACCAATACAGAAAATACAAACTTTTCATCTTTACAGTTTGAACAATTTCAGTGACTTCATACAAAGTAATATTTTCTTCAAAGAAAAGAGTGACATTCTTTCACATGATTTATTAAAATTTTTAGAACATAACAATTCTTTAAGGTAACTGAAAATTAGCAGTTTGCTTCAATAGTCTGTAGTAATTTACGGAATTACAGTAATGAGAAAAAAAGGTAGAAACTAAAAGTACATACTGTAATTCGAACAAATAATTGAGGGGCTAATCCTGCCTCTCTCTAGCATCAGGCAACAGGTTTTCTTCAACATCACATCTAATGTTTTCTCTTGCCATGCACCTGGGGAAGAACCTTCTGGAGTGCCTTATCCATCCCTGGCAGTCCTCTGGACTCGTGTCCTCACATCCGGCACGCATGGCTTCCAAAAGAGACATTTGGTCATGTGGGTGGTGACCAAACACTTTCCACCTCCAGGCAGAAAAACTCCTGTATTGGGTTGAGGAAGGGTGAATATGCAGGCAGGTACAAAACCATAAATCTGTGATGTGCTGCAAACCAATCTGTGACAGCTGCAGAGTGGTGAAAAGCAACGTTATCGCAAACTATGACAAAAACGTGGGGTTTCTTACTGGCTCCCCCTGTTCTGCTGGCACTAGCTGAGCATAGAGCTGTTCTAGGAAAGCTATAAGCCTTTCTGTGTTGTATGGGCCAATGAGTGGTGTGTTGAGAAGCAAACCATCATTGGCCATTGCAGCACACATGGTGATATTTCCCCCTTTGGCCTGGAACCTCCACAGTGTCCCTTTGACCTATAACATTCCTTCCTCTGCGCCGTGTTTTGGCAAGGTTAAATCCAGCTTCATCGATAAATACAAATGAATGTGGTCTTTCCAGTGCTTCCACCTCCATTACTCTCTGAAAAACATTAAGTGCACAGTTTTACTGTAGAAATGCTAGTGTTTTTTTTTTACTGTAAATATTTTGTATAGCTGTGTACGTAACCTCAGACGTCTTACCTGGACATATTGGTATCTTTGCTCTTTTACCCGTTCAGTTTCTCTCGAACGGTACAGTGTATAACTGTTTCATTGTAACTTGGTGTTTCTTTAGGACTCGAGCAATAGTTGTTGTGGTGACAGAATTAACATTTACAAATATATCATTATCAGCCAGCACTCTATCTTGAATCTCCCGCAGTTTTATTGCATTGTTGACAACAACCATGTCAACAATAGCATTTTCCTGCGCATCTGAAAATATTTTTCCTCTTACCCCTGTTGGGGGCAGCCTTTGGGTCCTGTTGTAAAAATATATTTTACAGTCAAACTTACTGTAATGTATATCTGTGTAAATATTCTATAATTGCAATACAAAATAGATTCCTGTAATGTTTTCATTTACTGTAAGGATGTAACTCTCACCTGTTTGCATGATGGAAAATTCGCATTACAGATGCCACTGTGGATCTTTGCAGATTGGGTTGCACCCTCAACCCTGCCTCTCTCAATGAGAGACCATGGTTCACGACATGGTCTATAAGTGTAGCCCTTATTTCATCTGAAATAACAGCTCTTTGTCTTCTTTGTCTTCCTCCACGCATCCGCCCTCTCCCTGCCACCCTTCTCCCTCCACGAACCCATCTTCCTTGTTCCATTTCCAAAATGAGTCTTTCTGAGCTCTACCAATATATACTGTAATATGTGTGTGTGTTCACTAACAAGTCTAAAACAAGACACCTGCTTAGCCTTTCAGCTGAAATTGCAATCAGCAGTGTTTGAAAGGCACAAGGCTGAAATCTATTCCCTTTTGAATGTGTGGTTCACAGTTTTGACAGCAGTGTGTTAGCATTTGAACAAAGTGCTGTAAATCCACAGTGTTGTGCAGGTTGTGGTTAAAGTCATGGGATAAGTGTGTAGAGTTTTGAAAACTGTGTTCAAGCAATGAAAAATGAACTAGAGTTTGGTCCACATGAACTGCTGCTGTGCAGACTGTAGTTAGAGTTTTGCACATGTGACTCCAGTTGTGTCCACTGTCGTTTAGCAATCGAAAAAAACTGTAATCATTTTAAAAGGCTAATTTATCATTAGAAACCCCTTTTGCAATTATGTTAGCACAGCTGAAACTGTTGTTCTGCTTAAAGAACCAATACAAATAGCCTTCTTGTTACGGCTTTCTTCCGTTGAAGGAGAGTCGGACCAAAATGCAGAACACAAAATACTAAGACCAAGGCGTGACACTTCTTTAGACTCGTTGAGTATCTGGAGCATCAGCATTTGTGGGTTTGATTACAGGCTGAAAAATGGCCAGAAACAAAGACCTTTATTCTGAAACTCATCAGTCTATTCTTGTCCTGAGAAATTAAGGCTATTCCATGTGAGAAATTTCCAAGAAACTGAAGATCTCGTCCAACGCTGTGTACTGCTCCCTTCACAGAACAGTGCAAACAGAATAGAAAGAGGAGTGGGAGGCCCCGGTACACAACTGAGCAAGAGGACAAGTAAATTGGAGTGTCTAGTTTGGGAAACAGATGCCTCACAATTCCTCATCTGGCAGCTTCATTAAATAGTACCCACAAAATACCAGTCTCAACGTCAACAGTGTAGAGGCGACTCCGGGATGCTGGCCAATAAAAATAAAATATTAAGATGGGTAAAAGAACACAGACACTGGACAGAGGAACTCTGCCTAGAAGGCCAGCATCCCGGAGTCGCCTCTTCACTGTTGACGTTGAGACTGGTGTTTTGCGGGTACTATCCCTCTGCAACTGGATCCTGGACTTTCTGTCGAGCCGCGCTTAGGTGGCAAAGGTAGGTAACAACACATCTGCCACGCAGATCCTCAACACAGGGGCCCCTCAGGGTGTGTGCTCAGTCCCCTCCTGTACTCCCTATTCACTCATGACTGCATGGCCAGGCATGACTCCAACACCATAATTAGTTTGCTGATGACACAACAGTGGTAGGCCTGATCACCGACAACGATGAGACAGCCTATAGGGAGGAGGTCAGAGACCTGACCATGAGGTGCAAGGACAACAACCTCTCCCTCAACGTGATCAAGACAAAGGAGATGATTGTGGACAACAGGAACAGGAGGACCATTCTCATAGACGAGGCTTCAGGTAATATTTTATATCAAAAGTTAAAGGGTGACATCAAAATTATTCGAAAAGTCTTTAAAGCATTGAATGAAAAAATAAAAAAATCTTTTGAGTCTTGTTTCAATGCTGATCTCGTGTAGGCTTGGCCCTAATGTATGTGCTCTCTGTCACCTCTGGGTCTGCATGGCAAATGGCCCAAGGCAATGCTCAAGGACCATCCAGCGGACTGACTACTTGAATGTGTGATAGAATTATATATTGCAGTCATGTTTGTTATCTATTTTATACTTGTCACCTGAGGAGAACTCAGATGCTATCTAATGTATACGGATGTATGATCTCTGTGGTAACTTGTACCTGTACAGGGTGAACTGTAAACTACTGTATATGGATGTATGATCTCTGTGGTAACTTGTACCTGTGCAGGGTGAACTGTAAACTACTGTATATGGATGTATGATCTCTGTGGTAACTTGCACCTGTACAGGGTGAACTGTAAACTACTGTATATGGATGTATGATCACTGTGGTAACTTGTACCTGTGCAGGGTGAACTGTAAACTACTGTATGTAAAGGACTTATATTGTCTTTAGGAATTCCTCATACCATCAAAACATCCTCATACCATCAAACCATCATACCAAAAAAGTATAATTTCAAGACAGGCACTGAGAAAAGACACCCGGAATGGTAAGGCCCCCATCAGTCCCTTGTCCTCTTGACTCACTTATAAGGCTTGCTCTTGTATGTCCTGTATGACATTGACTCTATTGCCTCTTGACAACATATTATTTGTTTCCTATCTTTCTTCATCTGTGGTCATTGCAATACAATCAGAACTTGTGCACAATTCTGTCTGAGAAATTTCACACTGTATTCATAGATATTCCTCTCTCCACAAACACTCCAAAGCTCCATAACTCAGGGAACTCACATACAGGGAATCATTTCCCAAAACCATCTAGGATGCACTTCCCCTGTTATTATTGTCAAGTCACGGAATTGCCTGTTGACGAGACTCACTCAGTCGTATGGGAACTGGTCCGTACAGATAACGAAAAATAAACACTGCATTTCCAGAACGAAGACACTCAAATGGAGAACCAACCATGCATGTTGTGTTGCTACCCAACTTTTCATGTACAGATGGACTAAGTGGAATTTTGGAGTACTTCGAACAGTTCAAAGAACAGCGGGCAGGTTTTCCTATTTGTTCCTTGTGAAGGGTGTTATTGAAACTCTGGCGGAGATGGATAAAGAGGACAGTCGGGGAAACACGTTATCAGTATTTATAATAGAAAGTACATCCCCTGCCCGGAGATGAACACACAGATGCATCCATAATTGATCTGGGGAGATAGGGGTCCTGTGTAGTCTGTGGCGGGCCCTCCTATTCACCACCTCTTGTAATGTGACTATGGATGCTCCGCTGGAGCCAGAGATAACACGGAATCACCCAAGAGATGAAAGACTGAAGCACAGAGATAGTCTGGGAGAGGGAGACCAGCTACTGTAGACAGTGCTAAGAAGTAGAAACAGTGATAAGGAAATAGCTTCACATCTCAGAAAATCCTAAACAATAAGAGGCTTGCAGAGGGAGAGCAGGTCTCACAGCTCTGGTAAGCAGTCCTTCACAGAGTGGGGTGGGCTCTCTATTGTATCAGCCATGAAGGGGTTCCATAAAGGCCCCAAAGTGTTCCCCAAATGGAAGGCTTCAAAGCAAGACGCCCCCATATGAAGGCCTCAATGATATTAGATTGATGATGAGCATAATAAGGAATGGAATGGTGAGATGGATTTCGATGAGAAACAACAAAGAAGGAATTCTGGACACACAGAGAGAGGTCTCCGCAGTCTGCACGTGTGTCATATCTCACACCCGGCCATAGCAAAAGCCTGACTGCAAACAAACAAAACACTCCAAGCTCATCCATGAGATTTACGTCAAAATCCACCTGACAAAGACTTCATACAGCTTCCAGTCCCAGCACAGTTCAGAGATCACAGCAGACCATTGATACCACAGACAGATATTACACATACCTGTTTGTTCCCAACAGAAAGCTCTACAGATGGTAGAAGGATTTACACACAATCCCTAGTGGGATTTAGGGGAAGGATCAGACTCGAGAAACACAGGAAGCGTTGACCTTGTCAGTTGGTGCAAAGTCTTAGTATGGCTGCTAGGTAAACTGCCACCACAAAACATCTAACACTTTTTGGTCTAATTCCTTGTTAAGTCCTGTGTTTCTCTGGCATGAATTATTTATCACAGATAGAATTTGGAAACAGAAAATGAAAAACCAAAGTAAAACCACGAGTTGGCAAAAAGTACACTGTATGACCTGTCTCTGTTGAAAGGCTTAAAGCCGTTATCTGAGACAAAATGCCCTTGGTTTATATCCTCTCCTCAAAACCCCCTTTAACCTCTATGTTTCTTTATAGCTGGTGTGTATATACACAATGTAAAGAAATGGATTCCTACTCAGAGCGCCCGGGGCTGGGCAGAACAAAAAACTTGTGTATCAGTGCCTAGCAGAAAGGAGATGTGCAAGACGGAGAGAAGACCAGAGCCCAGCTGTTCTGTCTGTCGCTGCTCTTTAGCCGTTCCATTAAGAAGCCATTCATCAGATAATGCATTCCCAGGATGCACAGCTTTCTCTTTCGCCAGAGTCCCAATGACTGTGAATTCATCCCGTGGGAGGCGTCGCTAATTGAAATGTCATTATGGCTCCACACTTACATGGCAAAGCGCATTGTTAAAGGAGCTGGATTATGTATGCAACCCACATACTGGAGGATACCAGTCAAGATGAAGTGAGGACTTGAAATGCAGATACTAAAGGAATATGAGGGGGCTAGTAAGGTTATTGCAGCAGGCATCTTTATGGTCTTTTTGACCATTGTTGACTTCATATTTTCCAGAATCTAATTTGGCAGTCCTTGACGCAATTCAAAAAGCTAACACAAGCTAACACTTGGTGTGTAACACCGATTTTATGATCAGTTCGACAAACAAATAGTGCCCAGTGATCGTTCCCTGTGGCATGCTGTTGTTAAAAGGCCCATAAGAGGACAAATTTACAAACAAGCTGCTTCTCCACTTTAGTGGTCAGTGCTGTAAAATGTGAATGGCCCTGAAAAGAAGCAAGTTGTAAATAATGACTTTGTGAGTGTGAGGATGTGTAAAAAATAGTATGAAACATTCTTATCAAAGCTAGGGAAGCAGACGGACCTTGAAGAAATGTAATCCTGGTCTGCATGCACTTTTAAGAGCCTTAAGAGCGACTAAATCAACTTGTATGGTTAAAAACGGCCTATGTGGCATCAATACGTCAGAAACATTTATTCTAGTGTCAAAATTTAATGCAAAGTGTAAATAGGATAATTTTTTTCATAAATTCAGTATATATCAGAATTGGGCTGCCTGTCTAAACGCATCCTACCTGGCAGTCTAATCATAATTGTCAGTAATCAAGTAATCAAATCAAATCAAACACCTCTCGCTCATGGCTTCTTGCATTTATTCATGAGCAAGCTAAATAGCCAGGCCAAGTCAGTGAGTTCAGCCCCTCCTTGATATCATTTCTGTCTCTAACAGCCATCATAGGATTAATTAATCTAATGTGTGCTGAAAGCCATCTAATGCTAAGGGGACTACTATTGTCTTTGCTTTGGTAGTGTCATAATAAGAACCTTTTCATGAGTGTTGTGCTGAAGTGAGGATTGCACCTGTAGCTACTCCATTGAGTTGGTGCTGGAGAGCATTACACAACAAAGAGGCTGACCCTGTCATTTAAACCCCGCCACTGCACAACACTCTGTTTGTTTACCTTTCATCTCTGTCCCCTTTCTTTTCCATATTCAGCATCAATGGTGGCTGTTATGGCTGATAGTTGTCGATCATTATCTTTGAACGAGATGAATAGAATTGGCAGTGTGGCCTGCTTTCATGGCGGTAAATCGGAGATGTGGACTGCCATCAATTTCATTAGGGGCTGAAATGCGTCCTCTCAGTTTTTTCAGATTTTTCTTCAGAACTCGCCGCACTCTAAGCTTTGCTTGTCATCATCGCTTTTGACATTTGTCTTGCTTTATATTAATTTGTCTGCAGTAAATAGGAACATCTCTCAATGTTCTCCTTCAATTCCAGAGGTGTCTGATTGTATTATGTCATTTGGCATTTATTTTCTCCCACACTGCTCTCTTAATAGATATTTAGCCCTTGTTGTGGTTTTATACACAGTATCCAGTGGCGTTGATTGGCCGAATGATGACATGTACACTACCAGTCAAAAGTTTTAGAACAGAGTACTCATTCAAGTGTTTTTCTTTATTTTTTACTATTGTATACATTGTATAATAATAGTGAAGACATCAACACTATGAAATAACACATGGAATCATGTAGGAACCAAAAAGTGTTAATCTTGATCCTACTTGAGACGCAGACGTCCCACCTAGAGCTCTGGAAATGCAAATGCGCTAAGCTAAACGCTAATAGTATTAGTTAAAACGCAAATGTTCATTAAAATACACATGCTTGGTATTGAAATAAAGCTACACTCGTTGTGAATCTAGCCACCGAGTCAGATTTTTAAAATGCTTTTCGGCGAAAGCATGAGAAGCTATTATCTGATAGCATGCAACACCCCAAAAGACCCGTAGGGGATGTAAACAAAAGAATTAGCATAGTCGGCGCTACACAAACCGCACAATAAAATATAAAACATTCATTACCTTTGACCATCTTCTTTCTTGGCACACCTTGATGTCCCATAATCAATACTGGGTCTTTTTTTGGATTAAATCGGTCCATATATAGCCTAGATATCGATCTATGAAGACTGTGTGATAAACGGAAAAAAATAGCGTTTCATAACTTAACGTCATTTTTTAAAAGTTAAAAAGTCGACGATAAACTTTCACAAAACACTTCGAAATACCTTTCTAATGCAACTTTAGGTATTACTACACGTTAATAAGCTATAAAAATCATCAGGAGGCGATGTAAATTCGATAGCTGGTCGTGTGGAAAAAATGTCAGGAAAAACACAGAGACAATGCCTCAAGTTGGTGGTCGGAGGGAATCGGTTCCCTTTGGTCGGTTCTACCAAGAATCAAATCAGAATCAAATGAGAAGACTCTATACATCCTGTGGAAGCTGTAGGTACTGCAACCTCGGCCTCATTTAATACGGTTCACCTTTAACAATGGGTTGAAGTGGCGCATGGATATTTTTTTCCATCTCCAGTGATCAGATTTTCCTGCGCTTTTCGATGAAACAGACGTTCTGTTATAGTCACAGCCGTGATTTAAACAGTTTTGGAAACGTCTGAGTGTTTTCTATCCACACATACTAATCATATGCATATACTATATTCCTGGCCTGAGTAGCAGGACGCCAAAATGTTGCGCGATTTTTAACAGAATTTCCGAAAAAGTAGGGGGGAGGCTTAACAGGTTTTAAACAAATCAAAATATATTTTATATTTGAGATTCTTCAAATAGCCACCCTTTGCCTTGATGACGGTTTTGCACATGCTTGGCATTCTCTCAACCAGCCTCATGAGGTAGTCACCTGGAATGCATTTCAATTAACAGGTGTGCCTTCTTAAAGTTAATTTGTGAAATGTCTTTCCTTCTTAATGTGTTTGAGCCAATCAGGTGTGTTGTGACAAGGTGTGTGTGTGTGTGTGTGTGTGTGTGTGTGTGTGTGTGTGTGTGTGTGTGTGTGTGTGTGTGTGTGTGTGTGTGTGTGTGTGTGTGTGTGTGTGTGTGTGTGTGTGTGTGTGTGTGTGTGTGTGTGTGTGTGTGTGTGTGTGTGCTTTTTGGGGGAGTATATACAGAAGATAGCCCTATTTGGTAAAAGACCAAGTTAATATTATGGCAAGAACAGCTCAAATAAGCAAAGAGAAATGACAGTCTATCATTACTTTAAGACATGAAAGTCAGTCAAAAACCATGAAGTACTATGATGAAACTGGCTCTCATGAGGACCGCCACAGGAATTGAAGACTCAGTGGGAATTTGTCATTTGATCTGGAGTCCAAATTGGAGATGTTTGGTTCCAATCGCTGTGTCTTTGTGAGACGTGGTGTGGGTGAACGGATGATCTCTGCATGTGTATTTCCCACCGTAAAGCATGGAAATGTAAATGTAAGGACCGACGCCGGAGATGAGAAGCAGATACGGGGAGTCAACATTTAATAAGGAACAGACATGAAACAAGACAAGCACAGCATCAGCACATGGGCAAAACAAAGACATTCGACAAACAATACTGAAGCAGGGAACAGACAGATATCGGGGAGGTAATGATACAGGTGATTGAGTCCAGGTGAGTCCAATAATCGCTGATGTGCGTGACGGGGGAAGGAAGGTGTTCGTACTGATGTTGGCAAGAGTGTGTAATGCTGGGGAGCCTAGCGCCCTTGAGCACCAGGGGGGAAGAGCGGGAGCAGGCGTGACAGTAAATTTGTTCAATTAGCTACCAAACAAGACCTGTGGAAAAACTGCTACCTCATTCTATACGTGTTATAGTCAAAGCCTATTGAATTGAGTAAGGCACTGCATAAAGAAACTGCATTAAATATGCACTAAACCCTCTGTACATGGTGGCATATGAGGAAACACCAGCTGAAAACCAGATCAACTGATTGATATGCAATGAGAACAATATCACTATTTGAAGGCCTAGTTATGTAAAAGCAACAATATTGCTATTTATGGCCCTAGCATGTTATGTATTTTTCTGACCTTCTGACAGCTTCTGAATTACATGACCTTAAAGCTTATAATTTTTGAGACTATGACAATTCTACTTCCTGGTGCGAGAGTGATAGAGACCACCCACAATCCTGTTTAATAATACATGCTTAAATGAGTGAGCTAACCTGGAAGCCTGCCATCCATCTAATGTAGCATGTGGTGCCCTTGTGGGCCACCAAGCTTCAGGGCAGCTCTGCCTTGAGTTGATGGTGGTGACTTGTAGTGAGCAGGAATTTCCCTGTGTTCATTCAGGCTGCTTGTATAAATCTACATGACTGGAGCCAGGCCAGGCCTCTAAGTCAACCTCCACCCCGATGATAACACAACACAATTATGTCTCCATCGAAAATTCATCAGGACATCTGAGTAGTGCTCCCATGTTGCCCCCATTGAATCGGGCACTTGTATAATTTGATACTCAGCCTGAGTCCCAAACCTATCGAGTGGACCTGGGTGTTCCTGCCGGAGCGATTACAAGTAATCCTGGTGCAGCATTTTCACAGATCAATTTGAGGCACTTCATATTCTCATACATAATTTGCCACCGAAGTGATCAATTGAAGTGATCGGAGACGTTATCAGGGACTGAAATGTTAAAGCGATCACCTGTATAGGACACACACAAGTAGGTGTGTGGGAGAGTGCACACACACAGACACACACACGCACACACACACACATCAATACCAATTCATACAGAGATGAACACACCCTAACATCATTTGCTTCATGAGGACATAATTGAGTATAAAGTGTTTAATTGTCATCAAACATCAACAGGGCAAGAATAGGCCGATCGGTTAAACATTACAATGGACATTACCACATGGCTGTTAGATTAGACGGTCCATTACTGTAAGTTCCTGGGTGTCGTGAGGGTGAAATCAGGCGCAGGAAAGCAGAGACTTCAATAAAGTGCTCCTTTAATGCACACACGGTGAAACTCGGCCACCCCACTTTTGGGTGCTCAAACAAAATGCCCCAGACCCAGGAGTCGTGACAATTACAACAATGATATTGCATGTATTCCACATACAGTACTGTGCGAAAACAACAAATGCCATCTTTTCCCTCTAAAGCAATCAATAATATTATTGTCTTGCCTTGTGCTCATTTGTTTTCATTATTCTCAACTAATGAGACAAGCATATTCTTTGAGACAAGCATATTCTCCTCTGCAAGGCACCAAGAGTACACACCATTAACCTCTATGCTTTAACCGTGCGGCTGCCGTCTGGGTTTGTCTGCTACTGTGATAGCAGCTGTCACAATGGAACAATGTGCTTTGGTGCTTTTCCATCAACTCAGACCTCAAACCACACTCTAGTCATGGGGAAGGACCCCTTCCTACTTCAGCATCTTCAATCAGCTTGTTGCTGAGGTCAATACATTAGGCTGCTGAATAAAACTCTGATGTGGAGAGTCATGATTTATGAAAGTAGACTGAGGTCAGTGCTTCCCTGAATTATGTGAGAATAAAGGGGCTCTTAAAAGTCTTAATTGACTGCAATGCTCTCTGTCTACCCACAAGCCCTTGCTTCTGAAGACGCTGCAGGAAGCCGGTTAGGTTGAGGGCGGCGGGGCCACGGGGGACCCAGTCACAGCTCATTGGTATGCAAACGTACAGTATGTTCCCTCCATTATTTATTGTCCTTCACGGAGAGTTGCCGTGGAACAATAAAATGTGAGACTGCATTAATCTGCTCTTTATTATCCGTCCTCCGACAGGAAACAGAGGAGGGAGAGACACAAACCTGATATTACCATATCGTAATCCAACCGAATGGGTTTAGAGTCATTTGATAATGTATTACACCGTGTGTACACAGGGTTGACTTGGACGCTTGTAAAAAATCCCTGTAATGCTTTGGATCAATGTCAATGCATTCAATGCAGGCAGATTGGTGACCCATTGGATGCTATTGGACAAGGTGAAATAGGTGAAACAGTTTAATTATTTTATGAACTGCAGTCCAGAGCTATAGAGACAAGATTTCAGTAACTCCTCCTAGATGTTTATTATACATTAAATCAATAAGAGCAAATATTTGCCATTTCCTGACTGTGTGATGTGCCCTGTGTTATCACTTAACCTTAAGGTAGGGAAGCTCTCGAGTGGTCACTTCCTCTTGCATAAGAAATACAGCCACGGCAATCGAAGAATGTGTTGTATTAAAAGCCTGAAAAGTGAAGACCAAAGGATTTTTTATCTGTTCGGGAACACGCTGTCGTTTTCCTATTTTATTCAGCCAAAGAAGCGTTATTGATGTAAAACCAGTAACCCTGGGCTGTAATTACTCTGTGCATTCTTATCGCCGGAAACTAGGAGGGAGGAATAGACGGGCGAGAATGAGAAAAAAAGTCTTTGGCTGAGGAACTTTTCATCTGGCCTGTCATTCAGGTGGATTGATGCTTCCGGACCACTGTAGTTAACACGTTTTTTACAAGATTAGCTTTATGTTTCTTTTTTCATTCATGAGTTAGACAGTTGTTTTGCATCATCTCTTGTTTTGTTGCTTTTCTTTTGTTTGTTTTAAAAGTATCTTAATTCCATATTTAATAGTCTACGTATATGTTAGTGTTATATATTGTTATTATATACCACCTAACCACTATCAGAAACAACGTTGGTGGGTTTTGATTAGATACAGCTTTTTTCCCCCAACATGTTGGTGTGGGCAGACAAGTAGTGGTATTCCGTATTAGCCATCATAGCCCAGTTGTCTCATAAAGGATCATGTGTCACGTTCTTTCAAAATCGAACCCAGAAGCAGACCAGGACAAGGGGAGTAGGAAGAAGGTGAGTATTTATTTACAAGTGAATGTGAATGGGTAGATATATCCAGGTGGCATAGCGGGCAGCGGTGGTGAGTTGATGGGAGTAAATAGGTGGATCCAATGGGGTAGCGGAATCCTCCGACGACCAGGCGGGAATGGGGTAAATGATCCGGGTGAGTAGCTGAAGACAGAACAAACGGAGGTAAGTTTAAGGCAAGCAATACGTAAAAAACAACAAAACAAATTCTATCCAACTTGAGGCTGATACTATGGCACAACATACTGTTCATGGCTAACGATACGGCAGGGAATGGATGTCAGGTCAGAGCTTTTGAAGGGGAGAGGTGATGATCAGGACAGGTGTGCAGATTACTGATGGGATACAGGTGCGGGTGAACATCGATCTCCCAACAAGCTAATTCGCCTGGCAACCAGACAGGGTGCATTCCAGGACACCGGAAACACACTCCAGGACAGAAACACAGGCAAACACAGACTCAGGAAGCGGGATTCGTGACAGTACCCCCCCTCCGACGAACGCCACCGGGCGGACTACCTGGAGCGCCAGGGTGGAGGCGGTAGAAGTCACGAAGCAGGTCGTCATCAAGGATCTGACGCTGAGGAATCCAACTCCTCTCCTCTGGACCATATCCTTCCCAATCCACGAGATATTGGAAACCTCGTCCCCGCCGTCTGGAATCCATTATGCGGCGCACCGTGTAGGCAGGACCACCTCCGATCATCCGAGGAGGAGGAGGACGAGGAGGAGGGGGCAACAGAGGACTGAGGAGAACCGGCTTGAGGCAGGAGACATGAAAGGTGGGGTGTACTCGAAGCGTTGCCGGCAATTTGAGTCGGACCACAACAGGGTTAATGATTCTCTCCACCACAAACGGACCAATGAACTTTGGTGACAGTTTCCTCGACTCAGTCCGTAGAGGAAGATCCCGTGTAGCCAACCAAACCTTATCTCCGATGGTATAAGCGGGAGCAGGAATACGGCGACGATTCGCCTGGATCTGATACCGGTCAGAAACTCTAAGGAGGACCTTCCTGGCCCGATGCCAGGTCCGGTGGCAACGACGAATGTGGGCCTGGACAGAATGGCAGGCCACCTCTCCTGAGAAGGAAACACGGGAGGTTGGTATCCGTACAGGCATTGGAAGGGGGACATCCCAGTGGCAGATGAAGGAAGGGTATTATGGGCATACTTGACCCAGGGTAATTGAGATGACCAAGAGGTGGGATCAGAGGAGACAAGACAACGCAGCGTGGACTCCATCTTCTGGTTGGCTCTCTCCGCCTGACCATTAGATTGTGGGTGAAATCCAGAAGTGAGACTGACTGTAGCTCCAATGGCCAAACAGAAGGATCTCCAGACAGCAGAGGTAAACTGAGGACCACGGTCAGAAACAATGTCACTGGGCAATCCGTGGACCCTGAAAACCTCCCTAACCAGGATCTCGGACGTCCCCGTGGCAGATGGAAGCTTGGAGAGAGGGACAAAATGAGCAAACTTGCTGAATCTGTCCACAATGGTCAGAATGACCGTGTTCCCAACAGAAGGGGGCAATCCCTTGACAAAATCCAGGGCCAGATCGCCGAGGAATAGGTAGGGGGTGAAGAAGGTCCAAGGTCGCCGAGGAATAGGTAGGGGGTGAAGAAGCCCAGAGCTGGGCCGATTGGTACTTTTGTTCTGAGCACAAACAGGACATGCGGCAACAAACCTCCGGGTATCTTCTCCCATGGCAGGCCACCAAAATCGTCTGCGCAGTAGCGCCATAGTCCGAGCAACGCCAGGGTGACAAGCTATCTTGCTGGCGTGGGACCACTGAAGAACAGCAGAACGGACCGACTCAGGCACGAACAACCGACCGGGTGGACCGTTACCGGGGCCGGGCTGCGTCCGAAGGGCCGCCATCACATCCTCCTCAATCCTCCATGTAACAGCTCCCACGACAAGGTTCTGGGGAAGAATCGTCTCAGTCTTGGCCCCACTCTCATCCATCTTGGAGAACATCCGGGACAAGGCGTCCGCTTTGCCGTTCTTCGACCCAGGTCGGAACGTCAGGGAAAAATTGAAGCGTCCAAAAACAAAGCCCACCTGGCCTGACGGGAGTTGAGACGTTTAGCCGATTGCACGTAAGCCAGATTCTTGTGGTCAGTCCAGACCACAAACGGTTGCTCCGCTCCCTCCAACCAGTGACGCCACTCCTCCAAGGCAAGCTTCACAGCGAGATGCTCCCGGTTACCCACATCGTAGTTTCTCTCAGCTGGTGAAAGACGACAAGAGTAGAAGGCGCAGGGATGGAGTTTTCCGTCAGTGGAGCTACGCTGGGACAGGATGGCGCCCACCAACAATCAGACGCGTCCACCTCAACAACAAACTGACGGGAAGTGTCAGGTTGAGAGAGAATCGGCGCGTTGGTGAATCGGCTCTTCAAGTTCAGAAATGCTCGGTCTGCCTCAGGAGTCCAACAGAAAATTCTGGTGCAAGACGTCAGAGCAGTTAAAGGGGCGGCCACCCGGCTGTAATCACGGATAAACCTCCGATAGAAGTTCGCAAATCCCAGGAATCTCTGGAGCTGCAATCTCGTACCGGGCCGGGCCCAATCCCGAACCGCCCGAACCTTCTCTTGGTCCATCTTGATCTCACCCCTGGAGATGATGTACCCGAGGAAGGATGTAGTGTGGGCGTGAAAATCACACTTCTCTGCCTTCACAAACAGACGATTCTCCAATAACCGCTACAGGACCTGCTTAACATGCTGGATGTGGCTGGAATGCTCCTTGGAGAAAATCAGGATGTCATCCAGGTAAACGAACACACAAACAGACCATCATATCCCTCAGCACGTCATTCACCAAACTTTGGAACGCTGCTGGAGCGTTGGAAAGTCCAAACGGCATCACCTGGTACTCGAAATGTCCCATAGGTGTATTGAATCCAGTCAACCACTCGTCCCCCTCTTTGATCCGAACCAGGTGATACGCATTGCGTAGATCAAGCTTCGTAAACACAGTAGCACCCTGTAAAGAATCGAAAGCGGAGCTCATCAAGGGCAAGGGGTACTTGTTCTTGACCGTAATATCATTCAACCCCCGATAATCAATACACGGTCGAAGAGAGCCATCCTTCTTACTCACAAAAAAAAAATCCAGCTCCCAGGGGTGATGACGAGGGACGAATGAGACCTGCAGCAAGAGACTCCTTTATGTAGGTCTCCAGGGCTTCCCGCTCAGGTCGAGAAATACTGTATAACCGTCCCTTGGGAAAGGCAGCTCCAGGGAACAGCTTAATTGTACAATCATAAGGTCGGTGGGGAGGAAGTGACTGAGCTTTCTGCTTACTGAACACCTCACCCAACTCGTGATATGTTTCAGGAACCAGGGACAAATCAGGAGGAGCAGACTCACTGACCTGACTGGGGACAGCATGAGAACAGGCAGTCCTGAGGCAGTTAGCATGGCACTCAATGCTCCAACTAGTTACCTTACCAGTCACCCAATCGAACGAAGGATTGTGTTCTCTTAGCCAGGGGTATCCAAGAACCAGAGGAACATGGGGGAAGGCAAAATGAAAAAGAAATAACCTCTGAATGATTCCCCGACAACAACATCTTAACCGGTTCAGTCCTCATAGTGATCCGTGCCAGAATACTGCCGTTCAGAGTGGTTGCTTCAATGGCTTCCGGTAATTGCTCCTTGGAAAGCCCCAGCTGTTCCACTAAGTCGGCATCAATGAAGCTGTCATCGGCACCTGAATCGATGAAAGCGTTAATCGCTAAACTCTGATTCTTATTTATGAGGGTAGCAGGAAAACGAGGTCTGACAGGGCTCTTGAGAGGTTGAAACTGGCTCGCTAACAAACCTCCCAAACTTAACGAGCCAAGCAGTTTAACGGGCTCTGAGGACAAACGGAGATGTAATGTCCCGAGCTACCACAGTAGAGGCAGCTGTTGGTCTCATGTCTACTTTGGCGCTCGTCCTTAGTTAACCCGTGCCGCCCCACTTGCATAGGTTCAGGATCTGGCGGCAGGACTCCTCCACTAATCCCGTGTGAAGGAAAATGATCAACCCGTTCTGGTCCACTTCCTGACCCGAATGGTAACCGAGTCTCAGATTGATTAGATGGACCCCACTGCTTCTCCCTCCTTATCTCTCAGACTCTATTATCTACCCGAATAGCTAAGGTGACCAAGCTGTCTAGATCACTAGGCTCTGGATAGGATATCAGCTCGTCCTTGAGTTGCTCCGACAACCCCTGGTAAAAAGCCGCTTGTAGTGACTCCTCATTCCAACCACTCTCCACAGACAATGTCCTGAACTCGATCATAAAGTCTGCCACACTGCGAGCTCCTTGGCGAAGAGTGAACAAACGTTTAGCTGCGTCCTTACCTCGGACTGGATGGTCAAAAAGCTTTCTCATCTCTCCCATGAACTCCTGGTATGAAGCCATGCAGGTCTCCTGTTGTTCCCAAACGGCTGAAGCCCATTCCAGAGCTCTTCCACGCAGCAGTTCAATAACAAAGGCTATCCTAGCCTTGTCAGTGGCGTAAGAATGGGGCTGCAGATCAAACACTAACCCACACTGCATAAGAAAAGAACGGCATCTTCCCAAATCCCCTTCATATTTATCAGGCGTCGGTACCTTGGGTTCACGGAAGGAAACCGCACCAGACACGGCAGGTGAGATGGGTGAAACAGGTGGTGAATGAATCGCCGGCAAACTGAGCTGATCCTGGATTTGTGTCAAGCTAGCAGATAAGTTCTGGATTGAACCCGCTATCTCCTGTAGCACCGTCTTGTGTTGTCCCAATGTCTTCCCCTGCTGGGTAATGGCATAGCAAACGGAGTCCAGATCCGCTGGGTTCATCCTTGGCCGGATCGTTCTGTCACGTTCTTTCAAAATCGAACCCAGAAGCAGACCAGGACAAGTAGAGTAGGAAGAAGGTGAGTATTTATTTACAAGTGAATGTGAATGGGTAGATATATCCAGGTGGCGTAGCGGGCAACGGTGGTGAGTTCATGGGAGTAAATAGGTGGATCCAATGGGGTAGCGGAATCCTCCAACGACCAGGCGGGAATGGGGTAAATGATCCGGGTGAGTAACTGAAGACAGAACAAACGGAGGTAAGTTTACGGCAAGCAATACGTAAAAAAACAACAAAACAAATTCTATCCAACTTGAGGCTGATACTATGGCACAACATACTGTTCATGGCTAACGATCCGGCAGGGAATGGATGTCAAGTCAGAGCTTTTGAAGGGGAGAGGTGATGATCAGGACAGGTGTGCAGATTACTGATGGGATACAGGTGCGGGTGAACATCGATCTCCCAACAAGCTAATTCGCCCAGCAACCAGACAGGGTGTGTTCCAGGACACCGGAAACACACTCCAGGACAGAAACACAGGCAAACACAGACTCAGGAAGCGGGATTCGTGACATCATGTTCTGTACCAGCAGCAAGGGCTACTGTTGTAGGTTACTATATTTCCTTGATCCCTCTTTCCCTTCAATCTCCAAACAAGTATAAATGCTACAGTTCTGTAGTGCAGGTCAAATATAGATCAGAGTGCAAAGCCAGGAGCATTGTAGTGTCATGCTAATGGCTCACTGTTGATCATACAGATGTATGAACTTAATTTGAGACAGTCTGCTACAGCAGGAAAATAACCCTGCAGCAACAGGACATTTGAATATTTATACGGTTTATAATTAATGGAAATCTTTATAGGTGATGATACATTTTTCAAGTTGTACATTTCTAAGTGGAAAATACAAACTTTCAGAAGCCTTTTGAAACTTCAATTACACAACAAGTTTTACATTTCTGGCATTGCAGGATCAAATCAAATCAAATGTATTTATAAAGCCCTTTTTACATCAGCAGATGTCACAAAGTGCTGTACAGAAACCCAGCCTAAAACCCCAAACAGCAAGCAATGCAGGTGTAGAAGCATGGCGGGTAGGAAATACTCCCTAGAAAGGCAGGAACTCAGAGAGAGAGAGCCAGAACAAGGTAACACTTCTGGTGAATAGGTCAGGGTTCCATAGCCACAGGCATAAAAGTTGACGCTGGAGCTACCCCACAACAAGGTAGCACGTCAGCAGAACAGGTCAGGGTTCCATAGCCACAGGCAAAACAGCAGGAACTGGATCAACAGCACGACTGGGGACGGGGACAGCCAGGAGTCATCAGGCCAGGTAGTCCTGAGGCATCATCCTAGGGCTCAGAGAGGGGAGAGATTTGCATATTTAAGGGTGCATATTTAAGTTCACACAGGACACCAGATAAGACAGGGGAATTTCACTAGATACAACAGACTAACCCTAACCCTAGCCCCCCGGCAAATAGACTATTTAATCAGGAAAATTCTCAGGAAATAGGCTGATAAAATTATGATCCTACATCTGTAGCCATTTACTCATTCTGCAATTACATTTACAGACTGTCTTCTATGAGGGCAGAGGGGGATATGGAGAGTGAGTAGACAGAGATGGAGTTCAGATAAGACCTGAAGTTGACTCATGATTTTCTTCACAATCTTATTTTAAGTTTTCTGTTGTCTCTCTATCTCTCTCCTGTTACAGATAGACCTGGTGCAAGCCAAACCAAGCATACCCTAGCCATTACCTAAGCATTCCACAGGAAGAGAACCATAAGAAACTTACTGGGTTAATCAGGTAATTGCTCAGAAGACTTGAGGTAGGAGAATGGACCAATGTTCACCATAAGATGTTTATCTTATCTGGTGAAGAGCAGGCTGGGTATTCTCTGCTGTAGCTACATCAACTACCCAGAATCAACGTAAGTGGGGACAATACATTTGTTGACTTCATTTAAATATCCAATATTTGCGTTCATGCAGCAGATTATGAGACTGCAAAAAGGCTTCGCTGCTTACTGAGCATGATTAGTACCAACTTCTAGTGCTACTAAGAACTTTATGTTCTGTTCAGAGGCCAGGGGTATACCACAAAACAGGATAGAGGAGTTTGTTAGCTCCCTTTGGTCAACTCGGGATAACCGTTGACACAAAGGTGGCTCATGTTTTAGCCAGGTACATTTCTATGGCAACAAATCCTAAACTCTAACATGCTTCAGGGAAGGCTAACGCCATTTAATCCTGAATGAAGTGTCTGAACTGTGAGTTGAGGACCAATGAAATCATATTCCCTCCCCCTCGCAAAGACTGAGTCATCATACAGCAGGGGGCGGCAGGGTAGCCTAGTGGTTAGAGCGTTGGACTAGTAACCGAAAGGTTGCAAGTTCATATCCCTGAGCTGACAAGGTACAAATCTGTTGTTCTGCCCCTGTTCCTAGGCAGTCATTGAAAATAAGAATTTGTTCTTAACTGACTTGCCTAGTTAAATAAATTTAAAAATACTTTTCATTTTATGAAACATTTTATTATTCAAATATTTTATGTGTTAAAAAGAATAATATTAAAATATGTATCACACTGCACACATTTAGTAATAACGGGACACATTTGCAACTTCACGCGCAGTAACTTCATTTTGACTATAAACAAGGATTTTATCGATAGTAGTGGTCCTTCATTGATAAAACACACCAAAGACGGCATTAATGATACCCTTATTGAAAAATATCTCCCACCATAGATTCAATTACTTCTCTTTCATTTATTTATTCAAAAATGAAAATGTGTCACTGACTCGCCCATTGATAGCTGTTTCAACATTGTCTCAATGAAGAGTTCGACTTTCGACTCGTTGGGCAATCCATGTGTGACATGCACGCGCAGTTACAAGCCTGGCTTGAGTTGGCAGCAGGTGCAGGATCAATATCCACCTTCGTAACACAGATGGAGCCTGAGTTAGACAAACAGGGACACACACACAATACACACATGCAGACACACACACAATTGCACATCCATACACACACGCATGCACACACAGAGTCAGGTTGGGCCATAATTTCTTGGGAGGAATTGAAAGAGTGTAAACTAAACAACAAAGGTGTACATGGAAATCCATACATATGATTTATGACAATCCCTCCTCACGTCCCATTCTTTATCTGCTTTCTCAGTTTTCCTATACATCCTTTTACAGCATTATGTATACAGTGGGTTTTTCATATGAGTCAACAAACAGTGGTCTAAGGTGTGTTCTGTGTCTACAGTAAACCACAAAAATACCAATATCTCTTGCACAAATTGGTTGATATTCAGCACTGCGTAGGACAGAAATAGATACCTAAACTGAAGTGCTTCCAACAATTTACTGCCAAACAATTTGTCAGACTCAAATTGTAGATAATACATATTTTGACAATGCAGTTGACTTAGGTGACAAAACATGCAGTTGCGGTCAGCGCATTCAGAGGAGAAAAATGGAAAAGGAATTATATCCTTTGAACCTGAAGGTGAGAAATAGATGTATCAGACTGAGCAGACAGTCTAGACAGTGGTCTACAAGTCAGCTACATTATTTACACCTTTCAGTGTTGACTAATGTACAATGCGAAACTCGACTAGGATTCACACAGTAATATTGATCCAACAGCTCGACGTCCCACATCATTCATTAAAAAAACAAACAGTTTCAGATCCTCTCTCTTACCATTGCATCTTCTCACCAAGCGTGAAATTGATCGACTCATGAAAGATGTTTAACTACTCAAAGAATCTCACCGACTTTGCTTGTTCATATACACATTTCCTGGAGGAGGTGGGTTTATTCAAGGCTCTGTTATCTGCTCAGGGCCGAGAGCAAACACAAGCCCTGTATAATGTTTACGGCCATCTTAAACATTGATGTTAGGGGTCCCCTCATGCCAGGGACTGTCACTATACAAGGACATTAAGAGGCACTGTTGCTGTTTGCGTTACTGCAGAGTGATTGTTTCCCCCCCATCTATGGCCTGCATCACTTCACTACTCCTTTCTCTGTACTGTCGTATCACACATCTACAAGTTATTCTCAAAGTCCAACAGTGAGGTTATACCGCTGTGCCAATCTGAAGGGATCCCCTTCACTCTCGAGCACTCTATCTGAATGTCCTGAGTGCTGGCCAAACTAGTGGGGTAAAGAGGATTCCTAAAGATGTTGGACGGGGGGGGACAGTGGTGCAGAGTGAGTCTCTCCCTGGTCGCTGCAGGACTCTACTGGCCTGGCTGGCTTCCTTTTGTTTCTTTCTTTTTTTCACCTTTATTTAACCAGGTGGGCCAGTTGAGAACAAGTTCTCATTTACTGCAACCTGGCCAAGATAAAGCAAAGCAGTGCGACAAAAAACAACAACAGAGTTACACATGGAATACACAAAAGTCAGTAACACTATAGAAAAATCTATATAAAGTGTGTGCAAATGGGGAAAGGAGGTAAGGCAATAAATAGGGCATAGAAGCGAAGTAATTACAATTTAGCAAATGAACACTGGAGTGATAGATGTGCAGATGATGATGCGCCAGTAGAAATACTACTGTGCAAAAGAGCAAAAAAGTAAATAAAAACAATATGGGGATGAGGTATGTAGTTGGATGGGCTATTTACAGATGGGCTATGTACAGCTGCAGCGATCAGTAAGCTGCTCAGATAGCTGATGCTTAAAGTTAGTGAGGGAGATATAAGACTCCAACTTCAGCGATTTCTGCAATTCGTTCTAGTCATTGGAAGGAAAGGCAGCCAAAGGAGGTGTTGGCTTTGGGGATGACCAGTGAGATATACCTGCTGGAGTGCATGCTGCGGGTGGGTGACCAGTGAGCTGAGATAAGGCGGAATGTCACCTAGCAAAGACTGATAGATGACCTGGAGCCAGTGGGTCTTGCGACGAATATGTAGCGAGGGCCAGCAGACGAGAGCATACAGGTCGCAGTGGTGGGTGGTATATGGGGCTTTGGTGACAAAATGGATGGCACTGTGATAGACTGCATCCAGTTTGCTGCAGTAGAGTGTTGGAGGCTATTTTGTAAATGACATTGCCGAAGTCGAGGATCAGTAGGATAGTCAGTTTTACAAGGGTATGTTTGACAGCGTGAGTGAAGGAGGCTTTGTTGCGAAGTAGGAAGCCAATTCTAGATTTAATTTTGGATGGGAGATGCCTAATGTGAGTCTGGAAGGAGACTTTACAGTCTAGCCAGACACCTAGGTATTTGTAGTTGTCCACGTATCTAAGTCAGAGCCGTCCAGAGTAGTGATGCTAGTCGGATGGGCGGGTGCGGGCAGCGATCGGTTGAAGAGCATGCATGTAGTTTTACTAGCATTTAAGAGCAGTCCCTCCAGACAGACCAGAGATCCACCCAACTAGCTGTCAGGAACGGAGGGATCCTGGGACTCATTGGGAATGAGCAATCAGCTATTCACCATGGCCACTAACCATCCCAGTAACCAGACTCAGTGACCCACAGAGACCCGGGACAGCAACACAATTAGACCCAACCAAGAGAAAACAAAAAGATAATTACTTGAAACATTGGAAAGAATTTACCAAAAAACAGAGCAAACTAGAATGCTATTTGGCACTAAACGGAGAGTACACAGTGGCAGAATACCTGACCACTGTGACAGGCCCAAAATGAAGGAAATCTTTGACTATGTACAGACTCAGTGAGCATAGCCTTGGTATTGAGAAAGGCCGCTGAAGGCAGACATGGCTCTCAAGAGAAGACAGGCTAAGTGCACACTGCCCACAAAATGAGGTTGACACTGAGCTGCAATTCCTAACCTCCTGCCAAATGTAGGACCATATTAGAGACACAAATTTCCCTCAGATTACACAGACCCACAAAGAATTCAAAAACAAATCCAATTTTGATAAACTCCCATATATATGGGGTGAAATACCACAGTGTACAATCACAGCAGCAAGATGTGTGACCTGTTGCCACAAGAAAAGGGCAACCAGTGAAGAACATACACCATTGTAAATAGAACCTATATTTATGCTTATTTATTTTCCCTTTCGTACTTTAACTATTTGCATGTCATTACATCACTGTATATATACAAAATATGACATTTGATATGTCTTTATTATTTTGGAACATTTGGAAGTGTAATGTTTTGTTTATTATCTATTTCACTTATGTTTTTTCATGCCAATAAAGCCCTTAAATTGAATTGAAAGAGAGAACGAGAGAGAGGAAGAATTGTGTGAAGGAGAGAGAGAAGGAAGAAGTGAAGGAGAGAGGGAGGGAAAGAGGATGAAAGGGGAGAGAAGATATGGTGGGGAAGGAGAGGCAGGAAGAGATACTGCAGGGACTAGAAATAGTGATGAAGAAACGGAATCTGTACAAAAATGTACATAAATCTAAAAGCCTGCATGATGTAATACAATCCTGCATTGTTTGTCATGTGTCTGGCTATGTCTATGTCTGTGTGTGTTTCTGCAGTATACACATCTAGCAGCAACTACAGCACGTTTGTCACTCACAATAACATTAAGATGTCATCAGTGTAAAAAAATAAATACTTTTGAACATATCTTGAGGGATATTGTATGTACCAAGAATGGATGCCGTATGATGAGTAATGATGGAATTTGTCAGCCTGTGGCAGAAGGATTGAAAGAAGGATTACCATACTTATGAGATTCATGTGAGATGACACCAGAAAACGGCTTGACAAAATGCGGTGCACTCTCATGACTTTCTGCTGCACAAACGTAGGCTATTTTATACCCAAATGTGACTGATATCTGGCTTTGATTTAAAGTAAACAGACAAGGCACAAATCTAACTGCTCCTAAATGCCAAATTAGATACAGTCCAGACCATGGGAGGCTGGTGACACCCTTAATTGGGGAGGATGGGCTCGTGGTAATGGCTGGAGCGGAATAAGTGGAATGGTATCAAAAACATCAAACATGTTTCAATGCCTTTCCATTTACTCCATTCTTGCTATTATTATTGTCACGACTTCTGCCGAAGTTGATGCCTCTCCTTGTTCGGGCGGTGCTCTGCGGTCGACATCACCGGTCTTCTAGCCGTGATGTGAGGTTTCCTCATTAAATCTCCATCCCTCCTCACCCTTGAGATAGCCTGGCCTAGGGCTTGTCAGGACTGCCTAGGAAACTCCTCTGTTCTCCAAGAAGAGGAGAATGGACTGCTAACCTCCGTGATCGTAAACCAAGGGGGTAATAAACGGATACAAAAGCTGTAGCTAAAAACCTGACCATGAGTAGAAAATGGCAAACTCGACCAACTCCCTGATTCCCAATTAATTGTGATGCATGATTTCCCTTTAGATTCTCTAGACGTGCTTAACATGCTTAATTTTACCACCACTCAAATGTACTGCATCATTAGTGGAATATAAAGGGCCCGGCCATCCCTCTTGCCTTCTCCAGTGGTTTGTTATTGCCATCATGCCAAGTGATTTAAACTCATGGCCAAGAGCACCATCTCTTTTACACCTCCACGTCCATATGGCTAAACTTTAACAATGGCTGTACACATGCAACACACTTCCCTGTACACGAGCAGTGAGGCACATCATAAAAGGAAATCTCTTTTTTTACATTGGTGTTGATGTGGTGGCGACAGAAAAAGCCTATTACAGCAATGATTTAGTTTTTTGCTTAACTGATCATGGAAGTATGACAAACCACATCATAAATGGAACACATTACGGAATATTTTGTTCTTTCTAAATTGAGAAATGATCTGTATTGAGTTAGTGAGTATAGATTATAGTCATCCATATTGTTTGTGATGGGAAGCCTGGTTTTGTATTTCAAGCCAGAGAAAGGTGGATAACAATGGGTTTCTAAGGAGATGGTTCCATGGCTCCTGTTCAGTCATGCCTACTGTCGAGACCAGAGCTGGCTGATGAATGTGTCTCTTCCTGTCTGGGAATGACTGCTACATGCACAGGGACTCATTTTTTATTTCCTTATACCTGTCTTGCTCCACTTGGCACAATTGATTGTTACTTCTCATTTAGTTTTCAGACAAAGGGACTCCAAGTTGGGCTGAAACTATTTCATCTATCTCCGCCCGCCTCAGAAATTAAATCAAATTGTATTTGTCACATGCACAGAATATAACAGGTGTAGACGTGTATATACAAGGAGGTTCACGTCCTGACCTTAGTTATCTTTGTTTTCTTTATTATTTTAGTTAGGTCAGGGTGTGACGAGGGTGGTATGTGTAGTTTGCATTGTCTAGGGGTTTTTGTATGTCTAGGGGTTTTTGTATATCTAGGTGTTTATATGTCTATGGTTGCCTAGATTGGTTCTCAATCAGAGGCAGCTGTTTATCGTTGTCTCTGATTGGGGACCATATTTAGGTAGCCATATTCCTTGGGTATTTTGTGGGTTATTGTCTATGTGTAGTTGCAAGTCAGCACTAGTTGTTTATAGCTTCACGTTCGTTTTGTTAGTTTGTAAGTGGTCTTCGTTTTAATAAAAGAAGAATGTATTCCAATCACGCTGCGCCTTGGTCTCCTCGTTATGACGAACGTGACAAGGAGTACCGATAGCGAGTTATAGTGCAGGGGTAATTGAGGTAATATTCTAGGAAGGGGTAAAAGTGACTATGCAATCAGGATAGATAATAAACAGACTAGCAGAAGAACACTTGGAGAGTGTAACAGTGTGTCTGTGTGTGAGTGTGTGGCGTCAATATGCGTGTGTGTGTTTTGTGTGTGTAGGAGTGTCAGTGTAGTATGTGTGAGTGAGTGGGTAGAGTCCAGTGTGTGCATAGAGCCAATGCAAGAATGTCCGTGCAAAAAAAAGGTGGTCAATGCAAATAGTCTGGGTAGCCATTTAAAAAAATACACATACATCGGATAGGTGATCAACTGTTCAGCAGTCTTATAGAGTGGGGGTAGAATCTGTTCGGGAGCCTTTTGGTCCAAGTCCGTTACCTCTTGCCGACTTGGGTGGCAGGAGTCTTTTTTTAGGGCCTTCCTCTGACACTGTCTGGTATAGAGGTCATCGATGGCAGGGAGCTCGGCCCAAGTGATGTACTGGGCCGTACGCACTACCCTCTGTAGCACCTTGCGGTCAGATACCAAGCACATGCCATAACAAGTGGTGCTGCAGCCTGTCAAGATGCTCTCAATGGTGCAGCTTTAGAACATTTTGAGGATCTGAGGATCCATGACACAACTTTTCAGCCTCCTGAGGGTAAAGAGGCATTGTCGTGTCTTCTTCACGACTGTGTTGGTGTGTTTGCTCAGTGTGGATGTTGCCTGTACTCCATGGCTTCTAGTTGGCATATGTACAACGTCGTCAATGCACTTATTAATGAAGCCAGTGACAGATGTGATAAATTCCTCAATGTCATTGGATGAATCCCAGAACATATTCCAGTCTGTGCAAGCGAAACAGTCCTGTAGCTTAGCATCCACTTCATGTAACCACTTCCGTATTGAGCGCATCACTGGTACTTCCTGTTTGAGTTTTTGCTTGTGAGCAGGAATCAGGAGGATAAGGTTATGGTCAGATTTGCCAAATGGAGGGCGAGGGAGAGCTTTTTATGAGTCTCTGTGTGTGTACCAAAGGAGATCTAGAGCTTTGTATGAGTCTCTCTGTGTGTAGTAAAGGAGATCTAGAGCTTTTTATGAGTCTCTGTGTGTGTACCAAAGGAGATCTAGAGCTTTGTATGAGTCTCTCTGTGTGTAGTAAAGGAGATCTAGAGTTTTGTATTAGTCTCTGTGTGTGTAGTAAAGGAGCTCTAGAGATTTGTATGAGTCTTTGTGTGAGTAGTGAAGGAAATCTTTACTTTTAAGAGTTTTTTCGCCTCTAGTTTCACAGGTGACATGCTGGTAGAAATGAGGTAAAACTGATTTAAGTTTTCCTGCATTAAAATCACTGGCAACTAGGAGAGACGCCTCTGGGTGAGCATTTAGTGGTTTGTTTATGGCCCTATACAGCTTGTTGAGTGCCGTCTTAGTGCCAGCATCGGTTTGTGGTGGTAAATAGACAGCTATATATAGCTGTATATTTATAGAAAGCTGTAAATAGAAATAAACATTTTCTTGGTAAATAGAATGGTCTACAGCTTATAATAAGGTATTCTAACTAAGTTGAGCAGAACCTTGATACTTCCTTAATTTTAAAGATTGCGAAACAGCTGTTGTTAACAAAAATACATACACCCCCTCCCCTGAGCTTCCCTAACGCTGCCATTCTCTTTTGCCGATGTATAGAAAAAACAGCTAGATTTATATTATACAGGTACTTGTTCAGCCACGACTGAGAAACATAGGATATTGAAGTACTTCAGGTCACGTTGATAGGATAGTCTCGAACGGAGCTCGTCCAGTTTATTCTCCAGTGACTGCACGTTTGCCAGTCGAACGGAGGGTAGAGTCGGTCTATCCACTTTCCGACGTAGTCTCATCAGGTATCCCGTACGCTGGCCTCTACAACGCCGCCTCCTCCTCCAAGTGTCGGAGATTTGGACCTACTCCGGGATAATCAATAAATGATGTCATTCGCCTCTGACTCATTGAAGTAGAAGACCTCATCCAAGGTTAGTGAGAGCTGTTCTGATATCAAGAAGCTCTTTTCGGTCAAAGGAAACGATGGGGGTAATATTATGGACAAAAAAAGTTAAGATCAGTGGGACAGAAAAAAATGCCCAATATCGCATAAAAAGGCTGCTATTCCCTCAAGCTGCATTTTTATGCAATCCTCAGCCCCTGTTTGTCACAAATAACCTGCACTCGTGTTTGACTGTGACTGTTGGTTGTCCCCTCCTTTCTCTTCCATTCTCCGATCCTAAATGATACCTATAGTGTGGTTGCCAGGCCTGACAGAGCTCCTTATAGTTTGGGGTTGATTACAACAATATGAACCTTGGTTCCAAATTAAATCCCATCTTCCTAACACTGATATGCACAATTTGGTACAACGGGATTAGTGCCCATTCCCATTTCCTGTGAGTTGTTGTCCAAGTGACAATATGAGCGGATGCAGGACAGCATTTCTCATAACAGAACATTTGCATTTTTATGAGTCTGTTATGTGTGTCTGCTGTTTCCTATGAAGTCGGTCAAAGAGAATATCATCACTGAATGATACATAATCTGTAGAGAGAAACACGTGTTTATGAAGCCACATTGCTGACAGGTACTACTGGCAGATAGTTGTTAACCCTATCAGTCCTGAGACCCCAGCAAAAATTGGCTTTTCATTTCTGATACTTGTATTTATCTGCATGTCCAGCCCTCATATTTAGCCTCGCAATGAAGTGTTTTACCATTTTCTTTTTAGGACCTCCAGGGCTACAAGCAGAATGCAATTTGACATGAACAGTTGCATTCCTAAATTTTATTGACAAAATTCAAAAACAGAAAATATCAGCCAAAGCAAAAACCTGATAAAAATGAATTTAGATGAATGCTGTAAGAAAATTAAGTGTTTGCTTAGTGGGAAATGAATAACTAGTCGGTGACAACTGTGTGGAGTTTGTGACAGCAACTATGTGAGCTTATTACAGTGTTATAGACACTATGCGCAGGGATTTCCTATGATCTTCTATGTAGAAGAACCTCTTACCTTCTAACAACTCTTGTGAAGCTTGAGCATCATAAAGCAAAATAGCTTTTCATAGATAGTTTGCAGCACAAACTATTCTGACTCTACCAACGTTTTTGTAAAAAAGACCTGGCCCCGGGCCCCTTCGGGATCCGTCCTTCTATCATTCTACCGTCCTTCTTCTATCTCTAGCTCAGCCACTGTTAATCACACAATGGTTGGTGCAAAATAAATAGGCAAATCCAATGGCACAATCCAGAAGGCTGTAGCTCAAACACACCATGTTTAAAAGCGGTAGAAGTCTAAAATCGTGCTGGAGGGACTCATTGGGTTAAATGAAGTTTATTTTCAAACTTTTTAATAAGGATATGGAGAGCATGACATACAGATGTGGTTCTGTATCAATGGACACAGTTTATTTCAAAGATTTTTCTTCAAGTCAGCGTGCCATTACTATCCTCACATGTATGCAACTATGCCACAGAGTGTTTTTAAACTCCTGCTCTAACTAGTAATTAGGGCAGTGTCCTTGTCATGGTAAGTACACCGCAAAGAGATATTCTAGTAAGGCTCTCACACTTCCTGATTTCTTCACTGATTCTAGGCTTGTAGTCTTTTCTGTCCATCTTCGCAGTCTGCAGTGAAATGGCATAGCCTTCTGCTGCTGTTGATTTTAAAAGACAGGGAGTTTTTACTTTATATCCCCCCGTCTGTGTGCACGGACACACTTTTCATTGTGCACACAAGATGTCTTACCACTGCAGCAAATGTTTTATATTCTTCAGATAATAGGTTAGTCTAAGACGGCTAAGCCGCGGCAGAAACATCACTGAGCTCGGAGGGGAGCATAGGCCAAATTGGCTCATATGTGCAGTTTATCGCGGCAACTGTCTCGATAAGTCACCTCTAAGAGTTTCCAGAACATACACATAAGGTGTATTTACCAGGCTCAGACTAAATGACCTCAACAGTAACACCACGATACAGACTTTAACTCCTCTTTTGTAAATCGTCACAGACAGAGTGCGCTGCACTGCTTAGTGTCATTGTTCAAACAACTTGACTATATTGAATATGAAAGACCAATCCGAGCCCAATATAGCCTTATGATCCAAAGTAGCAAATACAGACACGGATCTCCTTCCATTTGTTTGTGAACAGAAAAACTAGAGGTACAGCAGGCGTGCACTTGGGGTATGAACACACAGTCATATTTTTATTTATTTTTTCACAATTATTTAACCAGGTAGGCCAGTTGAGAACAAGTTCTCATTTACAACTGCAACCTGGCCAAGATAAAGCAAAGCAGTGCGACACAAGCAACAACACAGAGTTACACATAGGATAAACACAAGTACAGTCAATAACACAATAGAAAAAATATATATACAGTGTGTGCAAATGGAGTAAGGAGGTAAGGCAATAAATAGGCCATAGTAGCGAAGTAATTACAATTTAGCAAATGAACACTGAAGTGATAGATGTGAAGATGATGATGTGCAAGCAGAAATACTGCTGTGCAAAAGAGCAAAAAAACAAATAAAAACAAAATGGGGATGAGGTAGGTAGTTGGGTGGGCTGTTTACAGATAGGCTATGTACAGCTGCAGCGATCGGAAAGCTGCTCAGATAGCTGATGCTTAAAGTTAGTGAGGGAGATATAAGTCTCCAACTTCAGTGATTTTTGCAGTTCGTTCCAGTCATTGGCAGCAGAGAACTGGAAGGAAAGGCGGAAAAAGTGGGTGTTAGCTTTGGGGATGACCAGTGAGATATACCTGCTGGAACGCGTGCTACGGGTGGGTGTTGTTATGGTGACCAGTGAGCTGAGATAAGGCAGAGCTTTACCTAGCAAAGCATTATAGATGACCTGGATCCAGTGGGTCTAGAGACGAATATGTAGCAAGGGCCAGCCGACTAGAGCATACAGGTAGCAGTGGTGGGTGGCATATGGGGCTTTGACAAAACGGATGGCACTGTGATAGACTGCATCCAGTTTGCTGAGTAGAGTGTTGGAGGATATTTTTTAAATGACATCGTCGAAGTCGGGGATCAGTAGGATAGTCAGTTTTACGAGGGTATGTTTGGCATCGTGAGTGAAGAAGGCTTTGTTGCAAAAGAGGAAGCTGATTCTAGATTTAATTTTGGATGGGAGGTGCTTAATGTGAGTCTGGAAGGAGAGTTTACAGTCTAGCCAGACACCTAGGTATTTGTAGTTGTCCACATATTCTAAGTCAGAACCGTCCAGAGTAGTGATGCCATTAGGATGGGCGGGTGCGGGCAGCGATCGGTTGAAGAGCATGCATTTAGTTTTACTAGCATTTAAGAACAGTTGGAGGCCACGGACGGAGTGTTATGGCATTGAAGCTCGTTTGCAGGTTTGTTAACAGTGTCCAAAGAATGGCCAGATGTGTACAGAATGTTGTCGTCTGCGTAGAGTTGGATCAAGGAATCACCCGCAGCAAGAGCGACATCATTCATTATATATAGAGAAAAGGGTCGGCCCGAGAATTGAACCCTGTGGTACCCCCATATGACAGTCATATGAGGTGAACAGTGACAATAAACAGGCTGATGGTTGTCTATTCCTCTATTCGTCTCACTGACTGCAAGACTGTTTATGAAGACACCCATTTGTCTCTATTGTGAAAACGTGCCATTTAATAATCGATACAGTAGCTTTGGTATACAGTGAAATGTTCCAGATATGTAGATCTTCCTGACCTCTAGCAATCTCAAACTATAGAATAAATATTTGAAGGCTTCTTTCCTGAGCGGTCACCATTAGCGACAGATCCATGGTTCATCTACTCAGGCAGATTTCAGGGCTTTGTCCAACCTACCATCGCTATCACTTCAATTAATTACTCTCAATTAAGACGCTATAAACCAGCCCTCCATCTAAAGAATTGCTAATAAGCTAATTTAGGGACATTGAAGAATGAAACAGAGATGGTGAATGCAGGATAATGAACCCTAAGCTTGTTGTCAGCCCTGTCTGCCGCTTGTCTCCTCACTATGCGACGGGAGGGATTCAATGATTGAAATAAAATTAATCAAGACTTGCAGTTGGAAATATGTCCAGAGGGGGAGGAGGAACCTCCTGCACCTCAGACTCCTGGAACGGACCAGCCACCACCGGCCTGAGGAGAGACACATGGAACGAGGGGTTAATACGGTAATCGGGTGGAAGTTGTAACCTGTAACAAACCTCATTCACTCTCCTCAGGACTTTAAATGGCTCCACAAACTGCGGACCCAGCTTCCGTTAGACGGAGGGGCAGGTTTTGGGTCGAGAGTAAGACCCGGTCCCCCGGTGTGAACACCGGGGCCTCACTGCAGTGGCGATCTGCGTTCTCCTTTTGGCGCATCACGGCCTGCTGAAGATGAACACAGACAGCTTCCCATCCCTTCCCGTCTCCTCCATGCGCCTGAACCAGTCGTCCACCGCAGGAACCTCGGTCTGACTCTGATGCCAAGGCGCCAGAACCGGCTGGTACCCCAGTACGCACTGGATGGGAGAGAGGTTAGTGGAAGAGTGGCAATGCGAGTTCTGTGCCATCTCAGCCCAGGGCACGAACGCCACCAACTCCCCCGGCCGGTCCTGGCAATAGGACCACAGAAACCTGCCCACATCCTGGTTTACTCTCTCCACCTGCCCATTACTCTCGGGGTGAAACCCTGAAGTAAGACTAATCGACACCCCCCAGATGTTCCATAAACGCCTTCCAGACCCTAGACGTGAACTGGGGACCTCGATCAGACAGTCAAGTGACCTGGTAGCCACTCTTTGCACTATGTTTGTGTTCTTTGTCTGGTTTCCCACCCAGGACCCAACCGTAAGGCTCTCCAGAGGGTAGTGAGGTCTGCACAACGCATCACCGGGGGCAAACTACCTGCCCTCCAGGACACCTACACCACCCGATGTTACAGGAAGGCCATAAAGATCATCAAGGACATCAACCACCCGAGCCACTGCCTGTTCACCCCGCTATCATCCAGAAGGCGAGGTCAGTACAGGTGCATCAAAGCTGGGACCGAGAGACTGAAAAACAGCTTCTATCTCAAGGCCATCAGACTGTTAAACAGCCACCACCATTGAGTGGCTGCTGCCAACACACTGACAATGACACTGACTCAACTCCAGCCACTTTAATAATGGGAATTGATGGGAAATGATGTAAATATATCACTAGCCACTTTAAACAATGCTACCTTATATAATGTTACTTACCCTACATTATTCATCTCATATGCATACGTATATACTGTACTCTATATCATCGACTGCATCCTTATGTAATACATGTATCACTAGCCACTTTAACTATGCCACTTTGTTTACATACTCATCTCATATGTATATACTGTACTCGATATCATCTACTGTATCTTGCCTATGCTGCTCTGTATCATCACTCATTCATATATCCTTATGTACATATTCTTTATCCCCTTACACTGTGTATAAGTCAGTAGTTTTGGAATTGTTAGTTAGATTACTTGTTGGTTATTACTGCATTGTCGGAACTAGAAGCACAAGCATTTCGCTACACTCGCATTAACATCTGCTAACCATGTGTATGTGACAAATAAAATTTGATTTGATTTGAGCAATACATTCATGCCATTATGTGTTGTAATTGCATGATAGTCAGGCCCCATGTGTCAACAAGCTCTGTTCAGCAGAGTGCTTATTAGCTGGCGGGAGACTTTGGGAAATGTGATTGGTCATGCTTCAAGCAGCAAGAGCTGTATAACCAATGGAATTGGATGAATAATTTCAACATCTCATCCCCTTCACTTTATGTGATGTTTTGCACTTAACTATGTTATATTACATGTTTGATTTGGTTATAAACCACAACAAATGTCCTTCCTTTTCACTGGTGGGTAAAACCAATGAGTAACCTAACAGAAAAAATTGTGTCAGATGCTTGTCCCTGGCTTCCATGTAAATGTCTTCCACCTGCCTCTTCATTGATTTGTGCATATTTTGTGAGATGTAGCGTTTCACTCTCTCTCTTTCGCCCTTCACACCTCTCGTCGCCAAGGTCCCAGGTGGATTCAGAGCAGCTCAATTTGTCATTGACTTGTCAGACCTGAATAAGACAAACTGCTCCATGCTCATTTATCTGTTATAACACCATACCCTGAGGATTCTGGGTCAGGTGCTCACTGAGGGGATACGTATGTTACAATGTATTGCTGATGTTAGAGGTTCATGTAAAAAGATATGATAGTACCATAATATCATGTGTACTCTCTAGGATGCACTGCCCAACAATAATGTAGTGCTCTTCACCCCTGCCCCCGATAGTCCACGGTGTGTGTATGGTTATCACACCTGCTTTAGCTGGTCAAGGTCTGGATGATCTGTTGAAAAGTAGAAATAGGTGTTTTGGCACTAGGTTGGGTCAAATGGCTGCATACATCGCAGCCCTCCAGGATATGTATTGATACTGGAGCAGGTAAAAGGGAAATCATATGTTACTATCCTTCCCCAAAGGGATACAGGACTGTGACTCTGACTGAACAGCCCAAGGACACGGTGTCCAGCGGAAGAGAAAATGACAACATATTCCATATTTCCAGTGACATTCTTGAAACCTTGCTAGAATGTTGCCTACAGCGTTAGTTGAGATGAATCACATTTAGGCCATTATTACTGTAGTTTTTAACTGGTCAATGTGAGACTACAAAGACACATTCATTAAGTTTTATTTGATTGTGATGAATGATAAAGAAGGCCCAAAGAGTTCCACCTGACATGTAAGTTACACTGCTGGTAAGAAATTGAACTGATTATTATTGCCTCTCATCTCCTTGAGAGAGCATTGCTTTGGGGTCTCCTGTAAGTGCAACTCCCTCCATTCTCTCTGGGGGCATTTATTGACGGCTACAGATACAGGATCTTACAGTTTTTTACAATCGCTAAGATCCATTTCTCAATACGTAGGTCACTTTTTTAAAACTCTTCACATAGTTCTCCTAACCAACTTTCAGTTTGGCACAGCAGTTAATTTCACATCCAAAATGCACTAAAACTACCAAAACACTTCATACATGTCTGAAATCAACTAATTCTTCCCATAACACTAGCAAAGGTTGTCACCCAACACCTTGTCACTCATAAAACAATAACCTAAAAAACACTAACAACCGGTAGCATTACACAATGTGTTCTTTTGTAAAATGTCTTTACAAAACAAGAATGACACCTCTCTACTGTTTAGTCATCCAGCATTCATTGCGACGGGTAGCCTAGTGGTTAGAGTGCTGGACCAGTAACTGAAAGGTTGCTAGATCAAATCCCAGAGCTGTCAAGGTAAAAATCTGTCGTTCTTCCCCTGAACAAGGCAGTTAACCCACTCTTCCTAGGCTGTCATTGTAAATAAGAATATGTTCTTCACTGACTTGTCTAGTTAAATAAATAAAATATATATAACATTTAAAAACGTGAAAAATTGTGTCCATGTGGGACATTTGATCTTTTGGATGGTGGTCATAAACCTTCCACCTCCATGAGGAAAACAATTCCTCTATGAGTTTGAGGAATGGAGAGTAAGGAAGGAGGAAAATAATTCCTCTATGAGTTTGAGGAATGGAGAGTAAGGAAGGAGGAAAATAATTCCTCTGTGGGGTTGAGGAATGGAGAGTAAGGTGGAAGGAAAATAATTCCTCTATGAGTTTGAGGAATGGAGAGTAAGGAAGGAGGAAAATAATTCCTCTGTGGGGTTGAGGAATGGAGAGTAAGGAAGGAGGAAAATAATTCCTCTGTGGGGTTGAGGAATGGAGAGTAAGGTGGAAGGAAAATAATTCCTCTATGGGGTTGAGGAATGGAGAGTAAGGAAGGAGGAAAATAATTCCTCTATGGGGTTGAGGAATGGAGAGTAAGGAAGGAGGAAAATAATTCCTCTGTGGGGTTGAGGAATGGAGAGTAAGGTAGGAGGAAAATAATTCCTCTATGGGGTTGAGGAATGGAGAGTAAGGAAGAGGGAAAAAATTCCTCTATGGGGTTGAGGAATGGAGAGTAAGGAAGGAGGAAAATTATTCCTCTATGGGGTTGAGGAATGGAGAGTAAGGAAGGAGGAAAATTATTCCTCTATGGGGTTGAGGAATGGAGAGTAAGGTGGAAGGAAAAGTGACACCATCCTGGGATGGGCTGCAAACCACTCTGTGACTGCACCGGAGTGGTGAAATGCCACATTGTCCCATACAATTACAAACGTTGGCTGATTTCGCCTCACTGCAACCCTTTCCTCACCTGGCACAACCTTCCATAGAGGTCATCCAGGAATGAAATGAGATGCTCTGTGTTGTTTGGCCCAATTAGTGGTTTGTGTAACCGCAATTCATCAGAGAATATTGCTGCACACATTGTGATGTTGGCACCCCTCTGGCCCAGGATATCCACTGTGGCTCTTTTCCCAATCACATTCCTTCCTCGCCTCCGTGTTTTGGCCAAGTTAAAACCTCATCCACAAAGATGAATATGTAGGATGTTTGCCTGGCTTCAATCTCCATGACTCTCTAAAATGAATCCACAAGGCAACATAAGAGTTAGGCTATTATGGTAGCTTTCATTATAACTAAAAACATGCCATTGTGTTCTCAAAGGAAAGGGTGCACAACTGCTTCATCCTGACTTGATGTTGTTTCAGGAAACTAGAAATAGTTTTTATGCTTACATTGGGAATATTTCCAAATGTAATGTTGTCTGCCAACACTCTGTCCCGAATCTCTGTGAGGTTTATGCCATTGTTTATGATGACCATATCAACGATTGCAGTTTCCTGCACAACGGTGAAAATCCTACCTCTCCTGCCTGTGGGAGGCAACCGTTGGGTCCTAAGCAGAAATACAAAAACAATTACACACAAGTGGGTTTGGAGGCTTTGCTCAATTTACTTCTGTAATGAGCAGTTCAGTCAGATGCCCTTGCAGAATGCACATCTTACCTGTTGTTTTGCTGGAAATTTCTCACAATAGATGCCACTGTTGAGAGTTCCAGATTTGGCTGCACTCTCAGACCAGCCTCTCTCATTGATAGACCATCATTTATTACATTAGAAATCATAGTAGCCCTCATCTCATCTGAGACTACAGCTCTTGATCTTCCTCTGTCTTCTTCCACCACGCATACATACTCCTTTCCCAACCACTCTTCTTCCTCTGTCAGCCACTTCTCCATCTCTGGCTGGGTCCATGTTTACATTACAGTACAGCATTATTCCTAAAATGTCCCCTTTTGTACAGACGGTAATACAATTGAAAGACTAACACCTGGGTAGGTGTTCAGCTATGATGGGAAACAGCTGTGGTTGGTCTAATTGTTTTGATAGTATTTCATTTTTTAGATTTGGAATATATTTCAACACAGTTTTACTGTAGAAATGTAGCAAATTGCTGTCTTATTCAATGTTGTGTTATGTTAGGTTTTGAACTTAAGTTTAACAGTTTTGAAAAGAGTATGTAAACATGTGCAAATTGTCCTGCTGGTACATAGAGTTTTTGTGGTGGTTGTGTCTGAGTGAGAAAATAATTTATGAAATTTGAAAGATGTAGTCATTGAATGCATTTTGTGCCAAAGCAATGAAAAATGATCCACAGTTTAGCCCACATAGACTGCTGTTGTGCTCACTGTGTGAAGAGTTTTGAAAAAGTGACCTAAGTACTGAGAAATGGGTCTGTAACTTGATCACTCTTTTGTTGCTGACAATTTTCCTGCACCCCAATGCAGATGATCTTCCTGATTTTAAATAAATTAGCTGCAAATCCACACAAGGTTATATTAACAGTATTGCACTTCTCATGTAGCCTGCTGTCGGCCAGCTAATAGCCTAACCACCGATCAAGCAACATTATAGACAAAAAATGACAATAGTATTGCTGCAGGATTATTTGGCTATCACAATATAGGTCAAATTAAGATTCTCTGAGCCCCAGGATTAATGAGTGTCCAGTAACTCAAACACACTGTGTCAACCAGGGTAGCACTTGAACATGAGTATTTGAAGAGGGCCATATTGATATCCTGATGTCAATCATGACACAGCTGCAGACAGGGCTCTAGGGTTCCATTGGGACTCCCCACTATACTTCACCTCCCCAAGGCCTGCTCATGGGAGAGAAGAGCATTACTGGGTTATTACACTGGACTGGACTGATGGAAGAAAGTTTTCACTCACATGATCCTCTGTATTTTGCAACACCGTGCTTGAGAACGTACAGTAGGGCTCTGAATACATACAGAGTGGAAGAATAGCCCCTTAATTAATCTTTGGGTTCACGTGCATGTCTTTAACACATCTTAATTTGATGAAAGACAGTGCATTAACAGAAGACACTCTCTCCATCTACCCTCTAATTGAGGCCAACCTTTCAGCTGTCTCTAGTGTGCCACTTCAATATGCTGTTCTTGATCATTCTCTCCTCTTTTAATCCACCTGTTTGAGGTGACACTCTTTACGCACGCGTGTAAGACACTGTGTGTGTGTGTATGTATGTGTGTGTGTGTGTGTGTGTGTGTGTGTGTGTGTGTGTGTGTGTGTGTGTGTGTGTGTGTGTGTGTGTGTGTGTGTGTGCAGCATGCATCAGACTGTTGTCCTATGTTTCCTGGTTCTTGTCAGACTTGATTAATAACAGATCTCCCGTTTAACAAGAGCATTACTAACACCAGCTTTTCAGGGTCGTCGTGCACCCCAAAAATATGAGGTGGCACAAAGTACAGTGCTTTGGGAAAGTATTCAGGCCCCTTCCCTTTCTCCACATTTTGTTACGTTACAGACATATTCTAAAATGTATTTAAAAAAAAAATTCTAATCAATCTACACACAATACCCCATAATGAGAAAGCGAAAAGTGGTTTTTAGAAATGTTTGAAAATGTATTACAAATAAAAAAACAGAAATACCATATTTACATAAGTATTCAGACCCTTTGCTATGAGACTCGAAATTGAGCTCAAGTGCATCCTGTTTCCATTGATCATCCTTGAGATGTTTCTACAACTTGATTGGAGTCCACCTGTGGTAAATTCAATTGATTGGACATGATTTGGAAGGGTATACAGTACACCTGTCTATATAAGGTCCCACAGTTGACAGTGCATGTCAGCAAAAACCAAGCCATGAAGTTGAATGAATTGTCAGTAGAACTCCAAGCCAGGATTGTGTCGAGATACAGATCTGGAAAAGGGCCTTAGTCTGGGAGGTGACCAAGAACCCGATGTTCACTCTGACAGAGCTCTAGACTTCCTTTGTGGGGATGGGAGAACCTTCCAGAAGGGCAACCATCTCTGCAGCACTCCACCAATCAGGCCTTTATGGTGGAGTGGCCAGACAGAAGCCACTCCTCAGTAAAAGGCATGACAGCCCTTTTGGAGTTACCAAAAGGCACCTAAAGACTCACAGACCATGAGAAACAAGATTCTCTGGTCTGATGAAACCAACATGTTATTATTTTGCCTGAATGCCAAGCGTCACGTCTGGAGGAAACCTGGGACCATCCCTACAGTGAAGCATGGTGAATGCAGCATCATACTGTGGAGATGTTTTTCAGCGGCAGGGACTGGGAGACTAGTCAGGATCGAGGGAAAGATGAATGGAGCAAAGTACAGAGAGATCCTTGAAGAAAACCTGCTCGAGAGCACTCAGGACCCCAGACTGGGACGAAGGTTCACCTTCCAACAGGACAACGACCCTAAGCACACAGCCAAGACAAACAAAGGAGAGGCATCGGGACAAGTTTTGAATGTCCTTGAGTGGCCCAGCCAGAGCCTGGACTTGAACCCGATCTAACATCTCTGGAGAGACCTGAAAATATTTGTGCAGCAATGCTCCCCATCCAACCTGACAGAGCTTGATAGGATCTGCAGAGAAGAATGGGAGAAACTCCCCAAATAAAGGTGTGCTAAGCTTGTAGCGTCATACCTAAAGGTACTGAGTAAAGGCTCTGAATACTTCTAAAAACCTGTTTTTGCTTTATCATTATGGGGTATTATGTGAAGATTGATGAGGGGTGAAAAACAATTTAATACATTTTAGAAAAGGCTATAACATAACAAAATGTGGAACAATTCAAGGGGTCTGAATACACTCCAAATGCACTGTACATGAGGGTGGCTGGGTGCTGGTTGGAGCATTTTGCATTTTTCAAACACCTGAAACACCTGACCCATAATCATTATGTTTAATTATATGCATGTCTAAACATACCTCTTGAGCTGTCTGTATATGCTTCTAAATATGCTTCTCTGCATCTCTGCTAAAAATCTGGGGAGAAGATTTATATGAATGTGAGTCTTATTCAGTACATTTTGTAATTGCTTGCTTTTCTAAAGTGTACCAACCTTGTCAGAAATCATGCCAGTTAAGATAGTTAGACAAGCCAGCTACTCTAACTTGATTGATAGCCTGTAAGCCATCAAAATTGCTTGGTAGCTAGTAGTATTACAAAAAAAAAAAAAAAAATGAAACAGGACAAATCTGAGGACGCCCATGTGCTCCCTATGGTGTTGACGGCTCTGTGCACAGTCAATACTGCGCTCGTAGAGCATGAGGAGGTATTGTTCCGGGGTAGGTTAAATCGTTATAACCAGCGGCTAAACAAATCTCATATCACTGAGAGTGCTGTGCAGTTCAGCACGCACGGGCAAATGGCTAAACTCCTTTAAATCCTCCTCTGCAGAGGTGTGTTTTGAAGACGATCAGCCAGCAGCTTTGCCTTCTTATTGACTTTCTCCCCAGGTTTTCTTGCTCAGGCGTCGTGTGCGCTCTCCATGGTGCTGAAAGGCATTCACGTAATCCGCTCAAACGAACAGCCTTGGCTACCCAGACGACATTTCACAAGTAATTCAAATCAATATTTGGAACATACAGCGCACAAACAATGCAACCATGATAGGACATATATCATTTGTGTAGTATACAATATAATTATCACGCAGTTTGCAACTCTGCATACAATCAGTGTATAACATCACCGTCGGTTTTGTTCGTCAAAAAGCAAGACAGGTACGCAGTGGATTTCACCGGCAACAAATATTCTATGAAATTCTGCACTGTGCACCGCCCCCCTCTAACTCTCCCGCTCTCTCTATCTGTCTCTCACATACGCTATCTCCTCCCTCGCCACTTTCTCCAGCCAAGAAGCTATCTTTGCCTCCCCAGCTTTACTCCACAAGCATGTCCTCAGACTTGCAGCCGTGTGATGAAGCGAACCAACTGACTTCCAGAGAGCATCGGATGAAGGAAACCCGCTGCACGAGTAGCAGAAAAGCCTGAGAGCAGGTAATTAACTCAACAACATATGTCCCGCAAAACTTAATGATGTTTGGTTAGAGAATGGAGAGAAATGCACACGATAAAAATTCGTTCAGTCAGTGTACCGGCGCATAACATTCGTGTGTAATGTAATTGTGTAATCTTTATAGTAGTCTGTACCTTTGGAAGTGTTTATATCAATTTACTTGGGATACATGCATAATGTATCAGCATCAGTCGTGGCAGGATAGTGACAGAACTTTGTGCGCAACAAGCAAAGTTCGACTTGACCTATGGTATATGAGGGTCTTTCTTGGGCATTCACCACATTATACTGAATCAACCGATGCTATACAATAGACAATGTCGTATAGGAGTCATATTTCCTATCGGGGGATGTAATAAACGTGTTTATCAGTGACATGGGAGTGGAGATGGTTTGCGCTTTAGACATGGGTATCTGTATATTGTGCCATGCCGTGATGCGGAATGGAATTGTCACATTGCGCAATGAAATTCAGCTTAGCAAATAAATAAATGATCATAGTGCTATAGATATTATTTTCTATTACCTGCTGTTGTCGTCAATATTGGAATGATTCTCTTTTATTTTGGAAAAGTAAAAACTATTTTATTCTCATATGATCCATATCTTCTTTTCAGTGGATTGTTTCTGCATCCAACACAAATTAAACGATATATACAAAGGTGGTATACAATGTTACGATAATACATCTTTAATTAGTTGTCTTAATAATTACAATGATCATAAATGGAATATTACATTTTCCACCATTTGCATGTCTGTTGCCGATCCATCCATGGAGCGGTTCCTTTCTCTATATGAATGGTATTGCGCATCCCGGTGCCAGGCACCTCTCCAGCAAGACAGAAAGTATTTCGTGAGAGTTGGCAAATTGTTTTTCAAAGCAAGTTCAACAGTATCGAATTTCCCGCTTGGGCTAGTACAACTGTATTGCGTTAAAAGATGTTATTCTATTGTGCGACACAAAGAGGGTATACCATTTAAATATGCCATTGATTTGTGTTTTGTATATGTTAATGTGTTTATATATTTAAATAAAAATATAAAATAATCGTAGTCATTTTGCAGTGAAGTATGAAGCATTCGGAAGTTGACGCATGATTTTGACTCGATGTCCTTGATTTGGAGACCATCATACCTCGTGCAAATACGATTCTGTCCATACAGAATGGTATTGCTGTGTCCCCTACCCCACAATGGAAGACAGGGAATAGTTCGTCGATTTCGTCGTCAGACTCCATTAATGTATGCCCCCCACCATCATAACGATAAATGGACGGCACGCTGCATGAACATACGTGCTGGGATGCTGGGATATGTTCAAGAGAGGATTTTCAATTATTTCACCCAATGCGCAATGAGTTTACTCATGGTTGTTTTGCAGTGGTGATGGGAGAAGGGGATCGATTTAATGACTAACAACAGGGTTTGCTCGACTGTGACGAAGCTGCATGTCTCACTGAATGTGCGCGTAAAAGCGCGCTTGGCACTGCGCGAGCAACCTCGTAGGATGAGTTTGGAATATGGCTGGTGCGTTTTGACACAGATTAGCAGATTGTATGATTGTACAACTGACAGCATTAACATGAATGAAATCAGTGAGCGATTCCAGATTTCTCAACAGATCAAATAAGGGGTCTTATCTAGGTTGCATGACGTGTTCCGAAATTGCGTCAAAATCAAGTTTTGAAATGAGCCACTGCTTTTGTGTTTTGAGGTCGCTGGAAGCTGGTGCAATTCCTCACGATAACGTCACAGTCGTGTCAAGCCTTTTGAGGTTGGAAAATAAAAAATGTGCTTTGCATCGATTACCATCCCCATGTGATGTATGGGTCCCTGTGATCTCCAATAAAACTCTGGTCACACTGCGGGAGAATAAATGTGCCTGGCTATTCATAAATAGCACATAGACTCACATAAGGATATGCATTTATCAGATCGGGTTAAAGACACACTGTCTCGACTGTCCCACCTGTAACCTGTGAAATATGATTGTTTTTGATCGAGTTGATAGGTGATGAGAAAAAAAACATTTATTTTATAGGTGAAGAATCTGTGCTTGCATTACTGATTGGTCTCCCAAGTCTAAATGACGTTGGCCATTTAACAGATTGGATAGGGGGCGAACCCTTTGAAGGCGGATGCAAATGTACCTCTTGTTAATGTGTCTGGTGTGTTTTATTAATTAGTGCACTTGATGCATTTGAGGTCCAGGTGCAGGTTGAAAAGCGTGGTCATCATTTATAACATAAAGGCATTCTCTCTTTTACTTGTGTAAGTGCACTGGTAATTATTAGGAACAATGTTACCCTGAATTCATTGTTGAAATTAATTGGTTTTGTGAGATAAAGACTGGGCAGACAACACTAGACCAATTGAATGCTGAATAATTGTTGGTAGTGGTTTGGTTCTTGCAAAGTGTATTTAGTTCTGGTACAGCTTGGCTGATAGGGTGCATTCTGGCGCTCACAATTAAGAGCCTTTAACAGAATGGTTATTTGTATTGCCTTTGCGCAATATTCGTAAAATACCATGCACGAGTAACCTAAATTCAGCAAAAAAAAATAAACGTGCCTTTTTCAGGACCCTGTCTTTCAAAGATAATTCGTAAAAATCCAAATAACTTCACAGATCTTCATTGTAAAGGGTGGAAACACTGTTTTCCATGCATGTTCAATGCCCCATAAACAATGAATGAACATGCACCTGTGGAGTGGTCATTAAGAAACTAATAGCTTACAGATGGTAGGCAATTAAGGTCACAGTTATAAAAACGTAGGACACTAAAGAGGCCTTTCTACTGACTCTGAAAAACACCAAAAGAAAGATGCCCAGGGTCCCGGATTATCTGCGTGAACATGCCTTAGGCATACTGCAAGGAGGTATAAGGACTGCAGGTGTGGCCAGGGCAATAAATTGCAATGTCCGTACTGTGAGATGCCTAAGACAGCGCTATAGGGAGACAGGATGGAAAGCTGTCCTCGCAGTGGCAGACCACGTGTAACAACACCTGCACAGGATCGTACATCTGAACATCACACCTGCGGGACAGGAACAGAATGGCACCAACAACTGCCCGAGTTACACCAGGAAAGCACAAACCATCAGTGCTCAGACGGTCCGCAATAGGCTGAGAGAGGCTGGACTGAGGGCTTGTAGGCCTGTTGTAAGGCAGACATCACCGGCAACAACATTGCCTATGGGCACAAACCCACCGTCGCTGGACCAGACAGGACTGGCCAAAGTGTTCTTCACTGACGAGTCACGGTTTTGTCTCACCAGGGGTAATTGTCGGATTCACGTTTATCGTTGAAGGAATGAGAGTTACACAGAGGCCTGTACTCTGGAGCGGGGTCGATTTGGAGGTGGAGGGTCAGTCATGGTCTGGGGCGATGTGTCATAGCATCGTCGGACTGAGCTTGTTGTCATTCTAGGCAATCTCAACGCTGTGCATTACAGAGAAGACATCCTCCTCCCTCTTGTGGTATCCTTCCTACAGGCTCATCCTGACATGACTCTCCAGCATGACAATGCCACCAGCCATACCAGCGAAGAGCCCGGATCTCAATCCCATTGAGCACATCTGGGACTTGTTGGATCAGACTGTCAATATATTCCCATCATTATACATGATCGATATCACATTAGAGACGCAACCACTAAGAGTAAGCATCATTTCCCTGTGCCGTTGTGGTTTATGACCATAATTATCTCATACTGTACTGTAAAGGCATATACTAACCCTTAGGGTAAGACGCTGTATAGGGCTCATAACCTATATTCTATAGACTTGGAGATCTGTATCAGTGTGAATATGTTATGTTGCATATTGGCTGCTGTGCATGACATGCTGGCTTACTAACAATGTGAGTAAAGAGGAAGAATGGGATTTGAGTTTGTGTGTAAGGAGTTATTGATTTATTCATTTTTACCGATGAGGTCGTTTTTTTATACTTGTTCATTTTTGTTTTACACTCATTCTCCAACGTATCTACACCAACCATGAGATAGATGTGGAGTTTGTTCAAAGTCATCCCCCTAAAGGTGGGACATATTGACGGGCTATGTTTATTTGGCAGAGAGAGTTACCATTCAGTGAGATGCTATTTGTGTGTTTTCTCTATAGGGGCACCCCAAGTTGACCCCATCCGGAGACTTCTTCCTGGGCTGAACACAATGGAGATTGTTTGACAGTGGAAGTGGAGGTTTACTGTACAGTAGCTTAGCTGGAGTTCCTCGCCCCTTCATGACATGCAGTGAGCCGATGCCACCAGCAGGTATGGTGGACAATTGTAATTAAGATTAATGACCTAGTGTGATTTTTAAGTTGTTGCTGCTCCAGAACCTATTAGGTAGTTTAACTTTTCATAGATAGATTTAATGTTTTGCATATTAGCCATCTATAGAGTTATGGTCTGTTAGGAGAGCAGCAAGTATCTGCTTGAGAGGGGCCACTTGAACAGCTCTTGAAGTCCTACAGGTTCCCTGCCTCACTTGATAGAGCAGCTGTTAAGAAGCAGAGCAAACTAAGGTAGCAGGCATAAAATAAACACCTGAGCGGGGTCGCCACATCCTGTTTTCAGGGGGAAAGCAAGCTAGTTTGAAAATACTGTATCCCTGAAAACAGGATGTCACTTGATTAGTCACTTGTTTAATACAATTGCAAAGTTAACACATAATGCACTCCTAGCTTTGCCTATACATTCCCACCATGTACGCACCATGTATGCTCACTTTTAAATGAATCCAGGCTCTAATGGCAAGTTCGTCAGGCTGGCACCAGGGGTGCATTTGATATAGCAGCGAGGAGCAAAGGTGTCTTTTTAAAAGTTGACATTTAGTCGGTTGTGTGTTTGATTCAACGGATGTAGGCCTTTAGAGCAGTAACCCAGCGGTCGTGGGGCTAATGGAGCAGTGGTGCGGTGGACATCAGTGGAGCTGAGAGATGGCACCAGTTGAAAGGAATGCCTGATTATCACGCTTTCAATCACAGCAGGCTGTCACATTTACACTGAGCTGCTGGTCTTAAATCACACTTTTTCATTCTATTCTTATGCAATTAAAATGTTATTTCTTGCTTTGTATGGATAATCTGATGCACCAGCGATGGAGGCTTGTTAAGGAAGAGGATGTAATTAAGCTAAAATGGGAGAATGGAATAAGAGCATGTGCAAACCTTCCACTCTAACGTGTTGAGCACAATGGAGCGGTAAGGAAGTCCTCTCCAGACGGTTTCTTGAGCAGCTACATTGACCATGCTAGTCACCACCACTCAGAACACGGAGATGTGTCGAGATACAGCATGCCCATCTCCGCTCCAAATAACTACTTACGTTGCACGTTGCATGATTTCCTGATACAAGTCTGTAGCCGAAATCCTGTAACAATAGGGTTCTCGCAAGCCTGCGATTCAGCTCAAGGAACATCGTAAAAAATCGGACAATCAAACCTGTCACGGCAAATACAATCCAGCTGAATTGTGCTGTCATAACAGCAGTCATTACACCTGGAGCAGGTGATGGGTTATTTATCTGACGTTGAAGGAGTCAGAACTTATAGTGGGTGTACCGGAGGAACTCCACAGCACTGAGTGATGCTCCTCCAGATCTTTGTCTAGCACTGTGAAGTATGGATCAAATAAAATAGTGTCATTGCATTTCCTACAAAGACTATAGGAGGTCGTTGAACTAAGCGGTATGTCGTGTGTTTTTTTCTTCTTCTGTGCATAACCAATGTTGAAGAGATGTAGTGACCCTGTAATTGGTTGTAAAACCCAAGCTTGCCGTTTAGTATTTCAGGGCTCTCTAGTTAATACGGTGGTGAATTACACTACCTCAGATGAACCCAGTGATGATTGTAGTGTAAAAGCTTGATAGAATACATCAGAAGCCATTACTCTTCAAAATTGGTTCTAGGTAATCTGTTTAGTGCCCCACAGGGGGAGACCTGAATACTTTAAATCATGCAGGTTGGCATTTATTGGGATGACTCATGTACTGGAGGAAGCTCTGCAGGGTAGTCACTAGCTGGCACTGCCACAAAGTCATACAATCGGATTTTAAACGCAACCCTAACCGTAATCTCAACCCTTACCGAAACTCTAACCTGTACTGCACTGCTAACCTTATGCCTAACCCTAACCTTAAATTCAGACCAAAAAGCACATTTTGGTTTTCATGGTTTCTTAACAATATATAGCCAATTTTGACTTTGCCGCTGGCCCGTCTAGTGGAAATCGCTCAGCTCCACCTCCAGGACAAGATTCATTCCAATAAATGTCAACATGCTTTAATCATGGCCGGAGAAACTGTAAGATGTGTTGATATCATTGTAACGAATCATCCACAATGTATCTCTCTCTTTCTCTAAGTCTCTTTCCTGGTCCCCTCCCTCTGAAATAGGCAGGCTTCTAAAAGGTTGCAGTGTTTTTGTGGTGCACCGTGACACTGTTCCATTCTAATCAAGAGGGTTCACTGCATTTACCCTTGGGCTAGCAGCTAGCCTATCAGCTATTGTTGGGACACAGCTTAGAGATGGAAGAACGAGCTTCCCCACTGCTGTCTGTAAACAGTGCCGAATCCTTTGTTGTACCATAACAGAGAACGAGGACTGCTTAGTAATAGTAGTACTACTAAGTAGTAGTGCCATCGATATCACAATATATTTTTCTGCCTGTTTTCGGTTCTCAGACACAGCTGAGGAAGCCTCAGGTGTTCATAAGTCCTGCCACTCATCCAGTAATAATTCCGGCTGCCATTCCCGGTGCTTAATTGCACTAAGCCTCGGCACCGGATAAATCCGGCCCTGCTCTTCTAGCTCCATTATTATTGGCTCCATAAACATTCAGCAGTCCCCACTCCTGTTGGAACCATGGCGGAGCAATGACATTGTAAATTTCCAGCCAGATCTAATTCCTCCATGATGTAGGATTGGAAGATTGGATGACAGAAGACATGGAGAGATGGAGAGATGGTTTTCCCTCCCTGATTTCTGACCTCTCACACACAGGTTGGCTATTGGAGTTACATTTGATGGCGAGGGTCACAGAGAATGAGTCCAAGAGGGGAAAGTACTGTATTAAGGGGTGATTATTTTTCCCAATCCCCCCCTAGACTCAGTAGGTAGATAATGATACAGCCAGCCTGGCTCATCTGGCTGTTATTGTTATCAACTCTGCCCAGACAGAATATACTGCTCTATAGGGACGTTTTCCACTACAGTGCTACCGCTGTTGCCGCTGCTAACCCTGTGGATGTTTGTGAGTGAGCCTTGTGACAATTTCTCCTCTTTCGGGTCATGAACACTAACGAGCAATTAGACAGGAAGAGGGAAGATGATACGAGGCTGAAAAATGTCTCCCTAAAGTCCTGGTGAGTTTGAGCTCTTTCAGGCAGAGTCTGACAGGACTGGGCCTTTAATCATTCACAGCCACTAACAGGACCAGTGAGACTGTCTGAATGGGTTTGTGTTATGTCAGAAAGAACTATAGCATCTCAAACATTTGACATACACACTCCAGGGAGCACGTACAGATACACACACACTTACATTCATAGTCACACACACACACACACACACACACACACACACACACACACACACACACACACACACACACACACACACACACACACACACACACACACACACACACACACACACACACACACACACACACTCACACCCGTCCTTTGCCGGTCCTTTTCTCTTCATTCACCATTCCCTGGATCACCGTCATCATCTGGTGCTATCTAGAACCTAATAGTGTTCTTCAGCTGTGCCCATAGGAGAACCCTTTGAAGAACCCTTGTTGGTTCCAGGTAGAACCCGTTTGGGTTCCATGTAAAAACTTTTCCATAGAGGGCTCTACATGGAACCCAAAATAGTTCCACCTGCAACCAAAAAGGGTTCTCCTATGGGGACTGCTGAAGACTCCTTTTAGAACCCTTTTATCTAAGAGTGTACCTTACAATGATGACCTCTTTATCCTGGATACTGGGCTCCGCACAAAGGTTGACATGTCTACCAAGGTGATAGGTTACAGTTTTTTTCGATTGCTAAACGACAGTGGGCACAACTGGAGTCACATGTGCAAAACTCTAACTACAGTCTGCACTACCCACAGTCACCTGAGCTAAACAGTTCACATCACCTGCAAAACTCATTCCAAGCAACACAACTCTTAACACATGGCTCAAAACACGTTCAGTGCAGCCAAACACTATGCACAACCCTCACTGAGATAACACACACTGTCACTCAGAACACACTGAGAGTAAAAACACTAGCATCAAACACCAATACAGAAAATACAAACTTTTCATCTTTACAGTTTGAACAATTTCAGTGACTTCATACAAAGTAATATTTTCTTCAAAGAAAAGAGTGACATTCTTTCACATGATTTATTAAAATTTTTAGAACATAACAATTCTTTAAGGTAAATGAAAATTAGCAGTTTGCTTCAATAGTCTGTAGTAATTTACGGAATTACAGTAATGAGAAAAAAAGGTAGAAACTAAAAGTACATACTGTAATTCGAACAAATAATTAAGGGGCTAATCCTGCCTCTCTCTAGCATCAGGCCACAGGTTTTCTTCAACATCACATCTAACGTTTTCTCTTGCCATGCACCTGGGGAAGAACCTTCTGGAGTGCCTTATCCATCCCTGGCAGTCCTCTGGACTCGTGTCCTCACATCCAGCACGCATGGCTTCCAAAAGAGACATTTGGTCATGTGGGTGGTGACCAAACACTTTCCACCTCCAGGCAGAGAAAAACTCCTCTATTGGGTTGAGGAAGGATGAATATGCAGGCAGGTACAAAACCATAAATCTGTGATGTGCTGCAAACCAATCTGTGACAGCTGCAGAGTGGTGAAAAGCAACGTTATCGCAAACTATGACAAAAACTTGGGGGTTTCTTACTGGCTCCCCTGTTCTGCTGGCACTAGCTGAGCATAGAGCTGTTCTAGGAAAGCTATAAGCCTTTCTGTGTTGTATGGGCCAATGAGTTGTGTGTTGAGAAGCAAACCATCATTGGCCATTGCAGCACACATGGTGATATTTCCCCCCCTTTGGCCTGGAACCTCCACAGTGGCCCTTTGACCTATAACATTCCTTCCTCTGCGCCGTGTTTTGGCAAGGTTAAATCCAGCTTCATCGATAAATACAAATGAATGTGGTCTTTCCAGTGCTTCCACCTCCATTACTCTCTGAAAAACAGTAAGTGCACAGTTTTACTGTAGAAATGCTAGTGTTTTTTTTTACTGTAAATATTTTGTATAGCTGTGTACGTAACCTCAGACGTCTTACCTGGACATATTGGTATCTTTGCTCTTTTACCAATTCACTGTTTCTCTCGAACGGTACAGTGTATAACTTTCATTGTAACTTGGTGTTTCTTTAGGACTCGAGCAATAGTTGTTGTGCTGACAGAATTAACATTTTCAAATATATCATTATCAGCCAGCACTCTATCTTGAATCTCCCGCAGTTTTATTGCATTGTTGACAACAACCATGTCAACAATAGCATTTTCTGCGCATCTGAAAATATTTTTCCTCTTCCCCCTGTTGGGGGCAGCCTTTGGGTCCTGTTGTAAAAATATATTTTACAGTCAAACTTACTGTAATATATATCTGTGTCAATATTCTATAATTGCAATACAAAATAGATTCCTGTAATGTTTTCATTTACTATAAGGATGTAACTCTCACCTGTTTGCATGATGGAAAATTCGCATTACAGATGCCACTGTGGATCTTTGCAGATTGGGTTGCACCCTCAACCCTGCCTCTCTCAATGAGAGACCATGGTTCACGACATGGTCTATAAGTGTAGCCCTTATTTCATCTGAAATAACAGCTCTTTGTCTTCTTTGTCTTCCTCCACGCATCCGCCCTCTCCCTGCCACCCTTCTCCCTCCACGAACCCATCTTCCTTGTTCCATTTCCAAAATGAGTCTTTCTGAGCTCTACCTATATATATACTGTAATATGTGTGTGTGTTCACTAACAAGTCTAAAACAAGACACCTGCTTAGCCTTTCAGCTGAAATTGCAATCAGCAGTGTTTGAAAGGCACAAGGCTGAAATCTATTCCGTTTTGAATGTGTGGTTCACAGTTTTGACAGCAGTGTGTTAGCATTTGAACAAAGTGCTGTAAATCCACAGTGTTGTGCAGGTTGTGGTTAAAGTCATGGGATAAGTGTGTAGAGTTTTGAAAACTGTGTTCAAGCAATGAAAAACGAACTAGAGTTTGGTCCACATGAACTGCTGCTGTGCAGACTGTAGTTAGAGTTTTGCACATGTGACTCCAGTTGTGTCCACTGTCGTTTAGCAATCGAAAAAAACTGTAATCATGTGTATTTCTTGAATTAATTCTGCATTTCCCCTGTCCTAGTGGATCTGTTGTTTTCCCATCCTCAGCCATTCACTTTCAAGAACAAAGTGTTTTCAGCCCCTATATAAAGGACTAACATGGTTTTAAAGGTCATTCTCACACTTTAAATTCAATTGTCTTCCTAAAAGGCCTAAACATCTTAATTACAAATCCTATTATTGTAAACCTCTGTGATTCTGTCACCTTTGCCCTGGTCCTGTCCTCCGTCCATTAAGTGGCCCTAAATGCCCCCCACTCTCGTCAAAACTAGAATGCTTTATTTAGTTCTCTGTTCAGCATATACTGCCAAAACGTACCATTGAAAGGAAGTGGCACGAAATTACAGCATCAATCCATTTTTCCATTTAGTCCTGTTGCGAGCCTCTTGCAACATAAATACTATACTTTTTTTTAGGGAATATTCAGAACTGCAGAATGTGTCAAATAAGCAAAATTGCCCATGCAATTTTACAAAGCAATTGTGCTTCTCCTATCCCAGTGTCAGAGGAGAAAAAAAGGCAATCTGCGAAATTAAACTTCAATTAGAGTAGTGGAGAGACTACTGCTTCACACAAAAGCTCCATTTGGAACAGGCCTACACGCTCTCACCAGCTAAACACAGGCTCTGAAGATAGTGACGGAATCATAGCAGAGAAAAATGCTCCTGTCCAAGACGCTGGCCAATTTAAGGAGCAGAAAGAGAAAGGGGGATACCTAGTCAGTTGTACAACTGAATGCATTCAATTGAAATGTGTCTTCTGCATTTTTTGTTGTTGTCAGCTTTGGGATTCGATCCAGCAACCTTTCGGTTACTGGCCCAACATTCCTACCCCAGAAGTGGTGGATCATGTTGAACACCTGTTAAAACCGAGTAATACTAATAATGCAGGCAATGATCATTTGAGGTTACAGATTCAGCAGTGCCTCAGTTGATTCTTGTGCATTTGTGAGTGCAGACCTGTTTATACTGTAGCTTCAGGTATAACTCATCTCACCTTTTGTTTCTTTATCCACTATGTTGTGTAGTAAAGCCCAGTTCTTTTATGTGCTCAGCTGGTTAGATTTACTGCGGCTGTCCATTCTGTCTAACTATACGTAAACGCAAGACAAAGTCCAGATAATGGTTGTAAAAACCGCTGTCTTGTTAGTCCTGGGTGGCATTTCGTAGATGTCTGTTATTTTCTTGTTATTTCACAGAAAGAGGAAAGATGTGTGTCTGTACCCGGGGGCACAGTGGAGAGAAATCACTGGAGGATGTAGATATATCCCAAGGAGGAAGCGAGAATGGGATGAAGAGGAAACAGCGTCATGAGATACTTCCACGATCAAAACAAGACCAGGACGACTCCAGACATGAGATTTCAGAGACTAAGCCATAAGCACAACATGTCCGGATCATCCAATATCTAGATATCTAGCTAACTTTCTCAACCTCAGGCTGTCAGTGAGAGAAACGACCAGCCATTTGGCCTATAGACCTGCTGCACCTAGATCCATGACTCGACCCGACATTCATGAAGAAACCATTGTGGACAAAACCCTTTCCAGGTGGCTGAATTGACATTTGGAATAAATGCCATGGAGAAAGAGTGTATTTCAGCCATTTGTGTGTATTTTAGGAACTGTGCACGGCCTTCCCCCCGCTGATTCAATGTGGCATTTATGTGCGAGTTCTGTGGGTTTATGAAAGGATTTATTATGTCCGTTATTATCTTTAGACTCCCAGTTGAGTCAGCTGGCCGTGTCAAACTGAAGGGCCCCGTCTGATATGCTGTTACTTGAGTTGACAGAGACAAGGTTGCCGAGGGAGCCCAGAGAATACAGTGCGTCAGGAATATATTCTCGGTGTCGTTCCGCACCCCGTAATTCACACCCTCTGACAGACCTCTCCAGAAAGAGTCAGTACGCTGAAGAAAAAGAACAAGCACAACCAGAGAGAAACTCTGGGCTTGTCAGGCCAGGTGATACGAAGACGAGTAGAGAACAGTGAACAGGCAAGCGAGCGATAAAAAAGGAATTCAAGGACAAAATCAGAGGGGCTTCAGCTCAGAGTCAAGAGATAAATGGGAGCTGTAAGAATGCAGGAGACCATTTTAATGTTTTCCGTGAACGTGGAGGCGGAAAGTATTTGGGTATTGTCCTACTGGTCTATCTCATCAGTCAGGATGGTATATCATCCTAGATATATCAGACCAGATGCCGTGTGAGGAGTGTGTCTGTGACGTATTGGCGTACTGAGGTGGCGGTAGGTACAGGCAAAATCCAATGTCCTTTTTAAAAAATCATGTTTTGCAGTTTTTACTAGTCAGTTCCCATCCTTAAATACCCCTGGCTTTCATTAGAGAAAAGCCTGCAGCTCGTTTCAACAAGCAAATCCCGCTGTGAGTATAAACAGCAGGCTGCAATTCTGTCTTTGTTGCAGTTAAACGGCACTACAGGGAAAAGGGAGGGATTGGTTGCCAAAGAGTAACTACTTTCTTCTGTAAATAACAGAAAGTCCGTGGATATATAACAATAGGCTTGTATAAAGATGAATACATGCAGAAAAAAGTTGAATGCGAAATCTGCTCTTCTTTATTCCATCAGACAAACACTGTGTAGATGTAGTAGGCTAAACGTAAGTGCATTCAATGCATTCTTTACTCCACAGACGTTGGTTCTGAATTGGCTGGTGTTGGCTGAGTGGTGCTGTCAACCCAACTGCCTCATTTTGCCTTTAAGGTCACTCAGATCCTTCTCATTATTATGTGCATGGTGAGAGAACATTTCTGCGAGCCAGTGGTGACTCACCATGGTCTTGCTTATTGACTGAAGTCTGGAGGCGTGTGACAGCTTCCACAGTTTTGGGCAGTGGAATGACAAACTGCACTCAAACTCTGCTCAGCGATAATGTCAGGAGAGAGGATTAAGCCTAGGTGGCATGAATGAGAATCATTTATTTAAAAAAAAATTTGAATAACATTTTAACCTGTGTGAACAGGATGACAGTGGCTTAGACTTTGAGGATCAAACACAACCACTTTTTGTCTATGATGGAAAGGTCTCCAGAGTACAGTAGTAACACTATTACTCTGCATCAGCCTTCCTAGTTGACTTATACCTTATTTGGAATACATCTCCATAGATCCAAACCAATATGGCCTCCTGTCTCCTAGTGTGTTGACAGTGACTCCCCGGTGGGTGGTATCAACCTGTGAGCAAAATGATGTTAAACAGGCTGGATAGAATCATTATGTCTGCCATCACATCAGGCATCACATACCTTGGTTAATCCCAAGGGAACCGGATTCTTAACCCGAGTTAATTGAGAATTAAGTTGTGTAGTTTCGTGGCTCTGGAAAGAGATCCCTAGGGGACGTCTTTCCAGTGATCTATTAACTTCTGATTTATTGGTTCAGTTGTTCTCCTTTCCATCGCAACCTGACTTCCTTCCTCCTCTGTTTCTGTTCATTATTCTCCCTCTCCTCTCCCCACAGTCGCCTCATATTTCCTGTCTGTCTCCATCTCCCTCCCTCCCCTTGTGTGTTCTCTCTAGCTCTGCTTCTCGCCTTAGCGCAGTGATGGGCTTTTCCCATGCAGCTGGTTCTTAATGGAGGCCCTGCTCCAGAAAGCTGATGTTAATGTTGACTGGGATCACCGACTCTCCTCCGAGGCACAGAGTGGTGAGAAATGACTGTGCAACCTCCAGCCGGCCTGGCCCAATAACTTCTCATACATGGATCCAGAGGCCTGAACGGGGGAAAAGCTTACTGTTAGGGTTTAGAGGAGGGGGAGTGGGGAGTGGGGACGGGGGAGGAGTAGGGTGTTTATGATAGGATGTGTATGAGTGTATACTGATGTCTTAAGAAATGAAGGTGGATGATAGCACGTCATGAAGGATGATGAAGGAGGGTTAGTACATTTGGGAGACACCCATGCCTGACAGGACAGTGTGTTAACGAAACAGGGAAAGTGGGCCCGTTGCTCCCTCAAGTATTGGTTCGTCCATCTTGCTGTCAACAGCATTGACAGTCAGCCTGCTCTGCCGCGCCAACCTCCCTTAACCTCACAACCCTGTCTGACAGCCCTGGAGATGTGCTCTGTTCTGAGAAAGAGGTGTGTGTGTGTGTGTGTGTGTGTGTGTGTGTGTGTGTGTGTGTGTGTGTGTGTGTGTGTGTGTGTGTGTGTGTGTGTGTGTGTGTGTGTGTGTGTGTGTCTCCAGACGGTGCGGTTAGCCTCATTTACAACAGAGGATTGGTCATGACAGTGACCTCGCTGACGAACGTAAGCAGACAGAGATTCCCCCGTCTGTTTTCTTCACGTTCTGCCATCAGTCCCCAGCTCAGAGTCTGTAAAGCAGCCATCCATGCCACAGCCTCGGTGACAGCACAGGGAAAACCACGTCATCACTCCACACACCGTCTCCTCACATTCCCCCGGATGCGTATCCTGCCAGCCTTGCTATGATCTCCACAAACCAGACCAGGCATCCATTTTACATTGAACGGGGGTGGGGGCTGGTTCCATCCTGATTGGGTGACGTTCTAGTGTCTGTGTTATTTGTGACTGTTGGAAGGCCATGGTGTGCGAGACCCAGATATGCATAGCGACTCATTCCCCAGTGCTTAGAGCCAGGAAAGCCCCATCCGTCATGCAAAGATCACCCTTGTCCTGTCTCTTTGAAGTGATGGTTGGATTTGGTGAGGCAGGACACAGTGCCTCCGGTGTGAAAAGGTTCTACTACCGTGGGGCGACTCGTTCAAAACGTATGTATGAGACCAGGTGTGTAGCCAGGAACCCAGCCAAGTCAATCAACGTCCAATTCACCCGTGGTTGGGAGTAATCCAGTATGTAAGTGGCTTTTTAAATATTTTCTTAGGAAGGTGTGGTAACCCTTGCTCTCACATAAACCTACAGGGGAGCAACATTAATCAAAAGAACACAGAAGGGGTTTGATGATTTGAATTTCCCCTTATATATGACGTTTTTATTCATTTCATCTGTGGGTTTAAATCAGTGGAACGTCCGTTCCAACGATGCCCAGACATCTAAATTGCATGCAGGACTCAAAAACGGGAGATTTATCGTCTTCCTCCACTGGCCTGCATGAATTATTTATTAGTCAATGTCTCTCACACAACCCCCAGCAGCTCTTTAATCCACACTGATATTAGCCTGCCTGACTGTATATTGGTGGACTGAGAGACATATAAAACCAAACTGCTGCGACAACAGCTCTCTCTCTCTCTCTCTCTTTCTCTCTCTCCAGTTTATCATGCAACTTTGAAAAACTTTTTATCTCAATGCTTTGCCCGGTTGACCCAATGAGGCGTTGTGCAGGCAGTGTGAAGAATGAAGAGGTACATGGTCTTAGATTGTCCTTTGAATTACCTGTTTCTGTGAATGTAAGATTGGGAAGGAGAAAGAGAGGCTGGCAGACTGGGGGGATTAGGAGGGGCTGATACCCAGAGTAAAGGCTGTCAATTTGTTCACTGTGAGGTGATGTGATTGAGCATGTCTGCTGGCTACTTGGACCACAGCCCCGCGTCTCCCCAGTACAGGGATTGATTGAGTCGTACCTGCATAGGGTTCCGTTGGCCCTGCACCCGTCCACGGGCCACGTTCCCTCTCCCTGCCCAGTCTGTCAGCCGCTGAAGTTATGACATCATGAGCCCCCTCATAAGGCACCTCCATTGTTTTGAAATGAAAGGACATCAATTTCCCAGACTCCACTGCCCAGCGGATGATTTGTGAGTGCTATTATCCTTAGAAATCATTCCGGAAAATGGCTGCGGAATGGAGAGAGTTTGGGAGGGGTGACTTGATGCATGGAAATGGTGTCTAAGCCAGCTGTTTTGGCCAGTTCCAATAGTGGCATTTCACACTTTTGAGGTCAAAACCCCACCTACACATAAACCTACTCAGATTACAGAGTTAATGATTATTAAGCTATTATTTTTGCCCTGAAAGTTTCATTCAGAGAAAAATATGACTTTGTAGATAGGACTGCCAGCTAAGAGAGTGAGAGATGGAAATAAATAGCGAGACAGAGGCAAAAAATGACCAATCACTGGGATGTCAATGGAGCATTTCCAGAACTTTCTCTCTTGCCGTTTGCAAAAGCAGCAGACCTGGGTGCCATCCAGTTGACAGCCAAGGTTTTCATATCGAGGCTTGACTAATTCATTAGAAAGCCACCTGAGTCCCAGAACGTTCCATTGTTAGAACCTGAGTCTGAGAAATAAACTGCTGACTATTCGAAACACGCCTTCCAAACTTGATCACAATGGATAGGTAATGCATTATGCATTCCCATTTCATTATGAATTCATTTTTTTTGTACAGAAAGCGTGTGTGAAATTGTTTTTATTTCCTTGAAGAGTACCTAAACATTGCAACAAAATATGGAAATTTAAAGATAAATCGCATTCACATTTCAAGTGTGCCCTAATTCAATCTCATCTGTTTCCTTTTCAAAACTTTTGTCCGCATTTGAATCTATTTAGCGTCCTTTCGGGAAGAAGCAACTTACAGTACTTTTGCTTTCAGGAGCCACTCGGCTCGACACAATACGTGGTCAAATGCAGAAAGTTATCAGTGCCGTGCAGGAACGTAACATCCTCTTCACCACTCACTGAAGAATTCAATTCTCCCACATGGACATGACAGCAGAGGGCTATTCTGCACGGGCAAGATCAACATTACAGTGGAAAACAGTGAAATAATAAATGCTGAAGGAATATGTTGGGATATTTATCTGAAGGGCCTGAAGATAGGGCCGAGGTGGGGAGAGGACTGAGGACAAATTTGTTTTTGCCATTGGCAGATTGTGACCAGACCTTCTGAATACTAAACATTCTAGTTCCTTTTGTTTTCTGATAATCCATCCCAGTGCGTTGTTCACTGTAGATGACAACACAATGTCCTGGTCTTAGCCCATGGGAGTGTCACTGATGTTGGAGGTGGGATGTCCTGACCTTATTAACAAGCTAAATACATTTACTAGGTTCAGTAGTTATTCCCATACTTTCTCTCGTAGACAACAGCATTTGCATTTACTATGGCCATTGTTATGGCAGGAAATTAGAAAACAAAAAGTCAATTTTAAAATAAGTGTTTCATCCATTAAACACAAACCAATTCTCAATGGAAACGGAACCAAACAATGCAAAATAGCAATATCTAATAAGAGCCAATGAGATGCCATCAGTATTGCAGCAATTGCAACGTCAAACATACAAACTGTACAAGTTCTCACAGAGTACAAATCAACAGCGTAAACAATGCATTCATTCACACAAAAAGGCTGTATATTCCTATATGTTCCTGCCAGGAGTTCACAGGAAAGCTATGAGAATTGCATCGTGTAAACTTCAAAGGGAACAGAATAGCCTAAATCTCTGTCACTGTAGTAACCTCTGACCTCAGATAGTATTACATCAGAGTTGAGAGAGAAGACGTCCTCTCCATCCTGTAAACTTTGTTTAACCCAGATATCCTCGCCTGCTTTTCCAGGAATATCCCCTGCTATTCCTCTTGCAGAGGGAAATGTAATTTTAGAAGGACTCCCTGCCGGAATTCTTTCTAGTTGTGAATGTAATTCTATTATCTCAGAGAAAACTCCTCCTCCGTTCTTTTCCCATTAGCTACTAAACCTCTGGGAGTGCCACCGTTGATTCACTCTACTGCCTGATGATGAGTTCATACAACGCTCCACACGCACCGTTCCTATTTCTCACAGCCTTCAGATGTTTAGGTCTGATTTACATAGATTTAATACTGGTAGGTTTGAAAGGAAAGTCCAGTATTGCCATCAAGATTAGCCTGATCAAAGAGGGGTCGTAGCTCAATCAAACCTCACTGTGCTGGATAGTGAAAGACAGTGGTTGGCCATAATGTGTGAGCTAACCTTTATGACTTGGATTGAATATTTATTCACTTCTTATAAGCACTCCTGTGGCTGGCTAACCCTTGCACCATTCAGGCTCTCCCCTGAACGTAAGGCAGAAATCTTTTTATCCCAGTGTAAAGTCAGAGCTCAGCAGAATAGACTGCTTTCCTCCAAAGGATGATGAACACTGTAAAAGCCCACTTTTCAATAGCAGGGATTTCTAGGGGGATGGGATGAGGTTGAATAAATATGCAGAGGCTGCATGGTTTTGTCCGAGAGCACAGAGTGAACAGACCTGCTTATCAGGTTTTAGATAATATGTGGGGGGAAAAAACAAATCCCCTGACCTCCGAATGTCATTATCAAGCCGGTTTACTAGCCTGTAGTATTCACTGCCTGCTTCCTTTAGCCATTAAAATGGGGGGGTTCCGTGAACAATTATATATACGCTAGTTCCAGAGGAAGATTCAGAAAGCAATCACCCCTCTTGTCAATGTCTTCCACCAACATAAATGAATCCTTCAGTCCATTTGGCTAGTTTCTGTATGGATGTCATGCTTGAGGATTGCCAGTCATCTCCAGTGTTATGTACAGAGCCAAATTCGTTGTTGTTCAGTTGATGAGAGAAGAGTCTCTAAATCAAATCAAGAATATTAGAAGTCCAAAATAGAACACAATGCATTTTCCAAACAGCACTACGCAAGATCAACAGCAGTTTCAACATAATCTTCCTCCCGCATGCTAAATTAATAACACACAAAAAAAAGAGTTGATGTAGTCAGTCAGGAAAACATGGAATACCATTCCGTAATTCATGGTATCAGTGTAGGGACTGCTCACTTGGCCAGCTTCAACTGAACCTGTATCAGTCATAGGTATGACAACTCTATGAGTGACAAGGTCAAGGACAACAAGTGCCAGCCACATTTTCTACCTGCGCCAGGGTCAACTACTAAGATGTTTGCATTGTCATTCTCTGTCATTCTCTAAATCACCTCGCTGGCGTCATGACGGGAAAAGCCTTCCGCCTCCTCGTTCTCCTCGTTCTCCTTAATGAGCGCAGTTAACACAAAGCAGGAATATACTGGGACATACTGAGTGGGAGAGAAAAACAGAAAGCAATGCTAATGGCTAAGTAAACAAACTAATAACTGGAGCGCTCGGCCCTGGGGTTAAACAACAGACCCCTCTAATCACTCTCTTTGATTCAGTTGCATTGGTATTCATACAGGGAGCAGCCAAGAAGATGTGTTGTCTGAACACAGTCAACTCCAGCCCCCGGTGTCTGAGCCGGTACGTCGGAATAAACAAGCTGCTGCAGACATATTCACCCATGGATAAAAACACCAAAACGCATCTGTACGGTATGTGCCTGTAAAATAGCATGCACCACTTTCTTAGACAACTGCAAGCAACTCATCTGTGACGGATGAAAGGTTGCTGAGAGCATTTGAGGTTGATCAATATCTAGGGAAGGCAGTCTGAGAATAACAATTCAAGTAAATACAAAGATATCCATCATTTTAACAAACATACAGAGATATGGAATAGAGAGCAGTGAGAGCTCTGCATTGCAGAGATGTAGCCTACCAGCAGAGGCTGATTGACGAGCAGCTTTTCCAAATGGTATAATCAAGACGTTAAAGAAGGAAGCGAGCAAAGACAAGCACTACAGCTGGGAGGAAGGAACAAAGACAAGCACTACAGCTGGGAGGAAGGAACAAAGACAAGCACTACAGCTGGGAGGAAGGAACAAAGACAAGCACTACAGCTGGGAGGAAGGAACAAAGACAAGCACTACAGCTGGGAGGAAGGAACAAAGACAAGCACTACAGCTGGGAGGAAGGAACAAAGACAAGCACTACAGCTGGGAGGAAGGAACAAAGACAAGCACTACATCTGGGAGGAAGGAACAAAGTAGACAACAGGGAGAGCTGGTTAAGACGTCTGCTAAATCGGTGATTCTCATTGATGAACATTTAAGAATAGACCCTAAGATCTATAACAGCCCCAGAACCCTGAGAGGCAAGCCTCGTCATACTGAACCGTGATAGAGCAGCAGCCCATTCTTGGAACAGGCCCTGGCAGTTGGCGCTGAGGGATGCCGAATACTAGAACATTGCATTGTGGGTGCTCCATCCCGAGAATTTCAAAATGGAAACACTGGCAGGTCTGTTTAATGGGTTATGCTTTCTATGAGGTATTTTCAAAGCACTTAACATAGTTCATAGAGGTGCAAGCATATTTTTCTGTAAAAGGAGAATTAAACTAGTCTCTAAGTGGTATCAAATGGAAATGCTAGAGTCTTTGGACATAAAACATCAATTTCACCAGGGAGTGTGTGAGGGGAAATTGCAATGACTCTAAAAACATAATATAAATGGGTTCAATCCCCCATTGTTCATGATGCAAACTATTCTACTTGGGGGGTTTCCAGGGTAGAATAGCGATGAAACCATTTGCATGGTTATACCAGAGACAATTTGAAGTATAACGTCATGTCTCCTATTTGCCGCGTATTAACATCGCGTATTAACATCTCTCTTGAGTTCTCTGCACAATGTCATAGCAAGCTGTTGTGCAACGTTAACTCACAGTAAGCCAGTGCATATGGAAACAGCCTATTTAGACACCCATCGAGGTCTGCTATACTGTGTGAGCGTGCTCCGCACCTATCTGCAGTCTGCACCCCTCTTCAGGGAGGGCTGAGCTGATTTCCCAGATAAATGGTTCTGTCACCCTGTCAGGACGCAGTAGAGGCATGTCAGAGAGACAGAGGGCCTCATTAAGACGTCTTATAGCCAGCGCAGCACCGCATCTCCCCTGGCCCTTCTGGAGCTGTACTGACCCAGGAGGGGTGATGGTGGCAGGCATCCTCTCAGTACAGAGAGCCCTCTGGGCCTTCCTACTTCACCACCTGTACTCTACCTATCGGCAGGGGAGAGAGAGGAGCCGCTGCCATATTTATAAGGGTGATTCTGAGAGAGTAAAGGAGTAGGGTGTAGTTTCTCCGTTATATCTGCTACCCGAAAGCAGCTTTTTACAAGGTTGAATGGGGTAACTTAAACTAACAGCTTAAATGTACAGCCACTGGTGGTAGAAATAGCATCAGCTTACTTTTATGTAGTATCTTAAATCTGCCTAATCAGAATCAATTTAATTGACTGTTTACCTCAAAAGCTTCTGTTTACCACTAAAATCACAGGGGGGTAAAGTCTAGATTGTAATTAGTTTCAGATGTTCTGCAGCTAAACCCTAGTAGATTCAATTCAATCTTGAGTTGCGTATTCTCAGCTACAAAGTGTAATAGAGTATGTACAAGTGATAGGCTATAATCTAAACCTTGCCTCAACCACCAGATGACCTCTAACCTACTACAGTAGTTCAGATCATTATGTTCAACACTCAACACAAGGACACCAGCTCTGACCTCACAAACCCACTCAGTCACATAATCGTACACACACTTTCATTTTTACACATGACCCTCCTGTACACACACACACATACACACACACACACACACACACACACACACACACACAAACACACACACACACACACACACAAAGGCACACACACACAGCGATGTACCAGCCAGGCCCAGAGTAAATCAGCGATCACAGTCTGTTGGGACAGGCAGGCAGCTTTATTAAATCAAAGCCCCCTCCACAGAGGGCAGGGTAATTTATGAGGGAAGATTAAGGTGATAGAGTATGGACAAAGACAGCAGCCACAGCCAGACAGGATCCAGGGAGAACCAAAGACCACACTTCACAGCCCTGATGGGCATTCTCACTGACACACAGATAACTCTCCAACCAGGACAGATACAGCTTGCGCCACAGACAGAGAAGAAGAGCGCCACAGACAGAGAAGAAGAACTCAACTTTATTGGAACTCAGCAGAAGCTGCCTCCTTAAGTCTTTCATCACCATATTTGTACTTTACAAGCTGCCTCACTTGTATGTTTAGTCAGCAAGCAATCTGCATCAGGAACTAACCAGATATTGAGAAATATAGCTTATGTTCAAAATAGCGAAGATGTGCAAAACACTAATGTAAGGCCTTGAATGGTTTCTAATATTCCCATCAGCAAAATGGGCAAAATGTCAAAATGTCATGTAATCTCAATGAATTTCCAGTATCGTCATCATGTGACCGTCACTGTCAGAATTGAGGTGTTCCCTGAAGAGCCAGAAATACCTTAACCAGAGGAATAAGAACTTCTCACAGTGATGCAAAATCCTCCAACACGTTCCACATGATCAGCTCTCACCAGAGTGTACTTTCCTTTATGTGTGTCTGATCGAACTAACGACGTCTCCTATTAGACTAATTTAATGAATTATAGCCACAGAAACAAAGATCATTAAGCACATTTTCACCAGGGGACAAATCATTTGGACAATGTGACTTTGCACAATGTGAAGTGAAACGATCTGGTTCTACATATGGACTCGTTACGTTATCTGCATTGAAGAGAAATTGACGTCCATCACTCCTACCACGCCTCAAGGGTGCCATTTCATTCTGAGGGGCTTTTGTGAGTTCTTCACTGCCTTCTTGTTTCAGTGTGATTACTCATAACAGGCAGAGTAGGATATTGTCTGGCAGAATGCGTTGTAACGCATACACTCGCGTCCCATAAACAGAACACGATATCATATTTGAATCTGCTCTGGGATGACAGTGTACAAAACATGACCGTAGCCACAGGACTTATGTCTCATCTAATAACTGTTGTCATTTTTACTCCTTATTTGAATACCTTGTGTTCTTTAGCAGCCTGCGGTTCGGTTCACAAGCAGGTGTTACCTTCATTCTCCACTTAAGGTAGAGTCCCAGGAGTGTTTTTAACAGGCATGTGGCGGGTGGTGAAGAGCTTCCAGAAGTCTTTTGATTTCTGCAAGGTGCTGCGACACAAAATGAGCATTTAAACATCAGGCTGCCTGTTAGCGCCACATAGGGAACTATGGGTAACGGAGTGCTCGGGGGAAATGCTCTCAAAGTGGCACGGTTTTTATAGATGTGGCATGTTGAACTTAGACCGTGCTCATTTACATGTGAGACGGCCAAAGCCACTTTTGCGTATCATAATTAGCTTAGTCTAGTGGAGTGTATGTATTATGTAAATCGTGGTTGACAGGTGCTTTAGGGTCGGAGAAGGAGACTATAATTCAAGCAGTAGGGCCGAGAGAGCAAATCCCAAGGCAGTTACATGTTCCACCCTTGAACAAAGTCCCTGGCCTTCATACACAACCATTATCAGTACTACTCATGAAACTATTCCAGCAACAATCACCTCCCTTTCACCACTCCTTCTCTCTTAAAATATCTCGAAACTCTTCACAACTAATGTTTGGTATGTGAAGTTGGCTCTACTGTTAGCATTGGCCCCTGCTCCATTAATCTCGCTAACAAGGAATGTGACGACAAACAGACTGTTGGATCATGACTGCACGCTAATGGCTCCTCACTCCAAATGGACTTTCACATCTGACCCAAGGAAACCTGTCCAATGAGAAAGACTTTTGGTCAAATATATTGGAAATGGAGCTTCAAAAGTGTGCATGCTCGCATTTGAAGTTCTTTGTCAAGCAAAGTTACATATTGCCTATGATCCAGTTTTTATTCATCGCAAATAGAGAAGATTATCTGTTCGCCAAAGCTCACACCCTCAAGCTTGGGCCATTAACATCCGTCCTGTATCTGAGCTAAGCAGATATTTAATGCATGAGCTCTGTGTATTTTCATGTGTGAAATTGCGCAGCCTTAGGTTGGCTTAAAAATGTGCACAGCCACGGGTCGTGTTTAAATCTCAACCAATGAGTTACAGCAACTTAAGGGAGACCCTAAATCCTAAGTCCTTTATTTGGCTACACAGAACTAGTTAACTTCTAACTGACAGTGAGGCATACACCCTGCTGTGTCGTTATGGATTTGAAATGTACATACCTTAATGTTTATTTGAAAAGTCATATGTCTGGCCTGGTATATTGCGTGTTGTTTGCTTAGATCGTCTTTATGAATTATTATCGGAAATAAAATCTTATAGACTTCACGGTCGGTAGATCATTATCGTCCTCCTCAACAGGCTGGCAGGTTGTATTTCATTATCTGAAATATGTGTGTGATATACAGTGGGGAGAACAAGTATTTGAAACACTGCCGATTTTTGCAGGTTTTCCTACTTACAAAGCAGGTCTGTAATTTTTATCATAGGTACACTTCAACTGTGAGAGACGGAATCTAAAACAAAAATCCAGAAAATCACATTGTATGATTTTTAAGTAATTAATTTGCATTTTATTGAATGACATAAGTATTTGATCACCGACCAACCAGTTCGAATTCCGGCTCTCACAGACCTGTTAGTTTTTCTTTAAGAATCCCTCCTGTTCTCCACTCATTACCTGTATTAACAAATACATTTATACTCCGTTTTTTACAATTCCAGATAATTTAATGAGAGTAAAAATTCCGTCTTAGGTCAGTTGGAGTCACTACTTTATTTTAAGAATGTGAAATGTCAGAATAATAATAGAGAGAATGATTCATTTCAGCTTTAATTTCTTTCATCACATTCCCAGTGGGTCAGAAGTTTACATACACTCAATTAGTATTTGGTAGCATTGCCTTTAAATTGTTTAACTTTGGTCAAACGTTTCGGGTAGCCTTCCACAAGCTTCCCACAATAAGTTGGGTGAATTTTGGCCCATTCCTCCTGACAGAGCTGGTGTAACTGAGTCAGGTTTGTAGGCTTCCTTGCTTATACAAGCTTTTTCAGTTCTGCCCACAAATGTTCTATGGGATTGAGGTCAGGGCGTTGTGATGGCCACTCCAATACCTTGACTTTGTTGTCCTTAAGCCATTTTGCCACAACTTTGGAAGTATGTTTGGGGTCATAGTCCATTTGGAAGAGCCATTTGCGACTAAGCTTTAACTTCCTGACTGATGTCTTGAGATGTTGCATCAATATATCCACATAAATTTCCTCCACATGATGCCATCTACTTTGTGAAGTGCACCAGTCCCTCCTGCAGCAAAGCACCCCACAATATGATGCTGCCACCCCCGTGCTTCACGGTTGGAATGGTGTTCTTCAGCTTGCAAGCCTCCCCCTTTTTCCTCCAAACAAAACAATGATCATTATGGCCAAACAGTTCTATTTTTGTTTCATCAGACCAGTGAACATTTCTCCAAAACGTACAATCTGTGTCCCCATGTGCAGTTGCAAACCGTAGTCTGGCTTTTTTAATGGCGGTTTTGAAGCAGTGGCTTCTTCCTTGCTGAGCGGCCTTTCAGGTTATGTCGATAAAGGACTCGTTTTACTGTGGATATAGATACTTTGTACCTGTTTCCTCCAGCATCTTTACAAGGACATTTGCTGTTGTTCTGGGATTGCACTTTCGCACCAAAGTACGTTCATCTCTAGAAGACAGAACGCGTCTGCTTCCTAAGCGGTATGATGGCTGCGTGGTCCCATGGTGTTTATACTTGCGTACTATTGTTTGTACAGATGAACGTGGTACCTTCAGGTGTTTGGAAATTTATTTTGATTATCCCATGATGTCAAGTAAAGAGGCACTGAGTTTGAAGGTAGTCCTTGAAATACATCCACAGGTTACACCTCCAATTGACTCAAATGATGTCAATTAGCCTATCTGAAGCTTCTAAAGCCATGACATCATTTCCTGGAATTTTCCAAGCTGTTTAAAGCCACAGTCAACTTACTGTATGTAAACTTCTTACCCAATGGAATTGTGATTCAGTGAATTCTAAGTGAAATAATCTGTCTGTAAACAATTGTTGGAAAAATGACTTGTGCCATGCACAAAGTAGATGTCTTAACCGACATGCCAAAACTATAGTTTGTAAACAAGACATTTGTGGAGTGGTTGAAAAATGAGTTTTAATGACTCCAACCTAGTGTATGTAAACTTCCAACTTCAGCTGTAAATGGATGCTCTCCAATTTTCAGAGAGCAGTTCTCATAACACTGTAAAAATGAACCTTTGAAACAAAAGAGTGAATGTGTGAAGCAATTAGTTAGGCTAGTGCTTCATATCAACAACAGCAATGTGTTAGCATAGTGCTCCATATGAACGACACTGATATGTTAGCATAGTGCTTCATATCAACAACAGCAATGTGTTAGCGTAGTGCTTCATATCAACAACAGCAATGTGTTAGCATAGTGCTTCATATCAACAACAGCAATGTGTTAGCGTAGTGCTTCATATCAACAACAGCAATGTGTTAGCGTAGTGCTTCATATCAACAACAGCAATGTGTTAGCGTAGTGCTTCATATCAACAACAGCAATGTGTTAGCGTAGTGCTTCATATCAACAACAGCAATGTGTTAGCGTAGTGCTTCATATCAACAACAGCAATGTGTTAGCGTAGTGCTTCATATCAACAACAGCAATGTGTTAGCGTAGTGCTTCATATCAACAACAGCAATGTGTTAGCGTAGTGCTTCATATCAACAACAGCAATGTGTTAGCGTAGTGCTTCATATCAACAACAGCAATGTGTTAGCGTAGTGCTTCATATCAACAACAGCAATGTGTTAGCGTAGTGCTTCATATCAACAACAGCAATGTGTTAGCGTAGTGCTTCATATCAACAACAGCAATGTGTTAGCGTAGTGCTTCATATCAACAACAGCAATGTGTTAGCGTAGTGCTTCATATCAACAACAGCAATGTGTTAGCATAGTGCTTCATATCAACAACAGCAATGTGTTAGCCTAGTGCTCCATATCAACAACAGCAATGTGTTAGCATAGTGCTCCATATCAACAACAGCAATGTGTTAGCATAGTGCTCCATATGAACGACACTGATATGTTAGCGTAGTGCTTCATATCAACAACAGCAATGTGTTAGCATAGTGCTCCATATGAACGACACTGATATGTTAGCGTAGTGCTTCATATAAATAACAGCAATGTGTTAGCATAGTGCTCCATATGAACGACACTGATATGTTAGCGTAGTGCTTCATATCAACAACAGCAATGTGTTAGCATAGTGCTCCATATGAACGACACTGATATCTTAGCGTAGTGCTTCATATCAACAACAGCAATGTGTTAGCATAGTGCTTCATATCAGGAACAGCAATGTGTTAGCATAGTGCTTCATATCAACAGAGGACACAGTATCAGTCCACCCTGCCAGTCACACATTCCCTCTCAGTTCAAAGCTCTTCTGCATCTCTGATGGAGATAGAGGTCTATGTGTAAATGGTGCTGCAGTGGCAGTGTTTTCCTCTCAACAGTAGTGTTGTCGGTGGAGCTGCAGCATCAAAGCGGTGGTTTGTTTGCTGTGTGAGATGGAGCACTTCCCAGAGGACTGTCAGGTCAGTGTGGTGCTGTGCTCGTCGGCTCCCTGGCAGGGATTGACAGGAGAGGGCAGCGCAAGTGCTGACTGAGAGCTCAGTGGGAGTGCCCTTCCAATTAGCAACCAGTAACCTTCCAACCCTGCCCTGCTTTCAGCCCGGGCTCCAAGGCCAGACAGGGATGCACACGTAAACCTGGCACACACACACAGACACACAGATCTATTTACAGTGTTGATGAAAACTCATTCCAAGGATCAGGCAGAGCTCATGATCAAGTTAATACAAGTTTATTCAAGCAATTGCAAGGGAGATCACACTCAGGATAAACCGGAGAGGAACTGAAAAGTTACAGAATCACATAGTCATGATTTACTTCTTCTACACGAAGAGCTGCTTGCCTCTCCTAGGGGAAGGCAAGTTTACATGAGAGATAAGGGGGACTTGGCTCCACTTCATTAATGCATTGAACAAACAAGAACAGGTTCTCACAGCCTGCGTGTCTTTGAGAGGGGAGTGATGAGTTCTGTAAAGCCTATTCAGATAGAAGAAGAATTTGGCCTTGTACTGGACCTCTAGTATCCGAAGCGATAAGGAGCCAGCAGCAACTCACTCCTTTGTGCGGTGTGTGAAGAGGGTACTGGACAGTTACCAGTTGATACAGTGCATATAGTACTATTCAACTCAAGTGTTTACATAGCAGGACCATTTTCCCCCAACACCATCCACACATGTACAATGTTCAATGGAATCCTTAAGGCAAACAACTAACACTAATCTGTAGACCCAAACACCCTGCACCTATACCTCTCCCCCAACAGGAGGCTGAACTGTTCATGAAGATGAATCTCCATTACTGAGGGTTGTGGTCCAAGGCTAACTTCATTCCATCTCATTGGAGTGGAGCACTCTGCAACCCACTGACCGCTCATTGATCAACACCACTAAGATGTGTCATAAGACTATTCACCTATTAGGAAGAGGGGTGGCCCATAAAACAAATTGTTCAAATTCTGTGATGTCCCCCCAAAAAAGTAGTAGTTTCCCATTCTATATAAAACTCTTTGGCCATTTTGTGTTTTTCTTAAGGCAGTGTTTTGTAGCGTTATGTGAATTATGCAATATGCTGCACTTTTTAGATGGCCACTCTTGTATGTCATTTCTATAGGCAAAGATATATATTTTTTTACAAAAAGGCTTTGACAATGAAAAATATAACATTTTCAAGACTAGGCTTGCAAGTATGCTATTTACAGTTATTTACTGAATGAATTTCATTACATTCTAATGCTGAAGAGGAACCTCTGCGGTGTCCAAAGGCTAGTTGATAAACGCCAGCATTTTATTTGTTGTCAAGCTCAACCTTCATGAAGCATTTAATTCAGCCTAGGCATTCTTAGTTTGTTTTTGCTGTGTTTCTCCCTCAGCAGACTGTATTGATTTTTATGTTGTATCCACTGGGAGAGAAGCAGAGGAGAGCTGGTATCCAATTGCATTCAGTCGGAGGGAAAGTCGCATTGATTGCGCTTAAAGTGACAAGATTGAGGAGAGCCCATATTGAGTGTTATTGTCCCGGTAGAAATAGAGCGTTGGACAAAGGGACACAGTGCGGATGGTTCCCCGAATGTGAATGGGTTGAAAGCAATGAATCAATCCTGGTGTGACTTATAGTAAATCTAACAGTACATCACACCTTCATACTTCTGGACTAGTGTATCCAATGACAGGCAGACATGGTGATTTAAAGAGACAAGAAAACACCATGGAAATAAATAAGGCCTGTGCACATGCAGGATGAGAGGTCCTCAGTGCTGCTTTTAATAACATACTGTTGAGCACATGCACTGACTGAAAGGGTATTTCTTCTCAAAGGCAGGTGTTGGAGAGGCTGGGTTTTCATGGGATTTGCTCTGCATAATTCAACACTGAGTAATTTCGGGGATTCTGCCTCTTCTCCTCCTATGATCATCCATCAGGTGAAATTGCTTTCTCCCAACATTAAGCTGTCAGGCCGAAAATAACAGATGAAGACTGGCTGAGAAACACATGATTACTGGGTAAAACTGCTCTGCCGTGCAGGGGCCTGTGACCTCCTTCAGAGGGGCTCACTGGAGAGAGAGAGTATTCCAGGACTAGCCCATTTGGACATGGTTATACGGCAACGTCGCCTTTGTATTACTCCTCATAAGTGTGTTTTTAAAATGGATTCCTGTGTCATTTGGCCCCGGTAATCTTAAGGGCCACACTTTGCTGAAATGAGCAAGCCTACTCAGTGAAGGTCCAAGTCTATGTGTGCATGACTGAAGCCACTTGTTGCTGCATAATCCAGGTCTCTGGAAGTCTCCATGAGAGGCATCCAACGCCTCTCCCTCCTAGCTACCCCCTTATGTTCAGCTGATGTCTAGGCTGGCTGTCCATCGCTGGAATGTTAATGACACAATGAGAAAATTCTCAGCTGGCTAATTGTGCCATGACGTAAAGAGGTTGAGTATGGGGTCTGGAATCTGAGACAGAATCAGGATGGGGGAGTGGCAGATGTGGACATGTCTCAAGAGGGATATTTTGACTTATGTGAAATAGACGGACGGAGGGGGCAGAATTAAGATGTGAGGTGAGAGGAAGATGGAGAGTTGAGTGTTTAGAAGTAGAAGAAACAGGTAGAAGGAAAAGAGAGCAGCACCTTTAAATAACTGTCTGCCAGGAGCCGGAGATCCTTGCTTCAGTGATCTCTGTTTAGTTTACACTGCTTTAGCCTCTCATCTACAGTGTCCACATGTTTCTGCTTCTGTCAATGTGTGTGCCGCATAGCCAATTAGGCATGGAAATGGGAGAATTAAAGCAGGTTGCATACTTAAACGCTCACGTGATTAACACCTAGTGAGCAGATTTGGCATATTTCAATGTGCAAGGTTAGAATGCTGTGGAATTGTACGCCACCATATATCTCAGCAGCCTGAGATAACAATGGCTGGAATTCAGTTTGGATTCCGGACCTGGCAACGTCTGTGTGTCACCTACAGTTCTGTCAATGGAAAATAACGAAATTACGAAATTGCTGCTTTTCAATATGAGGACACCAGAAGCATGCTAGCTGAGCTCATTACTGCAAGTGGTTATTGATTAATCTATAGTTACAGACACTTTTGACTTACCCATTGTCTGTCTACTACTTTGATTGATTCATCTATAGTTACAGACACTTTTGACTTATCCATTGTCTGTCTACTACTTTGATTGATTCATCTATAGTTACAGACACTTTTGACTTATCCATTGTCTGTCTACTACTTTGATTGATTCATCTATAGTTACAGACACTTTTGACTTATCCATTGTCTGTCTACTACTTTGATTGATTCATCTATAGTTACAGACACTTTTGACTTATCCATTGTCTGTCTACTACTTTGATTGATTCATCTATAGTTACAGACACTTTTGACTTATCCATTGTCTGTCTACTACTTTGATTGATTCATCTATAGTTACAGACACTTTTGACTTATCCATTGTCTGTCTACTACTTTGATTGATTCATCTATAGTTACAGACACTTTTGACTTATCCATTGTCTGTCTACTACTTTGATTGATTCATCTATAGTTACAGACACTTTTGACTTATCCATTGTCTGTCTACTACTTTGATTGATTCATCTATAGTTACAGACACTTTTGACTTACCCATTGTCTGTCTACTACTTTGATTGATTCATCTATAGTTACAGACACTTTTGACTTATCCATTGTCTGTCTACTACTTTGATTGATTCATCTATAGTTACAGACACTTTTGACTTATCCATTGTCTGTCTACTACTTTGTGAAGTATTTCAGCTGTATCTTCCTGAAGAAAATGCCTTCAAACCGGCTCCCTTTTCTAAATAGAGATGGTGCAGTAATATTTACCGGGAAAATATTCTACTGAACCCTGGCTTTTGTTATGCTTGATGTACTGTATATTGAATATGTCCCAACAGCAGTCTCTACATGCACAAATATGACATGGCGGTGTATCATTAGAGGAGTGTGGGGGCGGCAAACGGAAATGTCTGCTGCTGTCCTCAATCTTGTTCTTTTTTAGGAGCACTGTACTTACAGAGAACATTTTAATGAATGGAGCGCAGGAAAGAAACAGCATTGGCAGTCACTATGGGATGACGAACAATGTCTCTCATGTCATCTTATTTGATAGGCCTTGAATTGGAAGGCCATACCACACAGCACCCTGAGAATATTCGGAGAAACAGGGGGTGGGGATGTTAGGGTAGTGGAGATTATTGAATGGTAACAATTTCCTTATTATACTGTAAATCTCTACTCCAGGCCACAGAGCATTAGGACTTGTCTCCACCGTTTATTTATACCCTCTCATACCAATATCAGCTTGCAGAGTTCTATACAGAACACCCTACCATGAAGAAATGGAAATCAATATCAAACTATTATATCTATACAACTAGCTCTATGTGGCCTTATCAGGTCTGTTGCATAAAGGGCCAGCCACCACTCGGCCGATGGGTTTATGTCCAGTGAAGCCTGCTTATTTGTGATTGAAACAAGTGGCCGTGAGGCATTCTCTCACTAGATAAATCAGATGTGACAAACTAATCTCTATTGCCCTACCGTGCTTGTGTGTGTGTGTGTGTGTGCCTGTGTGTGCGTGTGTGTGCATGTGTGTGCGTGTGTGTGTGTGTGCCTGTGTGTGTCTGTGTGCCTGTGTGTGTGTGCCTGTGTGTGTGCCTGTGTGTGCTTGTGTGTGTGCCTGTGTGTGCCTGTGTTTGTGTGTGTGTGTGCCTGTGTGTGTGTGTGTGTGTGTGTCTGTGTTTGTGTGTGTGTGTGTGTGTGTGTGCCTGTGTTTTTTGCGTGCCTGTGTTTTTGCATGCCTGTGTTTTTGCGTGCCTGTGTCTGTGCGTGTGTGTGTGTGTGTGTGTGTGTGTGTGTGTGCATGCCTGTGCGTGCATGTGTGTGTGTTTGTAATAAGTGGTTGACCCGTGCTTGGGTCATTTCCCTCCTCTCTTTTAATAAGGTTCTAAATGTCAAGATATGAATCCCTCTGCTGTTTGAACCGCTATGTGTGAGCAATTTGCTGTGGCTCAGTCTGCCAAAGAACGATTGTTCATCTTTTGTTTCTGGTCGACCCGGTGGACAATTATAAAGAGATTCTAAATGGACACAACGGCAAAGAGAGAAGAGAGAGGACAGATGTGTGGGAGGGTGATTGAAAAGCTTCTGCCTTAGGCGGCTTTGATCTCTGACCTCTATTCTTTCAGTGTACAATACCACCGTTGCAGGATATATGTACCATAGAAACTACCCAATTAAGGTCACATTTCCTCCACATGAAGACTATTGCATGGTTTAATTAAAGCTGGGAGAATAATGAGCCAAGGTAAACAGTAATTACAGGAACCAAGTCATTGATTACAGTCAGGTATGCGAGTGGCCCGATGGGGATTTCTTCACAGGGCAATGTCTCAGAATATCTGCTTGATTGGGCTATGCCGCTAAACACAATTACAGGCTTACACGAATGCTGGAAATAGTCCTAATTTGTCATGCGGAATTCAGTATCACCATAATTGTGAACAGTGTATCAACACATAATATGGGTTACTATAATATTATTTTGTATTTTACCCCCTTTTTCTCCCCAATTTTTGTGATATCCAATTGCGATCCAATTACGATCTTGTCTCATCGCTGAAACTCCCTCACGGGCTCGGAAGAGGCGAAGGTCGAGTCATCCGTCCTCCGAAACATGACCCGCCAAACCGCACTTATTAACCCCCGCCCGCTTAACCCGGAAGCCAGCCGCACCAATGTGTTGGAGGAAACACTGTTCAACTGACCACCGAAGTCAGCCTGCAAGCACCCGGGCCACAAGAAGGAGTCGCTAGAGTGCAATGAGCCAAGTAAAGCCTCCCTGGCCAAACCCTCCCTTAACACGGATGACGCTGGACCGATTGTGAGCCACCTCATGAAGGTCACAGCCGGTTGTGACAGAACCTGGGATCGAACCCGGGTCTGTAGTGACGCCTCAAGCACTGCGATATAGTGCCTTAGGACTCTGCACCACTCGGCAGAATATTATACTATTCTACATAACATTAATATACAGTATATTAAATGAATGTCTCCCACCTCCATTGGACTGTTATAGAGGCATAGGATTTATGAGAGTTCCTATCAACTCAACATGTGACCAATCAAACATGGCCATCTATTCCCTTTGTGGGGATGAATATATTCCCAGAGTTCAGATACGCTCAGTGAATTATGCATGTCCTATAGATTTGGCCTCCACACGGTGAGAAGGTGAAGCCATGATTGGACGAGCATCTAACACATTAAGGAGGTTTCCACATGGGCATATAAATAGCCAAAAAGCCCACTTGTATTAATGAAAAAGGTTATTGCATCATCAGTGGATTGATCGGGGTCACTGGTGGGTAATAAGAGGCTAGTTGCTGAGGGAACAGTGATAGCTGTCCAATAAAAGTTAGATCAGGTATGAGATTGGCTCATCCCACCAACACCTGAGGTGTACAGTACAGTCACACAGCAGACGATCTGTTTCAGAGTGCTCCACAGCACTGGTAAAGAGTAGCCCAACAGGACTGTCCCAAAAATGCATCTGTAACACCGAAAGAGAGTGACTGGATCTGCTATGACCTGTAACACCCAACAAGAGTGACTGGATGTGCTACGACCTGTAACACCCAATGAGAGTGACTGGTGTGCTACAACCTGTAACACCCAAAGAGAGTGACTGGCGTGCTACAACCTGTAACACCCAATGAGAGTGACTGGTGTGCTACGACCTGTAACACCCAAAGAGAGTGACTGGTGTGCTACGACCTGTAACACCCAAAGAGAGTGACTGGTGTGCTACGACCTGTAACACCCAAAGAGAGTGACTGGTGTGCTACAACCTGTAACACCCAAAGAGAGTGACTGGATGTGCTACAACCTGTAACACCCAACGAGAGTGACTGGTGTGCTATGACTTGTAACACCCAAAGAGAGTGACTGGTGTGCTACGACCTGTAACACCCAAAGAGAGTGACTGGTGTGCTACGACCTGTAACACCCAACGAGAGTGACTGGTGTGCTACAACCTGTAACACCCAAAGAGAGTGACTGGCGTGCTACAACCTGTAACACCCAATGAGAGTGACTGGCGTGCTACAACCTGTAACACCCAACGAGAGTGACTGGCGTGCTACAACCTGTAACACCCAACGAGAGTGACTGGCGTGCTACAACCTGTAACACCCAAAGAGAGTGACTGGATATGCCACGTCTACTCTTCCTCCAGATATTTCTTATTCAAGTTTAGTGTAGAAAAGAAGCCCAAAATCCGCCTTGGAAAGACATTAGCTTTGAGTCAATCTAAATGGGCCCCTAGCTGTACATTAATAAGTAAACGTATTGAATTATCTATCCAGGCTGTTTGTCTTCTGAGACAGGAGTGTGCAGCCATAAAGGGACTCCAACAAGAGTCTGTTAGCAAGAGCATTAGCAGGGGGAACACGATAAGGCCATACACTTGTGGGTCATTACCATTTATCACCACTATTATAATTACAATGCCACAATCATAATGGCCCAAGAACAAATATTGCGTCTGTGTTCAACACCAATTGTATGTATACATAATCTTCCATTACAAGCCTTTAGCTTTCCTTCCAAGTGAGTTAAGAAATGTAAAGGAGTCACGCACACTACAATTTGCATGTGACAGCCAGTGAGTGTGTAACTTGTAAAAATGTAATTTTCTGGGTGACTTCCCCGCTTAGAGATGTCGAAGCCGACGCTGGAAGACCAGCCAGGAGGTTTATCGAGACACTTGGCCCTCAGAGTGGGGCGCTCATGTCTGATCTCGGAAGAGTCTGATCTTGGCGAAGTGCAACGCAGACATTTTGGGTTATAGTGAAAATGTACATGGTGAACCCGAGTGACATGCAGCCTCGGAGGCCCTGCAGTGCTACAATGGATTCACCCACTCTCTCTGCCTCTTCCTCATAGAAAGAATTTCAGTTTAACAAATGGGGCATCCAAAACATCCGCTCTCTGGTGCTGATGGACAGGGATACAGAGAGAGAGAGGGGGAGAGAGAGAGAGCGGAAGTATCTGTGGCAGGGTGGGTCACAGCTGGCTCCCTGCCTTGCATTCCCAGAGATATCTTCATTTTAAATAATTAACTTCCTCCAGTATTGAAGGGGTCCAGAAAAATATGAGTCCAAATAACTATCTGCTCATTTACAAAGAGCTACAAAAGCTACAACATTTGGTTGATGTTAAATTAATGACAACCGTTCCTGTCATAAACGATCTAGTTAAGCATATCAATGGAACAATGGAACAACTGTCGTGGTAATTTATAGATGGCAGAAAGTGAGTGATCAGCAGGGAGTCTAAAAATAAGAGACAGCACCCTACCCTTCCCCAAAACTCTCATTCCACTGCATTCTGAATGAAAGTGGATTGAAAGTGGAATGAAAGTGGATTGTTCCAGGCAGGGTATAGTGCATATGCAGCAGTCCTTTAGATGTGCAGGTTGTTATGGTGAAGGAGGAGGAACAACAACAAGCTTTTTTCCCAGCTCATTCATAATCACTGGTAACAACTGGAAATCAAAGGGAAGCTAGGCACGCTGATATTTCAGGAGAAAAACATGGACGTTTTGGTGACTTCTGGTTCTTACTAATGAATTGGGGATTCGAAATGTTCACCTTCCATACAGGATTAACACTACAGAGTTCCGTAGGAATCACAAGAAACTGAGTAGTGAGAGTACCTCAACTTTCTCTCATATCATTATTTAATCCAAGGTTAGATTAAGGTCATCAAATTGTATTTACATGAATAAGTAAAACAAAAAAATGACTGCCAATGCAATTATTAACTAAACTCACGAAAAAAAGAAAAGTTCCTATTTCAGGACCCTGTCTTTCAAAGATAATTCGTAAAAATCCAAATAACTTCACAGATCTTCAAACACTGTTTCCCATGCTTGTTCAATGACCCATAAACAATGAATGAACATGCACCTGTGGAACGGTCGTTAAGACACTAACAGCTTACAGACGGTAGGTAATTAAGGTCACAGTTATGAAAACTTATAACACTAAAGAGGTCTTTCTACTGACTCTGAAAAACACCAAAAGAAAGATGCCCATGGTCCCTACTCATCTGCGTGAACATGCCTTGCGGCATGCCGCAAGGAGGCATGAGGACTGCAGATGTGGCCAGGGCAATAAATTGCAATGTTCGTACTGTGAGATGCCCAAGACAGCGTTACAGGGAGACAGGACAGACAGCTGATCGTCCTCACAGCAACATACCACGTGTAACAACACCTGCACAGGATCAGTACATCCGAACATCACACCTGCAGTACGAGTACAGAATGGCAACAACAACTGCCTGAGTTACACCAGGAACGAACATTCCCTCCATCAGTGGTCAGACTGTCCGCAATAGGCTGAGAGAGGCTGGACTGAGGGCTTGTAGGCCTGTTTTAAGGCAGGTCCTCACCAGACATCACCGGCAACAATGTCGCCTATGGGCACAAATCCACCGTCGCTGGACCAGACAGGACTGGCAAAAAGTGCTCTTCACTGACAAGTCGCGGTTTTGTCTCACCAGGGGTGATGGTCGGATTCGTGTTTATCGTCAAAGGAATGAGCGTTACACCGAGGCCTGAACTCTGGAGCAGGATCGATTTGGAGGTGGAGGGTCCGTCATGGTCTGGGGCGGTGTGTCACAGCATCATCGGACTGAGCTTGTTGTCATTGCAGGCAATCTCAATGCTGTGCGTTACAGGGAAGACATCCTCCTCCCTCATGTGGTAACCTTCTTGCAGACTCATACTGACATAACCCTCCAGCATGACAATGCCACCAGCCATACTGCTCATTCTGTATGTGATTTCCTGCAACACAGGAATGTCAGTGTTCTGCCATGGCCAGCGAAGAGCCTGGATCTCAATCCCATTGAGCATGTCGGAGGGTGAGGGCTAGGGCCATTCCCCCAGAAATGTCCGGGAACTGGCAGGTGCCTTGGTGGAAGAGTGGGGTAACATCTCATAGCAATAACTGACAAATCTGTTGCAGTCCTTGAGGAGGAGATGCACTGCAGTACTTAATGCAGCTGGTGGCCACACCAGATACTGACGGTTACTTTTGAATTTGACCCCCGCTTTGTTCAGGGACACATTATTCCATTTCTGTTAGTCACACATCAGTCCAACTTGTTCTGTTTATGTCTCAGTTGTTTGAATCTTGTTATGTTCATACAAATATTAAACATGTTAAGTTTGCTGAAAATAAATGCAGTTGACAGTGAGAGGACAATTGTTTTTTTGACTGAGTTTACATACAGTGACCTCTCTAGTGACAGACCCCAAGTCACAACTCACAAGTTTACATGTCCTTCAACATGTTCCATAATGCTTCAAGATGCTCCAACATGCTCCAACATGCTCCAACATCCTTAAAAATGCTCCATAGTGCTCCAACATTTTTCAACATGCTCCAACATGCTCCAACATGCTTGAACATGCTCCAACATGCTCCAACATGCTACAGCATGCTCCAACATGCTCCAACATGCTTCAACATGCTCTAATATGCTTAAACTTGCTTCAACATCCTTAAAAATGTTCCATAGTGCTCCAACATTTTTCAACATGCTCCAACATGCTTGAACATGCTCCAACATGCTACAACATGCTCCAACATGCTACAACATGCTACAACATGCTACAGCATGTTCCAGCATGCTACAACATGCTCCAGCATGCTCCAACATGCGCCAACATGCTCCAACATGCTTCAACATGCTCTAATATGCTTAAACTTGCTTCAACATCCTTAAAAATGTTCCATAGTGCTCCAACATTTTTCAACATGCTCCAACATGCTTGAACATGCTCCAACATGCTACAACATGCTACAACATGCTACAGCATGTTCCACCATGCTCCAACATACTCCAACATTTTTCAACATGTTTCAACATTCTCCAACAATCTTCAATATCCTTACATGCTTCAACATGCTCTAATATGCTTAAACTTGCTTCAACATTCTTCGACATGCTCCAACATCCTTAAAAATGCTCCAACATCCTTAAAAATGCTGCATAATGTTCCAACATTTTTCAACATGCTCCAACATGCTACAACATGAAACAACATGAAACAACATGCTACAACATACTCCAGCATGCTCCAACATTCTTCATATCTTTCAACATGCTTCAACATGCTCTAATATTCTTCAACATGCTTTGACATTCTTTGACATGCTCCAACATGCTTCAACATGCAAGGTACCCATATTTATGGTGGTTAAAGTGGTTCTCAGAGACACCGCAGGGACAGCCAGCTCTGGGAATGGAGAAAGGGCACCCGTCTAAGTTCGGAATGTGAGGTGTCATCATTTGATTCATGCCTGACATCATCGTGTGTTTCTATTTGAGCAGCCTGATAAACTGAAATCATCGTGTATGTTTCGACTTGGGCAGCCTGATAAACTGACATCATCGTGTGTGTTTTGACTTGGGCAGCCTGATAAACTGACATCATCGTGTGTGTTTTGACTTGAGCAGCCTGATAAACTGACATCATCGTATGTGTTTCGACTTGGGCATCCTGATAAACTGACATCATCGTGTGTGTTTTGACTTGAGCAGCCTGATAAACTGACATCATCGTGTGTGTTTCGACTTGGGCATCCTGATAAACTGACATCATCGTGTGTGTTTCGACTTGGGCATCCTGATAAACTGACATCATAGTGTATTTTCCGACTTGGGCATCCTGATAAACTGACATCATCGTGTGTGTTTCGACTTGGGCATCCTGATAAACTGACATCATAGTGTATGTTTCGACTTGGGCATCCTGATAAACTGACATCATCGTGTGTGTTTCGACTTGGGCATCCTGATAAACTGACATCATAGTGTATGTTTCGACTTGGGCATCCTGATAAACTGACATCATCGTGTGTGTTTCGACTTGGGCATCCTGATAAACTGACATCATTGTGTGTGTTTCGACTTGGGCATCCTGATAAACTGACATCATCGTGTGTGTTTCGACTTGGGCATCCTGATAAACTGACATCATCGTGTGTGTTTCGACTTGGGCATCCTGATAAACTGACATCATAGTGTATGTTTCGACTTGGGCATCCTGATAAACTGACATCATCGTGTGTGTTTCGACTTGGGCATCCTGATAAACTGACATCATCGTGTGTGTTTCGACTTGGACATCCTGATAAACTGACATCATCGTGTGTGTTTCGACTTGGGCATCCTAATAAACTGACATCATCGTGTGTGTTTCGACTTGGGCATCCTGATAAACTGACATCATAGTGTGTGTTTCGACTTGGGCATCCTGATAAACTGACATCATCGTGTGTGTTTCGACTTGGGCATCCTGATAAACTGACATCATCATGTGTGTTTCGACTTGGGCAACCTGAGAAAATGAGAGAAATCGCTGATGGATGGCCGACTGCTTTGGCGATAGGCCTCATGTCTCTCCTTGTTATAAGTGATATATAGAAAGACGGGATTCTTCTTCTTTTTTGTAAATCAGAGACCTTGTGGGTGTCACTTTGGACACGATTTCCTGTTACTCCCTTATACTCTCATTGTCTGCCTTCCTTCTCACCCTCCCCCAATAAATAATGATTGGCAGTGGTTGGATGAGGGTAAGATGCAGGCTACAGTCACATAGAGATAGATACATAATTAATTTATTTTTAATTTAATTTTGCAGGTAAACCAGATTATATAGTACCAGATGATGGCATACTCTTCTGAGAGCCCCGACCTGCATTGTGAACCACTGTCCCTGTGGTGTCATATGCAGACCTAAACGTTTAATTAACTCAGATGTACCCGAATATAATATGTGAGAACAATGTGGCCCTGTATACAAGCACATTGGTGTGACTGTTTGTCCCCCTGAGATGGGTTTGAGATATTTCAAATCTACTGTCCTTTAGGCCAATAGGATACAAACAAAATGTTATTTCAAACTCGACTGTTAAGTTGATGTTTAATTTAACACTTAAACATGACCCTTTTCTCTGTTATTCTTAAATTCCAATGTAAGCAACAAGCATAGCATGCCACCAACACACAAGACTACTAAGCCATTCACAGCCTCCTCTGTCCCAAACCAAAGAAAACAACTACTATAGCCGCCTGGACATTAAGCTCCTTTATTGCAAAGTGAAGTAACTGAAGCAATGCTACTTCAGACAAATTGCAAGCGATGTCTCCCAATTCAAATGAGCTGCCAACCGCTTGACTCAACATAAAGCTTAAAGGCACACTTGAAGAAAAATGTCTAACTGGGAAAGTAATTACGTGTTCTGAAGGAAGTGCTTAAGGGAGGAAAAGACCAAACTAAAAAACAAGGTGTTGAATGTTTCTCTACATCGGCCAGCCATGTGCGTGCTAAACATACACACGCGTCACATAGAGTCCCTGTAGTGATACGCTACTGGCACCTTAAAAGGTCGTGACCTCTCCATCTTACTGTCAACACATGACACCTTAACAGACGGTCATCAGTACTTATTTAGAAAAGCAATAGAGTATTGATATCTTGCTCATTACTTTAACGGAGGGTGCAGGGCAGTTTAGCTGCTGGCCTTATGATAGACTGCTTAGACATGTAGTTAAAATGGTTAAACAATCTCAGAGACAGGCAACCACTTAATTACTTCTCCCATCCAATCCATTTAGTGGAGAAGCAACATGATAGCGCTCATATCACCGAGCAAATTCAGTCTGCGTAATTACAAATCAAATGTTCATCCATGTATCATTAAGAAGGTCTCAATCTCCCAGAGTTCATTTTCATCAATGGAACTCAATACATTTAATCCTATCCACAGAAGGGCCTTCGCTAGCAAATGAAATGGCAATGCCCATATGACGGGAGAGAATGAATACCATTCCTCATATGAAAGACATCTAGCCAGGGAGTAACAGGGTGAATGGGGTGGTTGACGAACTGTCATGGTTTGTCAAGGCCGAACTCATTGAGGATGCAAACCTACTGTCATACTAATACTAAACTATACTAAATACTAATACTAAATACTAATACTAAACTAATCTGGTCATGTCAGATCTGGGTCAAACCAGCTATAGCCTACTATGATTACCATCATCAATCATTTCAGCATTATGTTGAAGAATGTAGACTATCAAAGGTACTTAAACATTCCAGAGCAGCATAGGACACAGTGTGATCTTTGTAAGGAGACAAAACATCTACCTGTCGAGAAGCTCTTTGTTTCTATAAACGCACTCTTCCTGAACTTTTAGTGAAAGTGTTTCGTTTTAAAAGTATCGTGTTCCTTTTAGACACTGCAGTTCACCTTTCCTAATCTCTGTCAAACACCTTCCTCGTCTCGCGGCTGTAATTACGTGGCTCTGTTCACCACGGCTGATTTGGCGGCCCTGGTAATCGCATTAAGTAATCCCTGCTTCTGAATGGATGCAACAGGATGGACATTGTCAAGGAACTTTTCCCCCGACGCTTAGAGGGTGGAAGAGTGCCAGAGATGACTCTATTCCCCCTCTCTAATTGTCTCGTTCTGTTGTTATATTGGAGCTGGTTAACCTTCAGCTGACAGGGGTTTGTTATCCTGCATTGGCCATCCCTGTACTGTGCAGTGTGATGGAGTAGTGGTTCCTTCCACTGGCAATGGATTTTGTAATGGAATATAGTAGAAAGGATGGATCTTTATAGTCTTGGTGCCTCCAGGGAGTCTTCAGTGGCTGATCATCAATCTGTGTATTTAATGAATAAGCCAACCTGTCATAAATAACAAATTGACAGAATGACGAAACGAATGAATATGTGGACAGATGAGTGACTTTGAGGTAGAGGGAAACAGGGGGGTAGTCTTGATGAGAATAAGATGAGCTAGGTAGCCTCCGAGGCCTCTGTCTATCCAGGGCAGGCTAGGCAGGGCAGGCAGGCCAGGCAGGGAGGCAGGCAGAGCAGGCAGGCCTGGCCATACAGGGGGAGTGGAGAGGCTGACTTAATTGGATGTGTTTCACATGTGTGGTCATTTCTCAGATGCCCTCTCTTTGACTTAGGCATAATGGAAAATTGCTATCCTCTCACTAGCCATTACCCTGGGCCCCCAATCATCTCAGCCAATCAGTGGGTCTGATGAGAGAAAACCCCAATGTCCGGTCAATCCATTAAGAGAAGTGCAATTAGGAATAGAATATATAGGCCTAGCTCAAGGCATATGAAAATTAGTTGTATGGATTTGTTTTGCACAATATTGTGGAGGACTTGTTTGACGGCTGTGAAACCATATAAGATTTGAGTTTATCAAAAGATATTATAGGCTATATTGAAATGACGATGGGCAAGGCACATCGAGCAATTTAGGGATTCAATATCAATGGCCAAATGTTGCTGCATTTCTCTGAGCATTACTCAACCCCATTAGCATCACAACACCTAGTCATATTCAGGCTAATAAACTGTGTTAGTGTTCTGACACAACGCCAACGAGAGGGACAGAATGTATTTTTATCTATCCACGTCTACGGCAGTTCAAGAACAATACTCCCTGTGGTCATCCAATAGGGCTGTCTGAATCTCCTTCTTTGTGGCTTTGGCATAGCTATCTGCTCTGAGTGTCCTTCAAAAGACATGCTTGATGGTCTGATGAATCATTCTTCGAGCTCACTGGCTGCCCAACAGAGGGCTGTAGGCACAGACTGAATCCTAACATCGTAATCTACCAGATAATTAACAAATCGCAGTGTGGAATGTGATCTTGTTGATATAGGTGCCAAAGGAAAAGGCATTAGACCTAGTTTTTCGGTATTTCCCCATTTTAAATGTGTTTTTGACAGGTAGGTAGAGATGGAAAGCGCTTTGGTCAGTGCTGGGAACATTGTCTGCTCATGAATCTGATGTATATTACTGTCATGTCTACTCCCGCTGCCCCACACCGGCGCTCGACGTCGCCGGTTCACTAACCACCGGTCCTGGCAACCCATCATTACACAAACCTGGCAACCCTCATTACGAACACCTACGCCCCATCATGAGGCACACCTGGACTCCATCACTACCCTGATTACTCCCCCTTTATGTGTCACTCCCTAGCATCACTCTTCAGGCAGTATTAGTTCTGTGTTCATGTCCAGATGTGGCTCTTGTTTTGTATCACTCGATGATGATGATGATTAATAAACTCACCACTTGCTTCCTGACTCCCGGAGTCATCGTTACAATTACAGCTGCCTTATATGCAAAAGATACGCTGGAGGCGCTCCTATCTGGTCACCAGCTTTCATTCCCACATGAAAAAAAATATTAAAAAATAAAACGTTTGGTATATCAATATATGACCTGTACGGCAAGAGATCTGCCTAATGCTTCTAGATTAATGTGTGACCTATACATACAGCACTTCCATCCCTCTAAGTTAACAGAGAACATGAGTAGACAACCTATCTCAGGTATCAATGTTAAACTGGTATCAGTATGGGGCAGGTCGGTACCAGGAGCCAACTGTCAATCAGATTATCTGCAACATCCGCTGAGTGCAGAGTCTCTCATCTACACGAGCATGTAGAATACACTATCATATGTCCACACGGATTCCAGATGTCAACATTGATGGAATCATCACCATGCACCTCATTGTTACACCTGAACACTCACACGTGTCATTCAATTTTCTGATTGCTTGGATTATTAGGCTGAGAGATAAATACTTCTAAAGTATTTCTAAAATGTAACCCTAGGGCCTATGCCATCCATCAATAGGCATTTCTAAAGCTTTTAAAACATTTCATCACAAAACCCAAATAGTTTTTCCCAACAAAAAATAGACCAGGTATAATTCAAACCCACTGAATATGAAGTATAAATTACCCCACACATTTGCTGTAACTTAACAGATTTTTTCTTGTAATTACTCCAGTGAAAATTGCGGTGAGAGAAAACTGTCCCCGTGTGAAGGCAGCGGGAGGGGAAAAAAGATTTGAAAGCACTGTGCTAAGAGCGTGCAGTGACCCATCACTGAATCATGGCCCCTTTGCCTGTAGTGAACCATCACTGAAGCCAGTGCTTTTATTACTGCAGGGGTCACTGATAATGATCCTTTCATGACTCTGTCTCAGAATAGAGAGGGCTGCCCACTAACCCTGCTACTCAGCTATACACAGGCAGACGAGAGAGAGAGAGAGAGAGAGAGAGAATCATGCCCTGATATAATATATATATATATATATATATATATATATATATATATATATATATATATATATATATATATATATATATATATATATATATATTGTGGTTCACATTACATTTCAATCAAGACTGACTAATCAGAATACTATTATGTTACTGTATATGTATGAATTTTCTCTTTAATCCTAGTACTGAATATAATGTGTATAAATATAATCAAGAATTAGAACAATGACTGTCTGTTCCTTGGTAGAAATGAATGAACTATATCGCCAGACTGGCTAGAATGCTTATCTACGCAGGCAGACCTTGGCTCGGTCGTAAATGATCTAAATTAGGATAGACGATGTGGGAAGGCTTGGGAACTATACAGCCTTTGTACCAGTGTCAAGAAGAGACGGGACTGTTCGAAAACTAATGACGTCATTTTCAGTTTATAACCTGTGGTAAACTGTATCATGTTCAGTACTCTCGAGAATAAACGCTGCTGGTTGATTTTTGAGACTGGTCTCTGTCCATTTTATGCAAATAAGAGTCTTACAAATTCTTAGGAATTGACAGAGATTTTAATTTTAATTGGGTATTAAAACATAGAGGAATATAATTCCTGTAACAGTAATACATTTGACCTTTTCCTTTTAGATAACACAATGGTTGTAAAATGCAACACCCCCCCTAAGGAGTCCTCAATAGTTTCATGTAAAACTTGTATACTGGCTTGATATCCATTATTTTTCCCTTTCCAACCCAGTCACATATGATAAGGAAGCAGTGTACCAATGCCAAACTTGGGGCAGGGAACTGTCCAGCTGGACAGTTGCCTGGTAGAGGCCAACTCCCTCTCTCCCATTTCCCACGCATAGCACCGAGCTCTTAGCACCAGTTTATCAAACCAACCACAGCATGAAAGTGTGACGACGGGACGCTGGCAGATTAAAACCACACTCCGCTCCATCACTGCCAGAATAAATGAATAACTGAGTATAATAATATATATGATAATACTCATAACACCGGGTCACAGCCAGATGGAATAATCAAATTTCCTTACCTCACCCAAACAAACAATATTTCTTCCCCCGACACTGCCCTTCTAAATGTCCTGCATTCTGTCCCAGCCAAGGTGCGCCCAGTGTGTTAGGCCATGATATTAACACTAACATTATGCCAGATCTGAAAGACTGCACTCACCCCGATTCCTGACACTTGATAAGCATTTGTATATGCTGGCCCCTGTAACCAATCTACTATTGAATGTTTCTCATACCTCTGTCATCTACGCCCGATGAGCCTAAACTCACCTCCCTTCACGGCCAACCCCCCCCACAACGACTGTTTGCTGTCAAGCCAATACAGCAATTGCTTTCATCCTGAGATAAGAGGGGAATGTGAAATCAACGGCAGCCAAGACGAAACCCCACCTTTAACCTACGCTTTGTTAGCCGTCTTCATTTGGAAATGATCAGATCAATAGGCCACCTAAGAGTTGGCTGCTCAGCCTTCCTCATCACATCGGTGCTGAACAGATTCAACACAGTCAGTCTCTTACACTAGGCCCAATCATACAGCTACAGTCTGATGCTAATCTGCTAACGGGGACGAAGGCTCAGAGAGAGAGAGCCCTTATTAGGCTGATTAATCAGACCTCAAATGGGATTTCCTAATCAGATTATGAGAAAGCACAGTTAGCTAACCGGGGAGACGGATCGGCTAAGAGAGAGGGAGAGTGAAAAAAAGTGCAGGATTTTATCGGGGTTTATAAATTATTTATTTATTTGGACTTTTTTTACTTTGATTTAACTGGAAAGTCAGTTAAGAACAAATTTTTACTTACAATGACGGCCTACAACGAGGTAAAAGGCTTCCTGCGGGGACGGGGGCTGGGATAAAAAATAACACAAGACAACAACACAGCATGGGTGCAACACAACATGAAAACAACACAGTAGCAACACAACATGGTAGCAGCACACAACATGGTACAAACATTATTGGGCACAGACAACAGCACAAAGGGCAAGAAGGTAGATACAACAAGACATCACACGAAGCAGCCACAGCTGTCAGTAAAAGTGTCCATGATTGAGTCTTAGAATGAAGAGGTGGAGATAAAACTGTCCAGTTTCAGTGTTTTTTGCAGCTTGTTCCAGTCGCTAGGTGGAGCGAACTGAAAAGACGAGCGACCCAGGGATGTCAAATCAAAAGCACATTACATACATAGGAGAGGTTAGAGTTTTTACCAGGACTTATCATACATAGGAGAGGTAAGGGTTTTTACCAGGACTTATCATACATAGGAGAGGTTAGGGTTTTTACCAGGACTTATCATACATAGGAGAGGTTAGAGTTTTTACCAGGACTTATCATACATAGGAGAGGTTAGAGTTTTTACCAGGACTTATCATACATAGGAGAGGTTAGAGTTTTTACCAGGACTTATCATACATAGGAGAGGTTAGGGTTTTTACCAGGACTTATCATACATAGGAGAGGTTAGAGTTTTTACCAGGACTTATCATACATAGGAGAGGTTAGGGTTTTTACCAGGACTTATCATACATAGGAGAGGTTAGAGTTTTTACCAGGACTTATCATACATAGGAGAGGTTAGGGTTTTTACCAGGACATATCATACATAGGAGAGGTTAGAGTTTTTACCAGGACTTATCATACATAGGAGAGGTTAGGGTTTTTACCAGGACATATCAAACATAGGAGATGTTTAATTGCTGAATTGAGGCACTGTGCTCATGAGATCTCTCTTGCTGGAGAACCTCCTCATACGTATATCCAGTACATGGGGACATTTTCAGTGCAGCAGGTAGCCTAGTGATTAGCGTGCTGTACTAGTAACCAAATGTTTGCAAGATCGAATCCTTCAGCTGACAAGGTAAAAATCTGTCGTCCTGCCCCTGAAAAAGGCAGTTAACCCACTGTTCCTAGGCCGTCATTGAAAATAAGAATTTATTCTTAACTGACTTGCCAGGTCAAATGAACAAATCTTGTCATTTTTCACAGGCAATGCTGACAGCACCCGTGTCTAACTGGGCTTAATTCTACTATCAGCATGTTTCTACACCTCACAGTCCCTCAGGGGGCTATGATGACTTGGGAACAGACCGGAGTCATACATGTAGATATACATGGCTATCGACACCATACACTTTATATGTACATAGTTAACCTTACCTCATAGTTTCACATTGAGTAGAACACATTACAAGAGAGGAGTTTGAGGCCTGACTCCTAAAATGTTGCAGCTGCCAAGCATTCATAACGCATAAACAAACAGAAATCCATGTTTTCCTCTGCGAGGGGATCTGCATTGAGTAAAAACCAAACTTCCTGGAAGTAAGTAGCTGGTGGCAGAAGCTACACTTCATTTGGCACAGCTCAACGGGGGACAAGGAGAAATCACACTGAGACATGATGAGAGAATAAACAAACCGATCAAAAGCTCTAAAGCAAACCAACACAACCTAGGGAGCATTTTAAAGAATGCTAAATATCCATTACTCACCTCAAAATAAATATCTGTACAAGTTTAATCTGCTCTTTATTATTGGGGAGACATTTAATTCTTGGAGATAAGCAGGAATACCTGGAGTGCTGTGATTGAAACCGGTGAATATAAAAGTTGAAGGATTTCAACAGGTGCCTTAGTTTAGCATTGAGGTAAACAGGAAGCAATGCATCTCACAACTGCCCAGAATAGAGAGCAGTGTGTTTCCCCTTTGGCCCATTGAGGTTCTCAGCAGGAGTCATTCCTAGTGTAATGTGTGACTTTTAGCTTAAACGATGAACACGCAGTGCCTAGAGTATCCCATTGTTAAAATGGTGGCGCAGGGGTTAAGGGCGCTGTACTGCAGCGCCAGCTTTGCCACCAGAGACTCTGGGTTCGCGCCCAGGCTCTGTCGTAACCGGCTGTGACCGGGAGGTCTGTGGGGCGACGCACAATTGTCCCAGCGTCGTCTGGGTTAGGGAGGGTTTGGCCGGTAGGGAAATCCTTGTCTCATCGCGCACCAGCGACTCCTGTGGCGGGCCGGGTGCAGTGCAAGCTAACCAAGGTTGCCAGGTGCACGGTGTTTCCTCTGACACATTGTTGCGGGCTGGCTTCCGGGTTGGATGGTGCTGTGCTAAGAAGCAGTGCGGCTTGGTTGGGTTGTGTATCGGAGGACGCATGACTTTCAACCTTCGTCTCTCGCGAGCCCGTACGGGAGTTGTAGCGATGAGACAAGATAGTAGCTACTAAAAACAATTAGATACCATGAAATTGGGGAGAAAAAGGGGTAAAATAAAAATGGTGCTGGAACTGACCCTGTGTATAGGATGCTTACTCACTTTATTGTGTTCTTATTTCTTATTTGTATATCTTGTGTTTTTGTTCTACCTTGTTATATTTAGTATTACATTGTTATTGACTACTGCATTGTTGAGTTTAGAGTTTTCTGAGTCAAGATCACTTTCTGAGTCAAAATGCAAGCATATGCAACATTAACCGATTAAAAACAGTTCTGTAGCAATGAGGTTTGTGCAGTATGTTATAGACCCAATACATTATCACTGCATATTGGCTAAGCTTGGATTGCTATGCCAATGTTGTTCTTCTCAGACCATTTTGAAACTGTATTTCAAAACTGTAGGTATATGATCACCCTGGTAATAGAGTATGTGTGGTATTACTTGTGAGGCACAGCTGAGTGAGCATAACAATGTGTTTCTTTTTTTACTGGACTGATGGCCTGCATCTGATGGGTCCATCTGAGGAATGGAGGGAGCAGCAGTGAGGCTGCCACTCACCAGACTTTACCGTCCCTCCTCTCTCCCGCCCTCCCCTGAGAGAAGGGGACACAGTCTTCCAGCTGATGACGAAACTTAAGTCACACTATTACTTCTGCTTCATGCACCAATTCATGTTGTTACTCCTATGACCAGAGAAAGTGAACTGTTCTTCGATATGTAAAAAGACACAAGGCACTAATAATAACAACTCGAGCTTATCGAAACACTTTGCTACTCATTCATTACAGCTGCAGTGATGGTTGTAGCGTGAGTGGAAGTAGGGAGAATGCCCATTTTATGGCTTATAAAAGTGCTGAACAAAGTGTTGACAGTGCTGAATAACAACTTAAACATGAACCTACTCATAAAAACAGCAGCTCCTTTGCTGTATTCGTTGAGTCTCTCTCTAGTAATGGTTTTAAACGTTTTGAAGTCTCACATTATCAACTTCGCTGCCTTCCAGGCATCTTTTTACAGTCTATGGCTCGAGGAAACTGTGCAGACAAGGTGATATGAGCTATCTGATTGGCAAGCGGTAGGCCTATAGGTGCACTTGATTTGCTCAGTGGGCCTGCCGGGAAAGCGGAGTTCTACCTCCAGACACATGAAATGGTTGAAAATGGGAACACTTTGCCTTCCTGGAGCTAGGGCTGCTGAATCAAATGCACCTACCATCAACACTGTGAATAGAATAAAACCAATAGGAATGCAAGGCTTTATCATTGTTTTTTTTACAGAAATGTTTGGTGATCGACTGGTTGGTGACCACTGGGTTAGAGCTAGCAAAGAAAGGCATTTCACTGTACTTGTGCATGTCGTTAAACCTTTAAACTTGAATGATGCATGTAATTTCTGATGTGTGACGCCTGTGTCGTTACCAGAGATATACAGTGTAGAGTATACACACAGCTATACCATATCAAATAACCTACACTAAAAGTTTCAACTCATTTACCTGCACATGGTTCCAGTCTTTTTTGCTCCTTCCCTTTTCAAACTAATCTGACCTGGTGAATGGTGGTGCCCTATAGCAGCATTGCAGAGCTATCTTTAGGTATACCAGCAATCACAGCTACTTCTGTTAGGATGACATTTCAACTTGATAGAAGTGAAAAGGTTACTTACTTGGAAATTAAGGTTGCAGACTTCTTTCAGGCAAATGGCAGAGTTGGAACATTTTCTTTACTCCATTGATGGTCTAAGAAAGATAGAACTATTAGTTGGGATATATTACAAGCACAAAAGCGCAAAATTGTGCTCCAAGAAGTACAGTGAGTAGGTGAACACTTCGAAATGCTTATAAAGTGCCTTTGAATTGCCCAGACAGTCTGACTGAAAAAAATACACGTATTGCATTTCTTTGTTCCTTTTGATGCTTTCCCAGTAACACTGGAACATGTTGCATTGCTGTGTTCCTTTTGATGCTTTCCCAGTAAACACTGGAACATGTTGCATTGCTGTGTTCCTTTTGATGCTTTCCCAGTAAACACTGGAACATGTTGCATTGCTGTGTTCCTTTTGATGCTTTCCCAGTAACACTGGAACATGTTGCATTGCTGTGTTCCTTTTGAAGCTTTCCCAGTAACACTGGAACATGTTGCATTGCTGTGTTCCTTTTGATGCTTTCCCAGTAACACTGGAACATGTTGCATTGCTGTGTTCCTTTTGATGCTTTCCCAGTAAACACTGGAACATGTTGCATTGCTGTGTTCCTTTTGATGCTTTCCCAGTAACACTGGAACATGTTGCATTGCTGTGTTCCTTTTGATGCTTTCCCAGTAACACTGGAACATGTTGCATTGCCGTGTTCCTTTTGATGCTTTCCCAGTAACACTGGAACATGTTGCATTGCTGTGTTCCTTTTGATGCTTTCCCAGTAACACTGGAACATGTTGCATTGCTGTGTTCCTTTTGATGCTTTCCCAGTAACACTGGAACATGTTGCATTGCTGTGTTCCTTTTGATGCTTTCCCAGTAACACTGGAACATGTTGCATTGCTGTGTTCCTTTTGATGCTTTCCCAGTAACACTGGAACATGTTGCATTGCCGTGTTCCTTTTGATGCTTTCCCAGTAACACTGGAACATGTTGCATTGCTGTGTTCCTTTTGATGCTTTCCCAGTAACACTGGAACATGTTGCATTGCCGTGTTCCTTTTGATGCTTTCCCAGTAAACACTGGAACATGTTGCATTGCCGTGTTCCTTTTGATGCTTTCCCAGTAAACACTGGAACATGTTGCATTGCTGTGTTCCTTTTGATGCTTTCCCAGTAACACTGGAACATGTTGCATTGCCGTGTTCCTTTTGATGCTTTCCCAGTAACAATGGAACATGTTGCATTGCTGTGTTCCTTTTGATGCTTTCCCAGTAACACTGGAACATGTTGCATTGCTGTGTTCCTTTTAATGCTTTCCCAGTAACACTGGAACATGTTGCATTGCTGTGTTCCTTTTCATGCTTTCCCAGTAACACTGGAACATGTTGCATTGCTGTGTTCCTTTTGATGCTTTCCCAGTAAACACTGGAACATGTTGCATTGCTGTGTTCCTTTTGATGCTTTCCCAGTAACACTGGAACATGTTGCATTGCTGTGTTCCTTTTGAAGCTTTCCCAGTAACACTGGAACATGTTGCATTGCTGTGTTCCTTTTGATGCTTTCCCAGTAAACACTGGAACATGTTGCATTGCTGTGTTCCTTTTGATGCTTTCCCAGTAACACTGGAACATGTTGCATTGCTGTGTTCCTTTTGATGCTTTCCCAGTAACACTGGAACATGTTGCATTGCTGTGTTCCTTTTGAAGCTTTCCCAGTAAACACTGGAACATGTTGCATTGCCGTGTTCCTTTTGAAGCTTTCCCAGTAACACTGGAACATGTTGCATTGCTGTGTTCCTTTTGATGCTTTCCCAGTAAACACTGGAACATGTTGCATTGCTGTGTTCCTTTTGATGCTTTCCCAGTAAACACTGGAACATGTTGCATTGCCGTGTTCCTTTTGATGCTTTCCCAGTAACACTGGAACATGTTGCATTGCTGTGTTCCTTTTGATGCTTTCCCAGTAACACTGGAACATGTTGCATTGCTGTGTTCCTTTTGATGCTTTCCCAGCAACACTGGAACATGTTGCATTGCCGTGTTCCTTTTGATGCTTTCCCAGTAACACTGGAACATGTTGCATTGCCGTGTTCCTTTTGATGCTTTCCCAGTAACACTGGAACATGTTGCATTGCCGTGTTCCTTTTGATGCTTTCCCAGTAACACTGGAACATGTTGCATTGCCGTGTTCCTTTTGATGCTTTCCCAGTAAACACTGGAACATGTTGCATTGCTGTGTTCCTTTTGAAGCTTTCCCAGTAAACACTGGAACATGTTGCATTGCCGTGTTCCTTTTGATGCTTTCCCAGTAACACTGGAACATGTTGCATTGCTGTGTTCCTTTTGAAGCTTTCCCAGTAAACACTGGAACATGTTGCATTGCTGTGTTCCTTTTGAAGCTTTCCCAGTAAACACTGGAACATGTTGCATTGCTGTGTTCCTTTTGAAGCTTTCCCAGTAAACACTGGAACATCTAACAGCTAGCGTTCCTGGGGAGAGCACATGTTACTAACATAAAGGAAACAAGATGATCTCATTTTTAAAAGGGTCATTTTCATATTTTTTGCATGTGAAGGAAGTGCTGCTATACTGTAAACACTTATATACATTACCGAATGTATTGTACAATAATAGATCATCTACCATCATACTATGTAAGAAAACTACTAAAATCATGTTTTTTCCTAACAGAAATATTAGGGATGTTAGACTACAGATAAAATGGAAGTACCTCACAGTTCAGCTTGTCAACTTTTCTCTGTGTTTGACTGATTCACCATCATTACACTGGTCGGTTGGCCTTGCCACCAATGGCTGAGACAGAAGTGAATTTAATCTCAAGAGACAAGGACTTTTTCATTCTGGTCAATTATCATTTTTCAGTTACCCTCATCTGAATTGCATTACAAAGAGGGGGATCAAAACCACAGCAATTTCTCTGTGAAGGATGAATCCTCGTCTGGCTTTTGCAGAAAGGGCTGCATGCATTTGAATTAATCCGAATCTATTATCTCCCCCACCGGAGTAATAGGTCAATTGTGTTCAAAGCTTAAAAGTTAGAGAAAGAGAATTCTGCCTCTTTCATTTTTCATCACTTGTGTTACCATGTTCAAAAGGGGCTACTAGCCTTTGTGAGGCTATTAGGTACTTCCATTGTCACATAAAACAGCTTTTAACGTCTATCATTTATAGGTCTCTGCCGATCACATACTGTAGCCGCAGATGAGACTGACTAATACGACAATGCAGCCTCAATTTCCCTCAGAGCTCATTTAGCTTGGAAAATGCCACATCATTTTCACAGCTCCATCTCAGAAAACAAGATAGACTACTGATATGAAGTGTTTCCGTCCAGCTCTTCTCCCCCCGTGGATCCACCATTTCTCTTAATGTCCAACCTTTTGCTTGCACTGTCTCGTTTCTTAGACTTTGATCAATATCAGTTTGTAATGTCTGTTTTTTACCCTATCTTGACTGGATGTTTGCCAATGAATCCCCCCCCCCTCTCTCTCTTCTGCTCATCCTCTTACAAAGGACAATTGGGTGAAGCATTACAGACTAACAGTGAAAGATAGAGAGAGCAAGAGAGCTGAGGGAGGCTAACTTTGCGGCCGAGACCTTGTGTCTTCAAATTGCCAAAGCGCTGCATCATAAGTTCTTGTTGCAGCCACATTCCTAATTAATGAGGCTGATTTTGTTCTGGCTTCACGGCTTATTGGTTTGTCCGTCCCTGTTGAAGAACTGTTTGCTTGTGGTCCCATGAAAACCTAAGACAAGACTATATCGACTTCATAAATACGGAGGCTGATCTTCCTCAGTGGAAAGTCTCTTGATCGTACTGCTTACCTGGCTCAATTATAGGATTTGCTCATACATCTCTGTTGCACTTCTTCCCCTGTGGCCGTTCATGTTTGAAAAGCAAACTATGTGATCATTGTCTAAGAAATCAGTCACTATTAGTAAACTCTGTGAACATCATTTAACGAAGCAGTAACCGTTTTGGACAGCTATTCCTGCATTCCTCTCTGTAATGCAAATGAGTTGAGCAAAAAGTGGGAAACTGAAGTGTTTAATATACAGCGTGATTAATTTATGACAGTGCCTGTGAAATATATAGCGGGGCTTTCGAGACTGAAAGCTAATTGGAGTTTGTTTTTGAGCAATTTTGAGAGGCTTGTTCTGACATTGTCAATGAGTATTAGGACATTCATTAGCATCTTTTTGAGAGGACTTGATCAAGAATACCTGGTATTGGTGAAAATATGTAGCCATTGTCTAAAGTGTAATAATGTTGGGTCCAATAGAGCAAAAGTAATAAACAATAAGCAATGTTGAGGGACTGATGGAAGCTGATTAACACACTATGCAGGGGTGTTTAAGGTCAGGAGAGCAGACAATGTGAGAAATCCCAGGCTCTGAGGTACCGTGTGAATTCCATCTTCTTTTTGACTCTGTGCTAATAGCAGCATGCGTGGTCCGGTTATATACAACCTGTCATGTATTCATCTATACTGAGGCTTTTGCATTGGGAGGGGAATGAGAGGTAATGACAGTAAGATGAAGCAGAGATAAGACCTACCTAAGTGATTACTGTCACGATCACCCTCTGCTCCCACCTGTCCTGTCCTGACATCGCCTCTCAAAGTCTTAGTGTCTGTGTGCTGTGCATTGGGAATCTGATGCTTGGATCAAGGTTGTATTCCGTGGATTAGCATCCTTCAGCCTGTTTCATTTCCAGTCACACATCACACCCCACAGGGCTTTGGGCTGGAGATTACTGCAAGGGAATGTTGTCGCCCACTTGTCTGGCATGTTGCACATTTTGTTCCTCCCTTATCTGACACAGTTGAAGTTGTCTCTTTACAAGTGTTAGACCAATTCTATTGCAGGTTAATGACCACAGAAAACCTTCATACATCAATGATTCTTGAACCGCAATTCCCACAACCCACTGAGGAAGCTAGACAAGTTGCAAGTGTGTGTCCTGGATTGTACCTGGCGGTAAATGAGTCAAGCTACAGAACAAAAGGTGCGGTTCAGAGACAGCTTGACCCTGCTGAAAAACTGCCAAGTAATGTGAACAGGGTAGTATGGTTATAGATGTTCCCTTTAACTATAGCACATTTTCCCTTGACCTATTCCTATGCGTTATACATCTATTCTATCTGACCTGTGCAAACGGGAGCAGCCAGGAAAGCAGGCAAGAACATTCAGGTGAATGGAACAACCTGCTCAAGGACGATGTAGCTTGGCTTTGTCGTCAAGCTTTGCGTCAAAGGAGAAAGGTAGAGGAAGAGGCTGATGTAGAGGAACAGGCCCATGTTTTATCTCCTTCCTTTCGTCAGCCTTTCCTTCCACTCCCGCTATCTTCCTCCATCTTAATGAGCAGCAGAGCTTTCCATCTACGGAGAGTGCAGGAGCAATACATCACAAGCAGGACACAGAGGGGGGACGGGGAGAGGACAGGAGCGTGGTGACGGCGATGCTGGCAGAACACTATACAGGGCAATTAAGATTGAGTAGACAGCCACGCTGATTCACACAGAAGGAGTGAGAGTGACATCATGGCAAGGAGAATGACACAGGCATCCTGTGTTCTCTTTAAAGAGGAAGCCTATATTTGAGAAAAACGTTTTAATGCTTTATTATATCTATGGTGTGAATTTAAATGATTGCTGTTACTCTATTCAGCTTACAAGGTTAAGATTCCATGTGTGATTGAAGTAGGATAAACTCCATTATACTGATTAAGTACGGTGCATTCAGAAAGTATTCAGACCCCTTGGCTTTTCCCACATTTTGTTACGTTACAGCCTTATTCTAAAATGGGTAAAATTGTTTTTTCCCTCATCAATCTACACACAATACCCCACAAAAACTGGATTTCAGAAATGTTTGCAAATGTATTAAACATAAAAACTGAAATATCACATGTACATAACAATTGAGACCCTTAACTCAGTACTTTCTGAAGCATCTTTTGCAGTGATTACAGCCTTGAGTCTTCTTGGGTATGACGCTACAAGCTTGGCACAACAGTATTTCGTGAGTTTCTCCCATTCTTCTCTGCAGAATTCTCAATCTCTGTCAGGTTGGATGGGGAGAGTTGCTGCACAGCTATTTTCAGTTCTCTCCAGAGATGTTAGATCGGATTCAAGTCCGCGGTCTGGCTGGGCCACTCAAGGACATTCAGAGACTTGTCACGAAGCCACTCCTGTGTTGTCTTGGCTGTGTGCTTAGGGTCGTTGTCCTGTTGGATGATGAACCTTCGCCCCAGTCTGAGGTCTTGAGTCCTCTAGAGCAGGTTTCTATCGAGGATCTCTCTGTACTTTGCTCCGTTCATCTTTCCCTCAACCCTGACTAGTCTCCCAGTCCCTGCTGCTGAAAAACATCCCCACAACATGATGCTGCCACCACCATGCTTCACCGTAGAGATCGTGCCATGTTTCCTCCAGATGTGACGCTTGGCATTCAGGCCAAAGAGTTCAACCTTGGTTTCATCAGACCAGAGAATCGTGGTTCTCATGGTGTGAGAGTGCTTTAGGTGCCTTTTGTCAAACTCCAAGCGGGCTGTCAAGTTGCCTTTAACCGAGGAGTGACTTCCGTCTGGCCACTCTACCATTAAGGCCTGATTTGGAGGAGGGCTGCAGAGATGGTTGTCCTTCTGGAAGGTTCTCCCATCTCCACAGAGGAACTCTGGAGCTCCATCCGGTTCTTGGTCACCTCCTTGAACGAGGCCCTTCTCCCCCGATTGTTCAGCTTGGCCGGCGGCCAGCGCTAGGAAGGGTCTTGGTGGTTCCAAACTTCTTCCATTTAAGAATGGAAAGGATGCATTCAACTGAAATGTGTCTTCCGCATTTAACCCAACCCCTCTGAATCAGAGAGGTGCGAGGGGCTGCCTTAATCGACATCCACGTCTTCGACGCCCGGGATGATGGAGGCCTTTGTGTTCTTGGGGACCTTCAATGCTGCAGAAATGCGTGCCTCGACACAATCCTGTCTCTGAGCTCTATGGACAATTCCTTCAACCTCATGGCTTGGTTTTTGCTCTGACATGCACTGTCAATTGTGGGACCTTATATAGACGTGTGTGTGCCTTTCCAAATCTACAATCATGTTTCTACAGTCAAGTTGTAGAAACATCTCTAGGAGGATCAATGGAAACAGGATGCACCTGAGCTCAATTTCGAGTCTCATAGCAAAGGGTCTGAGATCATATGTAAATAAGTTATTTCTGTTTTGAAAAACCTGTTTTCACTTTGCCATTATGGGGTGTTGTGTGTAGATTGATGAAGAAAAACATTTATTTAATCATTTTTAGAATAAGGCTGTGACATACATATGATTTATTTTAAGTCTGAATACTTTCCGAATGCACTGTATGTGTGAGAGGATTCCGCTTGTGCTGTATGACAGGTAAATCATAGTACCTACCAGAAAGTTAACATCTAATTACACATTCTGGGAAAGACTGTTCCCTGAGTACCATGCTGAATCCGGTGTGCAATTCACTGTGCACTCTCAAAAAACACTTGACTCATCCAATCACCGAGATGTCCTGGCAGTTCATATTTGCATAAACCTTAAAGTACTCCACGAGTCATGACTTTGGTATTTTGGTGCTGAGAGTAAAACCACTCAGACGAGGCATTTCGAATGGCCTTAATCTACTAAAAGAAGCATTCCATCTTGACCTGAATGCATATCTCTTGTCCTTGTCTCTCCCATAAAGTGGATTGTGCATTGAGTCCTCCACATCCCACACATTATGAGACTGAACCATGCACTGTACAACAACTGACTGCACTCGTACGATAAGGGCTCATTACCTAAAGTCAATTGATGTCCTCAATGTAACACATTCAGAGAGAGAGAGAAAGAGATGAGCTAATGCAGTGAAAAGGCAATGCACAGAATGAGACTAGAGCCGTTATAGATCCTCAAAACCACCATACTAACGATATCATACCAGTATTATCAACATTCAGCGACCAATATAAATAAGATTTTTGTTCACGCTTCCATTTTGCCAAATCATCACATTCCAAAGTCCTTACGTGCACTACATGACCAAAAGTATGTGGACACATGCTCGTCGAACGTATCGTTCAAAAATCATGGCCATTAATATGTGATTGATTCCCCCTTTGCTGTCACAACAGCCTCCACTCTTCTGGGAAGGCTTTCCACATTGTCTGCGGGGACTTGCTTCCATTCAGTCACAGGAGCATTAGTGATGTCGGGCACTGATGTTTGGCGATTAGGCCTGGTCGCAGTCAGTGTTCCAATTCATCCCAAAGGTGTTTGATGGGGTTAAGGTCAGGGCTCTGTGCAGGCCAGTCAAGTTCTTTCACACTAATCTCAACAAACCATTTCTGTATGGACGTCGCTTTGTGCACAGGGGCATTGTCATGTTAAACAAGAAAAGGCCTTCTCCAAACTGTTGCCACAAAGATTGGAAGCACAGAATCATCTAGAATGTCATTGTATGCTGTAGCGTTAAGATTTCCCTTCACTGGAACAGGGCAGAGTCACCTTTCCAACAAGTGACTTGTTGGAAAGGTGACATCTTATGACGGTGCCACGTTGAAAGTCACTGAACTCTTCAGTGGCCATTCTACTGACAATGAGATTGCATTGCTGTGTGCTGTGTGCTCGATTTTATACACCTGTCAGCAAAGGGTGTGGCTGAAATAGGCGACATACTTGTGTATATATAGTGTACTGTAGATTGCTCTATTCATAATCACTGAAGACTTTGTTCATCAGATTGGAGGATGTGCTCCTTCACACCAGGTGTGATTCATTTCCATAATCTAATTACTGGACCAAATTGTTTCCATTAATTCCCTAGTTCCATGTTGCTCCAAGTTTGTTCTCAGCATCTGTAAAATATCCAGACACCTGTTCCTCTCCCTGTACCCTTGAGACAGCTGGCTCTGGACCTTCCCAGTAGAACATGGCATAATGGAACCAAGCTTTATAGAGGAGGCCCCAGCGCAGGGCAGGGCCAATGGGTTATTTCTGCAACCTGATACGACTACTGAGCCACAAACACCCATGAGACAGAGAGGGGAGAGACCGTGCGGCACCGTGTGAAAACCACAATGAGCCAGCGGCAGGCCCACTCATTGCCATGCATAGTATGGATGGCTGTGGACAACAGGAGAGTCCCCCAGCAGTATAAAAAAGGAAACAGGATGTATTGTCATTCTCTACGGGAGCGTATAACCTGGGAGATACGCTCAGCTGATGACAGTGGCCATGTAGAGCGTCACATTACCAAGTGTAATGGGTTTCATGACCGTAGCCTCAGCCAAGCACAACCCTGTAGTGATTCTGTTTTCCAGGATACCTCGGTCTTCTCCAATGAGGCTGAACCCAGCACTACATCTTGCTACATGCCACAGCAGGATTTACTTATCTTTCGATTCAAAAACGAATATTCGTTTTTTTGCCAGTCATTAGCACTGCCGGGAAGAATACTGTAAATATAGTGACAAGCTGATGGGAAGTGTCTGTTTTTAGAGTGTTAGCCCATCAAGGTGTACCAGTGACAGTTACCATTGTGCACATTCTTTCCGTGCCATTACCCCCTCCCAAACATGATGCCTGTCCTGGCAGTTGTCGCCTACGGCACTCTAGCAGAGTGATGACCTGGCTGCCAGATGTTGCCGTTAATATGTCTGCCTGTTGATAATGAGCTATTTCAGGGGTGCCGCTACTGTCCTTGTAGCTCAGTGGAAAAAATGGCACATCTTTCTGCCAACAATGACACCTGGGACATTTTCCACAGAGGATGAGCCAAAACAAGATTTAACTAGAGGTAATAACTCTTACTTTCTGCCGTGTCAGAAGTCTTGCTGTGTTATGAAGTCTGAACATAGGCCTAATTTGACTGAAGTATCCCTGTTTGTACAGGTCTGTATTCTTTCAGTGCATAAACAATGGTTGTCCTAACCCCAAAAACATGGTATCTAGTTTAGATTTTATATGATCGCAAGATTACTGAAAATGCACCGAACTTCACCAATAAACAAAGAATGGAAAGACTGCTAATTACTGCTCATCTAACACAGGAAACATACGTCCAGTGTTTTTCAGTTGCAGGTAAATGATGAATGCAGTAACGTGTAGTGAAAGGCAATATTGGTAGCATTTGGGTAAGTAGCGTGATTGTGTTTGTCTAGTGGCGGCAGTCACACGGGGACACTCAATGTGACAGGAGGAAATTGACTCATCTGCTTGAGGACTTTGGGTTTTTTTGTCATTAGAATTTGGGCTGTGTGCATCTTGGTTTTTCATAGCAATTTTGACCTGGCTCAGAAACTGTTACCAAGTGAAAGTAGGCTAAGGGAATAGATTATATTTCTCTTGCCCTTCATCTGACAAAAACAACTTTGCATATTCATACTGTCATACTGTGGTGATTTGCATAACTGGGTTACGAAGGACTACATTAGTTAATCCTATAGTTAGCTAATGCTTCATCTTCAGGAATGACCTATGAGTTGAACCTTTGAATTACATTGTCCAAGATCTATTTTGTGGCATTTGCTAAGTTGTTCCTGTGTAAAGAGCTCCTCCTCTAGTGCTGTAAATCAGCACAGCCCTATTGGTGGTGTGGTCTGACAAGATGACAGAGGTCGTACATGACACTGTCATTTTTCACAGATGGCGTTGGAGACTGCTGTAGAAAACTAGCCAGAATATCAATAGGCAAATCTATGTGCATTCTCAGAGAGCCGTGCAGACAGGGGAGAGAAATAGAGGGCACCTTAAACTGATAGACCTGGTATAGGGGAAGTATCATTTGTGGTAAATCAGGATGAATGTAATTTCTAGGAAGTGGCATGTAAAGGTTAGATTGTGGGCTCTTCATCTTCTAAGGAGTAGAGAGGGTTTATCTAAAGCAGGGGGTCAAACTCAACCCATAGAGAGCCTAGTGTCTGCTGGTTTTTGTTCTTTCCTTTCAATGAAGACCTAGACAACCAGGTGATGTAAGTTCCGTACTAATAGGTGACCTTAATTCATCAATCAAGTCCAAGGTAGGAGCGGAACACTCGGCCCTCTGTGGAATGAGTTTGACACGTGATCTAAAGCAATGGAAGCAATGGAGGGAGAGCAGAGGTGTTTTTATGATTCGGTTAACCCTCAATGTGGGGACTGACCAAAGCTGATGAGGAGGTGTTCTCTGGAGAGGACAGCAGACAGTGTTTGCACACCCCAGAGTGTTTTTCCACAGGCTTGAATGTCATTTACTGCTTGTCAACTCTCCATTAACCCCTCGTGCTTTGTGTCCACTCTGCCACTTCAGCGGCGCCTGTGAACTGTATGCTTTGTCACACCTGCTCAGACATTTCCATGCTGAGGAAACATGGCGCCCGAGGGGATGGCTGCCATTTTACAGGCTCCTAAACAGCTGTGCTTTTTTGTTTGTTTTTTCATATTGTTTGTAACTAATTTTGTACATAATGTTGCTGCTACCGTCTCTTATAACCAAATAGAGCTTCTGGATATCAGAACAGCGATTACTCACTGTGTACTGGATGAAGATGTTTTCCAACGCAAAGGATATACGGCCCAAATTTCCGTAATCAGCTTGAAGAAAAGATGGAGGAAAAGGGGGAGGAGGGCGGGGTGCCTTGTAAGAATTTGCCGATGAGTAGGTTAAACACCACTTCCCTCCGTATTATTGGCTGATGTGCAATCATGGGAAAACAAACTGGATTATCTACGATTAAGACTGTACTACCAACGGGACAATAAAAATTGTAATATCTTATGTTTCACCGAGACGTGGCTGAACGACGCCACAGATAATACAGAGCTGGCTGGCTTCTCCATGTAGCGGCAGGACAGAGCAGCTACGTCTGGTAAGACGAGGGGTGGGGGGGTGTGTCTATTTGTCAATAACTGCTGGTGCACAATGTTAAATATTAAAGAAGTCTCGAGGTATTGCTTGCCTGAGTTAGAATAACTCACGATAAGCTGTAGACCACACTGTCTACCAAGAGAGTTCTCATCTATATTATTCGTAGCCGTCTATTTACCACCACAAACCGATGCTGGTAGAAAGACTGCACTCAACGAGCTGTATAAGGCCATAAGCAAACAAGAAAATGCTCATCCAGAAGTGTGCTCCAGATGGCCGGGGACTTTAATGCAGGCAAACTTAAATTAATTTTACCTCATTTCTACAAGCATGTCACATGTGCAACCAGAGAGGGAAAAAAGCTCTAGAACACCTTTACTGCCCACAGAGACGCATACAAAGCTCTCCCTCTGTAACGGTTTTCTTCTGGTGAAAGAGAAGTGGACCAAAACGCAGCGTGGTTATAATTCATGGTTCTTTAATAACGAAACTATACATGAATAAACTACAAAAACAAGAAACATGAAAACCCGAAACAGTCCCGTGTGGTACAAACACTGACACAGGAGACAACCACCCACAAAACCCAACACAAAACAGGCTACCTAAATATGGTTCCCAATCAGAGACAATGACTAACACCTGTCTCTGATTGAGAACCATATTAGGTCAAACATAGAAATAGACAAACCAGACACACAACATAGAATGCCCACCCAGCTCACGTCCTGACCAACACTAAAACAAGGAAAACACACAAGAACGATGGTCAGAACGTGACAGTACCCCCCCCCCCCAAGGTGCGGACTCTGACCGCACAACCTAAACCTATAGGGGAGGGTCTGGGTGGGCATCTGTCCGCGGTGGCGGCTCTGGCACTGGACGTGGACCCCATTCCATAATTGTCTTAGTCCACCTCCTTAGCGTCCCTTGAGTGGCGACCTTCGCCGCTGACCTTGGCCTAGGAACCCTAACAACGGGCCCCACTGGTCTGAGGGGCAGCTCCGGACTGAGGGGCAGCTCGGGACTGAGGTAGCTCAGGACTGAGGGGTAGCTCAGGACTGAGAGGAAGCTCAAGACTGAGAGGAAGCTCAAGACTGAGAGGAAGCTCAGGCAGGTTGATGGTTCTGGCAGATCCTGGCTGACTGGCGGTTCTGGCAGATCCTGGCTGACTGGCGGATCCTGGCTGAATGGCGGATCCTGGCTGAATGGCGGATCCTGGCTGACTGGCGGCTCTGGCGGATCCTGGCAGACTGGCAGCTCTGGCGGATCCTGGCAGACTGGCGGATCCTGGCAGACTGGCGGATCTGGCGGATCCTGGCAGACTGGCGGATCTGGCGGATCCTGGCTGACTGGTGGCTCTGCCTGCTCCATGCTGACTGGCGGCTCTGGCTGCTCCATGCTGAGTGGCGGCTCTGGCAGATCCTGGCTGACTGGTGGCTCTGGAAGATCCTGGCTGACTGGCGGCTCTGGAAGATCCTGGCTGACTGGCGGCTCTGGAAGATCCTGGCTGACTGGCGGCTCTGGAAGATCTTGGCTGACTGGCGGCTCTGGAAGATCCTGACTGACTGGCGGCTCTGGAAGATCCTGACTGACTGGCGGCTCTGGCGGCTCCATGCTGACTGGCGGCTCTGGACAGACGGGAGACTCTAGCGGCTCTGGACAGATGGGAGACTCTAGCGGCTCTGGACAGACGGGAGACTCTAGTGGCTCTGGACAGACGGGAGACTCTAGCGGCTCTGGACAGACTGGAGACTCTAGCGGCTCTGGACAGACGGGAGGCTCTAGCGGCTCTGGACAGACGGGCAGCTCAGGCAGCGCTGGGCAGACGGGCAGCTCCGGAAACGCTGGAGAGGAAGGCTCTGGCAGCGCTGGACTGAGGAGCTCTGGCGCCTCTGGACTGAGGGGCTCTGGCGCCTCTGAACTGAGGGGCTCTGGCGCCTCTGGACTGAGGGGCTCTGGTTGACTAATGGCTTTGCTTAAATAAAAACAGGGAGTGGATTTCCTTTTGCGGGGCCACTGACCGAAATAAAACAGAGGGATTCCTCTCTTTGTTACCGTGTGGGCCCATGCTTGGGGTGTGTATAGCAATGTCTAGGATGTTAGTTAGGCTAAGGCATGACATGGTGACTATACCATTTGGTCTCGTGGGAGTAAGGCATGACACGGTCACTATACCATTTCGTCTCCCGGGACTAAGGCATGACACGGTGGCTATACCATTTAGTCTCGCGGGACTAAAGCATGACACGGTGACTATCCAATTTAGTCTCGTGAGACACTGGGTCCCATAACGGGGAGTACCTCCAGGTCCACAGGTGAAGGGTTTGTGACGCACACCCATAGTTGTAAAACAAAATATGTATTTAATAATTGTAATAATTTAATAACAGTTGCCAAGCGGAGAAAGTATACTCACCACTCTAGTTTCCCTGTTTTTTTTCCCGTTTCCCTGGTCTTATGGTTTCCCTTGTCTTATAGCTCCCCTGGACTTATTGTTTCCCTGGTCTTATTTTCCCCCGGTCTTATAGTTTCCCTGGTCTTATAGCTCCCCTGGACTTATTGTTTCCCTGGTCTTATTTTCCCCTGGTCTTATAGTTTCCCTGGTCTTATAGCTCCCCTGGACTTATAGTTTCCCTGGTCTTATAGTTTCCCTGGTCTTATGGTTTCCCTTGTCTTATAGCTCCCCTGGTCTTATAGCTCCCCTGGACTTATAGTTTCCCTGGTCTTATTTTTCCCCTGCTCTTATTTTTCCCCTGGTCTTATAAGCATGCCACGTTCAAAAAATGCAGAACTAAGAACAGATGTAGCCCTTGGTTCACTCCAGACCTGACTGCCCTTGACCAGCACAAAAACATCCTGTGGCGGACTGCAATAGCATAGAATAGTCCCCACGATATGCAACTGTTCAGGGAAGTCAGGAACCAATACACACAGTCAGTCAGGAAATCAAAGGCCAGCTTTTTCAAGCAGAAATTTGCATCCTGTAGCTCTAACTCCAAAAAATGTTGGGACACTGTAAAGTCCATGGAGAACAAGAGCACCTCCTCCCAGCTGCCCACTGCACTGAGGCTAGGTAACACGGTCACCACTGATAAATCCATGATAATCGAAAATTTCAATAAGCGGCTGCCCATGCCTTCCTCCTGGCGACTCCAACCTCGGCCAAGAGCTCCGCCTCCCCCCGCAGCTACTCACCCAAGCCTCCCCAGCTTCTCTTTCACCCAAATCCAGACAGCAGATGTTCTGAAAGAGCTACAAAACCTGTACCTGTACAAATCAGCTGGGCTAAACAATCTGAACCCTCTCTTTCTAAAACTATCCGCTGCATTGTTGCAACCCCTATTACCAGCCTGTTCAAACTCTCTTTCGTATCGTCCGAGATCCCTAAAGATTGGAAAGCTGCTGCGATCATCCCCCTCTTCATAGGGGGTGACACCCTAGACCCAAACTGTTACAGACCTATATCCATCCTGCCTTGCCTACCTAAGTCTTCGAAAGCCAAGTTAATAAACAGATCACTGACCATTTCGAATCCCACCATACCTTCTCCGCTGTGCAATCCGGCTTCCGAGCCAGTCATTGGTGCACCTCAGCCACGCTCAAGGTACTAAACGATATCATATCCGCCATCAATAAAAGACAGTACTGTTCAGCCGTTTTCATCGAACTGGCCAAGGGCATGTTGTCTGGACCTCTGGCAGTCTCTATGGGGGTACCACAGGGTTCAATTCTCGGGCCGACTCTTTTCTCTGTATATATCAATAATGTCGCTCTTGCTGCGGGCGATTCCCTGATCCACCTTTATGCAGATGACACCATTCTGTATACTTCTGGACCTTCCTTGGACACTGTGCTAACTAACCTCCAAACGAACTTCAATGCCATATAACACTCCTTCCGTGGCCTCCAACTGCTCTTAAACTCTAGTAAAACCAAATGCTTGCTTTTCAACCTTTCGCTGTCCACACCCGCCCGCCCGACTAGCATTACCACCCTGGACGGTTCCGACCTAGAATACGTGGACAACTATAAATACCTAGGTGTCTGGTTAGACTGTAAACTCTCCTTCCAGACTCATATTAAACATCTCCAATCAAAAATCTAATCTAGAATTGGCTTTCTATTTCGCAACAAAGCCTCCTTCACTCACGCCGCCAAACATACCCTAGTAACACTGACTATCCTACCGATCCTCGACTTCGGCGATGTCATCTACAAAATAGCTTCCAACACTCTACTCAGCAAACTGGATGCAGTCTATCACAGTGCCATCCGTTTAGTAACCAAATCACCTTATACCACCCACCACTGCGACCTGTATGCTCTAGTCGGCTGGCCCTCACTACATATTCGTCGCCGGACCCACTGGCTCCAGGTCATCTATAAGTCTATGCTAGGTAAAGCTCCGCCTTATCTCAGTTCACTGGTCATGATAACAACACCCACCCGTAGCACACGTTCCAGCAGGTATATCTCACTGATCATCTCCAAAGCCAACACGTCATTTGGCCACCTTTCCTTCCAGTTCTCTGCTGCCTGTGACTGGAACTAATTGCAAAAATCGCTGAAGTTGGAGACTTTTATTTCCCTTACCAACCTTACCCTTATCAACTATCTAAGCAGCTAACCGATCAGCCCACCCAATCTACCTACCTCATCCCCATACTGTTTTTATTTTATTTACTCTTCTGCTCTTTTGCACACCAGTATCTCTACTTGCATCTTCTAAATTGTAACTATTCGCTCCTATGGCCTATTTATTGCCTACATCCTCATGCCTTTTGCACACACTGTATATAGACTTTCTTTTTTCTACTGTGTCATTGATTTGTTTATTGTGTTATTGGCTTGTTTATTGTTTACTCCATGTGTAACTCTGTGTTGTTGTCTGTGTCACACTGCTTTGCTTTATCTTGGCCAGGTCGGAGTTGCAAATGAGAACTTGTTCTCAACTAGCCTACCTGGTTAAATAAAGGTGAAATTAAAAATTAAAAAGCTTCCCCTGGTCTAATTGTTTCCCTGGTCTTACAGATTCCCTGATATTATGGTTCCCCTAGTCTTATAGTTTCCCTGGTCTTATAGTTTCCCTGGTCTTATAGTTTCCCTGGTCTTATAGTTTCCCTGGTCGTATAGTTTCCCTGGTCGCATAGTTTCCCTGGTCTTATAGTTTCCCTGGTCGTATAGTTTCCCTGGTCGAATAGTTTCCCTGGTCTTATAGTTTCCCTGGTCGTATAGTTTCCCTGGTCTTATAGTTTCAACTGGTCTTATAGTTTCCCTGGTCGAATAGTTTCCCTGGTCTTATAGTTTCCCTGGTCGTATAGTTTCCCTGGTCGAATAGTTTCCCTGGTCTTATAGTTTCCCTGGTCGAATAGTTTCCCTGGTCGAATAGTTTCCCTGGTCTTATAGTTTCCCTGGTCGAATAGTTTCCCTGGTCTTATAGTTTCCCTGGTCGTATAGTTTCCCTGGTCGAATAGTTTCCCTGGTCTTATAGTTTCCCTGGACTTATAGTCCTGGGAGAGCCTGATGAACTATGGGTCGCCCTGCCCCTGAGCTGGACACCCCATTGAGTGGTTTTTAGTAAAAAGGTTTCTTCCACTCCAGCTGTCGGCCGCCGAGCTCTACGCCACTGGTATCAGTGGGAGGCTGGGATCGGGACTGGGCTGGAAGGGCAATGCCCGTGGGTAATAGGCCTGAAGCAGGGATAATCGAGGCCAGCTCATTAAGCTCAAGGGGGAGGCGTGAGTTGGGCAAGACACATGTCTTGGTGGTGTGATCTTTGACACTTTAACTTTCTCACTCATCATTATACACAGGATTATCCGTAATTATGGTAGCATCCAACATGACACAATACATTATTTACCATTCATTTCTATTGGGCACAAAATAATCTGAAACACAACCAAAACAAACTGCAAAGGCATCCAACAAGTTTGTAGTCACAAGGTTGATGTCGTCATTACGTGCTATGAACATGGGATGAAAAACTAAACTTTTGACTACTTTATTTATAAGGAGGGGGGTCAATGATTTGGACCCCTAGCTTTTAGAGAGAACATAAATATTACTTTTTGAACACCATCTAGGTCACATTTTATTTGGATAGTCTGGATACTTTACAGATAGTCATACTATCAACACATTTTCTGTTGATAAGCAACTGCCTGCTAAGGTTAGGGTTAGGGTTAAGGTTAGGTTTATAATAAGGGTTAAGGTAAGGCTTAAGTTTAGGGTTAGGATAAGGGTTACGGTTAGGGTTAGGGTTAGTAGATAGTTAGTTGAAATGTTACTGATAGTCTGTAGAGCATCTATAAATAAAGTGTTACCCATTTAGTCAAATGAGCAGCCAGACTGCAGCCCCGGGTCAGGCATGAGGCATCTGTGTCCCATCCTCTCAAGGGAAATGTCAAATACGGACTGGCTGGGCTCCCTAGAGTGTGAATGCAATGTCTTCAGCAGGGTGACCATGACAAGGTGAGGAGACATTTAGAAGAAGACTTTCTCTAGAGGCCCTTAAGCAACATTTATGTGCCATGGATCTGCAGAGAGGGGATTTGTGACTGTCTCTATTTGATTCCGGAAGGGCAAAGCTTTGGCTGTTATGGCAGAGATTTCAGGTGTAGGACGAGGCTTATGTTAGCTGGAGGTGGACAAAGATGTGCCGAGGGACATACTGACTCCCCCATCCTCAGTCTATCCTCACTGAATCATCCACTACATTCTCTAATCCACTTCTCTCTAGTGAACCACAAGTGTGTCCTGTTTGTATTGTTTGGATGTTTTAACATATAAATAGGTGGACTTACACATTTGATGGGGATTAGTCCAGCTTAGCTCTGTGCCTAATGCAATGATTAGGGATTTCTGTCAGAGCAGATAAGTAAATTACTGTATCGCTAGTTATTCAGAGGCTGTGTTCAACTGTTAAAGGGGCATAAGCCTAAAAGAAGGACCTAAGATAGGAGTTGTTCAGTGTCAGTTAATGAGCTGTCAGCCAATACCTCCTCATTAAGTCCCATTCACGTCAACCAATTGTGCATGGTGACAGTCAAACAGGTCCCTGAACCATCCAGTATCACAAAACAACTACTCAAAGTGACAAATTACTCAGAGACAATCTGAGTAACTCAGTCAGATGCTGTACACCAAATGAGATCGCCCTGCCCATCAGCTGAACCACTATTAGATGTAGCAAACGTGCAGAGCCTCCCTCTGAGAGCATGTTCCCTCCAAACACTTTACCGTGAGACTGGTTGTAAAGGTTTTCCTCCTCCTAGCGAGAAGGATCGGAGGACCAATGCGCAGCGTGGTAAGTGTCCATATCGTTTAATAAAACATAAACTGAACACTCAATGAATACAAAACAATAAACGTGAACAAAACCGAAACAGTACCGTGTGGCGAACAAACACAGACACGGAAACAATCACCCACAAAACAACAGTGAAACCCAGGCTACCCAAGTATGATTCTCAATCGGAGGCAACTAACGACACCTGCCTCTGATTGAGAACCATACTAGGCCAAACACAGAAAACCAACCTAGAAACACAAAACATAGAGTGCCCACCCAATTCACGTCCTGACCAACTAAAACAAACAAATAACACAAGAAGTAGGGTCAGAACGTGACACTGGTAGCTTTGTCCGATTCAGGCTAACAGGATAGACTACAGGCCACGAAACAAGGTAAAATACCAGGGGCCTGAAAACACATGGATCAATTTGTCTTTTCTTTGAGCTGCAGAGCCTGTCCCCCAAACAGCTGGATATAATACTACCAGCTCTTACCTGCCTGAAACACAGCTGGATATAATACTACCAGCTCTTACCTGCCTGAAACACAGCTGGATATAATACTACCAGCTCTTACCTGCCTGAAACACACGTAGCTTATCAGGTACAGGGTGAAAACATCAAGTGAAATGGTGGAAGGAACAGCATAGTGAGAGAGTGTATTGGTACTGTAGATGAGGAGAGCTCCTGCTAGCTCCGCATAGCCCTGTTAAGCCAACACATAATCACTGCCTACCAGTAATAGATTTAATTTCATGTAGGATAACCTAACACAACACAAGAGAAAAATGTATTGGTCTGTCAATTCAATTGTTTTTTTGTAAACAATAGGTGGAAACACATCTCATTTGCGGTGTTGTTTTCTTTTGTTAAGACTAAAAGGGTCTTCTCTTGTAACTGTTGTCAGTATGTAGCTTCCTCTCCAACTTCTGGTTGTCTCGTTGTCCTGCTGAAAGTATCTCCTCCCATGTAGGCTACAATAGTTTTTGTTTACCAGGCCTGTTTTCAACAGCAGTATACCACCAGCAAGTTGTCGAATGTCTTGTTTTAACTCGACAATATGATTAGTCCTCATCGTTGTTTGTAAACAACTTTGTTTTCATAGCACATCTCCGCTAATCACCTTGTCGCACACATTCATTATTATTAAATAAAGATACATGTTAATGATGTTTTATGTGTGGAAGTAGCCCTAGTTTTCAGTAGTTTCCCCAAATTAGAATTTTGATGGATGCATGTAGGATAGTTAATTATGTAATCCATTATTTTCCTGTTTCCCTCCATAGGTGCAAAGGCGATTCAACGCCTGAACTCCAACTGAATAGAAGAACATCCCCAAGACCAGATGCAATGGAGATGTTCAATTTCACCAACTTCACCTACTGGAATGCCTCAGAAGGCACTGACGCAGGGCCTGTCACTGAACCCGAAAGCCCATACAAGACTGTGGAGGTGGTGTTCATCGTATTGGTGGCTGGGTCCCTCAGCCTGGTCACCGTTATTGGAAATATCCTGGTCATGCTTTCCATTAAGGTCAATAGGAACCTACAGACTGTCAACAACTACTTTTTATTCAGCCTTGCATGTGCTGACCTAATCATCGGGCTGTGTTCCATGAACTTATATACAGTATACATAGTGATTGGCTACTGGCCCTTAGGGCCTGTGGTGTGTGATCTGTGGCTAGCCTTGGACTATGTAGTGAGTAACGCATCTGTCATGAACCTACTCATTATCAGTTTTGACAGATACTTCTGTGTCACAAAGCCCCTCAGCTACCCTGTCAAAAGGACCACCAAGATGGCAGGGATGATGATTGCTGCTGCCTGGGTCCTGTCCTTCATTCTGTGGGCCCCGGCCATCCTTTTCTGGCAGTTCATCGTGGGCGGGCGGACAGTGCCTGAGAGGGAGTGTTACATTCATTCAGTTCTTCTCTAATGCAGCAGTCACCTTTGGCACGGCCATCGCAGCCTTCTACCTGCCCGTTATCATCATGGTCATTCTCTACATACAGATCTCTATAGCCAGTAAAAGCCGGGTAAAGAAGGAGACCAGGAAGCCGTCAGGGCCCAACCCAGAGGCCCTGTCCCACGAGCAGGCAAGGGCCAGTAATACTGCCAAGCCCATCAACAACAACCTGACAGCAGAGGACACAGAGCAGGGCACGACCCAAGCCACAGATGACGTGGCGAACCAGCACGAAGGTAAACTGCAGAACGGCAAGGGCCCGTCCACCACGGGTGGAGAGGGGGAGATGGAGGGTGAAGACGGGGGAAGGGAGAACTGTGCCCACGGAGAGGAGAAAGAGAGCTCCAACGACTCGACATCTGGCAGTGCAGCGGCGTCCAACCACAAAGAAGAAGAAGCGGTGCCATCCAGAGCAAACTGCAACACCGAGCTCGTTCAGCAGCCAACCCGCCACCGGGCCAAGGCAGGCGGCTCCAAACTCACCTGCATCAAGATTAAGACCAGTTCTCTCAAGGGGGACTGCTACACGCCCTCCAACGCCACGGTGGAGATCGTCTCTGCCACGGAGAAGCAGAACCATGTGGCACGGAAAATCGTGAAGATGACCAAGCAGCCGCCCAAGAAGAAGAAAGCACCACCGTCTCGGGAGAAGAAGGTGACCCGTACCATCATGGCCATCCTGGTGGCCTTTGTGGCCACCTGGACACCTTACAATGTCATGGTGCTCATCAACACCTTCTGCTCCAGCTGCATCCCCAGCACAGTCTGGACTATCGGCTACTGGCTGTGCTACATCAACAGCACCATCAACCCCGCCTGCTATGCCCTCTGCAATGTCACTTTCAAAAAGACATTCAAACATCTCCTCCTCTGCCAATACAAAAACATTAGGTCAGCTAGATGAATATAGATGCGAGTGTGCGAGTGTGCGTGTGTGTGCGTGTGTGTGCGTGTGTGTGCGTGCGTGAGTGTGTGTGAGAGAGAGAGAGAGAGCGAGAAAGAGCGCGAGAGAGAGAGAGAGAGGGAGAGAGAGAGAGAGAGAGTTAGAGAGTGACAGAAAGAGAGTTGGAGAGTGACAGAGCGAGAGAGAGAGAGAGAGAGAGAGAGAGAGGGAGGTAGAGAGAGAGAGAGAGACAGAGAGAGAGAGAGAGTTAGAGAGTGACAGAGAGAGAGAGAGAGAGAGAGAGAGAGAGGGAGAGAGAGAGGGAGAGAGAGAGAGAGAGAGGGAGTTAGAGAGTGACAGAGAGAGAGTTGGAGAGTGACAGAGAGAGAGTTAGAGGGTGACAGAGAGAGAGAGAGAGAGAGGGAGAGAGAGAGGGAGAGAGCTAGAGAGAGAGAGAGAGAGTTAGAGAGTGACAGAGAGAGAGTCAGAGAGTGACAGAGAGAGAGAGAGAGAGAGAGACAGAGAGAGAGAGAGAGAGAGTTAGAGAGTGACAGAGAGAGAGTTAGAGAGTGACAGAGAGAGAGTTAGAGAGTGACAGGGAGAGAGAGAGAGAGAGGAGAGAGAGAGAGAGAGAGAGAGAGAGAGAGAGAGAGAGAGAGGAGAGAGAGAGAGAGAGAGAGAGAGAGAGAGAGGGGAGAGAGAGAGAGAGAGACGTGTTTATGATGTGGTCCCTTTCCTTTGTTTTTACTCTACAAGAGAACTTGTATCCTGCAGCCATGTTGGGTTTGGCTCTGATGAATGAGATTTGTGATGCAACTGTTGAGACATAAAACTTACAAAGAAGCGCACAGCCAGGAGAACAAATAGACCTAACTTGAAAAGGACAGTTGGATAGAGAACTCTGCACTGCACAAGACAAAATTCTAAGGGAAAATAGGGCTGACTGAATTCACAAACTTCCCGTTTGAAATTCAGTGTAAAAAAAAGAAACCTGTATATATCAATGTATACGCAAAATCTAAATGTGTGTGTGTGTGTGTGTGTGTGTGTGTGTGTGTGTGTGTGTGTGTGTGTGTGTGTGTGTGTGTGCATCAGTCTGAGCGTGACAGAATGATCCATCACACAGTTTCAGTGGAGATGTCCGCCAGTAAAGACAGCACAAGGACATACAGTACATACTACAAACTGTTATCTGTATGCCGGTGGCACTCTGTGTTGGCGGCACACAAAGCAGAGCAGCTTGTCTAAACTGCCTCTCTGACATGTTCATATACGACTGAGTAACATGGCTGGGAGCCCTCCTGGGATGGACCATAAGTGGCCCCTGAAGGGTATAGCAGGACAGAGACCAGGCCTGGCCAGGGTCACCTCTCACCACAACGCAGGACTGAGGTTAGGAAACTTGTTTGAAAAAGTAGATTCTTGCCACCAAAGAAAAAGGTGGAAAATGGTCACAAGTAAACAAATAAATAGATCATGTAAAAATACATCCAAAAAGGCATCGTTCAATTACATTATTTAGCCATTTGTTTTCCACATCATTTTAGATGATCAGAGATTTGATCTCTAACAATTCATTACATGATGAATTTGATGTTTCTTTGATTGTATATTAAGATGGTTTTTTTTGTCAGATAGTCTACACTCTTAGAAAACAAGGTGCTAACTAGAACCAAAAAGGGTTATTTGGCTGTCACCGTAGGAGAACCCTGTGAGAACCCCTTTTGGTTCCAGGTAGAACCCTTTTGGATCCAATAGAATCCTTTTGCGTTCCATGTAGAACCCTTTCCACCCAGTTCAACATGGACAACAAAAAGGGTTCTCCTATGGGGACAGCTTCAGAACCCTTAATGAACCTGTTTTCTAAAAGTGTGTTGATGCTTGGAGCTTGTAAATACATTCAGAGGGTGGCAGTTGGCAGGGGCTTGGAGCCAAAGCCTATTCAATTATACAGGAAGGGATCTTGTGCTTTTCCAGGGGTGAGTTGGATATTCCTCTGAGATTGGATTTTCAACATAATTTGATCCCGCTGTGTTGCAGATGTTACCGCCTGTGACAAGAGCCTGTTGTATGTCAGTCCTGACTGATAATGAAGAGAAAGATTGAAGAGGATTGTATTTTGTCTTGCTGTCATCAGAGGTGGTTTGTATTCGTTAGGTAGGGGTTACCAAGGTTGTAGAGTGATTGATAGAGTGTCATACCGTGGAGATTTAGAGGTTATTTCAAGTGCATGTTTCTATTATTACCCCAGAATGGGGTTATATACCAATAATCACAGGCCATGGCCTTGTGAATTAAAAGGGCTACTCGATATTAGATGTACTAATTCATCTACATCTGTGTGTGTGTGTGTGTGTGTGTGTGTGTGTGTGTGTGTGTGTGTGTGTGTGTGTGTGTGTGTGTGTGTGTGTGTGTGTGTGTGTGTGTGTGTGTGTGTGTTTCAACACATGAATATAGATGAAGTCATATGTAATGTTTATATATGTGTTTTTGAGATCACAGTCTAATGATGTTAGAAATAATACGACACTAGAATTCCCATGGTTTTGTGCCATACTATTTGTGTCCATATATGTCGTCCACACCGTATGCTGATCTCCAACACAGTCCATTTATCTCTAACATGCTAATGTATTCCAATTTAAGTCATGAATATAAAGCAGCCATGGGATGGTCGCCACGTTGGTTGCTAGGGGGGCTTAACAGCAAATGACACCCGCATTGAGCAGCCCCTTAAGGCAGTCTCCTTAAAGAGAGATATGGGACAGGCCTTTAATGGAAACTCATCATGAGCCTGATCAGATTATAAAATGATGTGGAACACCTACTGGAGATTAAAGATTGGCTATTACGTGCTCGGTTTACACAGCCCCTCCCCTCCCGTCCCACTTAGTGTCCCACTTGCTCCTGATCCCGTTTTGTGTGACTGTGACGTCCACTATATCAGGGCATTGTTTAAAGGCCTGTGAAACATAAGGAACATCATATTTGCATTTTCTATCTATCTATCTCTCTCTCTCTCTCTCTCTCTCTCTCTCTCTCTCTCTCTGACATTGTCCCCCAGTGTCTCCTCCCACTTACTGACATTGTTATGACTAACATCGCCCCCAATATTGGAAAGATAAAAGACAACGCAACCTACTGCAAATTCACTAGAGGCGTCAAAATAACACAACATTTAGGTCATGAGTAATTATTAATAAATTCTGCTTTTAATGGAAATAGTGATGGCAAAGGAAGTGGAAGAGGATGAAGATCATCTGAATCCTTCCAATCTTCCTTATTTAAATACAGGTTATCCTCTGGAAGCCTGGCATGTATAATTCAGTCAATCTGTTCGACTGCACGAGCTCAGCGGTGTGCGAGAGGCACCCATCCAAGTTCACAATCCAGCCATCCGTCAGGTTGATAAGTGGACCCATGTCTGGGTGTCATCTGTCACCCGTCTCAGTGGTTGGTGTTGCTAAGAGCCTCCTAGCTTCCCAGAACGGAACGTCTGATTCAGCTCAGGCTAAGCTGTTGTTTGAGTGATACCAGCAGGAAAGTAAGTGCTCTCTCTTTTTAGAGAACAGTTATCCGAGTGTTTGACGGAAAGTGACAGCCATTTATCACCAATGGAGGGACAGGGTTCACCGCCCCCAGACAAGATGGCTGTCACTCACTGTGTCTCAGCAGAATGCTCTTTCTGGTGCTTTCAGACACAGTGGAAAGCTCACACCCCTTTAGCACTCCTCACCCGTCAACAGCATGTCGTTTGACTAACAGGACAAAAGAAACCCTGCACTGTCCACTTTGTACGGTCTGATAAGTCTGCAACAGGCTCTCACATCTTAGGTACCATGTTTGGATACTGTCAGCCATTTCAGACAGGGTCAGCCAAAGGTTTCCACAAAATAAATGACCCGTCCTTCAGGAATCCCACGCTACTGTATAGTCTAGGGAATGATGGAAACAAGGTGATGGAGTACAGTAACTCTCAGATGGATTTTGGCTAGACTTTTATTACCATACTGTAACAACAGGACATTCTCTCTGTCCATGTGGGGGGGGGGGTGTATTTCTCATTGAGTGGATTCACTTGTCGACGTACGAAGAGCCTTATTCCACTATTATATTTCCCCTTCATCACATACACATTGTCTCCATGGCGTCAACAGATCATCATGTGTCGTCTGAGCTAGCTGGGTTCCTCTTCACACGGCTTGTTTCAAAGGGCTAAACCTTTTTAGGGAGATTTATTTCTCCCTAAATGTATGATTGTGGTTGATTCGATTTTTGGGGATTTTTTGGTTTAGTAGTTAGTTAGTTAGAATTGTGATGTTTTGATAGAGTACTTCACAAATGTGTGAAAGAGTATTTATTTAGATTGTTACTGTGTTGTTTGGTCTGTTCTTGTGCAGAGAGTTAGTACCCATTGAGATGGGAGCATCCTGAGTCTCTGTTTCCAGTTGAGATATTTGGGCTGCTTCTGCCTCTTATAGCCATGTTTCCAAGGCAATGTGGTATGTGAAGTGTATCTGAACAGACAAATATATCGCCACATTGTATACTGAGCAATTTGAAGTGCCTTATTACTTATTACCCATTCTTATAATTGCTCATTGATGTTTAAATGGATGTTTTATATTTTCAGTAGATGACATCTTTGTTAGCTGGTGGTGTAATTTAGGGTGACAGTCATAGATGTAGAAAAGCACAAGATCTTCTAAAGTCTAAATGTTTATTTTCTCCTTCGTTGTGGTCGTAGAAGGCATAGGCTTAGTAAAAGGGGAAAACGTATCTAATTCATCCCTGGAGGTTTGGAGGGTACTTTAACGTGTGTGTGTGTGTGTGTGTGTGTGTGTGTGTGTGTGTGTGTGTGTGTGTGTGTGTGTGTGTGTGTGTGTGTGTGTGTGTGTGTGTGTGTGTGTGTGTGTGCAGGGTACTATGCACCCCAAAAATCTATGTGAAGGTGGCTGGGGGTGGTTCTGAAGGGGGATAATTTGGCATTTTTCAAACACCTGAAACAGCTTTTTTTCTGCAATCTAGAGACATAATCATTATGTTTAATTATATGTCCAAATGTGTCTATTTTTCTGCATATCTAAACATACCTCTTGAGCTGTCTGTATCCTCCTGAAAGGTGGTTCTTTTTTTAAAGAAACTAAATATGCTTCTCTGCATCTCTGCTAAAATCTGGGTAAAAGAGTCTTATTCAGTACATTTAGTTAATGCTTGCTTTTCTAAAGTCAACCAACCTTGCCAGCAGGCATGCCAGCTAAGATAGTTAGACAAGCTAGCTACTCTAACTTGATAGCCTGAAATGGCTTCATGGTAGTTATTTATGAGGTTGGGAGATTGGGAACCTATCTGGGCTAAAACCAACTTTATAGAATTGCTAGGTGGCTAGTAGTATTACAGAGAAAACAACGACAACCACACACACACACACACACACACACATATATATATATATTAATTAAACAGGCCAAATCTGATGGGGCACATGCCCCTATGGGCATGATGTGTCTGTGTGTCTGTCTGTGTACAATAGAGAGAGAGAGAGAGAGAGAGAGAGAGAGAGAGAGAGAGCGTGTGTGTGTGTGTGTGTGTGTGTGTGTGTGTGTGTGTGTGTGTGTGCTTTGCTCTATAAGAGACCCTTAGCATGTCAAAGCACCAAGTGGCATCTGTGAATAAAGACAACCGCATAGAAACACAAACCACACATTGCATTCAGGGGGGTAAGAAACAATAAAGGATTCAATAAACAATGTTGCTTCTGTCCTCACCTCACATTCCCTGTTTGAAAAGTGTCTCAAAAGCAAGTGGCTTCCAAAGACACACTCTGAAAGATAAATATTTACAAGACAAACATCTATTTTTGCCTAAACACGTGTAAACACAATATGATCATCATACTGTACATTTTGTTTCACGTTTTATAAAGCTATATCTATTATATTGTTGTACAAAATCTAGAATTGAACAGTGTATCAGTATGTGTTAGATGAGTACTGCATCCAGATTGAACATGTGTTTATTGGAGTGACAATATTAAGGTGGGAAAGAAAGAATCATCGTTAAGTAAATGAGAAAACAAATGCAATTCTGAGAGAACGGACCACTGCTGTGTGACATTTAAAACTGAACTAAAGTACACTCAACTGTCCCACTTTTTTAAAACTCTGTTGCATGTTTGGGCTTTGTGAGACTGACGATCAGCCGAAGAGGAGAATCAAGTAGTACCCTGCTGAATCTGTAGAGAAAAAAATCCATTACTGACAAACAATGAAGTGCTGATGTGTGTTCGGCATCCATTTTGTCTCAACGTGTAAATGAGTGATGAGTGAAAAGGGACACAGACTGACCGTAGGGAGAAACTGTGAGACCAGCTGCTACAACATGCAGTGTAGTATTGGAAACATCTGGACCTCTTCCAGATATCTGGGGCAATTGTTATTGAAACATATTCAAAGTCTTGTCTTGAGGGAATGAACCATTTTGAACCATTGTAGGTGTGACTTCACTGAAATATCTCTTCAAATGGACAAACAGAATACAAATTATAAAAACCTATTTTGTGGAAAATGTATATGCAGCAATGTACAGTCTTCCAAAAGGTTCTTCAGCTGTCCCAGTAGGAGAACCATTTTTGGTTCCAGGGAGAACCCTTTTTGGTTCCACTTAGAACCCTGTGTGGAAAGGGTTGTACATGAAACCCAAAAGAGCCCTATCTGGAACCAAAGGGTTCTACCTGGAACCAAAAAGAGTTCTTTGAAAGGGTTCTCCTTTCGGGACAGCCGAAGAACCCTTTAAGGTTCTAGATAGCACCTTTTTTTTCTTACGAGTGTACAGGGTGTTCATTTTTCAGTTGCGTCAGTATGTAAATCGAATCATTATGCTCTCATCCGCTGTGCCTCATGGCTCCTAATACGGTCGATATATTGTCTGTTAAAAACGTATTATTTGAATTGTATATATCTCTATAGTATACATGATATGTAATTTGGATGAGGTACAGTTGGAATGTACATAAGTCTACACGTGTTTAATAGCTATCTGAATGTTCCCTTCCCTTCTCACCCTTCCTTGTCCTAATATGATACTCCCTCACCCCTAATGTACAGTAATAATGTTAATGATTTCCTTTGCGCCATTAGTTGATTGTTTAATAGTTCTGGATAATGAAGCTGAGTGTTAATATCGCTGGCCACTCACTCACTTATGAAGCTGTAAAATATTAACCATATTCAGTTGATTTATGGTGCCATATTCAATTTTTAAATCAATTCAAATAAAATGTATGAAAAATGTTTCATGGCATTTTGCGTCCAGATGATTGAAATGATAGTGGTGTGGAGAAATGTATCACTTGTTAGGTCGGAATTGGAAATTGCACACATTAGGTTTATATTTAGCTTTCATATTAAGCCTCCATAACTTAATCTGAACATGTAATTACTTCAATCAAGGTGAGTAAACATCACACATATTTGGACATCATTTCAAACTTTATTTTTTTTTAAACGTAATCGATAATTAGGACAGGTCAACTCAAGTTGTAAACTACAATAACAGTTTTGCTCAGAGTTCAACTGGAGAGCGGGGGAACTACAAAGTGAGTTATAATAGCAGGAAGACCAGAACTAATACTGGACACAACCTCTTACACACTAACAACTGTACAGTACAGTAGCTAATGTATACAGTCATCTGATAAAAGTTTACATCTTTCACTGTAGATAACATTAGAAAAGGAATTTCCTTTACATCAATGAGTACTTATGTTTCTTATTAATGTATGCCCTCAAAAATTGTTAGAAAAGTTGTTAGCAATTTTGCTGTTGAGGGTACCAGCAAAATAACCTTTAAAACCCCAGTAATTGCACAAGGTTTTAACTTGACGCTGCTTTAAATCAAGACATGCAAGAAATTATTTTTTATTTGAGTGAGAATAATTTTGTCACCTCAAACAAAAAGGATGTTATGTAATATTACCAAAAATCCAATATATTTTGTTTTTCCAACAATGACCCTGAAAAATGTTAAGCTAAGCATTTTAGTAAGAAATGCTTAATTTGTATTATTCACACAGAGTATTAAATCCCCTACAAGATTTTCCTATGAGAAATTAGGAAAGAAATAAATTTTATCACTACTATCCAACTCTTTGTTGTGTAGCTGCTACAGGCCCCTATAAACCTACAGGACAAACAAATAGGAACCATGCTGAGATAGGGCAGTATAAGCATCAACTTCCACTTCCTGCTTCCTATGATGCACCACTAATCCATCGGGGTGCGCTCCCTCTTCTTCCCCTCCCGCTTCGGCTTCTTGGCATCTGCAAAAACAGGTGGGCATCAGGTTAGAATCTACATGCATACTGTCACTTACCCTGCAGTCAGGTTTTTGAAGATCATAACCTGCCTTTCAGACAGTCTTCCATGAAAAGTGAATTTGCCAGTTTTCTAGATATCATGAACCATTTGGGTTTTAGTAGAACTTGTCATTGGTCATCAAACAGGGAATATCTTTTGCTATTTTTATTTGGGCCTTAACTGGCACTCCACTTCAAGATCCTGTCTCACTCATTCATTCCCTGGATGTGTTGTTAACCCTACCACAGGTTTACTGTGCATGTGGACAAACATGAAAAGTGCTTTATCATCGTCCCACAAGAGTGGCTTTAGTACCTGGCAGCCGTGACAGGAACCACAGTCCATACCCCAGTCTCTGGTCTGATGAACAGGAGCAACATACCCCAGTCTCTGGTCTGATGAACAGGAGCAACATAAACCCCCCACACACACACACACATACCCCATGCATATATTTTGCTATCTATCCGTCCGGTCCGGTCCGGTCCGGTCCGTCCGTCCGTCCGTCCGTCCGTCCGTCCGTCCGTCCGTGTGTGTGTGTGTGTGTGTGTGTGTGTGTGTGTGTGTGTGTGTGTGTGTGTGTGTTTAGAAGAGCGCGAGGGGGAAAGTAAACAACAAGGAAAAGGCAGGACTCATCTATAGTCTGTTTCCCCCAGGAGCTCCTATCATTGTAGATTACAGGGTGGGATGTTGTTGGTGGGCGGTAACAGACGAGGATGTCAACTGGCTAATCAACACCTGTTTTTTTTGTACCTGATCTAAAGCAAGTTCCCACCTGCCACTAATTTAAGATCCTCCCACGTCAGTTTGTTGATGAAAGCCTTGCCACCCTCTCCAGCTAATCTGAGAAAAATGTCCTCAACATAAACAAACACTCCATCAATACTACTGTACGTTGCTGCTCCACTGCAACATATTAGAACGATTCAAACTGGATTTAAATTTACAGCACATGAATCGATCTATTCACCACCAATGCAGCATTAGCCAATATACTGTACCAAGCCATGTCATGTACAGTACAATAAGCCATCAGCATTAAACAGTAACAAAGTCATGAAAACATTGAGGAATCATTAATAAGTGGGTATAAATGAACCCGTTGTAAGGGTCGATATGCCTCAGGCCAATGTACAGACCTAGAGATGACTCATGATTCACAAGTGTCTAACTGATTGATGATAGCCTACCAGATGTTGTCTGTGCTACTAATTTGCATAATGTGTGTGCAATCACTCGAATCCTCCTCAAATATAATGCTGACCTCAATGCCCCAGGGACCTGCTATCTAATCTATACATTTCTCATAAGCATACGTGTTGCGGACAAGCCTAGAGAGTTCTGTGAGTTTGGAGATTGGGACGTGGGTGTTTATACAAATCCACTGAAAATTGCTCCTCGCTCCATTTGTTTGTCCGGTTTTAATTTGTTTAACTGTGTTTTTGCCTGTGCCTTTGTAAGCACATTTGGCTCCCAAGGGAGACAGAGAGAATCATATTCCCTCTGCGAGCCCCGTCTGTGAGATTGGAGCTCTCACCATGCCGGAGTGCTTTCTGTTGCATAGGCACATTACTGTGTACTCTCTCCGCTCTCATTTCTGCCACCGCACTTTTGACACAGACTCATAATAATCAGAGCGGCTCGGAGAGAATGTGTTTTGAACCGGGATGCCATGAAACAGGCTGAGTGCAATAAAACTGAATTCTGTGTCTGAATGGGCTGTCTTGTACACAGAGACACAACAACACAGCCCTTCTCAGGGGAATGATAAACCCTAAAACAACTCCTTGACGGCAGCCGCAGGGTTTTCATCACTATAAAGCCTTTTGTTTCCCCCTAAATCATCTCTGACATTCTCCGCTCCCCACTGTGGCTCCCCTGCTCATTCTTCTGGGTAAGGAGGGAGGAGAATAGGAGAATTCTACAGGTATTCATAATGTTTCATTTCTGCTTCATTTCGGTCACTCTCTGTTTTCCGGCCTTTCCGTTTCATTCCGTGGGGCCCGTCTCTACCTGAGGTTAGACAAGGGAGAAGCTGACACTGAATCTCAGATCGCTCCCTCGCTGCCTCGCAGCATTGTCTCCTCAAGACTATGGGCCTGACAGATGTTTTCTCCATTGCTCCTGGCAGCAGCAGACAAGGTGGCTGTTTAGAATTGTAAATATGACTGGGTGGATATGGTGGTCCCAGCCGGAAGTGAGATAGTCCCTCGCTCTGTAGCCGGGGTTCATTACAAGTCCTCTGATCCCTCCTCTGTGACTCTGCCTGGCCTGGAATCCCCTTCCAACACACACACAAACACACACAGAGGCAAGCACACACACACACACACACATTGTCAGCTTCTGTTTCCCAGTAACCCTTTAGCTTACCAGGGCTTATCTGTCAAATGGCAGACATGGGAAATCATACTCTCAGATAGCAGGTCTTTCTTTTCAATTCTCTCCATTCTTCTTCTCCACCGCCATCCCTCCCTCCTTTCACACTGTGGTTCTCACCCTCCCCAGGGCAGTAGGCCTGACTTAAAACAGGACTGGCCTCCATCACACAGGATTAATTTGGGAGTATATGATCATTCATACAGGTACAGTGCTATACAGTCCTGCTCATGTGCTTGCGCGCACGCGCACACACACACACACACACACACTGTACAGAGATTACCATTAAATGTTATTCACTGCAGAAATAATGTTAATTCTGTGTGTCACCTTGCTATTTCTGTCACTGAAATACATGTGCACCGAAAAAATACACCAACACAAATATGCTTTTAATTTGGATCAGATTCCTTGCACGTGACATCCTAAATAGGCTTTGCTCGGCTTATGTGTAAAGATATTGTAGTTTTTTCGAGAACCATTACCCAAACCAGGGGTTCCACTCCACTGTCAATCTGACATGTTTTTTCCGTCACAGTGAGAGTCTTACAGTCTTACCAGCTTTTTAGCCTTTTGATTTCCCCAACTCCCAGGTTATTAGGAGGCGAGGGAAACTTGAATTGAACCCAAAATCACAGTCAGATTGACAGGAGTGTTTTTCTCTGTCCTCAAGCAGGAAAACTGTCTTAACTGTAAGCAGCCTGTCTGAAACACAATGAGGCTCTAGTCCAGTCGCTCCTGGAGATTCTGTTCTGTTCTGGCACACCCTCTCATACAGCAGATTACTGTCAGGGCTGCTGCCAAATCTCCCCTTATTCCAGTTTCACACTCTCAACATATCACCACAGTAGCCTACTTCTAAAAACGCAGTCAGATTGGACACAATGTACACACTAGCCCCATGAGTACTTTACCGGCAACATCATGGAGCATTCATTCTATTTTTAAACAACTTCTGCTCTCACATGATTGGTTTTAACAGTGGGAGTCATCAGCTAAATAACAGACAAGTGGGAGTCGTTAATAAAGCCTTTATGTGGGAAAATAGATGAAAATCTGTGTGTTGTCTTCTACATGTTGGAAACATTCTGTCACTGTATTAATGATGGAGCATTGAACTAAAGTATTAATCTGGTTTGCTTTTGGAACATTTTGTCATGTTTGGACATGAGGTCTTATAACAAACTGAATGGCAAAGAATGTCTTATGTTAAACACGGTTTGATGAATGATGAATGGCAATGTTCATCAGCGCATTGAAGGAAGTAGTTAGACAAACAGGGCTAACTGTGGCTGACCTAAATATTGAATATGCAATTTAATTGATATCAAAATATCATTATTCTATTAAGATACTCATCTAGTTCATTGTATCAGACAGGTGAAATGAACCAAGACTACATACATTCGGAATCTATAATGTCTGTTGGGCGAAATGCCAACTAAAACCATCATTTGCAATCCTCCATGTCATGTCCTGTGATCAGAAGTTCTGTTTGGACTAACTCACATGACCATCTCAGTCTCACTGCTTTCCATAATTGAAAGAGAAAAATCGATGTTTCTTGACGTCTCCTATTGTCTTCTTTAAATGGGTGAGTCTAGATGTCTACTGGCAGTTACTGAGAGAATGCAGAATTACATTTTCATACTTGACTGCTCAATACTTGTATTTACCTTAGTTCACCCGAGTTGAAGACTTATAGAAATCACTCCCACTGAACATTGTAGGCTCAGTGAAGGGGCTAATTCCACCATAGTGGAGCTGGATTAAACATGAATCTCTGACAAGTCCAGCACTATCGCAGAATGAATCATTCAGAGGATGTGGAGTCCTCAGCAGGATGTCATCGGTGTGAGCTGTGAAAGTACTGCCAAATAGTATGCTAATAAATATACGATAGCAAGGTTAAATGGTGAAAAAAGTGGACTGAAAGTGGCAACGTGCTTTAAATATAAAGCGTAAAAGGAGCAGGTGAAAATGGTCCTTTTCTGACGGTTTAATTACCTGAAAGTAATATCATCTTCCAACGCTTCCGCACATTTATGGAGATTCACTCTCCAATGTATTGACTATTGTGTTTAAAATGGATCCTTTAACTTTGTGTTTTGTCCTCTACCAACCATGTACAATACAAGTCAAAAGTGTGGACACACCTATTTATTCAAGGGGTTTTCTTCATTTGGACTATTTTCCACATTGTAGAATAATAGTGAAGCCATTAAAACTATGAAATAACACATATGGAATCATGTAGTAACCAAAAAAAGTGTTAAACAAATCAAAATATATTTTATATTTGTGATTCTTCAAAGTAGCCACCCTTTGCCTTGATGACAGCTTTGCGTTCTCTCAACCAGCTTCATGAGGTAGTCACCTGGAATGCATTTCAATTAACAAGTGTGCCTTGTTAAAAGTTAATTTGTTGAAATTCTTTCCTTCTTAATGCATTTGAGCCAATCTGTTGTGCTGAGACAAGGTAGGGGTGGGACACAGAAGATAGAACTATTTGGTAAAAGACCAAGTCCATATTATGGCAAAACAACACAAATAAGCAAAGAGAAATGAAAGTCCATCATTACTTCAAGGTCAATACGGAACATTTCAAGACTTTGAAAGTTTCTTCAAGCACATTTGCAAAAACCATCAAGCGCTATGATAAAACTGTCTCTCATGAGGACCGCCACAGGAAAGGAAGACCCAGTTACACAGGAAAGGAAGACCCACCTCTGCTGCAGTGGATAAGGGCTCCCGAGTGGCACAGAGTCTAAGGCACTGCATCTCAGTGCAAGAGGCGTCATTATATACCCTGGTTTGATCCCGGGCTGTATCACAACCGGCCGTGATCGGGAGTCCCATAGGGCGGCGCCCAGCATTATCCAGGTTAAGGGAGGGTTTGGCCAGGTTAGGCCGTCATTGTAAATTAAGAATTTGTTTTTAACTGACTTGCCTAGTTAAATAAAGGTTCAATTAAAAAATACAAAAACAATAATAATATGTTAATTAGAGTTACCAGCCTCAGAAATTGCAGCCCAAATAAATGCAGACACATCTCAACATCAGACACAACAGACAGACACATAAGTAACAGACACATCTCAACATCAACTGTTCAGAGGAGACTGCTTGAATCAGGCCTTCATGGTTGAATTGCTGCAAAGATACCATTACTAAAGGACCCAAATAAAATAATAAGAAGAGACTTGCTTGGGCCAAGAAACATGAGCAATGGACATTAGACCCGTGGAAATCTGTCCTTTGGTCTGATGCATTCTGCAGCGACACGCCATACCATCTGGTTTGTGCTTAGTGGGACTATCATTTGTTTTCAACAGGACAATGACCTAACACACCTCCAGGCTGTGTAAGGGCTATTTGACCAAAAAGGAGAGTGATGGAGTGCTGCATCAGATGACCTGGCCTCCACAATCACCCGACCTCAACCCAATTGAGATGGTTTGGGATGAGTTGGACCGCAGAGTGAAGGAAAAGCAGCCAACAAAAGCAGCTCAGTATATGTGGGAACTCCATCAAGACTGTTGGAAAAGCATTCCAAGTGAAGCTGGTTGACAGAATGCGTGTGCAAAGCTGTCATCAATGTAAAGCGTAGCTACTTTGAAGAATCTAAAATATAACAAATATTTTGATTTGTTTAACACCTTTTAAGGTTATTACATTATTCCATGTGTTATTTCATAGTGTTTATGTCTTCACTATTATTGTACAATGTAGAAAATAGTCAAAATAAAGAAAAACCCTTGAATGAATAGGTGTGTCCAAACTTTTGACTGGTACTGTATATATATTTTTAGCCTAGTGATATATTGACTGGTACCTACACTATTTCCTGGTATTGTAAGTTAAGAATTCACCAAACATGTGTTCCCTTTGCAGTGGTTTATCTTACCATTCAAACCCCTCAGGATATACACTACTGGTAAAGACATATATGTACTATATATGTAAATCTATGGCTTTGCTGGCATGCTCTTCCACACTCCCCCTCAGCCTACCTTGCAGCTTGGTCTTGGGGATCTTGCCGCAGGGCTTGGTGGCGCTCACTGTGTTAGGACAGGTGGCATCCATGAGAGCTCGTTTCAGCACCCCTGACCGGTTCTTCTTCCCCGTCACCATGTCACACTCTCCCCAGGCCTGGAAGTCATACTTGCATTCACCTACAGAAAGATGGTTACAACAGACATACATGTACAATGCAAAACACACATTTTACACACATTTTACAGCATGAAAAGTTATTAATAAACCAATTAGGCACATTTAGAACAGAAATGCAATGTTTCATTGGATCCATCTAAAACATTGCACATACACTGATGCCAGCTAGTGGCCAAAATCTAAATTGCACCTGGGCTGGAATAATATATGATGGCCTTTCTCTTGCATTTCAAAGATGATGGTACAAAGAAAATAAAAAAGAATGGTTGTTTTGCATTGTCTTTTACCAGATCTATTGTGTGATATTCTACTACATTCCTTTCACATTTCCTTAAACTTCAACATTGTTCCTTTCAAATGGTATCAAGAATATGCATATCCTTGCTTCAGGGCCTGAGCTACAGGCAGTTAGATTTGGGTGTCATTTTAAGCGAAAATTTTAAAAAAGGGGGCTAATCCTTGATCAGAAATACAGTGTAGACATTGTTAATGTGTAAATGACTATTGTAGCTGTAAATGGCAGATTTTTTATGGAATATCTACATAGGTGTACAGAGGCCCATTATCAGCAACCATCACTTCAATGCCACGTTGTGTTAGCTATCATTTTAAATGGCTAATTGATCATTAGAAAACCCTTTTGCAATTATGTTAGCATAGCTGAAAACGGTTGTGCTGATTAAAGAAGTAATAAAACTGGCCTTCTTTAGACTAGTTGAGCATCTGTAGCGTCAGCATTTGTGGGTTTGATTACAGGCTCAAAATGGCCAGAAACAAATAACTTTCTTCTGAAACTTGTCAGTCTATTCTTGTTCTGAGAAATTAAGGCTATTCCATGCAAGAAATTGCCAAGAAACTGAAAATCTCATACAACGCTGTGTATGACTACCTTCACTACTTCAACTGGCTCTACCATCTAGCTAATGTTAGAGTTAGCCACTTAGCCCCCTAGCTAACATTCACAACAAATTGTAATTCGTAACATATCATACTTATTGTAATTTGTAACATATCATACTTATTGTAATTCGTAACATATCATACTTATTGTAATTTGTAACATATCATACAAAATGGATGGACAGCCACAAATGTCACACAAATGTCACCTTAGAGAGCATGTTAATTTCTCTATTTGGTTAGGTCAGGGTGTGTCACGCCCTGGTCTAAGTATTTTGTGTTTTTCTTCATGTATTGGGTCAGGCCAGGGTGTGGCATGGGGTTTTTGTATTGTGGTGTGTTTTGTCTTGGGGTTCTGGTGTGTGTGTATTGGGATTGTAGCTAGTGGGGTTATCTAGCAAAGTCTATGGCTGTCTGGAGTGGTTCTCAATCAGAGGCAGGTGTTTATCGTTGTCTCTGATTGGGAACCATATTTAGGCAGCCATATTCTTTGAGTTTGTCGTGGTTGATTGTCCTTAGTGTCGTTGTTCCTATCTCTTTATTTATTTACACAAGTTTAGGCTGTTTCGGTTTTCGTTACGTTTTGTGTTTATTCGTGTTTCACGTTGTTCATTAAACATGGATCGCAATCTACACGCTGCATCTTGGTCCGACTATCCTTCACACCTAGAAAACCGTAACAGGGTGTGATTTGGGTGGGCATTCTAGTTTTCTATTTCTTTGTTGGCCGGGTATGGTTCCCAATCAGAGGCAGCTGTCTATTGTTGTCTCTGATAGGGAATCATACTTAGGCAGCCTGTTTTCCACTTGAGTTTGTGGGATCTTGTTTTTGCATAGTTGCTGTGGAGCCTGCAGAACTTTATTAATACTTTATTTATATAATATTTATTTGAAAATAAAGTGAAATGTACGCCTACAACGCTGTACCTTGGTCTCCTTCTAACGACGGACGTAACAACAAATGAATACATACCATATCATACTAATTTGAGTGTCCCAGATTTGTAATTACTATGTTACGTTTACCCCTAAGTCCAGGTTGCTTGTATTATGGTGATTGTAGCACCCAGAAGACATCCCATAGATTTAATACAACTGATCAAGCAGAAAATTACATGTAATTACATTTTTCGGCCTAGAATCAGCAATTAAGACCTGGACCCTCAAGCTCAGAGAGCTGCTGTTCAGGAACATGCTTTCTTTTACTGGAAAAGTTTTTACATTTTTTGTAATCCATTAAATAATCTGATCTTCTACTCAAAAACACCAGAACTGGTAATATTTGCAAAAATATTTACATTCCAACGATTCTCAGCCCCAGGACTTTCTTTATCAACCACCAACTGGTGCACCGTGTTATTAGCCAATGTATGGCTTTCCTGCCAAGACCGGATTGTCTCCTTTATGCTCCATTTTGCCCAGTTTCTCCACTCTGAAGATTCTCCACTCCATCTGTCTTTCCCATACACAGCCAGTCTGGCATTCTCTGCCTTTCAAAGAGGGCCTCCACTCTCTCACTTTATCACTTATTATATTTATGGAAGGAAAATATTTAAGCAGTCTACAGGTTGGATTTCATTTAGGATCTTATTTGACATTATATTCAATCCTCCTTAAACTCCTCCCCCAAGGATGTAGGGCTGTTCCAGGAAAAGTTAGCCATGCCCCGTTCTTGTGTGTAAGAATGTGTCCGCATTCGTGCGTGTGTGTGCGTGTTTGTGTGTCTGTTTGTGTGTCTGTCATCCCTCCATCTCTCTCCCTTCCTTTTGTTGGACTCTGGCGTAGCTCCCTCTTGGCTGTGACACTCGTTTCCCTACTCCTCTCAGATAAAAGCTTGGGCCGCTGTAACCTGGCTCTGAAATCCCAGGGCACTCGGATGAGGGGAGCGGAGGGGAGGGGGGGTTGATAGGACCATTGTTCTGGGAATTCTACAGGGATCTTCAAAACAGAGTGCTCTAAAAGCGTGTGCCTCTGTACCTATAATTTGGCAGTGAACACCTGTAGCATATGGGCATGTGTGAACCTTACTCCTCAGCCTGAAGTGTCCCCACTAGCGCCAGAGAATAGCTAGCTTTTCATGTGGCGCCGACTGGTAAGACACTTCAGGTGGGTGGTCACGTGTGCTAGCAAAGCACACGTGACCGCCTGAGTGTGAGCTGAATCAGGAGTAAGCGGTGCTCTATAAGCAAGTAGGGAAAGTAGCAGGAAGCCCATGCTCTGTTTGAAGATGACACACATTCCTGCTGTATACACCCAGGCTGTAATTTCCTGAACCAGGCCATCATTCTCTGGGGATGTCCATACATGAAAACTGAATTGGAAGCTAAACTGAAATCCTACTCCATTGAGTAGCAGAATGTTTTCCCCTTTAATGGACATGGATACACAACAAAAAATATAACCAAAACAGCATGACATAAAATCCCTAGACCAGTCATGTTCGTGCTGAATTGTAAATGTGAGTCCGCTCCCCATGACCACACTCACACACCTCCAAACTGCTTCTTCCAGTTACAGGGGATCTTGCAGCGCTGGGTCTTGATGGTCTGCTTGCAGTCGGTGCCAGTGCGTGTGCCCTCCCTGGTGCCCAGGCCGCAGTCACCCTCGTTGGCCACGCACACACTCCACTGCCACTCCCCACAGTCCGACTTACGCTCCTTCTTCCCTGCAGGGTCGCACACACACACCAACCTTATACTGCAGTTATGTCTGGAACATAATTATGTGGGCTGTAATTAGGCCTGTCTAGAGCTACACTACCACCGTGAAAGGTCAAAGTATTCAAATTTATAAAGCACCGAGATGTGCGTCTGTCATTGTGAGTCTGCAGTGAGCCCCCCTGCTTAAAGTGTATTTATGCACAAATCTGACCTGATTTGAGCTTTACATCAAATTACCATTCATACCTTGTAGCAGGTACTGTAATAGGAGATCCCCTTCCATCCACATATCAACTGTCTGTCTGACTGCTACCAATCTGCCGGGGTTTCTCACCTTGTTTCTCAGCTTTCCCCCCCTCGCCCGCTGTCACTGTGAGGACCAGGAGGGCCATGACGGCCAGAAGCGTCCAGTGCTGCTGTCCTGACATGCTAGGAGAGAGGGAGAACAGGCACTGAGGAATAACAAGTACAGCAACCTATGTAACTCTGTGGGAGACATTCCATCGAAGGCCTCCCCTTCACCACCCTCTCATTTCTTCAGACGAAGGGGCAGACCTGACAAAGAACTACAGCATGCCCATACTTACATGTATGGTTTACAGTTACAGGTGAAGGCAAGCTCAGGCTATTTGTGGAATAAACGGTTGTTATTTGCTCCAAGAGCCTGCTGTGTGCTGCACTGTGCTCGTGTCTACAGACGTGTATGATGACATGGGGAAATTATCGGCTGTCAGACAATGATACAGACAATTTGGAAATAGAAATAAACCTTTTTTTTGCATGTTCTTTATGAATAGACTAATTGTTTCCCCTCCAGGCGCTCTCCGGCCTCCGAGCGGCCAAATAAAGAGAAGCACCATTCTAATCGCGGGTGCTGCTGTGCTCGGGAACTCTGGGTGGTAGAATTAGCGCATTCATTCCCTCTTTTCACTTTCCCCCTGTTTATTTTGGAGAAACCCTAAAACCCACAGAAGGGGAATCAGCGTGAGATTTAAGCAATTACAGAGCATCTTGGATGCCAAAATGCTCCACTGTGCCCAGATGACTGGAAAAGGTACAGCCTGGCGGGGAAATCATTTACATTCGTCAATTTTAATTAATCATGAGCTGACATGGCTCTTACCGCCGCCCTGACGCACTTGGCCCTGTATTTTTAGTCCTCTCCAGTTTGAGACTTTGCAGAAGTTGATGCACCCCATGTCTATTAGCCATGTAGGCAAGGTGATAATCAATTTAAAAAGATGGCATTCAAACTCTCTCCTTTATTGTATTATTAACCATTATTAATAGAGTGATCACTGGTTGAATTCACTTCTGCTCTCCGTGCATCTATATATAATGAGTCTACTCTGAGTTGAACTCATCTGAACCCTTACAGTACAGGGCTTGAACCCTCAACAGTGGAAGCATACGACATACCCACTTTAACTGAGAGGCAGAATAACATTTGATTTGATTTGAGAACCCCTTTAGACAGACTGTTTTCTTGCCAGAAGCAGTTTTGTGTCAGTCAAACTGTTCAGCCAATGGTCCATTCTTCTCTCTATTCCAAGAAAAATCTTGTTAGTCCAACAGCTTTGATCGTTTCTATAAATAGACAACCTGCGAAACCTAAAGTGTTTTCTGAAAAATTCCCCAATCGTACTTCTGGTTTGCAACCAGGAGTTTGGAAGCTACGGCATTGTGACTTCTCAAAGGAGAAGTCTTTCTCTTTAATGATTCATAAGCAGTCTGCAGATGAGTTCCAGTCCAGGTCCAGGTGTAGTTGAGGAGGGCTACAGGTTAAAGGGGGATATCAACCTCCTGCAGCGTTCAGTACAGTATGTTCAGACAGAATTGTTTGCTGAGGGGTAGACCACAGGGTTTCCCTCATTGCAATGGAATCAAGTGTTCCTCCTTTCACTCACTGGTGCTGTGCATGAAATATTTACACCAAATCCCTTTCTGTCTCTCAGAGCATGACAACACTTTCCATAATGGATGAATGGATTGATTCAGTACACTTGACTTTTAGATAATACATATGCATCTCCATTGTAAACTTTTACAAAAAAAATAAGGATGTTTTTATTGTCACATACACCAGATAGATAGGTGCAGTGAAATGTGTTGTTTTACAGGGTCAGCCATAGTAGTACAGTGCCCCTGGACCAAATTAGGCTTAAGTGCCTTGCTCAAGGGCACATCGATTTTCCACCTTGTTGGCTCGGATATTCAAACCATCAACCTTTTGGTTACTGGCCCAACACTCTAGCTGCCGCGCCACATGCCACCCGGCTACTATAGAGTCCAATCAATAATACCTGAGTTCTCAGATACTGTACACACCATGCATACTGTACCATACCCAGGATATCGTATGAAATTTAACTTGTATTCGGGGATAAAGTTACGATTTTTTGCGGCCCTGAACCCTGTGAAAAGTCATGTGGGTTTGACTTCCTAAGGTGCTACTTTACCCGCATTGGCCCACAGTGAGATCCAAACTGGGGTAAATCATCTGACAGAGTAACAGTCAGGAAACATTGAGCCAGAAGAAAAAAATATCAACGCACCATTGATTCTTGATTCAATCCCTGTTCTGTCCACTGCTCAGGGAAAACAAATTCTCACTATCCCTCCCAAAACCCATAGATAATTTCAAATTGTGGGATTTATATCTTCTCATATCACAACCAGACACCCTATAACAGTGGGATTCAAAGTTGGGGTCGTGAACCTCAAGTTGGGTGCCAAAATGGTACATTTTTATAGATATATATATTTTTTTTAAATTAATTTACCAAACACCTAAGACTACAGATTATTGTATTGGACAATAAACAAACATTTTGAGAAAGATTATTTGAAAAATACAATTTTATTGAGTGAATATATTTGTGACTATTGTCCAATGTCCTCTGTCACATAAGCCAAAGTCTTGCCTGATTATGTATGTCCAGACGTCGATTAACACCCGTTTATTTTGAAAAGCACATTTATTGACTGTTATTGATGTGGGGATATTTATCATGTGGAATATATTACCTGAATGTGTATGTACCTTTTTCATACCTTTATTGAAGTTGACTGTCAATTAGGTAATTGGTAGGCTTTGTGATGCATTCTGGGTCATAGGTATTGCTACAAGAAGCTTATAATTTGTTTGCTTGTTAGACAAAACATCCAGGTAACAGGTTGGCTTGTTGCCAGTTTGTGCTGATTAACCAACATATCTGTTATTGTCTGTTTTTTAAACAACTAATTGACAGACATCAGTTCTATTTCATTCTGTTTTTTTTCTGTGAGCTCAATTGTGAAATTGCACAGAATCTCCATGGATGAATCAGATCCAGCCTGAACTGTGCAATATAGTAGGGAGTTGTAGTTTCCAGTAGGCCAATATTCTACATAGTTTAGCGCGTACAACATGGTAATTAACTACAATGACCATAATCTAATTGTCCGGTCTGTGTTTCCAAAGACCGTACAGTTTGAAACTATGTATGTTTCTTTACGCCTGCTACGGAGGAGACAAGAATGCTGTATCCTGAGGGGATGTAGAGATCAGCTGTTGCTTGGCAAGGTATCTCTACCTGAAAATACATGATCAAAGGAATTGATGGTTGGTATTCAGGTGTCATAAAAGCATGCATTATTTACTTTGAAGAACTACAAAATAGTGATTTTTGTCAGACAGCATAGGCAGCAGCTCTATAGCGATTAGATGATGACTTGGAACGAATTAAGTGTCACGCCCTGGCCTTAGTATTTTGTGTTTTCTTTATTATTTTGGTCAGGCCAGGGTGTGACATGGGTGATTTATGTGTCTTGTCTTGTCTAGGGGTTTATTAGATTTATGGGGTTGTGTTTGGTAGAGTTGTCTAGGAAAGTCTATGGTTGCCTGGAGTGGTTCTCAATCAGAGGCAGGTGTTTATCGTTGTCTCTGATTGGGAACCATATTTAGGCAGCCATATTCTTTGGGTATTTTGTGGGTGATTGTTCCTGTCTCTGTGTTTGTTCCACCAGATAGGGCTGTTTTGGTTTTTCACGTTTCTTGTTTTGTATATTGTTCATTTTTCATCTTCCATTAAAGATGTATAAAGATTACCACGCTGCATTTTTGTCCTCTCTTTCACCAGAAGAAAACCGTAACATTAAGAAAGTAATCAAATAAAACTAATATAATATACACAAGAATTGAATGATTTTATTAAAGTAAAGTAATGTGAATAAATGATGGTTAAGTGACAAGCAGTAATGGCAGTCACTACCATCATGGGACTTTTCATTGTTTTATTCTGTGTTACAGCATTCAACACAAATAATGGAAATCGAAAACCTTTCATTTTTAATGTAACCGAAACCGACCTCAAAGCACTACTGGTTCAGCACTCCTGCCAAGTTTACAGGAATGACTGAAGCCTCTGTTTTCTTTGGTTAGAGATTTATTTGATTCCCGTCTGTAGATCTGAGTTGTTGCAAAAACAAAATCCATGATCAACTTCACAGTATTTATTGGGTACTTTTCATTTCAATTAGAATTGAAGGTTATTTGTTGAAGTAAAAAATGTAAATGTATCGCTTTTAAGGTTGTCATTAGATTTGAGGTGGGGTGGGGTCGTGAGAAATTATTGTGAAAAAAAGTAGGGTCCCCAGAAATTTTGGTGGGGAAAAAATGGGGTCCAAGCTGAAAAAGTTTGAATACCACTGGAAGCCAAATGAGAAGACCTAATACGATGAGTCATCACTCCTATCTGTCACAATGAAGTGGGATTCTTTCCTATGGCGCAGCGGGGAGGATCACAGTGTGGAGTGCTGGGTAGCCGTGTGAGGCTCAACCCCAACCACTCCGTTAGAGGAGGACGACATGGCTTAGGGACCACAGGAGAGCTGCCAAGCAGGCGGGTGCACCTCAGTCCTCCTCAGCCCTCGACAGAAACACTGTAGCAGACACAGTCCATGAGCCAGGCAGAATTAGTCCGATCAAACACTCCATTTCCCCATTGATCTGTGAACAGCGGTGGCGGCGCTCAGATAGGGAAGCAATGGAGGATAGCTAGCTAGACGCTGGGCCTGAAATCGATGGGCCCTCAATGAAGCGCTCCAGGGCTATGCACAAAAGGCTGTGCCACTCAGAGGCCAAGACGAGCCCTGGAACTCACCACAAACTCCTTCACCTCCATTCCCGCTCCACTCCCTCTCTCATTGATACTGCTTCCATAGTTAAAGCCTCTATTCATATTATCTATTCATATTATCTGATCCTTTCAGTAGCATTTGAACCAAAGGAACGGAGGCAATAAAGTGTTTAGCCGTGGAAATAAAAGAGCCGTTAAAATGAATAAATTAAAAGACGGTAGAAAGAGAAACGACTGGAGGTTATTAGCTTTCTAAAGTTACATGCAAAATATTGGACCACAGTCATCCTCCAAAGAACGAAAATGTACACTTGATCTTTTTTTCATGTTTTAATATTTTGAACGGAATAGATGATATGGTAATCCAACCATTGCAGCTCTCTACTGGTATGATGGAGGGAAATATCCTAACAAATGAGGGGGATAAAGAAAAGAAAACCTGCATTGAATTCTATCCTCCTAAAGGCTCAGAGGCAAATCCCCATTTTCTTAAACCAGCAAGAATTAAATTATACATAGAGCGTATTTAGAGATAAGTGTAGCCTTTCAAAGCAGGTTAGGTTCAAATAAACCTTCCGCTGTTCATCCAACCTCAGCCGCTCACAGATTACGAAAACAAATAGGCCTAACAGGGAGCAGTAACTCCCTCCCTTCCCTGTCATATGCCTAGTATTGTTGTCGCAAAATGTTATGCGTACATGACAGTACTCTGTTATCTTAGTGAGAAGGTGACCGACAATAACAGTGCAACGGTGTTTATGTAGGCTAGAGAGATGTCTATCAATGCCACTAAACCAGGGTGTAAATCCTAGTTCTGGAAGTGACATTTGTCAGATTACAGCGTCCTGTGACTGGCTGGTCACCTGGCAGGTTTATATACTCCTCCTTAAGACGTCGTTGTGATATCTTATTCCTTAGCAATATAAAAGGTACAACAACCACTCATGCCTGGTACAGGGCTATGAGAGGGCCAGGAGTCTTTCCTGACTTTGTGAGAAACTCCAGGCCTTAGTAAGATCAGGTCATCAGGTCACTTTCGATGAGGTGACCCTAGTTTAAAACGTGATGCCAAGCTATCTCAAAAGATCACGATTCACTTGTTGGTTAAGCTATTACTTTCTGTTGACTCTTATTGAAAGGGGAAATTAAGTTTGAGTATTTTTCTATTTGTCCTTGGGGAAAGTAGCATGGATATACACCTTTGAGGTGTTTTAGGTCTATTTTAGAGAAGCAGAAAAATGCTTCATCCAGACACACAGTACATTAAAAGGATGTGTTTCTTGTTGAGTGTTTGCCTGTTTGTGTTTCATCATCACACCTTAAGATACATTTCTAAACAGATGAAAAACATCTTGACTACGGAGTGCAGTGAAAGACTGGTTGCAAACACAGCCACCAGGTATACAGTATGACCGGAACAACAGTATGACCGGAACAACATAACATTCACAAAACCCCAGGAAAACAGATATTACTGTATTGCTAGATATTGCTGCACTGTTGGAGCTAGAAACACAAGCCTTTCGCTGCATCTGCGATAACATCTGCAAAACTGTGTACGTGACCAATAAACTTTGATTTGATTTGATAGAAAAAACCTCCTACCCCAAACCTCCACCAGCCTGAGGAAGAGAGTCAAAGTCATGGTAAACAAACCTCCACCAGCCAGAGGAAGAGAGTCAAAGTCATGGTAAACAAACCTCCACCAGCCAGAGGAAGAGAGTCAAAGTCATGGTAAACAAACCTCCCCCAGCCAGAGGAAGAGAGTCAAAGTCATGGTAAACAAACCTCCACCAGCCAGAGGAAGAGAGTCAAAGTCATGGTTAACAAACCTCCACCAGCCAGAGGAAGAGAGTCAAAGTCATGGTAAACAAACCTCCACCAGCCAGAGGAAGAGAGTCAAAGTCATGGTTAACAAACCTCCACCAGCCAGAGGAAGAGAGTCAAAGTCATGGTTAACAAACCTCCCCAGCCAGAGGAAGAGAGTCAAAGTCATGGTTAACAAACCTCCCCAGCCAGAGGATGAGAGTCAAAGTCATGGTTAACAAACCTCCACCAGCCAGAGGAAGAGAGTCAAAGTCATGGTTAACAAACCTCCCCAGCCAGAGGAAGAGAGTCAAAGTCATGGTTAACAAACCTCCACCAGCCAGAGGAAGAGAGTCAAAGTCATGGTTAACAAACCTCCAACAGCCAGAGGAAGAGAGTCAAAGTCATGGTTAACAAACCTCCACCAGCCAGAGGAAGAGAGTCAAAGTCATGGTTAACAAACCTCCACCAGCCAGAGGAAGAGAGTCAAAGTCATGGTTAACAAACCTCCCCCAGCCAGAGGAAGAGAGTCAAAGTCATAGTTAACATGCGTGTGTGTGTGTGTGTGTGTGTGTGTGTGTGTGTGTGTGTGCGTTGCAAGGTGCCGAATAGAGCAGGAATCTACATAGCCGAGGCAACAGGCTTGTTTAATGATAAAACACATTAATAACCGATGACACGCAGTGGCTCAGTGAGTGCATCAGAGCTGAAAAGACTCAAATGGAAGACATCAAATTATGCGTGAATGCCTCCATTACATTCAACAAATTACATTTAGCATCTAGGCACCCACTCTCTGTATCCCACACGCTAAACCCTCTCCATTTCCTCTTCATCAATCGCTCTCTCTTACACTTCCAAACACACACACACACACACACACACACACACACACACACACACACACACACACACACACACACACACACACACACACTATCCAAAGATCCTAGGATCTCTCCCTTGCAAAAAGCATACAGTCCATTAACCACCACCAGAGTATAAACTCTCCAAACAAACAGCCCCTCTTCATGATAAACAGAGTCTCAATGCAAACATCTCTTGTTTAGATCTTTTTCCACTTTACTGCCAGTATATCTGTTGAGCTGTGAGCTGTTTGAAGTAAGACAGATGGGAATCCCATGTCTGTTTTAGAAAAGTCTGCTCTACCTAAATGTCTCTCAAAAAATGAGCAGTTTTGTGCTCATGGAGATCGTCTCACAACTCTCCAGATAAAATCGAAGTAAAAAGATTTCCTTTAAGCGTCTCCGTGCACCCCAGCAGGTTAGCGTGCAGCTCGAGCTGCGTTGCCTCAGCAGTTTAGCATGTTAAACACTGTAATGGTGCATTACCATTAGTCCTCCTGTCTTCTGCATTCAAAGGCTTTACTCAACAAAGATGGCCATGTTTGTTTGTGTTTTTATTTCTGGCTCATACAAATTAGCATATTTTATGAATATTCATTTTCAACAGGGACTTGAGATGGCGGCACTAGGGCGGAGCTGAAATATTACAATTTTCCGGAAGCGCTTTCACCCCCTCTTCGTTTTGATCAGAATTCATCATAGTGAGATGGGTAGAAGTCACGCTTGAATTAGCTATGGGATGCCTCTGGCTATTGGAGAGATTCTCGCTCTCTCTCTCTCCTTATCTCCCGCTCTCTCTCTCTCCTTATTTCCATCTCTCTCTCTCTCTCTCTTTCTCCTTATCTCCATCTCTCTCTCTCTCTCTCTTTCTCCTTTTCTCCATCTCTCTCTCTCTCTCTCTCTCTCTCTCTCTCTCTCTCTCTCCTTATCTCAATCTCCATCTCTCTCTCTCTCTCTCCTTATCTCCATCTCTCTCTCTCTCTCTCCTTATCTCCATCTCTCTCTCTCTCTCTCCTTATCTCCATCTCTCTCTCTCTCTCTCCTTATCTCCATCTCTCTCTCTCTCTCCTTATCTCCATCTCTCTCTCTCCTTATCTCCTTATCTCCATCTCTCTCTATCTCTCTCTCTCCTTATCTCCATCTCTCTCTATCTCTCTCTCTCCTTATCTCCATCTCTCTCTCTCTCTCTCTCTCTCTCCTTATCTCCATCTATCTCTCTCTCTCCTTATCTCTCTCTATCTCTCTCTCTCCTTATCTCCATCTCTCTCTATCTCTCTCTCTCCTTATCTCCATCTCTCTCTCTCTCTCTCCTTATCTCTCTCTCTCTCTCTCCTTATCTCCATCTCTCTCTCTCCTTATCTCCATCTCTCCTTATCTCCATCTCTCTCTCTCCTTATCTCCATCTCTCTCTCTCCTTATCTCCATCTCTCTCTCTCCTTATCTCCATCTCTCTCTCTCCTTATCTCTCTCTCTCTCTCTCTCTCTCTCTCTCTCTCTCTCTCTCTCCTTATCTCCATCTCTCTCTCTCCTTATCTCTCTCTCTCTCCTTATCTCTCTCTCTCTCCTTATCTCTCTCTCTCTCTCTCTCTCTCTCTCTCTCTCTCTCTCTCTCTCCTTATCTCCCCCTCTCTCTCTCCTTATCTCCCCCTCTCTCTCTCCTTATCTCTCTCTCTCTCTCCTTATCTCCATCTCTCTCTCTCCTTATCTCTCTCTCTCTCTCCTTATCTATCTCTCTCTCTCTCTCTCTCTCTCTCTCTCTCTCTCCTTATCTCCCCCTCTCTCTCTCCTTATCTCCCCCTCTCTCTCTCCTTCTCTCTCTCCTTATCTCTCTCTCTCTCTCTCTCTCTCCTTATCTCCCCCTCTCTCTCCTTATCTCCCCCTCTCTCTCCTTATCTCCCCCTCTCTCTCCTTATCTCCCCCTCTCTCTCCTTATCTCTCTCTCTCTCTCTCTCTCTCTCTCTCTCTCTCTCTCTCTCTCTCTCCTTATCTCCCCTCTCTCTCCTTATCTCCCCCTCTCTCTCCTTATCTCCCCCTCTCTCTCCTTATCTCTCTCCTTATCTCTCTCCTTATCTCTCTCCTTATCTCTCTCTCTCTCTCTCTCTCTCTCTCTCTCTCTCTCTCTCTCTCTCTCTCTCTCTCTCTCTCTCTTTATCTCTCCTTATCTCCATCTCTCTCTCTCCATCTCTCTCTCTCCTTATCTCCATCTCTCCTTATCTCCATCTCTCTCTCTCCTATCTCCATCTCTCTCTCTCCTTATCTCCATCTCTCTCTCTCCTTATCTCCATCTCTCTCTCTCCTTATCTCCCCCTCTCTCTCCTTATCTCTCTCTCTCTCTCTCCTTATCTCCATCTCTCTCTCCTTATCTCTCTTATCTCTCTCCTCTCTCTCTCTCTCTCTCTCTCTCTCTCTCTCTCTCTCTCTCTCTCTCTCTCTCTCTCTCTCTCTCTCTCTCTCCTTATCTCCCCCTCTCTCTCCTTATCTCCCCCTCTCTCTCCTTATCTCTCTCCTTATCTCTCTCTCTCTCTCTCTCTCTCTCTCTCTCTCTCTCTCTCTCTCTCTCTCTCTCTCTCTCTCTCTCTCTCTCTCTCTCTCTCTCTCTCTCTCTCTCTCTCTCCTTATCTCCATCTCTCTCTCCATCTCTCTCTCTCCTTATCTCCATCTCTCCTTATCTCCATCTCTCTCTCTCCTTATCTCCATCTCTCTCTCTCCTTATCTCCATCTCTCTCTCTCCTTATCTCCATCTCTCTCTCTCCTTATCTCCATCTCTCTCTCCTTATCTCCATCTCTCTCTCTCTCTCTCTCTCTCTCTCTCTCTCTCTCTCTCTCTCTCTCTCTCTCTCTCTCTCTCTCTCTCTCTCTCTCTCTCTCTCTCTCTCTCTCTCTCTCTCTCTCTCTCTCTCTCTCTCTCTCTCTCTCTCTCTCTCTCTCTCTCTCTCTCTCCTTATCTCCCCCTCTCTCTCTCCTTATCTCCCCCTCTCTCTCTCCTTATCTCCCCCTCTCTCTCTCCTTATCTCCCTCTCTCTCTCCTTATCTCCCCCTCTCTCTCCTTATCTCCCCCTCTATCTCCCTCTCTCTCCCCCCTCTCTCTCTCTCCCCCTCTCTCTCTCTCTCTCCCTCTCTCCCTCCCCCTCCCCCCGTCTCTCTCTCTCTCTCTGTACCTTTATTAGCTCCCTCTCAAAAGCTTCCAATTTAGATCAGTCCTCCTAATTGAAGAGACGTTGGAGAAAGCACCTTGAGACACTAGTTCATTAAATCAGGTCTGAAAGACAGCGTTTGCGTACACCTTGGGGAGATTGGTCTGGCTTTTTTAAAGCGCTGTCGCTCCTCTCGGATGTGCTCTCTGGTTTTCTCCCTCTATCACACAGGCAGTGTGCTCATATGTTTATGCTACTTTCTTTCAGCTATGGAGCATTGTTTTGATGTCAGTCACAGGAAACTGAGTGGACGACGGAGGTTATCAAAAAGGACTGATTGTTTTCAACATGAATGTCAGTGCCAAGGACAGTGAGGCTAAATAATGAATAATACTTTAACAATAAATTATTCGCATTAACATCATAGATGCATGAATAGAGTCGAAGGGCTCCAAGGATTTAATTAACTGCAGTGAGATGTCAATATGTTAAACCCACAACGTTATGCAAACACCAGCTCCAATGTGCTCTTTAGCTCTGACGGTGGAAGCTTGACTGTGCCTTGACTTCACTACTATAGGTGCAAAACATTCTACTGCAGAACTTTAAAGGCCACAGGCTTACTTTTAACATCACTCAATACTTTTTGGAATCAAACTTTGACTCTATACTTCTGATTACCAACCTTGAATTTGCAATGAATCAGTAACTGAAAATGTTTCACAAAACCTGAAAGTAGAAAAAGTATTGAACTGAAAGAACAAACCAACCCTAAGAGGACTGATTTAAAATGATAGTAGTGTTAACATTCAATCGATTTTAGAAGCTTTGTTTTGAGCAGAGAAGACCCATCTACAATACGGTATTTCATTCAAACTGGCACATTCATAGAGCACGGGAGGCTGCTGAGGGGAGGATGGCATATAATAATGTCTGGAACGGAGCTAATGGAATGGAATCAAACACATAGAAACCATGTATTTGATACCATTCCACTGATTCCGCTCCAGTCATTACCATGACCCCATCCTCCCCAATTAAGGTGCCACCAACCTCCTGTGTCACAGAGACACCACTTCCACAATATTCCCCACCCCCTCCTCAACGACATGGCGTTACAATGCGAAGGGTTTCAGAGCGCGAGACAAGATGTAACCAGCCTGGCTGAAGCTGCTAGAGGACAAGATGTAACCAGCCTGGCTGAAGCTGTGAGAGGACAAGATGTAACCAGCCTGGCTGAAGCTGTTAGAGGACAAGATGTAACCAGCCTGGCTGAAGCTGTTAGAGGACAAGATGGAACCAGCCTGGCTGAAGCTGCTAGAGGACAAGATGTAACCAGCCTGCCTGAAGCTGCTAGAGGACAAGATGTAACCAGCCTGGCTAAAGCTGTTAGAGGACAAGATGGAACCAGCCTGGCTGAAGCTGCTAGAGGACAAGATGTAACCAGCCTGCCTGAAGCTGCTAGAGGACAAGATGTAACCAGCCTGGCTAAAGCTGTTAGAGGACAAGATGGAACCACCCTGGCTAAAGCTGTTAGAGGACAAGATGTAACCACCCTGGCTACAGCTGTTAGAGGACACGATGGAACCAGCCTGGCTAAAGCTGCTAGAGGACAAGATGTAACCAGCCTGGCTAAAGCTGTTAGAGGACAAGATGTAACCAGCCTGGCTAAAGCTGTTAGAGGACAAGATGGAACCAGCCTGGCTGAAGCTGCTAGAGGACAAGATGTAACCAGCCTGCCTGAAGCTGCTAGAGGACAAGATGTAACCAGCCTGGCTAAAGCTGTTAGAGGACAAGATGGAACCACCCTGGCTGAAGCTGTTAGAGGACAAGATGTAACCACCCTGGCTACAGCTGTTAGAGGACAAGATGTAACCACCCTGGCTTCAGCTGTTAGAGGACAAGATGTAACCAGCATGGCTAAAGCTGCTAGAGGACAAGATGTAACCAGCCTGGCTAAAGCTGTTAGAGGACAAGATGTAACCAGCCTGGCTAAAGCTGCTAGAGGACAAGATGTAACCAGCCTGGCTAAAGCTGTGAGAGGACAAGATGTAACCAGCCTGGCTAAAGCTGTTAGAGGACAAGATGTAACCAGCCTGGCTAAAGCTGTGAGAGGACAAGATGGAACCAGCCTGGCTAAAGCTGTTAGAGGACAAGATGGAACCAGCCTGGCTAAAGCTGTTAGAGGACAAGATGGAACCAGCCTGGCTAAAGCTGTTAGAGGACAAGATGGAACCAGCCTGGCTAAAGCTGTTAGAGGACAAGATGTAACCAGCCTGGCTAAAGCTGTGAGAGGACAAGATGTAACCACCCTGGCTAAAGCTGTTAGAGGACAAGATGTAACCAGCCTGGCTAAAGCTGTTAGAGGACAAGATGGAACCAGCCTGGCTAAAGCTGTTAGAGGACAAGATGTAACCACCCTGGCTAAAGCTGTTAGTGGACAAGATGTAACCAGCCTGGCTTAAGCTGCTAGAGGACAAGATGTAAACAGCATGGCTAAAGCTGCTAGAGGACAAGATGTAACCAGCCTGGCTAAAGCTGTTAGAGGACAAGATGTAACCAGCCTGGCTAAAGCTGCTAGAGGACAAGATGTAACCAGCCTGGCTAAAGCTGTGAGAGGACAAGATGTAACCAGCCTGGCTAAAGCTGTTAGAGGACAAGATGTAACCAGCCTGGCTAAAGCTGTTAGAGGACAATATGTAACCAGCCTGGCTAAAGCTGTTAGAGGACAAGATGGAACCAGCCTGGCTAAAGCTGTTAGAGGACAAGATGGAACCAGCCTGGCTAAAGCTGTGAGAGGACAAGATGTAACCAGCCTGGCTAAAGCTGTTAGAGGACAAGATGTAACCAGCCTGGCTAAAGCTGTTAGAGGACAAGATGGAACCAGCCTGGCTAAAGCTGTGAGAGGAAAAGATGTAACCAGCCTGGCTAAAGCTGTTAGAGGACAAGATGTAACCAGTCTGGCTAAAGCTGTTAGAGGACAAGATGGAACCAGCCTGGCTAAAGCTGTTAGAGGACAAGATGGAACCAGCCTGGCTAAAGCTGTGAGAGGACAAGATGTAACCAGCCTGGCTAAAGCTGTTAGAGGACAAGATGTAACCAGCCTGGCTAAAGCTGTGAGAGGACAAGATGTAACCACCCTGGCTAAAGCTGTTAGAGGACAAGATGTAACCACCCCGGCTAAAGCTGTTACGGGACAAGATGTAACCAGCCTGGCTAAAGCTGTTAGAGGACAAGATGTAACCATCCTGGCTAAAGCTGTTACGGGACAAGATGTAACCAGCCTGGCTAAAGCTGTTAGAGGACAAGATGGAACCATCCTGGCTAAAGCTGTTACGGGACAAGATGGAACCAGCCTGGCTAAAGCTGTTGGAGGACAAGATGGAACCAGCCTGGCTAAAGCTGCTAGAGGACAAGATGTAACCAGCCTGGCTAAAGCTGCTAGAGGACAAGATGTAACCAGCCTGGCTAAAGCTATTAGAGGACAAGATGTAACCAGCCTGGCTAAAGCTGTTAGAGGACAAGATGTAACCACCCTGGCTAAAGCTGTTAGAGGACAAGATGTAACCAGCCTGGCTAAAGCTGTTAGAGGACAAGATGTAACCAGCCTGGCTAAAGCTGTTAGAGGACAAGATGGAACCAGCCTGGTTAAAGCTGTTAGAGGACATGATGGAACCAGCCTGGCTAAGGGAATAGAATATGGAAACCAGTGTCCCAAATGGCCTTTTGACATTCCAAGCATAACCATGTCTAGGCAGTGTTTCTACCTTTTCCTTATTAGAGTCAGGGGTACCTAGGTGTCTTTACTCAATGCAACAAGGTCCTCTAGAAAACTAGCCTGTAAAAGACAAGACAGTAAGCTGGGCGAGGGAACGAGGCTTAGGTGAAGATTACGACATGCACAAAATCCAACAGTAGTAAATTCCCTTCGCTTAGTGTCTCACCTCAGCTTTCTCTGACAAGAGATTGCTACTGTGTGTGGGATATATAATACCAATGCAGTGAAGGCTGGTGGGAGGAGTTATAGGAGGATGGGATGATTGTAATGGCTGAAATGGAATTAATGTAACCGAGTGGTTTCCATAATTTTGATACAGTTCTATATATTCCATTCCAGATATTACAATGAAACTGTCCTCCTATAGCTCCTCCTAAGGTGGTCCAAAAGCATATTGGTTTGTGTTCCCTTAAACAAAGTAAATGCCTGTCCTGTGTCACATTGATTTCAGTCCTCCACACAACCTATATTTTTAGTTCCTTTTCAGATACTTAAAACTTTGCATTTTAGTTTGTAATCACTAACCTGTTCGCTTTTGTACAAGTGAATTGTGGCTGGTAATTTTCAGTCGTTTTCTCTTGAGACCCTTGTCACTGACGTCCTAATTGACTCCAGATGTACCCACATGCTAGTAGCAGGTGTGTGGAGTGAACAAATTAGTGCTTGTGCCCAACATTCAAACACCTTTTCCAAATTGTTTTTATGAATATATTCCACAAGCACCTGTCTGAGGTTAGATATCCATAGAGGGGGGGGTTTAATTCAATAGGAAAGTATTCCTCTATTGTACTTGTGTGTGGATGTGCCATATATTCTGTTCAGTTGTTTCTGTTTGTTGGATGGGAATATCCAGATTGGAGTTAACATTGAAGTGTAGATAAACAACCGGGGATGATGTTGTGTCTGTGCTGATCTGTCTGGGTGGATAGTAGTCTAGACTAAACAGGGTTGAAAATGTTCTTTGAGCTCTCGATCAATAACTGCATTTTAATAGCCCTCAAAGGTTAATCAAGTTCATGTGATTTGATCGTAAGCAAGTTGTTGGAGCAGGTCCTTAGCTTGGAGTATAAAGATGGGGAAATGAAGGCAACCTTAATATCGGCATCAGGAATAAGTTACTACTTTTTGACGACATACAGTAAATGTCTACATGTTGGTGGTATATAGTGGGTGTGCTGAATTATATCTCTTACCATCCTTCCTATGATTAAAACCTAATCTTCCTCTCCCACCAAGTGTTAGAGTGCTCATGTATCGTAACGTGACATTTTCATTTATAAAGCATTTATCATATAGACCTACAGAAGCTTTTGCTCTTTTGTGTTAAATACCCCTCAATACTCCACCATGAAGAAAATGCTCTTACTGTTCCAGAACAGATTTAGTTCATTCTGATGGCGCTGGGATCTTCCAACTGTATGACGCAGAGGCTCTCATGATCTGTAGTAGTTGCAGACAGACAGCGACCTCTCTCCCCCTCCATTCTGTAGTGTAATCCTGAACGAGCACCAGGGCTTTGTTTAATAGGCAAACCTTGTGGGACGATGCAAGTAGAAAGTCAAGAATAGAGAGGACATTATTCCTTCTTCTACAGAGGTGTGTTTGTTCTACAGTTTATATTTCTATCAGTTTCTATTTCCTCCAAAACGTTGTGCCTTGCTGAATGCAGCCCACATCCCTTCTCTCCTGAAATACTGAACAGGCTCTACTGTCTTCCACTGCTAATACAGGCAGCAATAGCCTTGTACTTCATCATGCTTACAGCTCTCTGCCTTGCTTGGCTTCAATACATCCAGTCTCTTTTGTCTTAGTATAGCGAGTGTTTCCATTGATTTCTCTTCATAATATTTCCCGCTCTAGCCTCTTAAATTATATCTATCTTCACAACTTCACTGAAACCTCCATGTGTAGGTGTTTTTTGTCTCTTGGGAGAACGGCTTTTGTTGACATTCAGTCATGGAAAAGCTTGAGTTCTAGTCCTTCTCATTAACTACACACTGCCCTCTTCTGGGCTGTCTTAGGTACTGCCTGGAGAAATGAGGACCAGTGTTATAACATTTATGAGAGTTTCTGTAAAATGTCAAATCGTCCTAGGGATAGAGCGCTACTGTAAGATTTCACATATAGGACGTTTCCAGTCATTCATAAACAGGCAGGCTCAGTACTATGGCTGAATTACATGTTTGTGCCATTCAGAACATGTATTCCCTTATGCATGGACTATGAAAGAGTTGTTATTTCTGGCATGTTAAGGGTGTTCTGTGCCCTGAGGCAAAAACTATTCATCTTTGATAACAAATAATTTTGTCAGGCTTTGATTTTACACCAAGTCTCCACTGAGCATGAATCATTCAAATATCAGTCCTATGAGACACTGATCTAATGCGAGTAGTGGCGGAACAAGAATTTGACACTGGTGCTTCTCCTGAGTACCTGCCATTTTGGATTAGACACTAAACACAAAGACAGACAACACAGTCTGAATGGAGTAATACATTTGGCCATAGTGCCCAATCAATCAAAATTCAGCAAGTTTACAGTAGTCAGTAGTCAAAGCAGAATGATCACCCTCCGATGGTACAAGCACCAGATTGTCATGAGAGAGAGAGGCTCACGTCTGCCATGTACATTTAGTCTAATTTCTCATCCAGAGAGTCTTATTCTAGTGTCTGTCGGCAAACAAACCCTGCATTCCCTCTGAGCACAGATGTCAGTTCAACGTCTAGTTTTGATTGACATTTGGTTGAGTTGTCAACTAACATAAATTTAACGTGAAATCAAAATATTTCACCATGTCATTGGATTTAGTTTAAAAAATAATTACATTTCCTAACATTGATGACTATTTTCTAATCCAATCAGTTTTCCACAATGATTCTACATCATCACATTTAATTTTTGGGATGAAATGATGTGGTTACATTGATTCAACTAATTTTTGCCCAGTGGGTGTGTGTTCTGAATATGGACCCAGAAGATATTTACAGGCACATGGATGGAGTGCTGTCTCTATTTAACTACTTGCACTGTCCATATTTAACTACTATTTCTGACTTTCTACTAATTTAATTACACCATCTATCAATATGGGCTAGATGCACTATTTCCCAGGTTTCAGAGACAGTCTTATTTTCAGCTCTCTGGGATGCAGAGAGGGAGGTTATTTATTTAATATGGTGGGTGTGAACAGATTGGACAACCCTGTTATGTCAAGGACATTACTCCAAGCCAAAACAAGTCATGTTATTGCACTGTCTTCGGGGCTATTTGGATGAAGGGCCATGGGATGGGCCTCCAGTATACAAGTATATTCCTCAAATCCTGTTTCTCCAATGTTTTCTGTAAGCTATGGTACTTCCTCCTCAAGGGACTGATTACAATATACTATAACTAAATGAAAACTGACTGTCACGGCTGGCTGAAGGACTGGACCAAGGTGCAGCATGGTAAGCGTACATTTTCTCTTTATTAAAAAATGATGCTGACAAAACAAAGAACAAAAACCAAACCGTGAAGCTTTGGGCTCTGTGCCCTGAACAAAGACAAAGTTAACTTCCCACAAAACAGGTGGGGGAAAAGGGTACCTAAGTATGGTTCTCAATCAGAGACAAGGATAGACAGCTGCCTCTGATTGAGAACCACACCCGGCCAAACACATAGAAATAGAAAATCATAGAACATAGAATATAAAATGCTCTCTATGATCAGGGTGTGACACTGACAAAAACAGTCATGTCAACAAACCATCAGAGGTACCGGTCAGCATCATCCCAGGGACCGATGCTTGTCCCAGAACCGGAGGTTGAGAAACACTGCTCAAATGTTTCTTGCCAAGGGACCCCCTCCCAGGCAAACCGGTGACCCACAGACCCCCATCATATGTTAGCAAAACAAAATATGTGCGCCTTGTCTTATCATCAGGTGAATGATAATTGCAAGTAGAAGTAATCATCATTTTAAAATGAATAGATTTGGCAGACAGATTCATTATTTTGACCTCCCCACTGTTCATTGGAAGAGGAAGTAGAAACTCTAGGACTGCTTCAAAGCTCATTTCCAACAATTCTACACAGCTTGACATGGAGCCGAGACAATTTTGCAGTTATAAAGCAAATTTCCTGCAATTCTATGCATTTTGCAATGGCTAATAATGTGTTATTCTTCTCAAACATTATAACAAAGTCAATGGGCAGGTGCTTTGAATGGCCTTTCACTTTTTTTTACTGGTCATGCTCTAGATTGGTTTATAAATTACCTATCAAATCGTACACAATGTGTATTGGCAGATGGTTGTAAATCTGAGTCTATAGCGGATGTTCATTTTTATGCCGATGATACTGTTCAAGTGGTAGTAGTTTATCTTTAGCTTTTGAAAATGCCCAAAGAGCATTTCAAATCATACAACATAATCTGTATGATTTAAAGCTGATTCTAAATTTGGGTAAATGAAAATGCATGTATTTTCAAATGCCAGGCATGTTACTAATCATGTCATTGCTACATTGGCCTGACATGCTATAGAGCAAGTTAAAGTGTATAAATATTTGGGTGTGTAGGTTGATGATAAGCTGAGCTTCACTGTTCATGTGGAGAACTTGATAAGGAAGCTCAAGCTGAAAATAGGATTTTATTACCGGCATAAGGCTTGTTTTTCTTTTGAGGCCAGGAAGGAGCTGGTACGATGTACATTACTGTCGGTTTTAGATTTTAGTGATGTTATATATATGCAGGCCTCAGCCACTACCCTGAGAGCACTTGATTCTGTTTATCATGCAGCCCTCAGGTTCATTACAAATCAGAAACGTCTAACACAACGTCTAATATCTACAGCGCTGTTGGCTCGTCGTCTTCGACCTCGCGTAGGCTTAAACACTGGTATCCACTGATTTATAAGGCCATATTGGGTAAAATGACATTTTATCTCTGTTATTTTTAGTCAGGTCAGGTCAGTAAATAAATATCAATTACTGTCCCATTCTGAATTGCTTCTAACAGTACCAAAATTTAGAACAGGTCATGGTAGAAATAGTTTTAGTTACTTAGCACCGTGGTCCTGGAATTCTCTCCTGAACATTTTAAAATGTGATGATCTAGTTTCGTTGGTGGAGTTTAAACACTTGATCGATGTATATATCATAGAAGAGTGTAATTGTTTTTAGGCCAGCTGTTTTTAGTCAAGGTGTTTGTGTTTTTAATGTAATATGTAATTGTTGTACTGTGTGTGTGTTTATAGTTTTGTTTAATGTTGTGTTAGTGTATGTAAGTTGTTTTGTCTGAAACGTTGTTCCCCCTGCTGCTATTGGACCAGGTCTCTCTTGGAAAAGAGACTTTCTCAATGAGAAAAAACCTGTATAAATAAAGGTAAAATAAAAAATAAATCAATTTTTAAAAAAGGGTGGCTCCTTTGAAGAATCTAAAATCTAAAATAGATTTTGATTTGTGTAACACTTTTTTGATTACTACATAATTCCATATGTGTTATTTCATATATTTGATGTCTTCACTTTTATTCTACAATGTAGAAAATAGTAAAATAAAGAAAATAAATCATGAAAAACCCTTGAATGAGTAGGTGTGTCCAAACCTTTGACTGGTACTGTATATAGTTCAATATCTTTTCTGAATTCTTTGTATCTGGTTTCGGTCAGGTAAGCTGTATGTAAGAATGCTGTTCATTGACTATAGCTCAGCACTCAACATCATAGTATCCTCCAAGCTCATCATTAAGCGCGGGGCCCTGGGTCTGAACCCCGCCCTGTGCAATTGGGTCCTGAACTTCCTGACAGGCCGCCCCCAGGTGGTGAAGGTAGGAAACAACATCTCCTCTTCACTGATCCTCAATACTGGGGCCCCACAAGGGTGCGTTCTCATCCCTCTCCTGTACTCCCTTTCACCCATGACTGCTTGGTCATGCACTCCTCCAACTCAATCATCAAGTTTGCAGATGACACAACAGTAGTAGGCTTGATTACCAACAATGACGAGACAGCCTGAAGGGAAGAGGTGAGGGCTCTAGGAGTGCGGTATCAGGAAAATAACCTCTCACTCAATGTCAACAAAACAAAGCAGATGATCGTGGACTTCCGGAAAAAGGGAGCACCCCCCATCCAGGAAACAGGGAACACCCCCCTATAGGGAACACCCCCCTATCCACATCGACGAGACAGCAGTGGAGAAGGTGGAACGTTTTATGTCCCTCTGCATACATATCACTGACAAACTGAAATGGACCACCCACACAGACAGTGTGATGAAGAAGGCACAACAGTGCCTCTTCAACCTCAGGAGGCTGAAGAACTTTGGCTTGTCACCTAAAACACTCACAAACTTTTACAAATGAACAAATGAGAGCATCCTGTCTGGCTGTATCACTGCCTGGTACAGCAACTGCACCGCTCACAACCGCAAGGCTCTCTATGGGGTGGTGCGGTCTGCACAACGCATCACCGGGGGTAAACTACCTACCCTCCAGGACACCTACAGCACTCGATGTCACAGGAAGGCCAAAAAGATCATCAAGGACAACAACCACCCGAGCCACTGCCTGTTCACCTTGCTATCATCCAGAAGGTGAGGTCAATACAGGTGCATCAAAGCTGGGACCAAGAGACTGAAAAAACAGCTTCTATCTCAAGGCCATCAGACTGTTAAATAGCCACCACTAGCACAGAGTGGCTGCTGCCTACATACACAGACTTGAAATTATTGGCCACTTTAATAAATGGAACACTAGTCACTTTAATAATGTTTACATATCTTGCCTTACTCATCTCATATGTATAGTTTAAACTGTATTCTATACTATCTACTGCATCTTAGTCTATGCCGCTCAGAACATTGCTCATTCATATATTTATGTATTCTTAATTCCATTCCTTTACTTAGATTTGTGTGTAATAGGTATTTGTTGTGAAATTGTTAGAAATTATTTGTTAGATATTGCTGCACTGTTGGAACTAGGAACACAAGCATCTCGCTACACCCGCAATAACATCTGCTAAACACGTGTATGTGACCAATAAAATTTGATTTGATTTGGAGATATAGGGATACCTGATCTGTTGCATGATCTGCTAGTCTGTAGATATAGCGATACTAGAGCTGTTGGATGATCTACTAGTGTACAGATATAGGAATACTAGAACTGTTGGATGATCTGCTAGTGTAGAGATATAGGGCTAATAGAGCTGTTTGATGAAGAGCATGCAGCCAGCCAGCCACTGTCGAAAACATGTGCAGCAGAGCCATGAGAGATCCATCGCTTGGGGCCCTTTGACGTCAGTCAGCAGAGAGGGCTGATGGGAATTCGATACACAGCAACGCTGCCTAATTTATTCCACAATAAAACCGACAGAGGCTTGTTTGTCTGTTTCTGTGTGCACTGGCTGTGGAATGTACTACAGTATATGCACACATTATTTACGGATGCTGAAAGATTCATCTGAGAAAAATGATTTGTCGTTGCATTGATTTGTCGTTTGATATTTGTATGAAGTCAAGTCCAGCCTTTATTATGAAGATGTGTTATTAGTTAGCTGGCAATGGAGGCTGCTGAGGGGAGGATGGCTCATAATAATGGCTGGAATGGAGTAAATGGAACGGTATCAACCACATGGAAACCACGTGTTTGATGCCATTCCATTGGCTCCATTCCTGACATTATTATGAGCCATCCTCCCCTCAGTCTCCAATGCTAGCTAGGTATTTTGAATGTTACCGTCTCAAGCCATACTAACCAGAACTATTCTTGTCATGACACAATTAGTGTCTCCTTGGCATATTTGAATCAGAGTACCACACATAAAATACAACATCAACTCCACATTGTCTTAGTCAGCTTTATGTACTTCCAATGCCAAAACCAAAGGTCCCAAACACACACACACACACACACACACACACACACACACACACACACACACACACACACACACACACACACACACACACACACACACACACACACACACACACGAGTAAAAGCATTTGCATGTGAAATTCCTGCCTCAGTTTCTTTTCAGAGGCTATTTCATTTATTCTCCTTACTGAGGAACATTCTGCCAACCCTGTCTACCAACTTCATCTGTTCACATCACTGGCCTCATCCCCTTCAACACATGCTATTCCCATCCATAACACATGTATCATTATCCTTGTTCCCAAATGGCACCCTATTCCTATATGGTGCACAACTTTTGACCAGGGTCCCTAGGGATATGGTGCCATTTGGGATGCACTCCCTGTTAACACACCAACATGAGTATCTGTAACGTATATGCAGGGAGTCAGGAAGCAAGTGCAGAATGTCAGTTCAATAATAACCATGTCAATAATACAAAACAGAAGCTGCATGCTGAACCTAAACCAATACTGCCTGATGAATGAAGCAACTGAGGGCTATATGAACGGAGAGTAATCAGGGTGGTGATGAAGTCCAGGTGTGCTTAACGATGGGGAGCAGGTGTGCACAATGATGGTTGCCAGGTGAACGCAGTGTGGGTTGCCAGGACAGGTGGTTAGTAGACCCTAAATACATGCTTCTTTCCAAAGGACAACTTGCAATTACATTGAGGAGCTCTTTTTTTGCTGTGGAGTGCTTATAGTTTTCCACTTTCATCCTCCTCAAAGGGAATAACACTCCTGGGAGCCAGCATACATGACAACCTCCACTCAATCCCTACGTTTCTTCTCAGAAAAAACTAAATGTTTCTTGCAGTGTTCCCCTCACTGTCACTGGTCATGGTGGGATCAAGATAGTTTCTGGCCACATGCTCACAGACACAGCACAGCCCAGAGCATTGACCGGGTCCTTTCAACATGCCACAGAACATTACGCAAGACTGTGCAGAAACACCCTCCTTTTCCATGAGTTGAAGTGTGGTTGGTTGTGCAACGTGCCATGCCTTCTCTGACCACCTCTGTCACATTGAACTGGGTCACACAGACAAACAGGTTATGGCATACGTGGTTTCCCCCTCAGAGAATACATCACAACAGATCGGTACGTCAAAACTGAAGAACTCATTTCAAATCACACTTTTTTTTAATGATCCTGACCTGTCTGTCTGGGTGTGTGTTTGTATAGTTGTCTAATACCGTTTTCACACTTCTGCATCAAACCACGCTGAGCTGTACTGGGTTGTCCTGGTTACACATCCACCATAGTTGCATAAATTGGTTATTCACTGGGTTGGGGAGTAAGTGATTACATGTAATCTGATTACAAAAACAACTACAACTAATCCGTTACCAGCTAAAATATTGTAATCAGATTACAGATACTTAAAAAAATATATATATATTACTAATTGGATTATATTTAAATTCAGAAAGGATATTTGCAAAAAAAGACATGACAACTTTCTGTTTTCTCAATGACATTCAATTCAGCATTGAAAACAGGCACCATTTTAAGTTTGTTCCAACTGAGCGAATCTGACCACAAGTCAAAGACCACTATGACCAAATGCGTTTGATGGATCCTTTTCATCATCTTCTGATGTCTCTTAAGGGTAAAGTAATCCACAAGTAATCAGATTATGTTACAGTGTTTGGGTAATCTAAAAGTTACATTACTGATCATTTTGGACAGGCACTGTAACGGCTTATATTTAGAAAGTAACCTAACCAACCCTGGTTGTTGATGCCGGTTTAGCTGTTGGCCCTTTCTCACAACAGTCTGACAGTATCCACAGTGCAGCATCAGTGTTCAGCTCACGATGCACTGGTCCAATTAGCCCCCAGGGGCTCTCTCCGAGCAGCTCCAAGGGGTTTCTGGCCTGGATGACCGGCACAGGGGGATGACAGAAAATCCCCCTCAACCAGCAGACGCAAATCACCAGGGGCATTACCCAGTTACATGTATGGTGCAAACCGTTAGTGTTCATCCGAGGTGTACGAGAAACAAACTTGCTTCAACAATTTCTTCTATCTGCCTGACTACCTTTCTCTCTGGACCTTGGTTTCTCCCCCCTTCCCTGGAGATATAAAATTCCTGAGGAGAATATGGAAGTTTGTTCGCAAACACAAGTAGTATATCCCTGAACTTCGTTGGAATCAATGTTTCTCTGCCTTTTGAAGCATGGAGGTGTTTCTCTGCCTTTTCAAACATGGAGGTGATTCTCTGCCCTTTGAAACATGGAGGTGTTTCTCTACCTTTTGAAACATGGAGGTTTTTCTCTGCCTTTTGAGACATGGTGATCCTCTGCCTTTTGAAACATGGTGTTCCTCTGCCTTTTGAAACATTGAGGTGTTTCTCTACCTTTTGAAACATGGTGTTCCTCTGCCTTTTGAAACATGGAGGTGATTCTCTGCCTTTTGAAACATGGTGTTCCTCTGCCTTTTGAAACATGGAGGTGTTTCTCTACCTTTTGAAACATGGTGTTCCTCTGCCTTTTGAAACATGGAGGTGTTTCTCTACCTTTTGAAGCATGGAGGGGATTCTCTGCCTTTTTAAACATGGTGTTCCTCTGCCTTTTGAAACATGGTGTTCCTCTGCCTTTTGAAACATGGTGTTCCTCTGCCTTTTGAAACATGGAGGTGTTTCTCTACCTTTTGAAACATGGAGGTGTTTCTCTACCTTTTGAAACATGGAGTTGTTTCTCTACCTTTTGAAACATGGAGGTGTTTCTCTACCTTTTGAAACATGGTGTTCCTCTGCCTTTTGAAACATGGAGGTGTTTCTTTGCCTTCTGAAACATGGAGGTGTTTCTCTACCTTTTGAAACATGGAGGTGTTTCTCTGCTTTTTGAAATATGGATGTGTTTCTTTGCCTTTTGAAACATGGTGTTTCTCTACCTTTTGAAACATGGATGTGTTTCTCTGCCTCCTGAAACATGGATGTGTTTCTCTGCCTTCTGAAACATGGAGGTGTTTCTCTGCTTTTTGAAATATGGATGTGTTTCTCTGCCTTTTGTATACAGTCAGGTGAATTTGTGCTATTGGTAAAAAAAAAAGAGTAGAAAGTTCTAATGAGCCATGCCCTTCTCTGGTGTTAGTGTAGACCGGCTGTCTCTCACTATGAGCTGTGGACAGAATACTAATGTATGACTAATGGGGTGCCTGTCTCTCGCGCTCTCACTCTCCAACCCGCTTCCTCTCTATTTCTCAATCTTTCTTCCTGCCTCTACATTGTTCTCCTCTCTCCCTCTCTCTCCACCTTTCTTCCTCCCTCTCCATCGTTCTCCTCTCTCTCTCTCTCATTTCTCTCTCCTTTCTCTCTCTTCCTCTCCCTCTCTCTCTCTATCTCCCTCTCTCTTCCCCTCTCTCTCCTTTTTTCTCTCTTTCTCTCTTTCTCTCCACAACAAACACAGTATGTGTGAGCCATAATCCACCACATTGAAGACGCAACTTCAAGCACATTAAAGATTGTTTCCTTAGTGAGGGATTTGCAAAGGGATTTCTGAGCCACACAAGTCAGTCTGGGGTAATTTAGTGGGAGGTTTAATGAGGACAGGGATAAAAAGCGTTCTTGAACGTCCCCCTGAGGCGCTGCTGAAGGCAACCCTCCTCATAGTTGCTGTGATCCTGAAGCTCTGATCACCTATTGGTGGGTACAAACACCGCTTTGGTCTTAACTCCATAGAGTGGGCTTACCTAACCCTCCCCCCTAGCCGTTCTATGTAGTAAAGTTATCAAATCATTCTCTCACTCCTGAATGCATCCCTCAAAGAAATAAAAACATCCCAGAACGCTATCAGCTTGTGAACGTCTCCACAGAGTCCGATTAAAACCTGGTGAGATTTAAATGGAGTAGGATTAAGCTCCATATTTAACGCACAAAGTCTGATTGCATTTGACTTTAACAAGGACTTTGAAATATAGCTTTTTGCAACATCTCCAATTCAGGCAACTTTAAAAACAGCCGTCAACCATAACTGATGCAGATAAAAAAAGAAAAACAAGTGCAGAACTAGGCAAAGATAAGAGGATGTCTGGCATTGATTGCAAGCTTGATCATGGACATGCAACGTATGCTCTTGTTTTTAACAAGAATTTATCAAGTCAGAGACAAATACAAATAGATTATTGATAAATGGATTGGATCTAATGTCATTTGTGATGCTGGTCTGTTGGCAACATCCTTTTATTCATCATAATCATTCATCAATCACCTTCAAAACCATCTCCGCATCACAGTATTTTGAATATAGGCTGTCTAACTTAATTCCATCAGAACTTTCCATTTGAGCCGTGCAATGCCTTGTCATTGGGCTATTATCCCCATTCCACTGCATCGCTCATTTGCATTAGCCATCCTATTAGCAGTGAGAATGGAATAAGAAAACAAAGTGGTGGAATGCTGCAGGATACTGCTCGCGCTCAGTTCATCTTTCCATTCACCTTGAGTGGACTGGCCACATCAGTGGAAATGGCTTTCAGTTTTGTCTGTCTGTACAGCCGTACAGCCTACCTGTCAAGGGCAGACAGACTGACAGTCCCCTAAAGACGGACTATGGTTCAACAAACCAATATGGGGAGTATTCTTGGAGGGTGTCTCAATCATTTTCTGTATTTCCTTTTTAGCCCTGCACTGTTTATGCCTGACGACAGTCTCCTTTCTGATTAACAGTGGCCATAATATTGGATCAAATCAAATCCTTCAACGCGCCGACCTTGGCAACTGGGCGAAAATGGAGGCCAGGAAAAGCAGTCCAGGAGGCAACAGCAGCCCTCAGACATGCTGACATTGTGGGTCATGTTCAGCAAGGGAGAGGAGGCCTTGGGCTAACTAACCGTGCTGCTTGGAGTAAGGCCACTGCACCCGAGCGGCGGAAGATGGTAGTGCAGGAAGTACGCCATCAGGAGGAGGCTGCAAGGTGGGCCAAGGCAGTCTCTCTTGCCAAACAGGGACAGTGGACTCGATGGGACAGTGTGGAGAAGATGAAGATCAGCTGGAAGGATCTGTGGGCCATGGAAGCGAGGCGGTTGAGCTTTTCCATCAGAGCAACATATGACGTCCTTCCAACACCAGTTAATCTTCACCAATGGTATGGTGAAGATCCGGACTGTGCCCTCTGTTCCATGCCAGCCAACCTCAGGCACATTCTCACAGGGTGTAAAACAAGCCTCACCCAAGGACGCTACACTTGGCCTCACAACCAAGTCCTTAAAAACCTTGCGTCCGCCCTGGAGGACAAGCGAGCTGCCACCAACTCCCTACCACCCACAGCAGCATCACACTCCTTACGGACAAACTTTGTCCGCGAAGGGGCTAAACCACCGAAGAGCGGCTCTACACCATTAGAGCGAGACCAGCTGTGCTTGGCCCGCGACTGGAAAATGCTAGCTGACATTGGCCGGCAACTTGTGTTTCCTCCGGAGATCGCAACCACCACCCTAAGACCTGACATGGTGCTCTGGTCCCATTCGCTCAATAAGGTCTTCATCATTGAGCTCACAGTACCCTGGGAGGACTCAGTAGATGAGGCTTATGAGCGAAAACATCTGCGCTATGCTGATCTAGCTGCCGAAGCACGGCATCATGGCTGGAACACAGAAGTCCGACCAGTGGAGGTGGGCTGCAGAGGTTTTGTGGCAACATCTACAACCAGACTGCTTAGAGACCTGGGAATTAAGGGCCAGAGCCAGCGTTCGGCAATCAAAGCTGTATCGGAGGCAGCAAAAGGCAGCAGTCAGTGGCTCTGGATGAAGAGGAGAGACCCCAGCTGGGCCCCGAAGTGAGAGGGCCAGGAGGTATGCGGTCAACAATGCTTGACTCAGGGAGGAGGACGCCCCTGCCATGCATAGTCCCATGGGATGTTGGCTATCAACAACAAGGCAACTCCTATGACTAATTGGGAATGGGACGCAAGCGTAGGATTGATCACCCTGTCGCTGGCCGCCTTTGGGGAGGGTGTATAGTGTGAAAGGCCGAAACACCCTAGGAACCAAAGGTACACTACTGACGATGCGCTCCCCAAATTTCACCACCACGCTCACTGTTCATTAACTCTTGGAAGTGCTTGCACAAAGGATAGTAACATCTCATCCTGTGTTCTTGGAATCTCTACGGTGGATCGAAGTAACTCAACCACAGTGCAACTAAAAGGTCAGGTAAATACAATGAGATTAGCATTGACTGCCTTTATAGATTTTAACATTTAGATTTTTGCATTGGAGGTGGCACACAGACTGTATGTCATGTTATTGTGCCCTCAAGGAGTGTTACATGTTATATAGGCACCTCTATTGCCAGGAAAGGTTGCTGAAAGGGATATGGATAGTTGCATTTTCCCAATACGCATAAAAGGACACATTTAATGTTGTTTGTTGCATTTATATAGTGCATTTAAATGCACCAGTAAGCATGTTTAGTACTTGGATAGTTTCCCTAATACCATATGGAGAAAAGGTTACTACTGGCCCTCCAGCACCACCTCCAACAACAGCAACCACACTTTCCTATGTGGTCTCCCATCCAGGGATTAACCCAGCCCTACCCTGCTTAGCTTATGTAAACCAGTCGATTTTAACAATGCAATGTACTGTAAGGATGGATTGTCACTATGTAGAATGTGCTTCATGATTGATGAATGGCTCTGAATCTAACTTCTACACACCACATACAAGAATCCATACCGCCACATGACACAGACATGAAAGCAGAGATCCCTACATTTCTTCTTCTCGGTCAGTTATTCCACTGACTTGCCCCCTTTCTTTCTTTTTCTTACTCTCTCTCTCTCTCTCTCTCTCTCTCTCTCTCTCTCTCTCTCTCTCTCTCTCTCTCTCTCTCTCCTCGTTTTCTCTTCCCCTCTCTTTCACTCTCTTCCCCTCCTCTCTCTCTCTCTCTCTCTCTCTCCTCTTTTGCTCTCCCCCTCTCTTTCACTCTCTTATCTCTCACTCTCTCTTCCCCTCCTCTCTCTCTCTTTCTATCTCTTCCCTTCCTCTCTCCCCTTCCCTCTCTCTATCTCCTCTCTCACTCCCTCTCTTTCCTCTCTCTCACTTGCTCTCTCTCTTTCCTCTCTCTCTTTGTCCTCTCCCTTCCTCTCCATCCCTATCCCTCTCTCTCTCTCCATCTCCCTATCTTCTCCCTCCTGTGTTCTCTCAGTTCATTAGACAAACACAAACAGGCTGGTCCCCCATGGTGTGGTAACTGCAGCCTGTACACACAAACATAGAAAGTTTCTCGCTCTCTCTCTTTCTATCTTGCTCTCTCTCTTTGCCCTCTCTCTCTCTTGCTCTCTCTCTCTATCTTGCTCTCTTTCATCTCTCTCTCTTGCTCTCTCTCTTTTCTCTCTCTCGCTCCTGCTCTCTCTCTTGCTCTCTCTCTGTCCTGCTGTCTCTCTTTCCTCTCTATCTCTCTCTCTCTCTTTCCTCTCTCTGTCCTGCTCTCTCTTTCCCCTCTCTCTCTCTTGCTCTCTCTTTCCTCTCTCTCTCTGTCCTCTCCCTCCCTCTCCATCCCTATCCCTCTCTCCATCTCCCTATCTTCTCCCTCCGGTGTTCTCTCAGTTCATTAGACAAACACAAACAGGCTGGTCCTCCATGGTGTGGTAACTGCAGCCAGTACACACAAACACAGAAAGGGAGACATGCTCATCCTATACACACTCAGACACCAGACTCCAAACTTCTATCAAAACAGACACTGGACTCCAAACTTCTATCAAAACAGACACTGGACTCCAAACTTCTTTCAAGCAGACACTGGACTCCAAACTTCTCTCATGGCACCAGTCACAGTCAACAGGACTGTAGGGAGGCTTTATTTGCATTCTATTCCACAGTCACAAATATCTGATTCAACTTGACTGATTACATACGCATGCATGGGAATACACGCATGTGCAGGCACACACACACACACACACACACACACACACACACACACACAAACCCTGTCAGGTCACATATTGAGTTTTCCTTTCTTGTGTAATTGGTATTTACAGACAGACATCAACCCCCTGACCTATGACCTCACCAGCAGTGTGGGCCAATCAGAGGCCAAGGGATGGTGCCAGGAGTATGCCGGCCAAGCTGTGACTGTGGGAGACTAATGAACTAATTGATCAGGGTGGAAGGCCTCTGGCCGTCATTGTTCCTCAGAGGATCATACAGACAATGAGGCCGATACAAGGGCCAAACCACAGGCGCTCCACAGGACATCACAGTCACAGTCAGATGTTTATATTACCACAGGCAAACTAGCTATCCACAATATAGGTACTCTCCAGAAAATGTTCATTCAATTCCTAAGAATATATTATTTGGCCATTGGTGGAAAGGTGGTCTGAATCTGAAGTTTGATGTACATGGTTATGTGATTCGAAGTCTGTCCCATCAAACACACAGTAAGACAAAAACACAGACAGACACACGAACAGATGGACACAGACATGATGCACCCATCAGATTCCTCCGTACAAAGAGACTCTGTCAAGCAATGGGCCAATGGCAGATTTCAAAACTGTGAAATTCATTCTCTCATAGCTGGATTTAAGGATTTTCAGTAAGCCAGAAACGGTTGCGGTTTTGTTGTAATGAAATAGCCATCTAATTGATGTCTCAATTAGAATATGTGCATTTCCTCAATTGAACATTTAACCATTTAAACGACACAGCCCCTCAGCTTAGACTAAATCCCATGCCATGATTACCTATGGACATTCTGAGAAGATTTGATGAAATAGAGAGCCAGTCACTTCTTAGTATCATAGTATCTTAGTAGCCTTTTCTAGCTCTGTGATAGTGGATACTGTTGAACCTTATCTCTCTTATTGCAGGGTCCCAGCTGACGGCTCTAGTCTAGCTACAGTACCAAACAGCATACAGCCCATGCACTTCCGAGCTCAGCCTGGTCCCAGAACTGTTGTGCTGTACTGCCAACTTATGAGGTTGTCGTTGGCATGACGACAGCCAGAGAGGGCTATTCGGTGAAAACAGAGGAAGGGGCTTCTCAGGGCCTAGACTGGGGTCCGTCTCTGGTTTGGGTCTGGCAGCCCTCTTCCTCCCTAAATCTCCAGACCCCATCAACAGCCTCTGTGTTCAGCCTACATGTGATGTGAGAGGTTAATGTGTACACCACAAGAATGAACCAGCCACTCAAAGTGGGGATCTTTGTGCATTTTCCTTATCCCTGCCACTCTCTCTCTCTCTCTCTCTCTCTCAGCCACTTGCTCCCTATAGACCGGACCTGGCTCCTTTGAGAGTGCTTCCCTTCCCCACTGTGAAGCAGCCTTCTTAGGCATCTCACAGACCATTCTATACCTTATTGCTCCAGGTCTTCCATGGAGAGCGGTCACGTGAAATGGGTGAAATACATGGGTGAAATGCATTGGCTTTGTGTTCCATGCTGAATAGCATCTCTCAGTGTCGCACATAGAAAGTGTTTGAAACGTAAGGGACAACATAACATTGAGGGAAAGCAGGATCCGTAAAATGTGCCTTGCCTTATCTTCCTCAAATGGCAGCCCTTTCATAAACGCCAGTGCACATTGACAAATGGGACTTGTTATGTGAGAGTTAGCTCACCCTCCTGGCTTCCATCCGGGCAGCTCAGCTCCACCTTGGGTCTCTCAATGAGCTTGACTTCCCACTGACCAAAGCTGGTATCTCAAGCTCATCTCTCCACCTATTGCCTCATGTTTAATCTCCCAGCTCTTTCATTAGGAACACACCATGTGTTACTTCTAAAGCAATGAACTGGCCAAAGCTCATTTAAATCTAGATCGAGACCGGGGCTCTTTTGTACACAGTAGGAATGCCAGAGATTTTGGTCGAAGTTGGGGTTCCTATACCAGGGGTGAACATAACTATGGCAACACAGGCGCAAGGTCTGCTCAACCATAGGAGTGCTACAATACCGATGCCCTCGGTTTCTCATTCCAGTCAGGCCTGACCCAAATTACAATATCCTGGGAAAAACACGACAACACACATGCGCACGAACATGCACGGCCACGCAAAGAATACGCTCTGTCAAACACACTCACATACACTGCAAGCATAGGTCTTTATAAGAGGACACCAAACGAAGCCAATAAAATGATATCCTTGGAGAATGAAGGGTTATGTTCTGGTGGGCGTGCACCTCTGTAGAATTGGGAAACTTGACTGATGGAGTGATTCAAGCAGTTGTGCTACAATATGAAGAAAAACGAAATATCGTTTTAGACTAGAGGAAACATAGATGTTCTTAGAAGTCTTGAAGTTTGCAATGAGTCCTACAGCATGCTAAGTATTTGGATAAATGCTACTTTTGGAGTTAATCCCTTACTGTAATGCAAACACTAAATATTACAGGGAAATGGTAAACACAAAGCCCTGCAGCTCTCTCTACTATTGTTATTTCCTCATGAGCTTGTTTTGAGCTTCTTGTTCTTTACTGTTTTATTTGTCTCACATACAAAGCCTGAAAGGGAAATATATCCAGTTTAAATGATAAATCCTTTGTAATTGAAAAAACAAGAGCTTTTATGTTCATATACCTGAGCCTCTGAGCCTTCCACCTTCAGAACTGAATAAACCATAGAAAACACATGGACAATCAAGATGGTTTACAGCAAAAAACACCCATAACTTGTGGTGATTAGTATCTGCAACCATAAATTATAATCGAGATATCCAAGGAAAAAAACTCCACAAAAAGGCTCTCGAGCGATACTTTGGTTTGTCGCAGTATTTAGTGTATTATTAGCCTGGGACGTGGCACGACATCCAAAACAAAGCAAGCCAGAGAACACTTACTACACAGAGAGTTAATAATGATGCTGCCAACTCAAAGACACCAGTTCCACTATCCCACAACACAAACATTCCCCCTACACTCCTTCCGCTATCACTAATTGTCCATATCTGTCTAGGCTACAGTTTGACTCATCTGATTGAGTCTCGGCCCATTCATACTCCACAGACTCCCAGCATTGCTAGTCCCTGTCTGCCTCTCACAGTTCTGAAATCTCCCTCCTCATCTCAGCCCCAATAGCTTCACACGCCACATCTCTCCTGGTCACCCAACTACCACCACACATCCAAGTGTGCACCTTGCTCCGGTTATAAGTACTTACTTTGAACTGGAGGTCTGGTGGTTGTTCCAACGCTTTGCAATAGTTTGTGAACTCTCCTCTCATCTGCTCCTCACCCCTGCTGTCAGTCACTCTCTAATTCTCTCTCTCTACCTCCCTCTCTTTCTTTCACTTACTCTCTCACTTGTCTCTCCACAAAGCTGTTTTCTCTCTCTCTATCTCTCTCTCTCTCCCCCCCTCTCTCTCTCCCTCTCTCTCTCCCTCTCATTTCTGTTGCTGAGAGAGGAGGGCGTTCTTAAAAGCTTGGTTTCCTGACTCGTGATCAGGATCTCATTGCCACAAGGTCACTCTAGGGACGGCCCGCTTGGCAGGGGAGCAGCACTCAGAGAGAGAGAGAGAGAAGAGAGAAAGAGGGGGTAGAGAGGGAGGCAGGAGGGAGGAGAGGGAGCACTTAGAGCCAGAACTGGAGCTATGGAGTCACACTGGGGACAGAGATAGAGCGAGAGAGAGAGAGAGAGGTTGGGTTGAGTTGGGTTGAGTTGGGTTGGGGTGGGGTTAGCTACAGATGGGCTCTGACAAGATAGCCCCAGTCATCTAATATACAGTAGTTATATAAACAACAAAAGAACAACATGGACAACAACATGGACAACAGTACCCATACTGGAAAAAATACATTTCAATATATTTAACGTCACATAAAATGTATTTCAAATACACTAACGGTTAAAAGTTTGGACACACCTACTCATTCAAGGGTTTTTCTTTATTTTACTATTTTCTACATTGTAGAATAATGGCGAAGACATCAAAACTATGAAATAACACATTTGGAATCATGTAGTAACCAAATAAGTGTTCAACAAATCAAAATATATTTTATATTTGAGATTCTTCAAGTAGCCACCCTTTGCCTTGATGACACAGCTTTGCACACTCTCTCAACCAGCTTCATGAGGCAGTCACCTGGAATGAATTTAAATTAACAGGTGTGCCTTCTTAAAAGTTCATTTGTGGAATTTCTTTCCTTCTTAATGCATTTGAGCCAATCAGTTGTGTTGTGACAAGGTAGGGGTGGTATCTTTTGATCGGTAGTGTACATGTACATACATTTGCATCTTTGCTCAAATGCATGTAATGACTGACAATATTCCAGAAATGAATGACAGTGACACCTAGTCTACAGAGTGGTCAAAGTGGTTCCTATGTCAGCTTCTTAAATTACTGATTACGTATTGATCAATGGTGATAATTATTTTTGGTCCACTAAGCCCAAAATTGTTATGGTAAGTAATATAAGTTTAATTTCACCTAAATTTAACATTCTGTCATAAAGAGCACGTTCAACTTTATAAAATGTTCCCATCTCAAAAGAAAAAATGTATTACTGTAGTAAGAGCCTCTCTTCAGCTTAATTAAATAATGACAAAAAAGCGAAGCTATTTTTATAATTTTTGTATTTGAGTTATCGGTTTAATTAAATAAAAACGATTATTCGTACAACACTCCACAATATGTCAAAATGTTGGTGTAAGTCTTGTGCTTCCAATGAGTGGTATTATATGGATCTACAGTGGATGGTTAGCTGGGTTATGTTGTGTTTGTATCCAAGTGGGGAGTGGGAATTTACCACATTTGGGGAAAATCCACTTGAACGGCCCTCAAACTGGTAATTACTAGTTAAATCAGCCACAAATCCCTTTGTGACAGGGGGAAAGGAAGCTTGTTGACTGCAGCAGGGAGAGGCAATTGAATGGGTAACAGGATTGATTTGTTATGTTCAACTCACTCAGTTTTTTTTACCATAAAGCACCAGAAAATGGCCAAAAAGAGTAGAACCAGCTCACCTGCTTTTACACTATGATTTGACCCATACCTTTTAAAAAGGAATAGTTTCTTAAAACAATTCAGTTCATGTAACAGTGTTGACCTTAAAATGAGGGACAGATGTAAATGAATCACTAATCACTTGAAATAAATACAAATCTTCAGAAATAACTTTCTGTCAAAGCAACGAAATAACTGGGCTTTACAATGATGGTGAAAACTATTTTGTATTTTGTGGGGTTCGTGGGCTAAAATCTTCCTAGAAGTCTGAGGGTCCATGGAGAGACATGTCAAAATTCTGAATTTTGTCACTTTAGCCTTTATTGAAAATCATTGAAATATTTCCCGATGTGTTTAACATATATTGTCATATAGACTTTACATACATACATACATACATACATACATACATACATATATATATATATATATATATATATATATATATATATATATATACATACATTTTAAATACATTCCATAATATATTTTGGAATGCATTTCAACTGTGTTAAATAAAATACAAATTATAAATTATTTGGCCAATTTTGTATATTTAATGTATCCTTAAAAGGTATATAAAAATATATTTTAGATGTATTGTTATTTCGATATGAGTATAGTCAAAATACTATTGAGTAATAGGAGTTTGGATCAGTTAGACTTTAACTGGTATCATTCTCAATCAACAGCACTGTACTTCTGTCGACTACAACTGCGTTCGACAAAGTAACTTTCTGAAAACTTTCCCTCTTCTCAATTAATTTCAGTTCTAATTTGCTGTGGGATCCTCTTAATGGTGGCACTTTAACAAGTTGTAGGAGGATAATCACGTCCGCTGCAGAGCAGATGGCTGCAGATGACCTTATAGGAAGCGTCGCCCCCTGTTGCAGCTGGTTCCGACCGGTTTCGACAGATTACAGCACACTGAATCAATAACGTGTCATTAACGCTGGATATTCCACAGCCCATGCACAATACTGACGTCAGACTAACACTGCCTATACAGACAGGCATGCAGGCACAAATAGACACAAACACATTGAAAAAAGAGCCAGGAGCTTGAGCCTAGACATACTATTAGACAGGCCTTTGATGCTGCTTTCGAAGTATTTATCAGAATGTTTGTTGAATGTCTGTTGTATCAATCCACGTTCTCGTTTGAAATCAAATATCTGCTTGAAAAGATCTAATCTCTTTATGGAATGTATTTAGATTGCTGGAAAGTGCCTTTATCTACATCATTAGACAAAGGGAAAGGACTGAGTATTGTCCAATCTATAGAGGAGGACCCACCCTGTGTTGCTGGTAGAGGAAGAGGAAGCTATGCACTGCATTATATGCTTAAAATACCAATTTGAAGCATCAGCTCACATGCAGCCTCTTCTATCGGTATCACACTATAGTTAAAGTAACTCATTAATTTGAGACATTGATCAGGAGAACATCATCAGTGGTCATTCGCCAGTATGAGTCATGGTCCCAGGTGGTGATATGCCACTCCACCATCCCCTTCCTTCCTTCTCATATTCCTCTCATCAATAATGAACTCACTCCATTTGCTCCCCTCCCCTAAGTGTGTTATATGTCCCATTATGTCCCTCTTCAGCTCTTTTAATGGTGCCATTTTCATCAACTTATTGAATGAGAAATGAGACTCGATGAATTCGAGACGCGATGAAAAAGGTCTCGGTCAACACCAGCCGTTTTATTCTATTCATTCAACCCAGAACAACTGTGGATTCACCATTATCTCAGGGCACCGCTCTCAAAAACACAATTCACAAGCAGAGGACGTTGAAAATTGCTCTCTCCGGCAGGTCCAGTTCCTACCTCATTGTTTTTCATCAGTTTAAACTGGTTGATGGCCCTATGAACCTGGCAGAGTATAAGGGCTTTTTGTACCATTAAGTTAGCCCCATCCCATCCCTGTGTCACGACTTCCGCCGAAGTTGGCTCCCCTGCCTGTTCGGGCGGTGCTCGACGGTCGTCGTCACCGGCCTACTAGCCGCCACCGATCCCTTTTTCCTTTTCTGTTTGTTTTGTCTTATTAGTTGCACCTGTGTCTATTTGTGTTTGCTTGATGGGCTTCCTTATTTAAAGTTAGTATTACCCGCCCTTGTTTTGTGCGGGATTATTCTTGTGTTACGTGTGTGTGGTATTAGGTGTGTTCGTGCTCTGGACCTGGTGCCCTGTGTTTTGGGTTGGTCCATATTTTTCCGCGCCCTGTGTTGTGGGCATTACTTTTGGTGCCGTATTAAAGTGCACTTTTTCCTGTGGAACTCTCTGCTCTCTGCGCCTGATTCTTCCTCACACACCTAGTCCCCCGTGACACCCTGTTTCGACCATTAGGTTAGCCCCATCCCACCACATCCCTGTTTCTACCATTGGGTTAGCCCCATCCCACCCCATCCCTGTTTCTACCATTAGGTTAGCCCCATCCCACCACATCCCTGTTTTTACCATTGGGTTAGCCCCATCCCATCCCTGTTTCTACCATTAGGTTAGCCCCATCCCACCACATCCCTGTTTCTACCATTGGGTTAGCCCCATCCCACCACATCCCTGTTTCTACCATTGGGTTAGCCCCATCCCACCCCATCCCTGTTTCTACCACTAGGTTAGCCCCATCCAACCACATCCCTGTTTCTACTATTAGGTTAGCCCCATCCCACCACATCCCTGTTTCTACCATTGGGTTAGCCCCATCCCATATCTGTTTTTAACATTGAGTTAGCCCCATCCCATCCCTGTTTCTACCATTAGGTTAGCCCCATCCCAACCCTGTTTCTACCATTGGGTTAGCCCAATCCCATCCCTGTTTCTACCATTGGGTTAGCCCCGTCCCATATCTGTTTCTACCATTGGGTTAGCCACATCCCATATACTGTTTTTACCATTGGGTTAGCCCCATCCCATCCCTGTTTCTACTATTGGGTTAGCCCCATCCCACCCCAACCCTGTTTTTACCATTGGGTTAGCCCCATCCCATCCCTGTTCCTACCATTGGGTTAGCCCCATCCCATCCCTGTTTCTACCATTGGGTTAGCCACATCCCACATCATCCCTGTTTTTACCATTGGGTTTGCCCCATCCCATCCCTGTTTCTACCATTAGGTTAGCCCCATCCCACCCCATCCCTGTTTCTACCATTAGGTTAGCCCCATCCCACCCCATCCCTGTTTATACCATTAGGTTAGCCCCATCCCATATCTGTTTTTACCATTGGGTTAGCCCCATCCCATCCCTGTTTCTACCATTAGGTTAGCCCCATCCCATATCTGTTTTTACCATTGGGTTAGCCCCATCCCATATCTGCTTTTACCATTGGGTTAGCCCCATCCCATATCTGTTTTTACCATTGGGTTAGCCCCATCCCATCCCTGTTTCTACCATTAGGTTAGCTCCATCCCACCCCATCCCTGTTTCTACCATTGGGTTAGCGCCATCCCATTTCTGTTTTTACCATTGGGTTAGCCCCATCCTATCCCTGTTTCTACCATTAGGTTAGCCCCATCCCACCCCATCCCTGTTTCTACCATTAGGTTAGCCCCATCCCATATCTATTTCTACCATTAGGTTAGCCCCATCCCATATCTGTTTCTACCATTAGGTTAGCCCCATCCCATCCCTATTTCTACCATTAGGTTAGCCCCATCCCATATCTGTTTCTACCATTAGGTTAGCCCCATCCCACCCCATCCCTGTTTCTACCATTAGGTTAGCCCCATCCCATATCTGTTTTTACCATTAGGTTAGCCCCATCCCATCCCTGTTTCTACCATTAGGTTAGCCCCATCCCATATCCCTGTTTCTACCATTAGGTTAGCCCCATCCCATACCATTAGGTTAGCCCCATCCCATATCTGTTTTTACCATTAGGTTAGCCCCATCCCACCCCATCCCTGTTTCTACCATAAGGTTTTAGCCCCATCCCATATCTGTTTCTACCATTAGGTTAGCCCCATCCCATATCTGTTTTTACCATTAGTTAGCCCCATCCCACCCCATCTGTTTCTACCATTAGGTTAGCCCCATCCCATATCTGTTTTTACCATTAGCCCCATCCCATATCTGTTTTTACCATTGGGTTAGCCCCATCCCATCCCATCCCACCCATCCCTGTTTCTACCATTAGGTTAGCCCCATCCCACCCCATCTGTTTTTACCATTGGGTTAGCATCCCATCCCATCCCTGTTTCTACCATTAGGTTAGCCCCATCCCATCCCTGTTTCTACCATTAGGTTAGCCCCATCCCATATCTGTTTTTACCATTAGGTTAGCCCCACCCCATATCTGTTTTTACCATTTTGTTAGCCCCATCCCACCCCATATCTGTTTTTACCATTTTGTTAGCCCCATCCCACCCCATCTCTGTTTCTACCATTAGGTTAGCCCCATCTACCAGGTTAGCCCCATCCCATCCCTGTTTCTACCATTAGGTTAGCCCCATCCCATATCTGTTTCTACCATTAGGTTAGCCCCATCCCAGCCCCATCCCTGTTTCTACCATTGGGTTAGCCCCATCCCATATCTGTTTTTACCATTGGGTTAGCCCCATCCCATCCCTGTTTCTACCATTGGTTAGTTAGCCCCATCCCATCCCTGTTTTACCTACCATTGGGTTAGCCCCATCCCATATCTGTTTCTACCATTAGGTTAGCCCCATCCCATCCCTGTTTTGGGTTAGCCCCATTGGGTTAGCCCCATCCCATCCCTGTTTTTTAGCCCCATCCCATCCCTGTTTGGGTTAGCCCCATCCCATCCCTGTTTCTACCATTGGGTTAGCCCCATCCCACCCCATCCCTGTTTTTACCATTGTTAGCCCCCCATCCCATCCCTGTTTCTACCATTAGGTTAGCCCCATCCCACCCCATCCCTGTTTCTACCATTAGGTTAGCCCCATCCCATCTGTTTTTACCATTGGGTTAGCCCCATCCCATCCCTGTTTCTACCATTAGGTTAGCCCCATCCCACCATTAGGTTAGCCCCATCCCTGTTTTTACCATTAGGTTAGCCCCATCCCATCCCTGTTTCTACCATTAGGTTAGCCCCATCCCACCCCATCCCTGTTTCTACCATTAGGTTAGCCCCATCCCATATCTGTTTTTACCATTGGGTTAGCCCCATCCCATATCTGTTTCTACCATTGGGTTAGCCCCATCCCATCTGTTTTTACCATTGGGTTAGCCCCATCCCATCCCTGTTTCTACCATTAGGTTAGCCCCATCCCACCCCATCCCTGTTTCTACCATTGGGTTAGCCCCATCCCATATCTGTTTCTACCATTGGGTTAGCCCCAGCCCCATCCCATATCCCTGTTTCTACCATTAGGTTCCCTGTTTCTACCATTGGGTTAGCCCCATCCCATATCCCTGTTTTTACCATTAGGTTAGCCCCATCCCCATTGGGTTGGGTTAGCCCCATCCCATCCCTGTTTCTACCATTAGGTTAGCCCCATCCCACCCCATCCCTGTTTTCTACCATTAGGTTAGCCCCCCCATCCCAGGTTAGCCCCATCCCTGTTTCTACCATTAGGTTAGCCCCATCCCATCCCTGTTTTTACCATTAGGTTAGCCCCATCCCATCCCTGTTTCTACCATTAGGTTAGCCCCATCCCATCCCTGTTTCTACCATTAGGTTAGCCCCATCCCACCCCATCCCTGTTTCTACCATTAGGTTAGCCCCATCCCATATCCCTGTTTCTACCATTAGGTTAGCCCCATCCCAGTTAGCCCCACCATCCCTGTTTTAGGTTAGCCCCATCCCATCCCTGTTTCTACCATTAGGTTAGCCCCATCCCATCCCTGTTTCTACCATTAGGTTAGCCCCCCATCCCTGTTTCTACCATTAGGTTAGCCCCCCCATCCCACCCCATCCCTGTTTCTACCATTAGGTTAGCCCCATCCCATATCTGTTTTTACCATTGGGTTAGCCCCATCCCATCCCTGTTTCTACCATTAGGTTAGCCCCATCCCATATCTGTTTTTACCATTGGGTTAGCCCCATCCCATATCTGTTTTTACCATTGGGTTAGCCCCGTCCCATATCTGTTTCTACCATTGGGTTAGCCCCATCCCATACACTGTTTCTACCATTAGGTTAGCCCCATCCCACCCCATCCCTGTTTCTACCATTGGGTTAGCCCCATCCCATTTCTGTTTCTACCATTGGGTTAGCCCCATCCCATCCCTGTTTCTACCATTGGGTTAGCCCCATCCCAACCCATCCCTGTTTTTACCATTGGCCCCATCCCATATCTGTTTTTAGCCCCATCCCATCCCTGTTCCTACCATTGGGTTAGCCCCATCCCATCCCTGTTTCTACCATTAGGTTAGCCCCATCCCACCCCATCCCTGTTTTTACCATTGGGTTTGCCCCATCCCATCCCTGTTTCTACCATTAGGTTAGCCCCCCATCCCACCCCATCCCTGTTTCTACCATTAGGTTAGCCCCATCCCATATCTGTTTTTACCATTGGTTAGCCCCATCCCATCCCTGTTTCTACCATTAGGTTAGCCCCATCCCACATTAGGTTAGCCCCATCCCTGTTTCTACCAGGTTAGCCCCATCCCATATCTGTTTTTACCATTGGGTTAGCCCCATCCCATCCCATCCCATATCTGTTTGTTTGGGTTAGCCCCATCCCATTATCTGTTTTTACCAGCCCCATCCCATATCTGTTTTTACCATTGGGTTAGCCCCATCCCATCCCTGTTTTTACCATTAGGTTAGCCCCATCCCATCCCTGTTTTTACCATTGGGTTAGCCCCATCCCAGCCCCATCTGTTTTTACCATTGGGTTAGCCCCATCCCACCCCATCTCTGTTTCTACCATTGGGTTAGCCCCATCCCACCCCATCCCTGTTTCTACCATTAGGTTAGCCCCATCCCATCCCTGTTTCTACCATTAGGTTAGCCCCATCCCACCCCATCCCTGTTTCTACCATTAGGTTAGCCCCATCCCATATCTGTTTCTACCATTAGGTTAGCCCCATCCCATCCCTGTTTCTACCATTAGGTTAGCCCCATCCCATCCCTGTTTCTACCATTAGGTTAGCCCCATCCCATCCCATCCCTGTTTCTACCATTAGGTTAGCCCCATCCCCCTGTTTCTACCATTAGGTTAGCCCCATCCCATATCTGTTTTTACTACCATTAGGTTAGCCCCATCCCACCCCATCCCTGTTTCTACCATTAGGTTAGCCCCATCCCATATCCCCAGGTTAGCCCCATCCCACCCCATCTGTTTCTACCATTAGGTTAGCCCCATCCCATATCTAGCCCCATCCCATCCCTGTTTCTACCATTAGGTTAGCCCCATCCCACCCCATCCCTGTTTCTACCATTAGGTTAGCCCCATCCCATATCTGTTTCTACCATTAGGTTAGCCCCATCCCACCCCATCCCTGTTTCTACCATTAGGTTAGCCCCATCCCATATCTGTTTTTACCATAAGGTTAGCCCCATCCCACCCCATCTCTGTTTCTACCATTAGGTTAGCCCCATCCCACCCCCATCCCTGTTTCTACCATTAGGTTAGCCCCATAGCCCCATCCCATATCTGTTTCTACCATTAGGTTAGCCCCATCCCATATCTGTTTCTACCATTAGGTTAGCCCCATCCCATATCTGTTTCTACCATTAGGTTAGCCCCATCCCACCCCATCCCTGTTTCTACCATTAGGTTAGCCCCATCCCATATCTCCCATCCCTTTTTACCATTAGGTTAGCCCCATCCCACCCTATCCCTGTTTCTACCATAAGGTTAGCCCCATCCCATATCTGTTTTTACCATTAGGTTAGCACCATCCCACCCAATCCCTGTTTCTACCATAAGGTTAGCCCCATCCCATATCTGTTTCTACCATTAGGTTAGCCCCATCCCATATCTGTTTCTACCATTAGGTTAGCCCCATCCCACCCCATCCCTGTTTCTACCATTAGGTTAGCCCCATCCCACCCCATCCCTGTTTATACCATTAGGTTAGCCCCATCCCATATCTGTTTTTACCATTGGGTTAGCCCCACCCCATCCCTGTTTCTACCATTAGGTTAGCCCCATCCCATATCTGTTTTTACCATTAGGTTAGCCCCATCCCATATCTGTTTTTACCATTGGGTTAGCCCCATCCCATATCTGTTTTTACCATTGGGTTAGCCCCATCCCATCCCTGTTTCTACCATTAGGTTAGCCCCATCCCACCCCATCCCTGTTTCTACCATTGGGTTAGCCCCATCCCATTTCTGTTTCTACCATTGGGTTAGCCCCATCCAATCCCTGTTTCTACCATTGGGTTAGTCCCATCCCAACCCATCCCTGTTTTTACCATTGGGTTAGCCCCATCCCATCCCTGTTCCTACCATTGGGTTAGCCCCATCCCATCCCTGTTTCTACCATTGGGTTAGCCCCATCCCACCCCATCCCTGTTTTTACCATTGGGTTTGCCCCATCCCATCCCTGTTTCTACCATTAGGTTAGCCCCATCCCACCCCATCCCTGTTTCTACCATTAGGTTAGCCCCATCCCATATCTGTTTTTACCATTGGTTAGCCCCATCCCATCCCTGTTTCTACCATTAGGTTAGCCCCATCCCACCCCATCCCTGTTTCTACCATTAGGTTAGCCCCATCCCACCCCATCCCTGTTTATACCATTAGTTTAGCCCCATCCCATATCTGTTTTTACCATTGGGTTAGCCCCATCCCATCCCTGTTTTTACCATTGGGTTAGCCCCATCCCATATCTGTTTTTACCATTGGGTTAGCCCCATCCCATATCTGTTTTTACCATTTTGTTAGCCCCATCCCACCCCATCTCTGTTTCTACCATTATGTGAGCCCCATCCCACCCCATCCCTGTTTCTACCATTAGGTTAGCCCCATCCCATATCCCTGTTTCTACCATTAGGTTAGCCCCATCCCATATCTGTTTCTACCATTAGGTTAGCCCCATCCCATATCTGTTTCTACCATTAGGTTAGCCCCATCCCACCCCATCCCTGTTTCTACCATTGGGTTAGCCCCATCCCATATCTGTTTCTACCATTAGGTTAGCCCCATCCCATATCTGTTTTTACCATTAGGTTAGCCCCATCCCACCCCATCCCTGTTTCTACCATTAGGTTAGCCCCATCCCACCCCATCCCTGTTTCTACCATTAGGTTAGCCCCATCCCATATCTGTTTTTACCATTAGGTTAGCCCCATCCCACCCCATCCCTGTTTCTACCATTAGGTTAGCCCCATCCCATATCTGTTTTTACCATTGGGTTAGCCCCATCCCACCCCATCCCTGTTTCTACCATTAGGTTAGCCCCATCCCATATCTGTTTTTACCATAAGGTTAGCCCCACCCCATCTCTGTTTCTACCATTATGTGAGCCCCATCCCACCCCATCCCTGTTTCTACCATTAGGTTAGCCCCATCCCATATATGTTTCTACCATTAGGTTAGCCCCATCCCATATCTGTTTCTACCATTATGTTAGCCCCATCCCATATCTGTTTCTACCATTAGGTTAGCCCCATCCCACCCCATCCCTGTTTCTACCATTAGGTTAGCCCCATCCCATATCTGATTTTACCATTAGGTTAGCCCCATCCCACCCTATCCCTGTTTCTACCATAAGGTTAGCCCCATCCCATATCTGTTTTTACCATTAGGTTAGCACCATCATATCTGTTTTTACCATTAGGTTAGCCCACCCAATCCCTGTTTCTACCATAAGGTTAGCCCCATCCCATATCTGTTTCTACCATTAGGTTAGCCCCATCCCATATCTGTTTCTACCATTAGGTTAGCCCCATCCCATATCCCTGTTTCTACCATTAGGTTAGCCCCATCCCACCCCATCCCTGTTTCTACCATTAGGTTAGCCCCATCCCATATCTGTTTTTACCATTGGGTTAGCCCCCCATCCCACCCCATCCCTGTTTCTACCATTAGGTTAGCCCCATCCCATATCTGTTTTTACCATTAGGTTAGCCCCATCCCATATCTGTTTTTACCATTTTAGCCCCATCCCATTTTACCATTAGGTTAGCCCCATCCCACCCCATCCCTGTTTCTACCATTATTTCTGTTTCTACCATTGCCCCATCCCAGCCCCATCCCTGTTTTTACCATTGGGTTAGCCCCATCCCATCCCCTGTTTCTACCATTAGGTTAGCCCCATCCCATATCTGTTTCTACCATTAGGTTAGCCCCATCCCATATCTGTTTTTACCATTAGGTTAGCCCCATCCCTGTTTCTACCATTAGGTTAGCCCCATCCCACCCCATCCCTGTTTCTACCATTAGGTTAGCCCCATCCCATATCTGTTTTTACCATTACCATTAGGTTAGCCCCATCCCATCCCTGTTTTTACCATTGGGTTATCCCTGTTTCTACCATTAGGTTAGCCCCATCCCATATCTGTTTTTACCATTTTGTTAGCCCCATCCCACCCCATCTGTTTTACCATTATGTTAGCCCCATCCCACCCCATCCCTGTTTTTCTATCCCATATCTGTTTTACCAGGTTAGCCCCATCCCAGCCCCATCCCTGTTTCTACCATTAGGTTAGCCCCATCCCATATCTGTTTCTACCATTAGGTTAGCCCCATCCCATATCTGTTTCTACCATTAGGTTAGCCCCATCCCACCCCATCCCTGTTTCTACCATTGGGTTAGCCCCATCCCATATCTGTTTCTACCATTAGGTTAGCCCCATCCCATATCTGTTTTTACCATTAGGTTAGCCCCATCCCACCCCATCCCTGTTTCTACCATAAGGTTAGCCCCATCCCATATCTGTTTCTACCATTAGGTTAGCCCCATCCCATATCTGTTTTTACCATTAGTTGTTAGCCCCATCCCACCCCATCCCTGTTTCTACCATTAGGTTAGCCCCATCCCATATCTGTTTTTACCATTGGGTTAGCCCCATCCCACCCCATCCCTGTTTTCTACCATTAGGTTAGCCCCATCCCATATCTGTTTTTACCATAAGGTTAGCCCCCCACCCCATCTCTGTTTCTACCATTATGTTAGCCCCATCCCACCCCATCCCTGTTTCTACCATTAGGTTAGCCCCATCCCATATCTGTTTCTACCATTAGGTTAGCCCCATCCCATATCTGTTTCTACCATTATGTTAGCCCCATCCCATATCTGTTTCTACCATTAGGTTAGCCCCATCCCACCCCATCCCTGTTTCTACCATTAGGTTAGCCCCATCCCATCCCTGTTTTTACCATTAGGTTAGCCCCATCCCATATCCCTGTTTCTACCATAAGGTTAGCCCCATCCCATATCTGTTTTTACCATTACCAGGTTAGCCCCATCCCACCCCATCCCTGTTTCTACCATTAGGTTAGCCCCATCCCATATCTGTTTCTACCATTAGGTTAGCCCCATCCCATATCTGTTTTTACCATTAGGTTAGCCCCATCCCACCCCATCCCTGTTTCTACCATTAGGTTAGCCCCATCCCATATCTGTTTTACCATTGGGTTAGCCCCATTATCCCTGTTTCTACCATTAGGTTAGCCCCATCCCATATCTGTTTTTACCATTAGGTTAGCCCCACCCCATATCTGTTTTTACCATTTTGTTAGCCCCATCCCACCCCATTCTGTTTCTACCATTTTCTACCATTATTGTTAGCCCCATCCCCTGTTTTACCAGGTTAGCCCCATCCCATATCTGGTTAGCCCCATCCCATCCCTGTTTCTACCATTAGGTTAGCCCCATCCCACCCCATCCCTGTTTCTACCATTAGGTTAGCCCCATCCCATATCCCATCCCATATCTGTTTCTACCATTAGGTTAGCCCCCCCATCCCATATCTGTTTCTACCATTAGGTTAGCCCCATCCCATATCTGTTTCTACCATTAGGTTAGCCCCATCCCACCCCATCCCTGTTTCTACCATTGGGTTAGCCCCATCCCATATCTGTTTTTCTCTACCATTAGGTTAGCCCCATCCCATATCTGTTTTTACTATTAGGTTAGCACCATCCCACCCCATCCCTGTTTCTACCATAAGGTTAGCCCCATCCCATATCTGTTTCTACCATTAGGTTAGCCCCATCCCATATCTGTTTTTACTATTAGGTTATCCCCATCCCACCCCATCCCTGTTTCTACCATAAGGTTAGCCCCATCCCATATCTGTTTTTACCATTGGGTTAGCCCCATCCCACCCCATCCCTGTTTCTACCATTAGGTTAGCCCCATCCCATATCTGTTTTTACCATAAGGTTAGCCCCACCCCATCTCTGTTTCTACCATTATGTGAGCCCCATCCCACCCCATCCCTGTTTCTACCATTAGGTTAGCCCCATCCCATATATGTTTCTACCATTAGGTTAGCCCCATCCCATATCTGTTTCTACCATTAGGTTAGCCCCATCCCATATCTGTTTCTACCATTAGGTTAGCCCCATCCCACCCCATCCCTGTTTCTACCATTAGGTTAGCCCCATCCCATATCTGTTTTTACCATTAGGTTAGCCCCATCCCACCCTATCCCTGTTTCTACCATAAGGTTAGCCCCATCCCATATCTGTTTTTACCATTAGGTTAGCACCATCCCACCCAATCCCTGTTTCTACCATAAGGTTAGCCCCATCCCATATCTGTTTCTACCATTAGGTTAGCCCCATCCCATATCTGTTTTTACCATTAGGTTAGCCCCATCCCACCCCATCCCTGTTTCTACCATTAGGTTAGCCCCATCCCATATCTGTTTTTACCATTGGGTTAGCCCCATCCCACCCCATCCCTGTTTCTACCATTAGGTTAGCCCCATCCCATATCTGTTTTTACCATTAGGTTAGCCCCACCCCATATCTGTTTTTACCATTTTGTTAGCCCCATCCCACCCCATCTCTGTTTCTACCATTATGTGAGCCTCATCCCACCCCATCCCTGTTTCTACCATTAGGTTAGCCCCATCCCACATATGTTTCTACCATTAGGTTAGCCCCATCCCATATCTGTTTCTACCATTAGGTTAGCCCCATCCCATATCTGTTTTTACCATTAGGTTAGCACCATCCCACCCCATCCCTGTTTCTACCATAAGGTTAGCCCCATCCCATATCTGTTTTTACCATTAGGTTAGCCCCATCCCACCCAATCCCTGTTTCTACCATAAGGTTAGCCCCATCCCATATCTGTTTTTATCATTTTGTTAGCCCCATCCCACCCCATCTCTGTTTCTACCATTATGTGAGCCCCATCCCACCCCATCCCTGTTTCTACCATTAGGTTAGCCCCATCTCATATATGTTTCTACCATTAGGTTAGCCCCATCCCATATCTGTTTCTACCATTAGGTTAGCCCCATCCCACCCCATCCCTGTTTCTACCATAAGGTTAGCCCCATCCCATATCTGTTTTTACAATAAGGTTAGCCCCATCCCACCCAATCCCTGTTTCTACCATTGTTAGCCCCATCTCATATATGTTTCTACCATTAGGTTAGCCCCATCCCATATCTGTTTACACCATTAGGTTAGCCCCATCCCACCCCATCCCTGTTTCTACCATTAGGTTAGCCCCATCCCATATCTGTTTTTACCATTAGGTTAGCCCCACCCCATATCTGTTTTTACCATTTTGTTAGCCCCATCCCACCCCATCTCTGTTTCTACCATTAGGTTAGCCCCATCCCATATATGTTTCTACCATTAGGTTAGCCCCATCCCATATATGTTTCTACCATTAGGTTAGCCCCATCCCATATCTGTTTCTACCATTAGGTTAGCCCCATCCCACCCATCCCTGTTTCTACCATAAGGTTAGCCCCATCCCATATCTGTTTCTACCATTAGGTTAGCCCCATCCCATATCTGTTGTTACTATTAGGTTAGCCCCATCCCACCCCATCCCTGTTTCTACCATAAGGTTAGCCCCATCCCATATCTGTTTCTACCATTAGGTTAGCCCCATCCCATATCTGTTTTTACCATTAGGTTAGCCCCATCCCACCCCATCCCTGTTTCTACCATTAGGTTAGCCCCATCCCATATCTGTTTTTACCATTGGGTTAGCTCCATCCCACCCCATCCCAGTTTCTACCATTAGGTTAGCCCCATCTCATATCTGTTTTTACCATTAGGTTAGCTCCACCCCATATCTGTTTTTACCATTTGGTTAGCCCCATCCCACCCCATCTCTGTTTCTACCATTATGTTAGCCCCATCCCACCCCATCCCTGTTTCTACCATTAGGTTAGCCCCATCCCATATATGTTTTTACCATTAGGTTAGCCCCATCCCATATATGTTTTTACCATTAGGTTAGCCCCATCCCACCCATCCCTGTTTCTACCATTTGGTTAGCCCCATCCCACCCCATCCCTGTCTCTACCATTGGGTTAGCCCCATCCCACCCCATCCCTGTTTCTACCATTAGGTTAGCCCCATCCCCCCACATCTGTTTCTACCATTAGGTTAGCCCCATCCCACCCCATCAAATCAAATCAAATCAAATTTATTTATATAGCCCTTCGTACATCAGCTGATATCTCAAAGTGCTGTACAGAAACCCAGCCTAAAACCCCAAACAGCAAGCAATGCAGGTGTAGAAGCACGGTGGCTAGGAAAAACTCCCTAGAAAGGCCAAAACCTAGGAAGAAACCTAGAGAGGAACCAGGCTATGTGGGGTGGCCAGTCCTCTTCTGGCTGTGCCGGGTGGAGATTATAACAGAACATGGCCAAGATGTTCAAATGTTCATAAATGACCAGCATGGTCGAATAATAATAAGGCAGAACAGTTGAAACTGGAGCAGCAGCACAGTCAGGTGGAAGTTGAAACTGGAGCAGCAGCATGGCCAGGTGGACTGGGGACAGCAAGGAGTCATCATGTCAGGTAGTCCTGGAGCTCAGGTCCTAGGGCTCAGGTCCTCCGAGAGAAAGAAAGAGAGAAGGAGAATTAGAGAACGCACACTTAGATTCACACAGGACACCGAATAGGACAGGAGAAGTACTCCAGATATAACAAACTGACCCCAGCCCCCGACACATAAACTACTGCAGCATAAATACTGGAGGCTGAGACAGGAGGGGTCAGGAGACACTGTGGCCCCATCCGAGGTCACCCCGGACAGGGCCAAACAGGAAGGATATAACCCCACCCACTTTGCCAAAGCACAGCCCCCACACCACTAGAGGGATATCTTCAACCACCAACTTACCATCCTGAGACAAGGCTGAGTATAGCCCACAAAGATCTCCGCCACGGCACAACCCAAGGGGGGCGCCAACCCAGACAGGATGACCACAACAGTGAATCAACCCACTCAGGTGACGCACCCCCTCCAGGGACGGCATGAGAGAGCCCCAGTAAGCCAGTGACCCAGCCCCTGTAATAGGGTTAGAGGCAGAGAATCCCAGTGGAAAGAGGGGAACCGGCCAGGCAGACAGCAAGGGCGGTTCGTTGCTCCAGAGCCTTTCCGTTCACCTTCACACTCCTGGGCCAGACTACACTCAATCATATGACCCACTGAAGAGATGAGTCTTCAGTAAAGACTTAAAGGTTGAGACCGAGTTTGCGTCTCTGACATGGGTAGGCAGACCGTTCCATAAAAATGGAGCTCTATAGGAGAAAGCCCTGCCTCCAGCTGTTTGCTTAGAAATTCTAGGGACAATTAGGAGGCCTGCGTCTTGTGACCGTAGCGTACGTGTAGGTATGTACGGCAGGACCAAATCAGAGAGATAGGTAGGAGCAAGCCCATGTAATGCTTTGTAGGTTAGCAGTAAAACCTTGAAATCAGCCCTTGCTTTGACAGGAAGCCAGTGTAGAGAGGCTAGCACTGGAGTAATATGATCAAACTTTTTGGTTCTAGTCAGGATTCTAGCAGCCGTATTTAGCACTAACTGAAGTTTATTTAGTGCTTTATCCGGGTAGCCGGAAAATAGAGCATTGCAGTAGTCTAACCTAGAAGTGACAAAAGCATGGATTAATTTTTCTGCATCATTTTTGGACAGAAAGTTTCTGATTTTTGCAATGTTACGTAGATGGAAAAAAGATGTCCTTGAAATGGTCTTGATATGTTCTTCAAAAGAGAGATCAGGGTCCAGAGTAACGCCGAGGTCCTTCACAGTTTTATTTGAGACGACTGTACAACCATTAAGATTAATTGTCAGATTCAACAGAATATCTCTTTGTTTCTTGGGACCTAGAACAAGCATCTCTGTTTTGTCCGAGTTTAATAGTAGAAAGTTTGCAGCCATCCACTTCCTTATGTCTGAAACACATGCTTCTAGCGAGGGCAATTTTGGGGCTTCACCATGTTTCATTGAAATGTACAGCTGTGTGTCATCCGCATAGCAGTGAAAGTTTACATTATGTTTTCGAATAACATCCCCAAGAGGTAAAATATATAGTGAGAACAATAGTGGTCCTAAAACGGAACCTTGAGGAACACCGAAATTTACAGTTGATTTGTCAGAGGACAAACCATTCACAGAGACAAACTGATATCTTTCCGACAGATAAGATCTAAACCAGGCCAGAACTTGTCCGTGTAGACCAATTTGGGTTTCCAATCTCTCCAAAAGAATGTGGTGATCGATGGTATCAAAAGCGGCACTAAGGTCTAGGAGCACGAGGACAGATGCAGAGCCTCGGTCCGATGCCATTAAAATGTCATTTACCACCTTCACAAGTGCCGTCTCAGTGCTATGATGGGGTCTAAAACCAGACTGAAGCATTTCGTATACATTGTTTGTCTTCAGGAAGGCAGTGAGTTGCTGAGCAACAGCCTTCTCTAAAATTTTTGAGAGGAATGGAAGATTCGATATAGGCCGATAGTTTTTTATATTTTCTGGGTCAAGGTTTGGCTTTTTCAAGAGAGGCTTTATTACTGCCACTTTTAGTGAGTTTGGTACACATCCAGTGGATAGAGAGCCGTTTATTATGTTCAACATAGGAGGGCCAAGCACAGGAAGCAGCTCTTTCAGTAGTTTAGTTGGAATAGGGTCCAGTATGCAGCTTGAAGGTTTAGAGGTCATGATTATTTTCATCATTGTGTCAAGAGATATAGTACTAAAACACTTGAGCGTCTCTCTTGATCCTAGGTCCTGGCAGAGTTGTGCAGACTCAGGACAACTGAGGTTTTGGAGGAATACGCAGGTTTAAAGAAGAGTCCGTAATTTGCTTTCTAATAATCATAATCTTTTCCTCAAAGAAGTTCATGAATTTATCACTGCTAAAGTGAAAGTCATCCTCTCTTGGGGAATGCTGCTTTTTAGTTAGCTTTGCGACAGTATCAAAAAGGAATTTCGGATTGTTCTTATTTTCCTCAATTAAGTTAGAAAAATAGGATGATCGAGCAGCAGTAAGGGCTCTTCGGTACTGCACGGTACTGTCTTTCCAAGCTAGTCGGAAGACTTCCAGTTTGGTGTGGCGCCATTTCCGTTCCAATTTTCTGGAAGCTTGCTTCAGAGCTCGGGTATTTTCTGTGTACCAGGGAGCTAGTTTCTTATGAGAATTTGTTTTAGTTTTTAGGGGTGCAACTGCATCTAGGGTATTGCGCAAGGTTAAATTGAGATCCTCAGTTAGGTGGTTAACTGATTTTTGTCCTCTGGCGTCCTTGGGTAGGCAGAGGGAGTCTGGAAGGGCATCAAGGAATCTTTGTGTTGTCTGTGAATTTATAGCACGACTTTTGATGTTCCTTGGTTGGGGTCTGAGCAGATTATTTGTTGCAATTGCAAACGTAATAAAATGGTGGTCCGATAGTCCAGGATTATGAGGAAAAACATTAAGATCCACCACATTTATTCCATGGGACAAAACTAGGTCCAGCGTATGACTGTGACAGTGAGTGGGTCCAGAGACATGTTGGACAAAACCCACTGAGTCGATGATGGCTCCGAAAGCCTTTTGGAGTGGGTCTGTGGACTTTTCCATGTGAATATTAAAGTCACCAAAGATTAGAATATTATCTGCTATGACTACAAGGTCCGATAGGAATTCAGGGAACTCAGTGAGAAACGCTGTATATGGCCCAGGAGGCCTGTAAACAGTAGCTATAAAAAGTGATTGAGTAGGCTGCATAGATTTCATGACTAGAAGCTCAAAAGACGAAAACGTCATTTTTTTTTTTTTGTAAATTGAAATTTGCTATCGTAAATGTTAGCAACCCCTCCGCCTTTGCGGGATGCACGGGGATATGGTCACTAGTGTAGCCAGGAGGTGAGGCCTCATTTAAAACAGTAAATTCATCAGGCTTAAGCCATGTTTCAGTCAGGCCAATCACATCAAGATTATGATCAGTGATTAGTTCATTGACTATAATTGCCTTTGAAGTAAGGGATCTAACATTAAGTAGCCCTATTTTGAGATGTGAGGTATCATGATCTCTTTCAGTAATGACAGGAATGGAGGTGGTCTTTATCCTAGTGAGATTGCTAAGGCGAACACCGCCATGTTTAGTTTTGCCCAACCTAGGTCGAGGCACAGACACGGTCTCAATGGTGATAGCTGAGCTGACTACACTGACTGTGCTAGTGGCAGACTCCACTATGCTGGCAGGCATCCCTGTTTCTACCATTAGGTTAGCCCCATCCCACCCCATCCCTGTTTCTACCATTAGGTTAGCCCCATCCCACCCCAACCCTGTTTCTACCATTAGGTTAGCCCCATCCCATATCTGTTTTTACCATTAGGTTAGCCCCATCCCACCCCATCCCTCAGTGTGTGTGTGTGTGTGTGTGTGTGTGTGTGTGTGTGTGTGTGTGTGTGTGTGTGTGTGTGTGTGTGTGTGTGTGTGTGTGTGTGTGTGTGTGTGTGTGTGTGTGTGTGTGTGTGTGAGCGTCTATCTGGTGAAACCAAATGAAATCCCCCGTTAACCCCGTTGTGCCGCTCCCTCTTTGACATATGGAACACCTACCTACCCGAGGCCCAGAGACCCGGCTGTCATTCCCTCTGTCATCTCCCAGACACAAATACGTTGGCTGGGAGAAAATTGCTGAGCAGAGAGCAATATTGTTGGGGAAACATCACTAAAAGGGAGCATACGGCAGAAAGGGAGAATAACTTATTTGTTTTCTTTCATTCTTGCAAATGTTCCATTTCTGCTGTGTCTGAATGGAAATTGAGATTGAACTTATTTCTGGGTCGAAAGGACTCTAAACTCCTCTACCTTGATGGAAGCCGAGAGTCCATTCCGAGTGGAGTGGAAATGACATAAATCAGCCACGCAAACAGAGCCATGCTGACAGCTAACACTCTGGCCATTGCAGACAGGTAACTGCATGCATCTCGATCAGACTAGCACAGAGACAGGCTGGGCTGCCACTGTCTGGCAAGCTAGTCCTCTCCAGTGTCACACAGCACAGCAGAACAGCAACATACTGTGTTTAGATAGAACACATGAGATCCATCTCTTCTGTCTGGATCCATACTACACAGTGGGCCTTATCCAATTCATCTTATCAACTTTAGGTCCAACAGAGACAGCAAGAGAACAAATGGAGACAATGTCTAGACCAGTCTCTGACCGTCTGCGTGATTGAAAGTTTTGACCTAAAATGTATGGTCCAACTTCAGCATGTGGACGTCATGCCCCCCCACACCCCCATCTAATTTCTCTTACACACACACAAACAGACTGACTTCATACAAACACATTTGGAGCACCTCTGGGGCATTGGCAGAGACTGAGATCGAACAAAACCAAGAGGGGGAGGGGCCTAGGGAATGGAACCCATCAATACAGGTGAAAGTGATGGCAATCTGCTGACCCAATCATTGAGCGGTTCTCAGGGGGTAACTCTGTTCTTCACTACATGTCACCGTGGAGCGTCTAAAATCAGCCTGGTGATTAAATGTCAGTGTCCTTCGGTGCTCTTTGGATCCATTTATTTTTTATCTATTAAGACGCTCAGAATCCGATGACATCTGCTCTTCACTTCATAATTGCCTCCAGGACAATGGCCAAATGAGTATCTGGCTGACTACGTTAATCGCCAGCTACGGTGAGCTCCAAAAGTATTGGGGCAGTGACACATTTATGTTGTTGTGGCTCTGTACTTCAGCACTTTGGATTTGAAATGATACAATGACTATGATGTTAAAGTGCAAACTGTCAGCTTTAATTTGTGGATATTTTCATCCATCTTGGATACACTGTTTAGAAATGACAACACTTTTTGTACATAGTTCCCCCATTTTAGGGGACCAAAAGTATTGGGACAAATTCACTGATATGTAAATAGTTAAGTATTTGTTCCCATATTCATAGCATGTAATGACTACATCAAGATTGTGACTCATTTGCTGTTTGTTTTGGATGTTTCAGATTATTTTGTGCCCAATAGAAATTAATGGTAAATAATGTATTGTGTCATTTTAGAGTCACTTTTATTGTAAATAAGAATAAAATATGTTTGTAAACACGTCTACATTAATATGGATGCAACCATGATTACACATAATCCTGAATGAAACGTAAATAATGATGAGTGAGAAATTTAGAGGCATAAATATCATACCCCCCCCAAAAGAAAATGCTAACCTCCCCTGTTATTGTAATGGTGAGAGGTTGTCTTGGGATGTGGTATTTGTGGGTCTTTAACTTTCTCCCTCATCATTACTTTGGAGCATACTGTATGTGATTTGAGGGTCTGTTGGCTAGCAACCAGGCTGGATGTGTCACAGGACCCACTCAAATCCTGAAAAACCGCACACAATCTGACAGGTTGGCAAACATGTCAAAGACGAGGCCACTCAGTTCCATGTTGTTGGATGTTTCACTGGCTGGAAAACAAATAGGTTCACAATACAGTCTTTTCTTATCGGGATCAAGTCCTCTCCAATGCAGTTTAAAATCCAACATTTTTTTATGGCCCTTATTAATTCAAAATGAAGTAATGAAAGAAATTCTATTATGCCAATTTCATTTCAAAAGATTCTCAGCTGCATAAAAAAAATCATGAGCTCTCGGCTGAGTATTAATATTTATGCGTCTGTGCCACTGCTTATAAAAGTAAAGAGGGCCTTTTCTAACCCACCCAAGACAACCCTTATCAGCATGATGTTTCCCTATAATGAAAGCCTTCACAATGCACTTTCTGAGCAACATTTCATTGTTCTATACTATGCAAGAGTCTTTCAGGTCGACGTGTACTCTTTCTTGAATATACTACTACTAATATACGTACTACTACTATCACAACTACTACTGCTGCTGCCTCATTGTATCATATGAATAGGATGCCCAGTTCAAAGTGAATTTCTCCCTGTGTCAAGGGATTTTACTACACAATGTATTACAGTTTGAACTAAATATTCCTAACTGAATGTACCTCTGATACTGATCCAACTGAAGCCTTCTCTCTTGTACCCACTCAGACAGCAGACACCATGAATCCTGGTCTAGTGCTCCCAGTGAACTGATTCCTGATGCTTCTGACAGCTCCTGATGTGCTGCCCTTCTCCCCTGTCTCGAGAACCCAGAGCCTCGAAAGCCAAGGCTGTTTTAGGTTGCAATTGGATGGAAGGAAAGTTAATTTAGCCCTGACAATTAATCTGCAGGATCCAAACACCCTGTCTGGCTGTTGAAGTGTGACAGCGCTGGCGAAGCAGCAGCAACAGCCAGCCTGGACGGGTGCGATCTGTCTCTCAGCTCAACACTCTCACCCAGTCGCCATGCGCTTTTCCACCTACAGACACTTCACCTCAGAAACTCATGCATTTTTAATGGCTTATTTCAATGTGCAAGGATGCCACGTGTTTATTCTTATTAATGGGTTTTCAATCATATGCGGCAGAACTATAATTCTAAATGTTTTATTTGAGGGTCAATTTTGTAAACAAAAATGTATTTTGCAGTCAAACAAAGTTAAACAATCACTTCCTGCAAGAAAAGAGGTTGTATTAATTAAATCCTCCAGTTCCTCTTTGTTTTTTGGCATTCGAATACAAGTTGTACTTCAGTCTTCTGGGATCGGGAGGATGATGTACAGTACCTACACTAAAATAATGACTAGAGCTGCAAGCACCACAGGACTGGGTGTCAGAGGGAGAGGGGAGAGAGGCAGAGAGAGAGAGTGTGAGAGATAGATGAAAAGAGAGAGGGGCAGAAAGTGAGAGAGGGGGGGGGGCAGGTCTTGCAGTATTGTATCACTGCTTATAATTGAAATCTATACCCTGAGGTGACGAAAAACCTCTGTTAGATATGTGAATTATATGTGTTATATCTTCCAGACCTTTCTTGATCACACTCGAAGATTTCTCCCAAAAGAATCTCAAAATAATCTGGTGAAATATTGAAACAACTCATATTTTGTTTGTGTGCTCTGATTATGAATCCTCTGTTTAGAACAAACTTCAGACATGTTTGTGCATTATTCTGAACTATCACAATGTCACATCTCGCTCTTTCTCTTCTTTCAAAGTACATTGTAAACATGACAAATCCAGTGAAGAAGAAGAATTTTCCTTTTCACATGTATCTGCCTAATATGCAGTGTTGTGTTCTCGGGCTCAAGCTAGATTTAAATACATACATCTAATTACTGTGGAAGTCTGAACTGGAGCCATGTGGTAGAAATGCTTCTCTCTGTCATTCTAATAAGAAGATAATGGTTACACCTCCTACAGTGTACATTGTAACTAATGTACAGTATGCACCCTACACATCCCTATGTCATCTAGGAATGCCCTTGATTGGCCCATGTGACTACACCAGTCCCTTCATAGCAACAGAGGAAGTGAGCCATTCATAAAGGATAGGGTTAAAAGTGCTCCCAGTTGTCTGCTGCACATCACACGGACACAGACAGACAGTAGCATTAAACAGTGGAGGAGGAAAACCTCTTTGTTTCTCTGAGCGAACTGTCAGTGATCTTGGCAGCAGACTGAACACTGAGATTAGTGCCAGTGAACACTGAACAGAGAGTTAAAGTGGATCAAGCCTGACTTGGGCTGCTACAGATGATGGAACCTTGGGCCCTCGGGAGCATTCCACAAGCTCTGTGTTTGGTTTGGTCAGTTTGCTCTTTCTTTGTCATTTTGTCTGTTGCCACTGGGTTTGGCTGCTTGCTCTCAGGTCTAGCCTTTTATCTTGCCTATGTAAAGTGCTGGAGAGCGAGACAGAGATGGGGCTGTGACCAGGAAATGAACCCCTCTATTCAGTATCACCTGAGGACATTGAGGAACTGTCTCTCTCTGAAACATTCATGTTGATAGCTGCTACGTGGCAGAAGATGCAGATTAGACATTACCCTCCTCACCCCACCCTTCCCCCTCCATTCTTGCCACAGAGGCAGACAGAACAGTGACCTGTAAATGGTGTGATACACTCCTTTCCATGAAGTTTATATTGAGAGCAATACCCCCAAAATAAAACACTTCTGTCTCACTCCAGCTGATCACTGGACATCAGTGATAGGAGAGAGGGGCCTGCAGTGGAAATCGATTGGAAAATAAATTACCACAGGCAGCATAGACCTCGCCGGAGGCCTGAGGAGAAAGAGGTTGAATCTCCATTCCTTCTAAACTCCTTTGTGAGACAAATGTAAAAAACTATTTAGAAAATAATACTAATAAAGTTATAAGAATCCAAACCTAGCTAACGTTAATAATCAGATGGGGACGACATCAAGCGCTGGCGTTGTTTATGGCTTTTTTTCACTACTAGGGCATGCTGCTTCTTCAGCAGGCACTGAATTGTTTTTGATTGGCACGGGGCATCAGGCCCTCATTTCTCCTCTCCCAGCCTCCTCTCTAAATCAATGGAGTGTATAAACAGATCAGTTTAGTGGGCTGGTGCCTCGCCGTTCACAGGTGCTCACTGTCAATCCTGCCAGTACAAAAGTAAATACAAATCCATAGCATTGACACACAGCAAGTGCCTCGGAAATCTGAAATCAGTCTTCCTCAACCAGCAGTTTGGGTTAGATTCAAGACCAGACTAGAGCAGATTCATGGTAATGGATACTGTAACATCAAACCATTACAATGGAAATTAACATTATTGGTGGATTGTGTTTGCATTCAGATGTCAGAGTTTAATTTGACCTACACTACTCTTCAAAAGTGTGGGGTCACTTTGAAATGTGTCACGCCCTGATCTGTTTCACCTGTCCTTGCGATTGTCTCCACCTCCTCCATGTGTCGCTTATTTCCCCCAGTGTATTTATCCCTGTGTTTCCGGTCTCTCTGTGCCAGTTCGTCTTGTATGTTTCCAAGTCAACCAGCTTTTTTCCCGTTCTCCTGCTTTTTACATTCTCCTTTTTCTAGTCCTCTCGGTTTTGACCCTGGCCTGTTTCTGGACTTTGTACCCGCCTGCCTGACCATTCTGCCTGCCTAGACCACGAGCCTGTCTGGCACTCTGTACCTCCTGTACTCTGATCTGGTTTTGACCTTTTTGCCTGTCCACAACCATTCTCTTGCCTACCCCTTTGGATTATTAAACATTGTAATACTCCAACCATCTGCCTCCTGTGTCTGCATTTGGGCCTTGCTTTGTGCCTTGATAGAAATGTCCTTGTTTTTGAAAGAAAAGCACATTTTTGGTCCATTAAAATAACCACAAATTGATCAGAAATACAGTGTAGACATGGTTAATGTTGTAAATGACTATTGTAGCTGAAAACGGCATATTTTTTATGGAATATCTACATAGGGTACAGAGGCCCACTTTCAGCAACCATCACTCCTGTGTTCCAATGGCACGTTGTGTCAGCTAATCCAAGTTTATCATTTTAAAAGGCAAATTTGTCATTAGAAAACCCTTTTGGAATTATGTTAGCACAGCTGAAAACTGTTGAAAACTGTTGTTTGGATGAAAGAAGCAGCTTCATTAAATAGTACCCACAAAACACCAGTCTCAACGTCAACAGTGAAGAGGCGACTCCGGGATGCTGGCCTTCTAGGGAGAGTTTCAAAGAAAAATCCATATCTCAGACTGGCCAATAAAAATAAAAGATTAAGATGGGCAAAAGAACACAGACACTGGACAGAGGAACTCTGCCTGGAAGGCCAGCATCCCAGAGTCCTCTTTGTTGCTGACTTTGAGACTGGTGTTTTGAGGGTACTATTTAATGAAGCTGCCAGTTGAGGACTTGTGAGGCATCTGTTTCTCAAACCAGACACTCTAATGTACTTGTCCTCTTGCTCAGTTTTGCACTCCTCTTTCTATTCTGTTTAGAGCCAGTTTGCGCTGTTCTGTGAAGGGAGTAGTACACAGCGTTGTACCAGATCTTCAGTTTCTTGGCAATTTCACGCATGGAATAGCCTTAATTTCTCAGAACAAGAATAGACTGATGCGTTTCAGAAGAAAGTCCTTTGTTTCTGACCATGTTGAGCCTGTAATCGAACCCACAAATGATGATGCTCCAGATACTCAACTAGTCTAAAGAATAACAGTTTTATTGCTTCTTTAATCAAAACAACAGTTTTCAGCTGTGCTAACATAATTGCAAAAGGGTTTTCTAATGATCAATTAGCTTTTTAAAATGATAAACTTGGATTAGCTAACACAACGTGCCATTGGAACACAGGAGTGATGGTTGCTGATAATGGGCCTGTCACGACTTCTGCCGAAGTCGTTGCCTCTCCTTGTTCGGGCGGTGCTCGGCGTTCGACGTCACCGGTCTTCTAGCCATCATTGATCCATTTTTCATTTTCCATTGGTTTTGTCTTGTCTTCCCACACACCTGTTTTCAATCCCATTCATTACCTGTTGTGTATTTAACCCTCTGTTTTCCCTCATGTCTTTGTCAGAGATTGTTTATTGTCAGTGTAGTGTTTTTGTTGTATAGGTGCGCGACGGGTCTTCGTACCCATATTTGTTTATGTTCTAATCCTGTTTAGTGTTATGGAGCATGTTACTATGACATTATTAAAAGACTCCATTTTACACTCCGTTTGACTCTCCTGCGCCTGACTTCCCTGCCACCTATACACATATGCCTGACAGGGCCTCTGTACGCCTATGTAGATATTCCATTAAAAATCAGCCATTTCCAGCTACAATAGTCATTTACAACATTAACAATGTCTACACTGTATTTCTGATCAATTTGATGTTATTTTAATGGACAAAAACTGTGATTTTCTTTCAAAAACAAGGACATTTCTAAGTGACTCAACTTTTGAACGGTGATTGTCACAGCAAAATATTCCTTCAGCAACAGGATTGGAAAGTTTAGTCAATATTGTTGCTTGATCGGTGGTTAAACTATTAGCTGGACAAAAAAGTAGGCTACATGAAAAGTACAATACTGTTAATATAACCTTGTGTTAGTGTGAGTTTTCACTGAATTAATGGAAATCACAGAAGCTCATCTGCATATCCGGCGGCTGAGGAAAATTCTCAGCAACAGAAGAGTGATCAAATTAAGATCCTATCTCTGTAGTTGTGTTATCTATAGGTACATGTATGGAGGTGGATGTATAGCATCTGGTGAGTGATGTCATCACTCAGAACACCTCTGGTAGGACTAAGAAAAACAAAGGTTATGAAACAACCTGGGACGTCAGAGTGAGTGACATGATCTCTAATCTAATGGCACTGCTTCCCAGCTAATCCCACATAATCCACTGTAATTACGGACAATAAAAAGGGAACCCTTTAAACACGGATTTTTAACTTTGATCACAATATTCAGAGCTCATTTCGATTATTAATGAAAATCTTTTCACAACTCAAATTTGAACGCTTTGAAGTGTGCTGGGTGTGCATTCATTTCCATGGCAATATGGAATATTGTAAAGATTACACATTATTGTACAATAGAACTAAATAAAGGCAGATTTAGTTTTAATCCCCAGTTTGATGAGAATGAAGTACCACAGAGTTGCTTTATTTCATTTCATTTGAAACTTCTCTCAGGGCTGAAATATACTGTAACTACTGTTATTAATATATCTAGTATTATTACTAGAGTTAATATCTGTGCAGGATACTGGAACTTGACGTGTTCCCATCACATTTCAGTGGGGTCACCCGTGGTCAAAGAGGGTGGCCATTTTGATTTCACTACGCCTTTCTTCCTCTAGTTTTCAATCTGCAGGTGTTGTTAGAATGATACACCGTTTGTGTTCAGTAACAGCTTTAATAAGTGATTTTTGCATACTGGGGGTCAGACAGGGCAGCGTTCCAGACACATTGACATGTTTATTAGTCTGTTAGCATACAGATGAGGTCGTCTGGTGCTGGCGGTTCTGTGCTCTTCTCTAATGAGGTTGAGATGAGGTCTGCTCTGGGCAGGGGAGTTCCACACCGCGTTGACCTTTACACCCCACACAAAAACCCATCACAAGGGTCTTTGTCTGACGGCAAACAACCATCTCACCATCCTCCCAGCGGACGCCATATATCAATCACCCTGCAAGTGACGAGACTCTATCAGAGAGGGAGGTCACTATGTGTGTCAGAGACTAGCCTGGTGCCACATCTGTTTGTGCTGTGTAGCCTACTATAGTGGTTGTTATGCCTGCTATGCTTGCAACACCTGGCATATCAACAGCCATAGGAGTTGGCTATAGAGCACAAACAGATCTGGGACCAGGGCTAGGCAGAGACAGAGAGAGCGGTTGCAGCAGTCCTCTCTCTACAGGCACTGATAACCCAAAGAGATTGCATCACTGTTGTCACGATGATCATGTCACCTCCCTCTCTGCTCCACTGTCTGAGCAGCAGTCAACTGCATCCCCCAGAGCTGCCTCACAGCAATGAAACATCATCCTCTGATGTCCATAACTACAAATGGAATGCCACTTATCTGACACCTATAGGGCCTACTACCGTTTCTGTAAACCATTGCATATGTATATTTTACTCCCCCTCAATAGCATTGCATTAGAAATATAACAGCCTCCAATTCCTCTTGGCTAATGGACAGCTTTTTTTGTCACCTTGAATGGAGAAATGTATTTTGCATCTTTATGGGCCGCGTTGAAGACTCGTAAAATATACGATTCCGGCGATCGCTACACTCAACAGTGCCATTATCCATAGTTTTGTGTTTCAAGTATGGTTATGGATAAAAACGCTGCCAAACACTCAATAACGCATGACCTTCTCTGGGCACCATGGACACCAACAAAACAATTATCTCGCTTCGTTTCCCCCGTCTCTCCGCATCGGCTCATACATCATTGTTTCTCAAAATTGAAACCCTAGCATTAATTTGAGCCGCTCCAGGGCGGGCTCCCGCTTCCCCCCTTCCCCCCAGATCAATGGTTGACTGCACTGCTACTATTTTAAACAACAACCCGCCTCTCCTATCTCTTCTCCTCTCAGGGCCAGTCCACTCCTCCAGTCCCAGCCCCAGTCGATACAGATGGCAGTCAGATTATGTCTGTCGTTTATCACGTTGCAGAGGGTAAAATAGGAGACTATCTTTGATAACAACCCTATTAGAATGATGAAAGGGGACTTTGTTGTTTTATGAACGGTGCAGACACACGAATACACACCTGATGTGTAGGTACTACGGCATCTTCCATCTGTGACAGTCACAGACTGGAGCCGTCACATGCTGGATGGTCGATGGTCTGTTATGAGCAAGAGAATGAGGGACTACAAACCAGGATTTAAGACTATAGCCCCAATTCTATTTTCTTGTCATTTTCCTCAAATACAATTATTACGAAGCCTTCTAACTTCCTCGAAAACTCAATTTATGTCCCTCTGAAAGGCACTGGGTGATAAAAAATAGACCTTATTAGTTTCTCTCCACTCTCTGCCATCTACTCTTTAATGGACTGGTTCCTCGCTACTTTTATGGACACATTAAAACATGTCAACGACTAAAAATCATTAGGTCTTAGAGTTGACATTTACTGGCAGCAGTTCTGCAAGTCATTCAGAGACACATCCCTGGTCCCCCTCAGCATTCCCCTGCCGTAGCTTGGCAACGGGACCATGTCTGTCCAGCGTCCACCCACAGAGAAGGAGTAAGGGGATGGGCTGGTTGCCGTGAGTGACGGCATCCCGTTTCTTTCATCAGCTCCACTTTGGCTCCTTGCATGACAAAGAGGATGTAGGCTACCGTACACTGATGACTGAAACTCTAAATGGACTTGAGCTATGAGTAACTGTTGGTTATACCAGGGCACCACAGTGACGCACCTGTTATGTCACCTGCATGCCTAATCCTCGTTATCTATAGGTTAAAACTCCCTGATGACTCACTCCAACCTTCTACTTCCTCATTGTTTACTGAATGGTACTTTCTCTGCCCTCAGCAGCTCAAAGTATCCTGGGATTTCCTACGCTAACACACTAGTATGACAGGCCAGTGCTTAAAGACTGGGCTGATGCACTTTGGGAGGCTAATTTACTGAATGTTACTTTCTCTGCCATCTCCCCTCAGTAGGAGGTCAGCGCACCAACTGATCAAATTTAAAACCACTAAGAAATTACTAATAAAAAGCATTAGAACCCCACAATGGCTACGAGCCTGAAGCATTTGACATGGGACAAAGGGTTGCTGGGACCAATGTGAGGTGTGTGAGTTGTAATGTGATGAGGGATGCAGGAGGGCGGCTGTGAGGCTGTGACCGACTGCTAAGATTAAAGGATTATTTGCATTCTCGGCCCCATGGAAACTGTCAAATTCTAAACGGCAACAATCGCTTCCTGCAAGCAAAGAGGTTTTATTAATTAAATCCCCCCCATGATCAGGATAGAAAAACAACATATGCAGAGGCCTCACATCATCTCTTACTCTCAATGTAATCACATATAACAGTGATGTCTCAGAGGAAGGTACATGTATTGTTACTGTACGGCACCATCTACTATCCACTGTCTCCAAGGACCCCATCCTGTCATGAATCAACCCCACACAAGTCACACTATTTCCAGCCAGCGGCAGCGGATGTGTCCCTGAACTCCACCTCCGCTCTGAGACGGATGCACGTGGCTGGTAGAGGTCAATGGTCAATATGGCGCCTTATAACCATTCCCATCTTGTATATGCCCCGCTAGCACACAGTTAATGAGGGCAGGATCCTTTCTCCCAGGGCAGCTCTTAATATCCCCTATCATTGGGACAGAGGCCCTGTTGTGCCATGATGGTGGTTGAAGATATCCCTCTAGTGGTGTGGGGGCTGTGCTTTGGCAAAGTGGGTGGGGTTATATCCTTCCTGTTTGGCCCTGTCTGGGGGTGTCCTCGGATGGGGCCACAGTGTCTCCTGACCCCTCCTGTCTCAGCCTCCAGTATTTATGCTGCAGTAGTTAATGTGTCGGGGGGCTAGGGTCAGTTTGTTATATCTGGAGTACCTCTCCTGTCCTATTCGGTGTCCTGTGTGAATCTAAGTGTGCGTTCTCTAATTCTCTCTTTCTCTCTCTCTCTCGGAGGACCTGAGCCCTAGGACCATGCCCCAGGACTACCTGACATGATGACTCCTTGCTTTCCCCAGTCCACCTGGCCGTGCTGCTGCTCCAGTTTCAACTGTTCTGCCTTATTATTATTCGACCATGCTGGTCATTTATGAACATTTGAACATCTTGGCCATGTTCTGTTATAATCTCCACCCGGCACAGCCAGAAGAGGACTGGCCACCCCACATATGCTCTCTCTAATTCTCTCTTTCTTTCTCTCTCTCGGAGGACCTGAGCCCTAGGACCATGCCCCAGGACTACCTGACATGATGACTCCTTGCTATCCCCAGTCCACCTGACCGTGCTGCTGCTCCAGTTTCAACTGTTCTGCCTTATTATTATACGACCATGCTGGTCATTTATGAACATTTGAACATCTTGGCAGTGTTCTGTTATAATCTCCACCCGGCACAGCCAGAAGAGGACTGGCCACCCCACATAGCCTGGTTCCTCTCTAGGTTTCTTCCTAGGTTTGGGCCTTTCTAGGGAGTTTTTCCTAGCCACCGTGCTTCTACACCTGCATTGCTTGCTGTTTGGGGTTTTAGGCTGGGTTTCTGTACAGCACTTTGAGATATCAGCTGATGTACGAAGGGCTATATAAATAAATTTGATTTGATTTGATTTGATGGAGCATCACAACCATCCATCTTGGCTCTAAAAAAGACTCCCAGTTTCCTCTAGCTACTACCTCCTTATCTGCCTGTGGTGTGAAGCTGGTCCTCTTCTCTTCACTGTGCGGCCCAGAGCTTAGAGCCTATCCCAGCAAACCACAGTGGATTAGGCCCCTCACCATTGAGAATTTCCATTTCTGCACTGTAGGCCATGTGACCTATTTGGAGACGGTCAATCTGTGACATTGGTTTGGCACCAACCTTTCAGATCAGCCCTAATAGAATGGATGCTACCCTAAACACCGTAGTCTGGAGATGTCTACGTGATGTGATGTAGTGCCTGCATCTGTGATCTGAATCACATTGTAACGTTTCTTATCTCTCCAGAGTGGGTGTTTCCATAATTGTCCCCAGTCACCGTTTCATGACATTGATGAAAGAAAAAAAATCCATAACATGAAACACAATTTCAGGAAAGTGATTGTGAAAACCTTCCTTACACCAGGAGTGCTTTCCTCGCTCGCACCATCACGAAGCCAGAGAAAAAACTAAGAACGATTTGACAACCTTGTAATCACTCTCTCCCTCAGCTAGAGTTTAAAGGAAAGCTTGGGAATAACAAATGAAAAGAAGAATGAGATTGGGGAGGGGAGAGTGGGTGTATTGTCCGTCTGGTGTGGGTTATTGAATTGATGTTGCTCCTTTAAACTCTATTTGCAGCGGTGGAGGTGGAGATATGCAGGGCTGCACACCCAATAACAGCTGGGCTCCCAGTGAATCCTGGAGATCTGAAATGTGAGGCCTGGCGACCTTCCAGAGCTCCAAGAAGGATGGAGTCTGAGTCCTAGGCTTCTCACCATTCTCTCCAAATAAGATTGACCCCACCTCTCATTCGTCCCCATGCAAACCGTGGGCAAGACGTGTGAGTGTGTGTGTGTGTGTGTGTGTGTGTGTGTTCCAGTGGTCAACACACATTAGGCCTCTGAGTAAGAATCCATAAATAAAATAGCTTCTGGGGAAACTTTCTAAACTGAATATTTTTTCCTTGTTTTTTTTCCCATTGGTTTCATGTCTGTCTGAAATTGTTGTCAAGAGTTCCTCCACCAATACAGAGAAGGGAGAAAAGAATCAATATGACCGAAAAGGTAACTGGTACTTGGTAAGCAGCCAGTCTGGTGATATTGTGCATTTCATCCAATTTATACGGAGGCCTCAATTCATATGTGAAAAGAAATGAAATTCTCCTCTGATTAAATGGATGTGCTTGAGGTTTATTTCCTTTGACGCTCGTGGTCCTCTACTACTCAGAACGTGAAGGGAATGGAAATGATTGGTTGACACGTCACACAACAATTTCTTTCTGAATAGGAAATATTGATAAAGCATGACATACAGACCAAGCACCATGGCCTTCTTCCATCTCGGGGCTGTAACAATACAGTTGTGTTTCAACTTGAGGATATTCATCTGCTAATGTCTTCCACTATTTACCCAAGGACTACTCTAAAGGCCTGTTCCGTTGGTAGTTATTCACTGTGATCATTTGAGGAGCTCTCTCCCTCCCTCTCTCCCTCTCTCTCTCCATCTCCATCTCTCTCGCTCTTCCTTCCCCTCTACACTTTGCTCTCTTCAGTCCATAAGCACCCTAATAACTAATGGTCCCTCTTCTCACTAGTTACCGTCCACCATTACTGCGTAGCACAGCAGATTAATAGCCTATTGAATCGGTTTACATGAGGCTGCAATTAAAGTAGCAGGTTAGGAGACAGAAATCCTGTCTTAACCTGCTACGAAAATCCCTTTGTATCCAAGGGGTATGAAAAGAGTCTGTCCTATGTACTATCAGCTCTGTAACACCCTGATAGAGGTGTGAGACTGGTGGAGGGGTCCTGACACTCTCCAGAAGGCATCCGTCACTGAGACGAGTCCCAGGGAGGATAGTAAGAGGGAACACTGCATGTCAAACTGCCAAAGCTCATTAGAACCTAGGGGGATTGACAGCTATTCTCAGACCCAATGAGGCTCCTAGTTGCCTGGCTGCCTGGGAAAACATTGAACGGTATGAGAGAAATAATGAATCACTAAGCCTGCGTCCGTCGCACCGCCTCCCTGCCACTCTCCATCTGAGAGAGAGAGAGAGAGAGACAGAGTCAGGAGACAATATTTAGTTGAGGCTGTTGAAATTGCTTGCTAATAAAATTACAGTAACCCTTAGTGTCTCACATATTTGAAGCAAATTGGATTAACTTTAGGACAATTTTTCATCTTGATTTAAAAGTATGATAGATGTGATAACAGCATATTTCATTGGATGACCATGTCTGTATACTTATACACTATTAAGTAATACTACCATGTCTTCACCAGCAGTAAGTAACAGTCTACAATGTAGTTTTTCAATGTTTCACAGTAACAACTGTTTCTCTTTGCAATGTCTGGACACTTACTGACATCTAGTGGTAAAGTACAGTTCTCACAACACGGGTACTAGTAGCTACTTAACTAGTTTAATTAGATGTTTTATTGTTGTTGTATTATGTCAGCAGTCTGTACAATATATTTCCTAATAGATATTACAAAGGTGACAGCTGCATATGCATAGTCACTGTATATACGGATACCAGTTGGTTTGACAAGACTTGTCTGACTGTTAGATTGTCATAATGTGGGTTGGTAGCACAGGAGGTTGGTGACACCTTAATTGGGGAGGAAGGGCTCGTGGTAATGACTGGAGCAGAATAGGTGGAATGGTTTCAAATACATGGTTTAATGCCGTTACATCCGCTCCCTTCCAGCTATTATTAAGAGCCGTCCTCCCCTCAGCAGCCTCCATTGGTTGGTAATATTGTGCATACACCCCTGAGCCAGAGCCTTAGTTTCTGTCGGGAGCAGGCAGAGTGAAGTTTTGGTTTTGTTGCCTAGCAACTCTCCATAATGGGAACGACATAGAAACTGCTGGTCATTGTGGGTGGAGGCCATTTCAACACTATCAACCTGCACTTTGATCCACCAAGCCACCACAACTTACATTGCCAAGTTGATCGATTCTAACATCGAATCAAGAGGAGAGCATTTTGGGACAGACACTGGGCCCCAGTACCCTGTTCTCTCACAGGACACTTGGGAGCAGTGCCAGAATGGTAGTACCCGAGTCCAGGTTAGAGACTTGACTACAACGCTGGGCAGGGATCAGCACACTGTCATACTGTGCTGTCAGCTTAAGAGGAAGAGGACATTTTGGACTAGGCACTGGGAACCAGCACCCTCTCCTCTCCCCAGGACCCTAGGGAAGTGCACTGCACACTCACACTCTGTACAGTGGAGAAACACTCTTTTCACCACTTCGATCAGGAAGTGTCTTTTTCGCTGCAGGTTAGGAGAATTTACGCAGCAGATTTGGAGAACTAACGTAGCAGGTTAGGAGACTGAGTTAAGGTTAGGAAAAGGGTTAAGGTTAGGGTTAGCAAAATGCTCTCCTAAACTGCTACGAAAATTACTTCGTATCGAAGTTGCGTGAAAAGAGTCTGTCCCCTGTACTATCAACTTGGATCCCCGATAAGGCTCCAAGTTGCCTGGCTAACTGGAAGAATGGTGGACAGTATGAGTGAAATAATCACTAAGCTTGCGTCCATCGCGCCGCCTGCCTGCCACTCTCCATCTTAGAGAGAGAGAGATAGAGACAGACAGGAGATGGGAGACAATATTTAGTTGAGGCTGTTGGAATTGCTTGCTAATAAAATGACAGTAACCCTTGGTGTCTTGACATATTTTAAACAAATTGGATTTACTTTAAGACAATTTCTCATCTAGATGTACATGTAATAACAGCATATCTCATTGGATGACCGTGTCTGTATACTTATACTGTCACGACTTCTGCCGAAGTTGGTCCCTCTCCTTGTTCGGGCGGAGTTCGGCGGTCGACGTCACCGGCCTTCTAGCCATCACCGATCCACTTTTAATTTTCCATTTGTTTTGTCTTTGTTTTCTACACACCTGGCTTCAATTCCCCCCATTACATGTTCATTATTTAACCCTCTGGTTTCTCCCATGTTTGTGTGCGTGTTTGTTTTAATATAAGGCTGTATCTGACGGCTGGTATTATTGTTGCCGGGTTTTGTTGTTACGCCAGTTTATTTCGTGGTATCTGTATTTTTCCAGCACCATAGTATTGTGTTTTGTACTGGTGTTTTCCTGAATTAAATACCTTGTCCACGCATCTCAGCTCTCTTGCGCCTGACTCCTTTCACCAGTTACCCACAGCCTTGACATATACACTATTAAGTAGTACTACCATGTCTTCACCAGGAGTAAGTAACAGTCTACAATGTAGTTTTGCTCATTGCAATGTCTGGATACTTACTGATATCTGGGCTCTGGCTGGGCCACTCAAGGACATTGAGACACTCTTGCGTTGTCTTGGCTGTGTGCTTAGGGTTGTTGTCCTGTTGGAGGGTGAACTGTCGCCCAGGTCCGGAGCGCTCTGGAGCAGGTTTTCATCAAGGATCTGTCTGTACTATGCTCTGTTCATCTTTCCCTCGAACCGGACTAATCTCCCAGTCCCTGCCGCTGAAAAACATCCCCACAGCATGATGCTGCCACCAACAATCTTCACCAAAGGGATGGTGCGAGGTTTTCTCCAGATGCGATGCTTGGCATTCAGGTCAAAGAGTTTAATTTTGGTTTCATCAGACCAGAGAATCTTGTTTCTCATAGTCTGAGAGTCCTTTTGGTGCCCTTTGGGAAACTCCAAGCTGGCTGTCATGTGCCTTTTACTGAAGAGTGGCGTCCGTCTGGGCACTCTACCATAAAGGCCTGATTGGTAGAGTGCTGCAGAAATGGTTGTCCTTCTGTAAGGTTCGCCCATGTCCACAGATTAACTCTGGATCTCCTTTAGAGTGACCATTGGGTTCTTGATCACCTCCCTGACCAAGGCCCTTCTCCCCTGATTGCTCAGTTTGGCCCGGGTTGCCAGCTCTAGGAAGAGTCTTGGTGGTTCCAAACTTCTTCCATTTAAGAATGATGGTGGACACTGTGTTCTTGGGCACCTTCAATGCTGCCGAAATGTGTTGGTATCCTTCCCCAGATCTGTGCCTCGACACAATCCTGTCTCGGAGCTCTACGGACAATTCCTTCGACCTCATGGCTTGGTTTTTGCTCTGACATGACTTGTCAACTGTGGGACCTTATATAGACAGGTTTGTGCCTTCACAAATCATGTCCAATCAACTGAATTTACCACAGGTGGACTCCAATCAAGTTATAGAAACATCTCAAGGATGATCAATGGAAACAGGATGCACCTGAGCTCAATTTCGAGTCTCATAGCAAAGGGTCTGAAAACTTGTAAATATTGTTTTCTTCCAACTTGTTCAAGTGAATTGAACTCCCTTTAAACGTTGTTGATTGACAGATGATACATTTTTTGTCATCTACTGCCATTTCAAGTTCTCACAACTAGATGAGGATATCATTCTACACAGAGTATATATAGTACACAGTAGTTTATACATAATATCTATACAGAGACAGACAAACTGAACACTTGCAAACTTGAAATGACATCATTTTGATCTGAAACACCAGAGTCCAGATTGAAGAATTCACTTCAATACATAATGGGAGAGAGAGAAAGACTGCAATAGCATTTAGTTGAGGAATTGTTTGTTAGTAAGATGACATGTACCTTGGTGTGTTGAAAGACAGGTTCAAAGTAAATGGACTATTTTCCGACTAGATTTGAAAGTACAGTACACATAATAACAGCATATCTCATTGGGTGACCATGTCTGTGTACTTATAAACTATTAAGTAATACTGCCATGTCTTCACCAGCAGTCTACAATGTAGTCTTGCAATGCTTTTCACAGTAATAACCGTTGCTCTTTGCAATGGCTAGACATCTAGTGGTAAAGTCCTCGTTTGATTTAACATCTTTTTTATTGTTGTTTTATATCCCTCTAGTGTGTGTTATATCACTCATTATTTCTGGTTGGTACACTACACACACCTGAGTTTCTGCCAGGATGCAGAGGGAAATGTGATAGTTCTGGTTTTGGTTTCATTTCCTGGAATATGAAAACTTAACTGTGGGTGGAGTTTTAGTCTGTGTCATGTCTTTATAACCAGTAAAACCTGCCCCTTTAGCCACAACTCAGTTAACCTGCTTTATGGATTCTAGCCTTAACCAAGACAGAATAGCACACTGAGTGATACATTATAATGGAAGCCAGCTTGTCTCTCCTGGAGGAACACCTCTCTTGTCCCGTGTGTTGTGACATATTCAGCAACCCCGTCGTCCTCAAATGCAGCCACAGCTTCTGTGAGGAGTGTCTCCGGAAATACTGGAAAGACTTGGAGATTTTCCTGTGTCCTGTATGCAGGAGAGAGTGTTCTCCTGAGGAACCGAGCCAAAGTTTGGCCTTAAAGAGTCTCTGTGAATCGTTCCAGAGAGGAAGTGAAAAGGAGAAAGAATCTCAGGATATCTGCCAGCTGCATGGAGAGAAACTCAAACTCTTCTGTTTTGATGACAAACAGCTCATCTGTGTTGTCTGTCACATATCAAAGAAACATAAAGGCCATGCCTGCTATCCCATTGAGGAGGCTCTGCCTGATTTGAAGGTGAGACAGATTTCAACATGTTTGCCTTTATTTAACTGATAATTGTGTGATTTGATTTGTTAACTTTGCCCTTGTTTAAAGACAAATGGATCCCTCTGTGACTGAATAAAGACATGACTAGCTGAGTACTGTACAATGAACGCCTGACTCAGTTTTGTTTAATCTACATAAACGTTTAGCAAGGTTGACAAATTTCACTTCTTATGTCATTCTAGAGTGAAATCAAGGCTCCTTTGCAGAACAAATTGGGAAAAATGACCACCGCCAAACTGGAAGAGGAAAACTGTGTGGAACACTTAATGGTAGTTCACAGTAATACATTCTTTCTAGTAAAGATGCAGTGCATTCGGAAAGTATTCAGACCCCTTGACTTTTTACAAATGTTGTTACGTTACAGCCTTATTCTAAAATTAATTCAATAGTGTTTTTCCCTCATCAGTATTCAGACCCTTCACTCAGTACTTTGTTGAAGCACCTTTGACAGCGATTACAGCCTCAAGTCTTATTGGGTATTACGCTACAAGCTTGGCATGCCTGTATTTGGGGAGTTTCTCCCATTCTTCTCTGCAGATCCTCTCAAGCTCTGTCAGGTTGGATGGAGAGCGTCGCTGCACAGGGAAACTAAAACAAAACATGGATTGCTGTCATTCTTTGTCCATAGACTGCTTCAGGGTATAGAAACCAATATGTAAATCTGTAATTTGGGTGAACTATCCTTTTAAGTTTCCTTCTTGTCTATGGTAGGTCCAGGGCCAACTTGGAGAGGAGCAGATAAGGGGGGTGTTTAAGAAATTTTACCAGTTCCTAGAAGAAGAAGAGGCTGCCAGGATAGCTGCTCTGAAAAAGGAACAACAGCTGAAATATGAAGTGATGAGAGAAAGAATGGAGAAGTTGACCAAGAATATCTCAATGCTTTCTGAGACTATTGGAGTTATCAAAAAGGACATGGAGACTGATGATATCACATTCCTGCAGGTATGTGGGCCAGGATTATTTAATTTATGTCAATTGGTGGTGAATACAATTGTTTCACAACTGTCAATGGACACACCTGTAAGCTATGAGGCAAATAAGCATATTTACAATGATTGACAGGTTTATGGACTTTTATTTCACAGCCACCTCATACTGTAACAGTGTCATTTGTCCTTGTTGTTTTTATAGAACTACGAGGCCATACTTATCAGGTAAGTCCCATTTTATTTTATCTCCATACTTTTCCATTCCATTGAATGGAATCACTAAAGTTTAATTATTACCCTAGAGCCGAGTGCACACCTCCAGACACTGCTGCAAATGCTGAGATGGGGCCAGGAGCATTCATTGACATGGCCAAGCATGTTGGATGTCTGACGTTCAAAGTCTGGAACAGTCTGATTAAGATTGTTGACTACAGTAAGTCCAGGGTATTTCACAATTCAATTCGCCAACATTTGTGAACAGAATATATCTTTCAATAGTTCTGTGAAATGGTTTATCTGTATCTCCTTAGATCCTGTAACCATGGATCCAAACACAGTGTCCACAAAGCTCATCCTCACTGATGACCTAACCACTGTGACGTGCTGTGAGGAAAAGCAGAGTCTTCCAGACAATCCTGAAAGGTTTCATGTAGGAGTGTTGGGGTCTGAGGGCTTCATTACAGGCAAACATTTCTGGGACGTTGAGGTAGGAGACAGCGATAACTGGTCTCTGGGAGTAGCCAAAGAGTCCATTGTGCGGAAGAAGCTAGTAAAACTGGATCCTGAGAGTGGATTGTGGACCATCAGATATATTAATGGGAAATACAAAGCAGGTGTGAAATCACGCAAAGAGATCAAGGTAGATGAATGCCCACAAGTGATCCGAGTATGCCTGGACTGTGACAAGGGGGAGGTCACATTCTCTGACCCCACTATGAGCAATACTCTGTACACCTTCAAACACACATTTACTGAAAAGCTGTTCCCATACTTTAGTATAGGCAGTCTTAAAAGCCCACTGCGCCTTTGTAAGAGACCCCTCACTAAGGTAACTGAGACGTGAGCTGGGGCACGAGGCAAATCTGCTCATTGGCCGCTGCACTGCGGATTCCCTCTGCTCCAGATTCTCCAACCTAATGTGTGTTTGTGTATGTGTGTGTGTATATCGGAGGGGTTGTGGGAAAAAGCAGAAAATACTAAAAAGCAGAAAGGACAGGTTAAAAGTAAATGGGATTTACTGTAGGACTATTTTCAGACTAGAGTTGAAATGATGTAGCATATAATAGCAGCATATCTCATTGGACGACCATGTCTGTATACTTATAAACTGTTAAGCAATACTACGATATCTTCACCATCAGTAAGTAACAGTCTACAATGTAGTTTTACAATTAGTTTCACAGTAATAACTGTTTCTCTTTGAAATGTCTGGACACTTACTGACATCTAGTGGTAAAGTATTGTTCTCACAACACAGGTACTAATTGGCACATCACTAGTTTGATTAAATAACAAAAAGGTCACTAGTCTGTACAGTGTATTTCCTAATAGATATTGGAAAGGTGACAGCTGCATATTTACTTTACTATGTATTATATGATATGTGTAAAAGCTGCTATGACAAGATAAGACGTATTAATACATGGCTGTGTCAGATCACTCATTATTGTTGGTTGGAACGCTACACACATCTGGGTTCCTGCCAGGACACAGAGGGAAATGTGGTAGTTTAGTTTCCTGGAATATGAAAACTTAACTGTGGGTGGAGTTTTAGTCTGTATCATGCCTTTATAACCAGTATAACCTGCCCCTTTAGCCACAACCCAGTCAACCTGCTTGATGGATTCTAGCCTTAACCAAGACAGAATAGCACACAGAGTGATTCATTAAATGGGCAGCCAGCTTGTCTCTCCTGGAGGAACACCACTCTTGTCCTGTGTGTTGTGACATAAATAAAACTCTTACTGACAGTTGTGGCTGCATTTCGTGATGTATTGTTGTCTATTGTTGTGTTACCTTCTTGCCCTTTGTGTTGTTGTCTGTGCCCAATAACGTTTGTACCATGTTTTGTGCTTTTACCATGTTGTGTTGCTACCATGTTGTATTGTCATGTTGTGTTGCTGCCTTGATATGTTGTTGTCTTATAGGTCTCTCTTTATGTACTGTTATGTTGTCTCTCTTATTGTGATGTGTGTTTGTCCTATATATATATATACACTGCTCAAAAAAATAAAGGGAACACTAAAATAACACATCCTAGATCTGAATGAATGAAATATTCTTATTAAATACTTTTTTCTTTACATAGTTGAATGTGCTGACAACAAAATCACACAAAAATGATCAATGGAAATCAAATGTATCAACCCATGGAGGTCTGGATTTGGAGTCACACTCAAAATTAAAGTGGAAAACCACACTACAGGCTGATCCAACTTTGATCTAATGTCCTTAAAACAAGTCAAAATGAGGCTCAGTAGTGTGTGTGGCCTCCACGTGCCTGTATGACCTCCCTACAACACCTGGGCATGCTCCTGATGCGGTGGCGGATGGTCTCCTGAGGGATGTCCTCCCAGACCTGGACTAAAGAAACCGCCAACTCCTGGACAGTCTGTGGTGCAACGTGGCGTTGGTGGATGGAGCGAGACATGATGTCCCAGATGTGCTCAATTGGATTCAGGTCTGGGGAACGGGCGGGCCAGTCCATAGCATCAATGCCTTCCCCTTGCAGGAACTGCTGACACACTCCAGCCACATGAGGTCTAGCATTGTCTTGCATTAGGAGGAACCCAGGGCCAACCACACCAGAATATGGTTTCACAAGGGGTCTGAGGATCTCATCTCGGTACCTAATGGCAGTCAGGCTACCTCTGGCGAGCACATGGAGGGCTGTGCGGCCCCCCAAAGAAATGCCACCCCACACCATGACTGACCCACCGCCAAACCGGTCATGCTGGAGGATGTTGCAGGCAGCAGAACGTTCTCCACAGTGTCTCCAGACTGTCACAAACTGTCACATGTGCTCAGTGTGAACCTGCTTTCATATGTGAAGAGCACAGGGTGCCAGTGGCGAATTTGCCAATCTTGGTGTTCTCTGGCAAATGCCAAACGTCCTGCACGGTGTTGGGCTGTAAGCACAACCAACACCTGTGGACGTCGGGCCCTCATACCACCCTCATGGAGTCTGTTTCTGACCGTTTGAGCAGACACATGCACATTTGTGGCCTGCTGGAGGTCATTTTGCAGGGCTCTGGCAGTGCTCCTCCTGCTCCTCCTTGCACAAAGGCGGAGGTAGCGGTCCTGCTGCTGGGTTGTTGCCCTCCTACGGCCTCCTCCACGTCTCCTGATGTACTGGCCTGTCTCCTGGTAGCGCCTCCATGCTCTGGACACTACGCTGACAGACACAGCAAACCTTCTTGCCACATCTCGCATTGATGTGCCATCCTGGATGAGCTGCACTACCTGAGCCACTTGTGTGGTTGTAGACTCCGTCTCATGCTACCACTAGAGTGAAAGCAAGCACTGCCAGCATTCAAAAGTGGCCAAAACATCAGTCAGGAAGCATAGGAACTGAGAAGTGGTCTGTGGTCCCCACCTGCAGAACCAACCCCGCAGGAGGCCTTTTGCCTTTTGGTAGGCCGTCTTTGTAAATAAGAATGTGTTAACTGACTTGCCTAGTTAAAAAAAAGTTTAAATAAAAAATAAATATACATCACCCTTGTCGTCCTCAAATGCAGCCATGGCTTCTGTGAGGAGTGTCTATAGAAATACTGGAAGGATATGGACAATCTGCTGTGTCCTGTATGCAGGAACGAGTGTTCTATTGATGAACCTAGCCTAAGTTTGGCCTTAAAGAGTCTCTGAGAATTGTTGCAGAGAGGGAGTGAAAAGGAGAAAGTATCTCAGGACAATTGCCAGCAACATGGAACTCTTCTGTTTTGATGACAAGCCGTTCATCTGTGTTGTCTGTCACACATCAAAGAAACGTAAAGGCCATGACTGCTGTCCCACTGAGGAGGCTCTGCCTGATTTGAAGGTCAGTTTGTGAAAGTATCTGTTCCCTTTGCTTTTATTTGAACTCGTCATTTAAATCACATTCTGTGACTGAGTAGAGAGTGACTGGCTGGATTAAAAGACTGGTCTGTGTAACATACATTTACCATGTTTACAAGAATCATTTTTCATTTATTTTTAGAGAGAAATCCAGCGTGTGAGTTCCACTTTGAAGAATGAATTAAAAAACATGAACACAGCCAAGATGTACCATCCAACCTGGGAGGAGCATATACGGGTATCAGTCATTTTAAAAAAAAAGGTTTTAAATGTAGAAACATTTGAGCAGTGTTCAAGTTTGGTCAAGTCCATAATGGTCAAGTCCAGTGTGGAGAGGAGCAGATAAGGGAGGAGTTTAAGACACCACCAGTTCCCGGAACAGGAAGAGACAGCCAGGACAGCTGCCCTGAGAAAGGAAGAGCAACAGAAATGTCAAGTGATGCGAGAAAGAGCTGAGCCGTTGACCAAGCAGATTTCAACCCTAATAGAGACTATTTAAATGATCAAGGAAATGGAAGTTGACAATATCACATTCCTTCAGCTAAGGGTAAAGAATTTTTAAATAACAAAGATGTAAATTCCCAACATGAGCTCATGAACTCACTGCAAAAACGAATGTTCGTCCAAAGGACGCAAGTGTCACACTGCTAGTCTACAGTCAAATGTCGTATAACGCCTTGAAATTATCAACCAGGTCGGAAATTGCTGGTGAATGAGTTCACAACTGTAAATTAGTTATTTCTCTGTGAGTTTTTTCTCAATTATCTCAGTGTCATCTGATATAACATAGTGAAATATGTCCTTCTTTTGTACAATTACAAGGCCATACTTAATAGGTATGTCGTAAATGAAGTCCCCTTTCATCCCTACTAAATACATGTTACACTCCATTTACAACAGCACTGATGTTTTCTTATTCCCATAGAGCCGAATCCACAGCAACAGACACTGCAGATGCTGAGGTAGTGTCCGGAGCATTCATTGACATAGCCAATCATGTGGGATCTCTGAAATCCAAGGTCTGGAAGAAGATGCTTGGGATCGTTTACTATAGAAAGTCCAGGTTTATCACAAATGTTGTTTTTAAATATCTTACTGTAAGGCCACAATACTTTGGAAATAAATGTATTTTTTTCAATAGTTATTTATTGTTTTATCTCCCATTACACCCACACACTTCAGTATTAAAGTACAATATAAAAGTAAAATAAACTTTCCCCTTAAAGCTTCAGTGACCATTGATCCAAACAGCATCTGCAAGGCTCATACTGACTCATGACCTGACCACTGTGACATACAGTGAGGAGAGGCAGAACATTCCAGAAAATCCTGAGAGGCTTAAAATGGGAGTGTTGGGTTCTGAAGGGTACAGTAAAGGCAGACATTTTTGGGATGTAGAGGTAGGATAAAGTGATAACTAGACCCTGGGAGTAGGCAAAGAGTCCATTGTGCGCAGCAAGTCACTCAAAATGTAGATTGTGGAGCATCAGATATATTAGTGGGAAATATAGAGTATGTGTAAACGCAGACATCCAGATCAAGTTGGATGAGAGCCCACCAGTGATCAGAGCACTTCTGGACTGTGACAAGGGGGAGCTGACATTCTGCGATCCCACTAAGAGCACTACTCTGTACACCTTCAATGATACATTCACTGAAAAAGTGTTCCCATACTTTTACAGTACCAATCAGTTTGTCCCACTGCGCCTTTTGTCAGTTAGCCCCAACTTTGGGCAGAATATAAACATGAGTGGAGACAGGTTGCCAGGTTTATAATATGTGGGGACAAATATCAACTAACATGTTATTTAGTTGATGTATCAACTGTAGGGACCCCATTGTGTGAACTTTAGTTGAATCCAGTTCCATGTAAATAGCTGTAAGACTTGCCTCAACACAAAGCATACTATGGGTATAAGTAGTGTAATCTAATTGATGCCAATGGAATGTGGTAAGGTAACAACTGTCTATCTCATAATGCTTGTACAAGTGTTTAGAACAGTTGTTACAGTATGTAAAATATGTAAAGTACAGTTATCTAAATAAATATTAAAAGTTTCTATTGCATTTCATGTTGTGCTTTTCTATTTAACTGAATGTACCTTCTTAATTATATAAGTGGGTTTAGCTCATTTAATTCATTAACACGTTATAAAATAAAGTTTCAATTTGCTACCATTGCAAATATTCACCACTAGATGGGGATCTCCAACTACCGGTATACAGTAGAGCCCACTGTTGCTCAATGCCACACTGCAAAATGGGCCTATAGTCAGAGTGGGCCTACAACAAAAATGTAAATATCAATGGAGTAAATACATCCCACGGCTGGCTATGACATTAACATTCAAATAGTAGTTGATTTATATTATGTATTTGTAGTGCTCATGGCTTGACAACTCATTAGTGAAACATTACTTTTAATATGAATAAATTATTTGTTTACAAAGACAACAATGACAGCAAACACAAACAATGGAGTAACAGTCTAGTACCACCAAATAATGAAACCAAAGGGAGCACAAAGTGGAACTGGTGGTAAAGTGTTAAAGAATGGTCTGCCTAGCTCCACCCCGATAAGGATGTGTCACACCATAACAGGAAGAAGGAAGTCAAAACAACTCTTGACGTCGCAGATAAAACAAGGAGCTAGTTACGTGTATTGGTTGCGTTCTCCTGTAGACGTGCCTTGGATATCAGGCGAGTGTCAATGTAACTTGTTCTATTAAAGCACTCCCAAACTAAACATCGACTTGTCCTAGGCAGTAAGTATGGCCAGTTTGAAGTTCAGGCATTATGTTGTTGAGCCCAAATATTTAGTTGGAAAAAGTTAAAGTAAATACTGTACCTTACAGAGGCAATTAGCTAACTAGAAAAAACAGGGGCTCACTCTGTTTGTCTAATGCCTGCAGCTCTGTGCGTCCCTTTGCCCTGCATTCCCTTCCAGAGGAAGAGTCACTTTCGTGTGAAGAAGGCATGGCCGCTCGATTCTCTGTCCCAGAGGAGGACCTCTGTTGCCCTGTGTGCTGTGACATCTTCAGGGACCCTGTGGTCCTCAAGTGCAGCCATAGTTTCTGTGCAGCCTGCCTACAGCAGTACTGGTCTGGGAAGGGCTCGGCCCGAGACTGCCCTCTCTGTAGAAGGGAGTTTGTGGACGAGCCGGTGGCCAGCCTCACCCTGAAAAACCTGTGTGACTCCTACATCCAGGAGAGTGGAGCGCTTGGGTCTACAGGAGAGCTGTGTGAACCGGGTGAGCTGTGCTCCCTGCACGGGGAGAGGCTGAAGCTGTTCTGTCTGCAGGACAAGGAGCCCATCTGTGTGGTCTGTCACACCTCCAGGAAGCATAAAAACCATGAGTGCTGCCCGGTGGGAGAGGCTATAGGCGACATGAAGGTAATCTGTTGTTGTGATAGGCAACCCTATAAATTGAGTTCTCTAGCTAGCATTTTATGAGTTCAGAGGTGAACAAGAGGTAACGGGGAAAATGCTGTGAGTTTGATCTAATCTGTTTTATGCATTCTGCAACTGTTTGCCTTTGAAGAACTGAAATGTTTTGTTTACTCTATTCTTAGTCAATTGTCTTTTTAATGTTCTTTGTAGGAGGATATGAAGTCTGTGCTTACTTGTTTGCAAGAGAAGACGGAGGCTTTTGACAAAATGAAGCAAAACTATGAAAATACAGTGGCACACATTCAGGTAGTGTTGGTGGTTGGCCATAGTATGAAATAAATCAAACTCTCTCATATGTTAACACACAATCCTAACAGAGGTCTCATTTCAGGTCCAGGCCCGGTTTGTGGCAAAGAGGATTCATGAGGAGTTTGAGACACTCCACCATTTCCTCCAAGCTGAAGAGGCTGCTAGGCTTGCAGCTCTGAAAGAGGAGGAGGAGAGTAAGAGTGAGATGTTGAGGCAGAGAATGAGGGAGATGGACAGAACCCTGGCCTCCCTCTCTGACACAATCAGAGCCGTGGAGGAGGAGATGGCTTTGGAGGATACTTTTTTTCTCCAGAAATGCAAGCAGACAATGAGAAAGTGAGTACATTATACAACCCCTGGTGGTTTCACTGTCTACAGACCGTGATGAGTACTAACTCCTACTTGTTCTGGCCGTATAGTGCTCAGTGCAGCACACTGCAGGACCCAGATATGGTCTCTGGAGCACTCATCGATGTGGCCAAGTACCTGGGCTCACTTCAATACAAAGTGTGGGAGAAGATGCAAGGGATTGTTAAATACAGTGAGTACTAACTGCAGAGTGTTGAACATCACTTGGTGTCAAGACTAGTCTATTTCATTACATGATAGACTGAAACCGTAACTTTTTAAGCACTTAAAGTGCTTCTTAATGTGTATTGACACAGTAATTACAGTGGTGAGAACCACTACATCATGGTAACTGGATATACTTTCTCCTTAGCGCCAGTGACTCTGGACCCCAACACGGCTGCCCCCTGGCTCCTGCTGTCTGAAGACCTCACCAGTGTGAGGGACAGCGACGACAAACAGAAGCTTCCAGACAACCCCGAGAGGTTTGACCCTGACACAGGCGTACTGGGCTCTGAGGGCTTCAGCTCAGGAAAGCATGTCTGGGACGTGGAGGTTGGAGAGAACAGCGCCTGGGTCCTCGGCGTAGCCAAAGAGTCCATCCAGAGGAAAGACAAGGTCTCCTCCGTACTGAAGAATGGATACCTGTCCGTGTACTTTTACCACAAGATGTACTTTGCAGGGACCTCACCCCTGACACGACTCAATCTGAAGAAGAGCCCTCAGAGGATCAGAGTGCAGCTAGACTGGGAGAAGGGGAGAGTGTGCTTCTCTGACCCTGCTGACAACACGCAGATCTACACTTTCAAACACATCTTTTCTGAGAGGGTCTTCCCCTATTTCTGGGTTGGCTGTAAGCAGTGTCCTCTGAGGATTGAGCCATTAGAGGTCTCAGTGAAAGCTGTAGATCACACCTGAGAATGTGTTGGCGCATGGAATTTTCTGTCTCTAGTGTCTTTCTTGATGTTGATTTTTATGTCATGAGAAACATCTAATGGATAAATAATATTTAAATATTTGCCACTCGTTGCCTTTAAATTAACACTTACATTTGATTTAATGGACACTTGTTGACATTTATTTTATTATGTAGTATGGAATAAAAGTTTCGTTTTCTGTGTGGAATAAAAATGGAACATCAGACTTGCTGTGGTGATATTTTATTATAACATACTAAGATAAACTAGTATTTCTATGCAGTCGTCATCAATTTCAAATAGTTGGGCTAAACCATTCCTGTAATAACACCGTCAAATGGTTTCCCCTGAAATCTATAAACGATCCTGTAAGAATATTGTTTGAAGACGACTTCCAGATCTTTTTTAGGCTTAAATTTAAATGTCTTTTAAGTTACGTGGACAGATTCATTAGGCCTGAAACACTGCAAGTTAACAGATAAAAAGTAAGTTCATGTTCTGTTTTTGCATTATGCGATGCTAGTAATTTAGCTAGTAAGAAACACGACGAAAAGCATCAGCAAAGTCTCAAGCATTCGTATTAGTACATTTTCATTAAATGTCTACAGGATATCTATATAAGCGTTTTTAGGATTCTAGCAAATTGGATTTTGGTCAAGTTATAAGTGTTGCTTTTAAAAGTATTAGGCTTTTGTTTTGTCAGAGACTCGGGATATGATTGGGACATTTTAGTCCTTCATGTACCATGCTATGCCAACATAAACTGACCATTTACCCTCAAAAATTTTGAAGATGACTGACCTTTCATCAATCAAAGGGAAGAAGAGGGGACCTACAACCGTGATCACAGAGGCCTGTCCAAAGTCTCCCAAGGTCAGTTTCCTCACTCCTTCTCTACTGCTCATGGAGGTCCCTTCTGACACCAACACCAGTCTGCCAGTGTGGGACGCCATGCACTCCCAACAAGTGGACGTTGTCTGGACTGTGACACCATACAGTATCAATGTCCGCTTCACTCCTTTCCCCTCCAAGTCAGGGCAGACTACTAGTGCCAGCAATACTCTTATCTGCTCTCCTGGCAAAAGCAGCAGCACCACCAGGATCATCCAGTTGTCGTCAGGCCCATCCTTGGCCCTAAACCAGACCCAAATGATCATCCAACCTCTACCACAACAAATGACCCCAACCAAAATCCCCCCCAGTGTGCTCCTCACCTTTCCTCAAAGCACCCTCTTTCCTCAACCTGGAGCAATCACCATCTCACCTCACAAGCCCCAAAACATGACACCGGGCCCAGTCAAAACCATGTCTCTCATCCTCCCCCTGCCTGTCATCATCACCCAGCCACAGCCTGTCCACCAGCCTACCACCCCAGCCCAAACACAAGCCCAAGCCGCTAGCACTAATCAGCCCCCTGGTCCATCGAAGACGGCAGCCAGTCTGACCTTCCACACAAACATCTCCGGCGACATCCAGATCTGCGACCACTTTCTCACTTACTTCTGCAGGACGGGGAGCAACTGCAAGCAGCACCACACGCCATATCCCTTCCACTGGCAGCTGTGGTGCATCAACAGTCACCAGTGGGTAGACTTCACCCCCCGCGCCCAGGTTAATCTAGAGAGGGCCTACTGCAATGTCAACCGGGAGGAGATTGGAGTCAAGGAAGGGTGAGTAGTACAGGTAGTAGATGTTAATCATAAAACTGTCCATCAGTCCTCAAAATCTGTGATTTCCATACTTGTTGTCATTCATAGCTCCATAAGTACTGCTGAATTTTAATCACACAATAGTTTATCAATCAATGTATAAAATATTGCACATTTACAGAGTTTATGAAGAAGAAAAATACAGGAACTGAGACTCACCCACACACACACACACGGGAAGTGCCAGAGATGACATTAAGGATTTGATACCGTTTTTTTTAACGTAGCGCTACTTGCTACCCCACCATAACTCTTAACGTTTTTTTGCTATGATTAGAGCTGGTTATTGGCAGGTACCTCACGATACGATACTTAGGTGCCAATATGATATGTATTGCGTTTCGATACTGTGATTTCAAGCATATTGCTCACGATGTCTGCTGTAGAGGGACAAGAGAAAGCATGAGAGAACAAGTTCCGACCAGTCGTGAAAATAAATTTGCTAAAAAAAATGGTCTCCCTTTTTAAAAAGAAGATGGAGAACTATGAAGGAAAAATATTGAAATGTTGGTGCAGATACAGTGCCTTCAGAAAGTATTCTTTGACTTATTACACATTTTGTTGTGTTACAGCCTGAATTCAAAATGGATTCAATTGATATTTTTTCTCACCAATCTACACACAATACCCCATAATAACAAAAAGTGAAAACATGTTGAGATATTTTTGCATATGAAAAACAGAAATATCTCATTTACATAAGTATTCACATAAGAGTCAATGCATGTTAGAGTCATCTTTGGCAGCAAATTACAGCAGTGAGTCTTTCTGGATAAGTCTTTAAGAGCTTTGCACAACTGGATTCTATATTTTTTATTCTTCAAGCTCTGTCAAGTTGGTTGTTGTTCATTGCTAGACAGCCATTTTCAAGTCGATTTAAGTCAAAACTGTAACTATGTCACTCAGGAACATTCAATGTCATCTTGGTCAGCAACTCCAGTTTATATTTGGTCTTGTGTTTTAGGTTATTGTCCTGCTGAATGGTGAATTTGTTTCCCAGTGTCCCAGTGATTTTGCCTGTGCTTAGCTCTATTCCATTTATTTTTTATCCCCAAAAACTCCCTAGACATTGCTGATGACAAGCATACCCATAACATGATGCAGCCACCGCCATGCTTGAAAAATATGAAGAGTGATGTGTTGTTTTGGATTTGCCTGAAACATAATCCTAGTTAATTTCTTTACATGCCACATTCTTTGCAGTTTTACTTTAGTGCCTTATTGCAAACAGGATGCATGTTTTGGAATATTTTTATTCTGTACAGGCTTCCTTCTTTTCAGTCTGTCGTTTAGGTTAGTATTGTGGAGTAACTACAATGTTGTTGATCCATCCTCAGTTTACGATCACAGCCATTATACTCAAACTATTTTAAAGTCACCTTTGGCCTCATGGTTTCCTTCCTCTCCAGCTACTGAGTTAGGAAGGACGCTTGTATCCTTGTAGTGACTGGGTGTATTGATACACCATCCAAAGTTTAATTAATAACTTTGTAGCGGTATTTATTCGAGAGGGTAAAGAAAGATTTTGTTCGGGCGCCAGGCAGGTATTAACCATGCCAAAAGGAAAAGAGTAGAATAGAGAGAGTACCACTACCAGACCCACACACATCAGCAGAAGAGACTGCCTAGTGGGTAGCCTGTTTACCAGATAGCCAGTGGAGAGAAAAAAGAATACACACCATATAAAACCCACATCACAGCACAGGGGTAACCCAAACAAGAATACCTCATACAATAATACTAATACTAATAATGGCAGAGCAATTGAACAGCAACTTCATACAAGAACGAACCCAGTCATCAACATAGGATTTGCAATAATCTGTATTATTTTCTAGTGGATGAGTGCAGAGGGTATGAATGTGGGGGGTGTTCATCGACACAACAAAGGCCTTAAAAATGTCCACAGTCTTCTCGGCCACATGTCATTAGTACACCCCACCTCAATACAGTTCACATAATATACAACTTGCAAGCAACCTACTAAAATGTCCATCCAAATACTTCTGGCAGGGAAATAATAGTCCAGCTCTAATGAACTTCAATGGGAAGTGCATTTGAAAAATAGAGAGTCTGTTGCAGGGTAAAGCACTGGAATGAGAGGGAAGAGAAAGAGAGAGAAAAAGATAACAAGAGAGATCTTAGCTGTGGTCTTAAGGCGTGCAGGTGTACTGTCTGACTGTCCGTTGGTTTGTTGGTTTGTATTTTTTTATTTTTTTTATTTTACCTTTATTTAACCAGGTAGGCAAGTTGAGAACAAGTTCTCATTTACAATTGCGACCTGGCCAAGATAAAGCAAAGCAGTTCGACAGATACAACGACACAGAGTTACACATAGAGTAAAACAAACATACAGTCAATAATACAGTATAAACAAGTCTATATACAATGTGAGCAAATGAGGTGAGAAGGGAGGTAAAGGCAAAAAAGGCCATGGTGGCAAAGTAAATACAATATAGCAAGTAAAACACTGGAATGGTAGTTTTGCAATGGAAGAATGTGCAAAGTAGAAATAAAAATAATGGGGTGCAAAGGAGCAAAATAAATAAATAAATAAAAATTAAATACAGTTGGGAAAGAGGTAGTTGTTTGGGCTAAATTATAGGTGGGCTATGTACAGGTGCAGTAATCTGTGAGCTGCTCTGACAGTTGGTGCTTAAAGCTAGTGAGGGAGATAAGTGTTTCCAGTTTCAGAGATTTTTGTAGTTCGTTCCAGTCATTGGCAGCAGAGAACTGGAAGGAGAGGCGGCCAAAGAAAGAATTGGTTTTGGGGGTGACTAGAGAGATATACCTGCTGGAGCGTGTGCTACAGGTGGGAGATGCTATGTTAAAGCTTCGCAACAATGTTGCTACTATTCCATGCGATCCATAACGGGCGCGGTCCCAAACGAAAACAACCACGACCTAGAGCGATTACACCGATGATTGAGTTAAATACTCTATAAACTACACACGCTGAAAACAAACAAAACTTCTGCAGCACAGCACACAATCAAACTGTCGCGCCACCCAAGAGCCCCTCCCCAAAGAGCTGAACGAGCTCTCTTTATCTCCTCCTTCCTTACTGCTCATGCGTTCTTAAAGTGGCAGCGCACGGTGAAGGCTCCGAGCAGATTTCGCCACACTCCTCCCCCCATGAAAAAACAATGCCTGTAGAAACAGAGAGGATACAGGCTTTGACAGGTTCATGTTCCTGCTACACAAAACCAGGGAAGTCCTCCTCATCAGAGTCCTCCACGAAGAGGTCCTGCAGGTGTTGCTTTTGCCTGCGATCCAGCTCTTCTGCCGTAGGGTAGCAGGGCTTTAGGTCAACAGCATGCACTGTCCTGACATCTTCCCCAGTGTCCTCCAAACAGACCAAGTAGTTCACTGGTCCCAACTGCTGCACTACACGGTATGGACCTTTCCATCTCGAAGCTAGCTTGGCAGTGAACTTCTTAGATGCCTTTGACAGATGATGTGAACGTACCCAGACATGAGACTGGGGTGGAAAACACACGTCTCGTCTATGTTTGTCATAGTTTCTCAGCTGTCGTTGTTTGGCTTTGGTTTTGCTGGCCTCCACTCTGGCTAGCAAGGTGTGGTGGTGTTGTACGGCATCAAACGCTGGGCAGTCAGGTGAAACATTCGAACTTTGCAAGACCCTGTCCATCGGACCTTTTAGTGGTCTTCCCAGGTGAAGTTCGGCGGGAGTGACCCCAGAAGTCTCCTGCACGGCAGAGTTCAGTGCAAAGCGAAATTCTGGAAGATGCTGATCCCACCTTGTGTGCTGATCCCCCACGAATGAAGCAATCATCCCCTTCAGGGTTCGGTTTACCCTCTCGGTCAGGTTGGTCTGAGGATGGTAGGCTGTGGTCAGCTTGGCAATTACACCCCAGTAGGTACAGAGCTCTTTGTAGATTCCTGATATGAACTGCGGACCTCGGTCAGAGAGGATTTGGTCTGGAATTCCAAATCTGGTAAAAACCTCCCTTCGCAGAATTAGAGCAATGGCTGATGCAGTAGCTTTGCGGAGGGGAAACAACTCCACCCAGTGTGTGTAGTAGTCCACTACCACCAATAAAAATTCATTCCGTGTCCCCCGGCTGGGAGGAAAAGGTCCCATGAGGTCAATTCCCAACATTTCATTTGGATGGTTCACCACGGTCTGCTGCATTTTCCCGGCAGGTCTGCCAATGTCTGGTTTGTATTTCTGGCAGACTTCACACTGCTGTACAAACTTCCGGGTATCAACCCACATGCCTGTCCAGTAAACCACCTCTTGTAGTCTTCGATAAGTTTTAAAAACTCCAAGATGGCCACTCATGGGATTGGCATGATAAACTTGGATTATCTGGTCACACAATGTAGAGGGAATGAAGACGCGATAATGGGTGCTGTGTATTCCATCTCCTCTTGGAGTTTTTCGATACACTTTATCCTGAATTATGCTATACTTATCATTGAAGCGACTCTTGGAGTCTTCTTCCGACAGACTCTTGTGGATCGCCATGATGGCAGCATCCTTCTGCTGTGCTCTCCATACACTCTCATCATCCAGAGGAAAGGAATCATCCAGACATTTAGCGGTAGTATAAGTACTGCACAAGGGAGGACAAACATTGGCAGTCTCTGTAATCCGAGAAAGGGCATCTGGTACAACGTTCAGTTTTCCTTTGCGATACTCAATGATGAAGTCAAACGTCTGCAGTCTGATAGACCAGCGAATAAAACGGCTGTTGGTCTTGCCTGATGCCAAAACCCACTGCAGAGCAGCATGGTCTGTGACAACGGTGAAGATCTTTGCCTCCAAGTAGTAGCTCCATTTCTCCAAAGCCCAGACCACAGCGAGGCACTCCCTTTCAGTCGTTGAATAATTCCTCTCTGCTGAATTAAGGGTGCGACTTGCATAGGCAAGAACTTCTTCTGTTCCAAGTCCTGTTTGTTGAGCCAAGACTGCTCCAAGTCCTGTTTGACTGGCATCCGTGTACACAATGAAATGAGCATTCAGGTTAGGATGTCCAAGCACTGGAGGAGTAATTAGACTGTTTTTGAGTGCTTCAAATGCACCTTGGCATGCAGGGGTCCATTGGAATTTCACACCTTTCTTCTTAAGGTGGTTGAGGGGTTCAGCTACCTTTGAAAAATCAGGCACAAACCTGTGGTACCATCCAGCCATACCCAGAAACCGCTGAACAGCCTTGAGGGATGTGGGAATTGGGAATTCCTGCACGGCTGCAACTTTGGCTGGATCTGCATGGATACCTTCAGCATTAACCACATGACCAAGGAACTTGAGTTCTGGCAGACAGAAACGACACTTCTTCAAGTTCAAGGTCAAACCTGCAGCCTTTAGTCTGTCGAAGATGGACTGAATGTCTTGCAGATGATCCGCAACAGAGGAGGAGTAGATGATGATGTCATCCAGATACACGAGACAATTTCTACCCCTCAGATCTCCCAGGACAGTCTCCATCAACCGTTGGAAGGTTGCTGGAGCATTCTTCAAACCAAAAGGCATGACTTTGAAGGAGTACAAACCAGCAGGGGTGACAAAAGCAGTCTTGTCCTGACTAGCGGGATCCATTGACACCTGCCAATAGCCACTGTTCAGATCCAGATTACTAAAGGTGGATGCTCCTGCCAGAGATTCCAGTATGTCATTTATGTTTGGTAGAGGATAGGCATCGCTTTCTGTTATGGCATTCGGCTTCCTGTAGTCCACACAGAATCGATATCCACCGTCTTTCATAGGAATCAGGACGACCGGAGAAGCCCATCCAGAAAAAGAAGGTTCCACAATTCCATTCTCCAACATGCTTTTGAGCTGTTCATTGAGAATTGCCAGTTTGGTGGGGGACAGCCTGTAGGGACGCTGCTTAATGGGGACCTCATGCCGGGTATAGATTTTGTGTTTGAAGACGGTTGTACGGCCGAGTGTAAGAGTACAGACCTCACTGTTCACGTCCAACATCTGGGAGAGCTGCCACCTTTCATCATCCGACAGACATGCCTGTTCCACTGCTTGTTTGATGTAGAAATCCGCATCAGGTTTGTTTTGCTCTCGGATAGAAGGGGGGGTACGGCGGTAATCAGGGTGATAGTTGGGTTCTCAGACTTCACTGGTGGAACATGTTTTTGTCTTTGTCTCTTTATATTTTCTCTGTCTCTGACTTGACCTTGTCCGGACTCTGCATAATGTAGCAGGCTCCAACCTGAAATCAGTGCATTACCAGGTTGAAATGGATGAGGCTGGGAATAGTCAGAGTGTAGCCGATAGGAGGGTTCGGACATAGAGATGGTCAGTCCACTGAAGAACAGGAAGTCTAGGCCAAGGACTACAGCAAATGCAAGGCTTGAGTCTGCAAGTATTGCCACAGGAAGGTTAATAGTCTCACCATGCAGTTTTATTATTATACTAATCCAGCCCAAGGGAGTGGTAGGTTCTCCATTGGCCAAGTACAATGGTCCTTCCTCCCATGTTCGTAGCTCCTCATGAGGTAATGCCATGTTCTGCCACAGGGCCTCTTGCATCAGGGTGTAAGATGCCCCTGTGTCGATTATGGCCTTCCCTCTCCAGTTTCTAACAGTCAGAGGAACCAATAGTTGTTGCGGAATAGGAATAAGACCGCTAGCTATACTGTCTAAAGGCTTCATGGTGGGCATTAAGGATGACCCAATTGTATGCAAGCCACCACGCCTGTCTAGACTTTCAGTCTTCGGTCCTTTCTGACCTTTTCCTGAATCCTGACGCTGGACATAGAGCGGGCAAGAATCTGGAGGATGTTGGACTTTACACCTCCAACACACAACTGGACATTTGTCCTGGATCTTGGGTACAAATATCTGAGACGGTTTAGCCCTAAGAGAGTTATGGGTATACTGTGATGAGGGAACAGGGTTTTTAGTTTGGAGGTGGTGCTTCCAGTCCTTCTCAAACTGAGTCCCAAGACGCACCAGATCATCCACATTTTCCACACGTTCTCGAAGTTGACTAGCAAGGCGGGGAACCATGTTCTTAAGAAGGAGTTTAACCATCTCCTGCTCAGTAATGTCAGCCTTCCATCTCCTACATAGTACTCGATAGGAGAAGGCAAAGTCCCGTATTGGCTCTGCTTCACCCTGGACCCTGTTACGAACACGTTCCGCCAGTTCATCCCCATAGTCCTCTGAAAGGAAGGCTAAGAGGAATATTTTTTGAAACTCCTCCCAGGTTGACACATGTTCACGGGCTATCTCCCACCAGTCTCTTGCTGTACCATGGAGAACACTGCGGAGGGTGGCAAGAACCTCCAAGTCAGTAAGGGGCCGGATAGAAAGAAAATCATTACACTTAGATAAGAAAAACAGTGGATCAACATCATCTTCTGGGCTGCCAAAAGTGGGGAAAAGTATTTTGATAGGGAGGAAGCGCTCTATAGGAGGCATGACAGTGGCAGCGGGAGTTCTGTTGTTTAACAGTATCTTCAGAGGGGTTTTTGTAGTGCTACCTGTTCCTATTCCATTACTGGCCAAGCCAGTGGCAGAGGTAAAACCTGAGGGAGGTGCAGAAGATTTGTCCAGAAGGGAAAAGCACTGCATTACCTCCTGGTGCAGCCCTTCCAGTTGAAGGTCTGTGGCCTCCTGTGCTTTTTCCATCTCATTAACGGTGTCCTTTTGAGTCTGTTCAATCAAAAATCGTAGTTCCCCTGTGAGAGAGTTCTTCATGTCCTCCATAACTTCCTTCAGATAAGAACACACTCCCTTCACAACAGAGGCTGACTCCTCTGCTCTCTGTTTTTGTTCCTCCTCAAGAAAGATTATGACTTGATGATGGTTAGTTTCCATTTGTGTTTTGAACCGGTGCAATTTTCCTTGAATATCCTGCTTCAGAGAATCTTGTAAATATTTCTGCCTCTGAACAATTTGTTGTTGGTTTTCCTCCATTTGACAGGGAAGGTAATCCAACCTCCGCTGCACATCTGTCTGATGAGCCTCCACACATTCACTGAGTTTGCGAATTGCATTCTCCTGCATTGTCAAACTATGATTGGTGTGTGCCCATTGATGTTCCAGTTGTCCAGTGATCACAGAGACACCTCTCCCAGTCTCTCTGGACAGGGTAACCGGAAGGGTTTGAGGAGAGGGTAATGGTGGAGATGTTATAGGTGAGCCAGAAGCCTGGGGATTAGGGGCAGTGCTATCCAACTCCATTAGTTCATCGAGTCCTTCCACAATGAAAGAATCCCGAGCATGATTACCGTCAGGTGTGTCCACATTGACACAGTATGGGGTTCCAACAAAAGACATGATTCAACCTTGTGTGGATGGTGTCATGGGTGTTTCTCTTCAAGTCCCTGTTCGGGCGCCAATTCTGTGTCAATGTGGACACACCTGACGGTAATCATGCTCGGGATTCTTTGCTCAAAGGGATATCCAATGTCTGCTTTTTTAATTTGGACACATCTACCAATTGGTTCTCTTCTTTGTGAGGCATTGAATCGGTTTTTGAAATTCACTGCTCGACTGAGGGACCTTACAGATAATTGAATGTGTGGGGTACAGAGATGAGGTAGTCATTCAAAAATAATGTAAAACACTATTATTGCACAGTGATTCCATGCAATTTATTATGTGACTTGTTAAGCAAATGCGTACTACTGAACTTATTTAGGCTTGCCATAACAAAGAGTTTGAATACTTATTGACTCAAGACATTTCAGCTTTTTATTGTTGTTTAATTTATAAAACATAATTCCACTTTGATATTATGGGGTATTGTGTGTAGACCAGTGATACAAAATATCAATTTAATACATTTTGAATTCAGGCTGTAACACAACATAATGTGGAAAAAGTCAAGGGGTGTGAATAAACTTCTGAAGGCACTGTATATCGTCAAAAAGTTCTATCCCGATACGTAACTGTATCTAATTCCCCCCCCATCACTAGTATGGATATGTTCACCCTGCATTTTGACAACATGACGTTGAAGGACGGGGAGAAATACGACCGGGTCAGAAGACTCCAGAACACCACAGACCCAACCAAGAACCCTCACCTCTACACCAGGTGGTGCTTCTTCTGGTGGAATAACCTCAGCTGGACAAAGTACAAAGACGTGAGTGCTTCAAACCCCTCTCTCCTACCCTCAGATCTTTAATGAACTTTCGCTATGGCGGACTGCGTTTTGTTCATGACAAAAGATAATTCCCTCACAAATGGTTACCTCTGTTTCATGTTCATGTAGGCTTTGACTTACTGGGTTGTCTTGTTAAGGATGTGTCCAAGATCCTTCTGGACAAGAGGGATGCTGGGGAGCTGGAGTGTCGTTTGCACATCTTAGCGGTGGAATACAAGGTGGACTTCATCAATATGATCCAGACCAACGTCACCACAGGGTTTCAGCGGGCCATCCGACTCAGACCCTTCTACCGCTCCCTCAAGTCTCTGAGAGCACATTTGAGGTACGTATCCATGTTTTGTTTTAACCTTGAGCTGGTTGATTGGTTCAGTTACCTTACTTTCTAGGCTCTTTTTAACTGTGTTATCAATTATCTTAAATCTAATTTACATGCACTTGTTTGTTATCCACTACATGGCTACAAAAGTATGTGGATGCTCATCGAATCTCTCATTCCAAAATCATAGGTATTAAAATGGAGTTGATTCCCCCCCTTTGCTGCTATAACAGCCTCCACTCTTCTGGGAAGGCTTTCCACTAGATGTTGGAACATTGCGGGGACTTGCTTCCATTCAGCCACAAAAGCTTTAGTGAGGTCAGGCTCAGATGTTGAGCGATTAGGCCTGACTCGCAGTCAGCATTCCAATTCATACCAAAGGTGTTCGATTGGGTTGAGGTCAGGGCTCTGTGCAGGCCAGTCAAGTTCTTCCACACCGATCTTGACAAACCCTTTCTGTATGGACCTCGCTTTGTGCACGGAGGCATTGTTATGCTGAAACAGGAAAGGGCATTCCCCAAACTGTTGCCGCAAAGTTGGAAGCACAGAATCGTCCAGAATGTCATTGTATGCTGTATCGTTAAGATTTCCCTTCACTAGAACTAGGGTGCTAGCCCAAACCATGAAAAATAGCCCCAGACCATTATTCCTCCTCTACCAAACTGGTTGGCACTATGCATTTGGGCAGATAGCGCTCTCTTGGCATTGAACAAACCCAGATTCGTCCATCAGACTGTCAGATAGTGAAGCGTGATTCATCACTCCAGAAAACACATTTTTACACTGCTCCAGAGTCCAATGGCGGCGAGCTTTACACCACTCTAGTCAACTCTTGGCATTGCGCATGGTGATCTTAGGCTTGTGTGTGGCTGCTCCGCCATGGAAAGCCATTTTGTGAAGCTCCAGACAAACAGTTATTGTGCTGACGTTGCTTCCAGAGGCAGTTTGGAACTTGGTAGTAAGTGTTGCAACCGAGGACAGATGATTTTTACGCGCTTCAGTGGTTCTGTGATCTTGTGTGGCCTACCACTTCGCTGAGCTGTTGTTGCTCCTAGAATTTTCCACCTCACAATAACAGCATTTACAGTTGACCGGGGCAGCTCTAGCAGGGCAGAAATTTGACAAACTGACTTGTTGGGAAGGTGGCATCTTATGACAGTGCAACGTTGAATGTCACGGAGCTCTACAGTACGGGCCATTCTACTGCTTATGTTTGTCAATGGAGATTGCAAAATGTTATACACCTGTCAGCAACGGGTGTTGCTGAAATAGCCGAGTCCAAAGGGGTGTCCACATACTTTTGGTCATGTAGTTTAACTCATAATTGGGGCCTGGAGAAATTCTCCACTCTTTTTAAAACCAGTAGTTCTGTCCTACAGCACCAAAAGGTTGATAGTGTCATCTCAAGCCACCTGTTGGCATTTAGACCCTGAAGGGGACGCATTTTTTATTTATTTTTTTATTTCACCTTTATTTAACCAGGTAGGCCAGTTGAGAACAAGTTCTCATTTGCAACTGCGACCTGGCCAAGATAAAGCATAGCAGTGTGAGCAGACAACACAGAGTTACACATGGAATAAACAATTAACAAGTCAATAACACAGTAGAAAACAAAGGGGGGAGTCTATATACAATGTGTGCAAAAGGCATGAGGAGGTAGGCGAATAATTACAATTTTGCAGATTAACACTGGAGTGATAAATGATCAGATGGTCATGTACAGGTAGAGATATTGGTGTGCAAAAGAGCAAGTAAATAAATAAAAACAGTATGGGGATGAGGTAGGTGAAAATGGGTGGGCTATTTACCAATAGACTATGTACAGCAGCAAGGATCGGTTAGCTGCTCAGATAGCTGATGTTTGAAGTTGGTGAGGGAGATAAAAGTCTCCAACTTCAGCGATTTTTGCAATTCGTTCCAGTCACAGGCAGCAGAGTACTGGAACGAAAGGCGGCCAAATGAGGTGTTGGCTTTAGGGATGATCAGTGAGATACACCTGCTGGAGCGCGTGCTACGGATGGGTGTTGCCATCATGACCAGTGAACTGAGATAAGGCGGAGCTTTACCTAGCATGGACTTGTAGATGACCTGGAGCCAGTGGGTCTGGCGACGAATATGTAACGAGGGCCAGCCGACTAGAGCATACAGGTCGCAGTGGTGGGTGGTATAAGGTGCTTTAGTGACAAAACGGATGGCACTGTGATAGACTGCATCCAGTTTGCTGAGTAGAGTGTTGGAAGCCATTTTGTAGATGACATCGCCGAAGTCGAGGATCGGAAGGATAGTCAGTTTTACTAGGGTAAGCTTGGCGGCGTGAGTGAAGGAGGCTTTGTTGCGGAATAGAAAGCCGACTCTTGATTTGATTTTCGATTGGAGATGTTTGATATGAGTCTGGAAGGAGAGTTTGCAGTCTAGCCAGACACCTAGGTACTTATAGATGTCCACATATTCAAGGTCGGAACCGTCCAGGGTGGTGATGCTAGTCGGGCATGCGGGTGCAGGCAGCGATCGGTTGAAAAGCATGCATTTGGTTTTACTAGCGTTTAAGAGCAGTTGGAGGCCACGGAAGGAGTGTTGTATGGCATTGAAGCTTGTTTGGAGGTTAGATAGCAGTGTCCAATGACGGGCCGAAAGTATATAGAATGGTGTCGTCTGCGTAGAGGTGGATCAGGGAATCGCCCGCAGCAAGAGCAACATCATTGATATATACAGAGAAAAGAGTCGGCCCGAGAATTGAACCCTGTGGCACCCCCATAGAGACTGCCAGAGGACCGGACAGCATGCCCTCCGATTTGACACACTGAACTCTGTCTGCAAAGTGTTACCTGTTTGTTGACTTGGCTTTCGAAGACCTTAGATAGGCAGGGCAGGATGGATATAGGTCTGTAACAGTTTGGGTACCGGGGTGTCTCCCCCTTTGAAGAGGGGGATGACTGCGGCAGCTTTCCAATCCTTGGGGATCTCAGACGATATGAAAGAGAGGTTGAACAGGCTGGTAATAGGGGTTGCGACAATGGCGGCGGAAAGTTTCAGAAATAGGGGGTCCAGATTGTCAAGCCCAGCTGATTTGTACGGGTCCAGGTTTTGCAGCTCTTTCAGAACATCTGCTATCTGGATTTGGGTAAAGGAGAACCTGGAGAGGCTTGGGCGAGGAGCTGCCGGGGGGCAGAGCTGTTGGCCGAGGTTGAAGTAGCCAGGCGGAAGGCATGGCCAGCCGTTGAGAAATGCTTATTGAAGTTTTCGATAATCATGGATTTATCGGTGGTGACCGTGTTACCTAGCCTCAGTGCAGTGGGCAGCTGGGAGGAGGTGCTCTTGTTCTCCATGGACTTCACAGTGTCCCAGAACTTTTTGGAGTTGGAGCTACAGGATGCAAACTTCTGCCTGAAGAAGCTGGCCTTAGCTTTCCTGACTGACTGCGTGTATTGGTTCCGGACTTCCCTGAACAGTTGCATATCCCGGGGACTATTCGATGCTATTGCAGTCCGCCACAGGATGTTTTTGTGCTGGTCGAGGGCAGTCAGGTCTGGGGTGAACCAAGGACTGTATCTGTTCTTAGTTCTGCATTTTTGAACGGAGCATGCTTATCTAAAATGGTAAGGAAGTTACTTTTAAAGAATGACCAGGCATCCTCAACTGACGGGATGAGGTCAATGTCCTTCCAGGATACCCGGGCCAGGTCGATTAGAAAGGCCTGCTCACAGAAGTGTTTTAGGGAGCGTTTGACAGTGATGAGGGGTGGTCGTTTGACTGCGGCTCCGTAGCGGATACAGGCAATGAGGCAGTGATCGCTGAGATCCTGGTTGAAGACAGCGGGGGTGTATTTGGAGGGCCAGTTGGTCAGGATGACATCTATGAGGGTGCACTTGTTTACAGATTTAGGGTTGTACCTGGTGGGTTCCTTGATGATTTGTGTGAGATTGAGGGCATCTAGCTTAGATTGTAGGACTGCCGGGGTGTTAAGCATATCCCAGTTTAGGTCACCTAACAGAACAAACTCTGAGGCTAGATGGGGGGCGATCAATTCACAAATGGTGTCCAGGGCACAGCTGGGAGCTGAGGGGGGTCGGGTTCGGGTTAGGGTTAGGCATCTGTGTGGGAGGGGCTAGAAAGATACTCCTGACCTGTAAAATGACTAACCACGACTAACCATGTGTTCATTATGTTGAAATGTGTTTGGAAGAGGCTGTAGTGTCATCAGTAAAATTAATGATTGAACTGCAGGTTAATGTCATAGGTCAGGTGGTAGAGCATTTTTCCGGGTCCTACCCATAATGCTGGAATCACACCATATTAGTTGTAGTTCATCAATAATATGAACTACATTCACGAAAACAATAATCTACTTGATTTGTATAGGACAGGTATCCTGCTGGATGGTCTGGCCAGCACATCCACCGAGCCTTCCCCGGCCAACTTCAGCGTAGACCCTCTGGGGGAGTTCAGCACCTGGTACCCCCCAGTGTGGACCCCTAGCTCCGCCCCAGACCAGGACTACAGCATGGTGGATGTGCCGGCCAACACCCAGGCCTTCCAGAAGGTCCACCGCCTGTTCCACAAGACCCTGTCAGAGACCCGGGTGGAGATAGTCAGCCTCCACCAGATCCAGAATGTTCTCCACTGGGACAAGTTCCAAAGGTGTGGATGGGGACTCCCTCTGGCCCTCTTTGATATGTTTTCTATCCTTACGAGAATAGCCATTCATTTTCCTCATGTACTGTGTATATGACCGTCATGTGGGAATGGGATAAAGGATAGGGAAAAGGTAGATAACACGGTGCAACATTACATCACACAACAGATCAATATCATTTTATTGATAAGGGTTATCCAAAGGAGATGAAGGCTTTTTATTTTCCTGCTCCATTTGTCAATGAATAAATGTAATACTGATAAAAAACGATTGAATTTAAGATGAATTCATACATTACATTAGGTGGCATTGTTTGTGTTGTAGGTACAAGGAGCACATGCGGAAGCGCGGTGACACCAAGGAAGACGGGGCTCTGGAGAGGCACCTGTTCCACGGGACCGTCGGGGACTTCATTGAGGACATCTGCCACAACAACTTTGACCCGCGCGTCTCGGGAGTCAACGGGTTCGTGTACGGCTACGGCTCCTACTTCGCCCGCGACGCCTCCTACTCCAACACATTCGCTGCGGTGTCACCTGACGCTGGGGTGCGTCACATGTTCCTGGCCAAGGTGCTGGTGGGAAAGGTGAGCGTGGGCAAGTGCAAATACCGCCGGCCGCCACCCGTCAAATCCACGAAGGAGAACTACAACCTATACGACACCTGTGTGGACCAGCTGGTCAACCCCACCATCTTTGTAGTTTTTGACCGGTGCCAGTGCTACCCCTACTACCTGATCAAATACAAAGAGCTGCTAGTGGTGGACGTTAATGAGTAGGTTTGCCCTGAGGGAGCTTGTGTTGCTGCCTGTGACGGTAACTGTTGTTGTTCACTGGATGTTCACTCCACACCAGACCATAATGCAGCACCTTGCATTAAGGTGAAAGACAGCATTAAGAATAGATCAGTCAAAACTGCATCAAACAAAATGTTTGTGTATCCAGTCCAAAGGATAATGTTCAAAGCCTTCCAAAGACTTGGAATATCTTTAGAATAGATGTGTTTTAGGAAGTTTTACAATTACCATTTTTACAGTAAGTTTCTACAACGTCCCATTTTAAAATGGAATTCTAAATGTAACACAAACAAGTTTGATATATTTTCGAAATGTTTTAATAATGGAAACAATTGTAAATTGATAATGTAGAAAGAAGAAATTATAAGTTCTAGATGTTGCTTTCAAAAAGGTTCTTAATAAACTGTAAAGTCGTTATGTTATTGACAATAAATGGGTTTACTGAATACATCAGGGGCAGTCGGTTCAGTTTATGATTACGGAGGACGATTTTTTTTTATGAGCATGTTCTTATTTCTATTACAGAATATTGGATGACTGTCATTCATATTCCATTCACCCAGTTTAATGTAACATCGATAGGTTTAGGCTACTACATGATACTAACATTTTCCCTGTACCCATCATGAGGTTGCTACAACCTAGCCTACAAATGAAAGCAAAAATAAATTGCTAAAAGGCAACAAATTAGAAGTTTTGGAATGGCCTAGTCAAAGTCCAGACCTAATCACAACTGAGATGTTGAGGCAGGACATGAAACAAGCAGTACATGCTTGAAACCCCACAAATGTCACTGAGTTACAGCAGTTCTGCATGCAAGAGTCAACCAAAATTCCTCCAGTGACGTGAGAGACTGATCAACAACTACAGAAAGCGTTTGGTTGGAGTCATTGCAGCTAACTGGCACAACCAGTAATTGAGTTTAAGGGGGCACTTACTTTTTCCCACAGGGGCATTTGATGTTGCATAACTTTGTTTATGAAATAAATTAGACAAGTATGTAATTGTGTTATTTGTTCACTCAGGCTCCCTTTATCTAATATTAGGTTTTGGTTGAAGATCTGATAACATTTAGTATCAAAAATATGCAAAAGTAGAGAAAATCAGAAAGGGGGCAAATAATTTTTCACAGCACTGTAGGTGCAAATAAATGTATTTTACTGAATACATTAATTACTTAAGCTTACAGGGGGAGTCTTGTGCACTTATCTTCATTTATTCTATTTACAGTCATATTTCTAAAATTCAATCCCCCCAAAAATTGTCAGAAAGTTAAGTTATGAATGGAATGCAATTCCCCATAAGTATCTTGTAGTAAAATGTTATATTTCTCTCTTTTATATATTTTGTACAAACAAACCCTTTCCCTCTTTCTAACAGTACATCTTGTGAATTAACTTTGTTTCCCGACACTGTCACACATAATCAGTGTTAGTCTTGTTTGGACAGGAATCAAATGCATCCTGCAGGTTACCCAGGAATGTTCCTAATCCTCCAAGAACAAGAATCACAGAACTGGACAGAATCATTTCTATAGCACATCCATCCAGCTGAAACTTTAATCAAGGGTGACTTTTTCATGGTGCAAAATAGTTCAAACCTGTGCAAAAAATACTGTAAAAGTAATAATCTGGCATTGTGACTTTTCTTCGGCAACGAGAGCTGTAAAAGGCCACTAATTTATGCATTTTTCAGTGTACTTAAAACTACTTAAATAACTTGTTATGGTCATCTTTATATTTATTTTTGCACAGATTTGAACTATTTTGCACCTTAAATGTCACCCCAAAAGTAATTTCCCACTGGGCATAGACCTTCGTGAAATCAACCAAACATTTGACCCAGTCATTGGATTTAAACTTTGGGTTAAAAAAAAAGACGCAATTCCTTTTTGCAAATCCAATCAGTGTTCCACGTTGATTCAAAGTCATCACCTCAAATGTTGGGGTTGAAATGACGTGGAAACAACATGGATTCAACCAGATTTCACCCAGTGGGTTCTCAATGACTTCATGGTACAGTACAAGTGTAGTCTGCTGAACAATTACAGTACATATAAAATGTAGTGTTATTATTCAATCTGGTATCATTTTAAATGGGTAGATACGTTTGGCATATAATGTAGACTGAGTACAGGGCGACCGTTGTCACTTGGAATCCAAACGGAATATTCCTCTATTGTTTGGATTCCAGGATAACTCTTTTGTATTCCACACATTGAAATGACATTTAGACTGCCATTTTATGATATTTGAAAATGAGCAGTATGTCCAAACATTAAGACATATCTTACATAAAACTATAATAAAATCCTTTAATGGTGCTTGCTGGGCAACTCTATTGACTTTCCCGTGAGGTTTTAACTTGACATGGGGCTAAGACATCACAAAATGACATGTACAAAGGAATTGCAGTAAGAAATGTTCCCTTCCAAACTCCTCAGAATGCTACTGAGATACGTTAGTAAAAGTGTGTTTTTAAAACAAGAAAACAGATGAGGACACATTGGATGGATATGCAGGCAAATAAATGTGATTATGAGAAATGTATCTTCAAGAGGAAGAAAATGAAAAAAGGGTTGAAATAGTTTAACGTTAGAGTTATTGAACATCTTGGTGCTGCAAAAAAAGAATCGCACAACAGTGATTGTGGAAGGCAACAGAATGTAAAATGGAGTAAAATGACACTTGGAATCAACATTAAAGGCAACTTTAAAAGCATCTGCTAAAAACTCAAGTTCATCAGACGTGTTGAGGCCTATAAAACATTCAAATCTGATATAAATCAAAGACACCATCTCCTGTGACCTGGTCTAGTCTGTGTTAGAAGTTCTGTCCCTAAACAGGGAGTGTTTGGTCTATGATGCTTGGTGTCCTTTTTCCCTTTCAATCAATTTCAATACACATAAAATCACCAATATACAACAGCTAAAGCAACAAAAAGCAATACAAACTCATTGAAACAGAACTACAGATAAATACAAATAAAAACAAAGGCGCCTTGATGATTTGACAAGTTTCCCTTTGTGGACGGTAATTTCATTTTTCTGCCAATAAGGAAAATCCTATATCCTCCGCCCAAATCGACTTGCTTTTGTCCTCTCTCACACACCCACTCTCTTCATCCGCTCTCCAAGTCAGCATGATTCGGGTGCCATGATTGGATGTACCACGTAGGGGTGAGAGGTCATAGTTCATGATTATTTCCATAGTGGCAGACTGCTGGCGAACTGACTGCTGACTGTACAAGGAAGGCGCTGAATCCTGTGACGGGGAGGGGCGGTGTTGTGGAGTTGGCGTTGTCCTGGAGGAGAGGGAGTAGGTTGAAAAGGCCATGGAGGGAATGGCGAGTTAGGAGTCGTGATGGGGTTGGTCACTCGCAGGCCAGTTTGCTGTCGAAACTGGACAGGCCAATGGCGAAGGCTTGCAGGGCACACATGGGGTAGTTGTAGTCTAAGGTGAATACGTCCTCGGCCACTCTGCCAAACTGCATTACGATGTAGTCCGCTGAGGGAAGAGAGAAGAGACGACTCAATAATGTGAAATCATTATTCCATTCTACCAAAGGAGAGGGAGTGCGAAATAGAGTGAAAAAGAGCGAGAGAGAAAGAGAAAGAGAGGAGAGAAAGAGCTGAGAGAAGCACTGACGAATCGACTCACGATCGTTGTCATGGACGATCTGAAAGTTCTTGACGGAGGCCTGTGTAACGCGGCCGTGGAAATTGAGCACGTAGGACTGGGTGTCGTCATTCCACACAGGGGCCTTGTTGTGCAGCTCGATCAGGTTCTCCACTGAGTGGTTCTGCCACTTACTTAGAAGGCTGTCCTGCTCCTGAAAACACACAGACAACAGGGTTGTATTCATTAGGCACTAAACAGAAGAAATAGGACTGAAACAGGGAGTGACAACCTTGACTTACCCAATAAGAACGCTTTTTTAGTTTTCCGTTGCGTGCCCTAATGAATACGACCCAGACATCCAAACCATCTAATCTGACATCACTCCCCAGTGACCACATCTCACAGCCCTTAGTGGGTTAGCCTCAGTTTCCATTACATGATGTTGACTTCAATACTCACTCCATTATTCAGATTGTGCTAAATTATTTTCTATTTCAAGATGTAAGAATGCCAGAGTCTTAAATCAATCATGCCCTCTGACATGCCCCTCTGCCATACTGTGCATAACAAGTACAGTGACTACAAATGTTAGAAGAAGTGATTGGAGTTGTACAGTCCCATGGGGCTGATACATACACTGTTTGGACGGACGGGAACCCTCTCAAAGTTCATGTTCATGCCTGGGATGATGACGGTCATCTTGCGGGGACCTTTGAACCCCAGAACGTTGGTCTCCTGCAGAGAGAACACAGGAGATCAGAATGTCACAGAATGTCACACAACCTTACAGGTTCAATTATATTTGTGTGCGTGTGCGTGTGTGTGTATGTGTGTGTGTGCGTGTGTGTGTGTGTGTACACTCACATAGCAGATGGCTGCGAGTTCCTGTCGTGTGTTGCTCTCCTCCAGCAGAGCTCCAGGGTTCTTACAGGGGTTGGTGCCTTGGTCATACACCGTGAACTTGGTCCCCATCAGGTTAGACCTGCAGGATGACCAGACCAATCACATTAGAGTCTACAATGACCCTCCAGCACTCACAATCCCACTTCACACCCAATAGGTTTATCAGATGCAGCCGAGGGCTCAAAACAATATGGAAATTGTTCATCAGCAAAGATTTAGAATTATATTTAGAGTTGTGAGACGAATGAGATATGGTCCTACCTCAGTTTCCCCATGAAACTCTCTCCCTCGCGTGACAGGTCCGTGGCGTCCACTGAGATCAGGTAGTTGGACGTCTTGCTCTTTTTTCTTTTCCTCCCAGCCAGAAGAAACAGCTGGGTGAAACAAAGAGAGTAAACTCAGGGTGAGAGGGAAACTCACAAACCATCATTTTAATCACCGCAATCAAAACAGGTGTTACTTTTACTTTATATTCTCACACCATTTCAAATGTAGCTATTGAGGAAAAGAAAAAGAAACAGGCCTGTGAGATAAGATGGTAAAATAAACCCATCTAGGTCTTGTCTCCATGTTAATCCACTATGACAGGATGTGAGGTCAATGTACCTTCCTGCCGTCCTCTCGCTCCATGTGCATAAAGTAGGTGGGGTACAGGCCGCGGTCCATTCCCTTCTTGTCCCGGGATATGCGGCACTTGACGGGGGCGCCGCGGGGTGCGGGACGCACCACAAACTCCTCCAGGTTGTCCACTTCGATCAGGGCGCTCTCCGCCGTGGGCGACCCCGGTGTCACGCACTCCTGTAAGGGGGGGAAAAAAATCACACACTGCTACATCACAAAACATACCGGCCAATCGCTGTTATAAAGGAGATACGGTACAGGAGTAGGGAGGACAACATTCATCTGCCATCTTGTTGTTTCAGTGTCTTCAAGTGACAAGTTGATTTGCCATGTGTAATGAACACATTAGAAATCTCACAAGCCATAGCCACATAGCTATGTGTGTGCACCTAATGATATGACAGGACAGAGACAATTGTACGGTTGGACTCACTGTGTTGGACTTTGTGCTGGAGGCAGACGCAGGCCGGGTTGACTCTGGGTTGGGGGACAACGAGCGTGTCCGGTCTTCGTCACCGTGTTCCTCATCCTCACTGGCCTCTTCGTAGTTCATACTGCCTGACAGACCTGGTCAAGGGAGAAAGAGTGCACTATGGGAGATGTGGCCTACAGCTTACACTCCATTGGTTGGGATCAGGAGTAGAGGTCGACCGATTAATCGGAATGGCCGATTAATTAGGGCCGATTTCAAGTTTTCATAACACTCGGAAATCGGTATTTTGGGACACCGATTTGCCAATTATTATTATTTTTTTTATACCTTTATTTAACCAGGCAAGTTAGTTAAGAACACATTCTTATTTTCAATGACGGCCTAGGAACGGTGGGTTAACTGCCTCGTTCCGGGGATTTTCACATTGTCAGTTCGGGGGAACCAATCTTGCAACCTTACAGTTAACTAGTCCAACGCAATAACAACCTGCCTCTCTCTCGTTGTACTCCACAAGGAGACTGACTGCCTGTTACGCGAATGCAGTAAGCCAAGGTAAGTTGCTAGCTAGCATTAAACTTATCTTATAAAAAACAATCAATCATAATCACTAGTTGACTACACATGGTTGATGATATTACTAGATATTATCTAGCGTGTCCTGCGTTGCATATAATCTGGCTGAGCATACAACATACAAGTATCTAAGTATCTGACTGAGCGGTGGTAGGCAGAAGCAGGCACGTAAACATTCATCCAAACAGCACTTTTGTGCGTTTTGCCAGCAGCTCTTCGTTGTGCGTCAAGCATTGCACTGTTTATGACTTCAAGCCTATCAACTCCCGAGATGAAGCTGGTGTAACCGAAGTGAAATGGCTAGCTAGTTAGCGCACGCTAATAGCGTTTCAAACGTCACTCGCTCTGAGCCTTCTAGTAGTTGTTCCCCTTGCTCCGCATGGGTAACGCTGCTTCGATGGTGGCTGTTGTCGTTATGTTCCTGGTTCGAGCCCAGGGAGGAGCGAGGAGAGGGACGGAAGCTATACTGTTACACTGGCAATACTAAAGTGCCTATAAAAACATCCAATAGTCAAAGGTTAATGAAATACAAATGGTTTAGGGAGAAATAGTCCTATAATTCCTATAAAAACTACAACCTAAAACTACAACCTAAGACTCATGTTAAAAGGAACCACCAGCTTTCATATGTTCTCATGTCTGAGCAAGGAACTGAAACGTTAGCTTAAAAAAGTGCAATATGGCACATACTGCACTTTTACTTTCTTCTCCAACACTTCTCCAACACTGTTTTTGCATTATTTAAACCAAATTGAACATGTTTCATTATTTACTTGAGGCTAAATTTATTTTATTGATGTATTATATTAAGTTAAAATAAGTGTTCGTTCAATATTGTTGTAATTGTCATTATTACAAATACAGTTTTTTTTAATCGGCCGATTAATCTGTATCGGGTTTTTTGGTCCTCCAATAATCGGTATCGGCGTTGAAAAATCATAATCGGTCGACCTCTAATCAGGAGGACCCAGGGTTCTCTATACAGACAGGAGAGATCATCTCAGATGCCCAGCCAAGCTACAACTCCTCCATATCTCCTCAGTAATCCCATAGGTTCTTATTGTCATGACTTTTAGATAGATTATTTTCTCCTGGGATCCAAAGGGATTAGCCTGCATGTAATGGATATGGGCAACGTATTTCTTCAAATGTATGCACATTTTGCTTTTGATCACATTTGATCACATTTTGTTTTTGATCACATTTGATTTGTTCCAACTAAGTCATCATACTACCTCAGTTGAAAATATTGAACTGATGCAATATTTCTGCAATCGGAAAAGGCCACATATTACAATATGCAGCTAAAATTGGTCTTTGAAATATTTAGTAGTCCCGAAATAATTTGAGGAGACAACCTAACCTCAAAACAGCTGGCAGAGGATAGGAAGGAAAGTGGAAGCGAAATAGTGCTGAGTAACTGTTGAGACCCATTGAGGAAGAACATTTCTGGATAAAAGAGACTACAGACGAGACTACCCAGTAACCAGGTTACGATAGAAGAGACCTGTTATGAACCTCTAGCCATCCCAGCAGCCTTCATTATACCCAGACACCAACGTTAGTCCACTTCAGAGCCCTATACATTTCCACATTGGAAAGAATACTGTTGAAATACAAGACAATAGATTCTCCATCTTCAGTGTGTTTTATCCATCACTGAGAGCTGGTTTCCTGGACCCAGATTAAGCCTAGTCTTGTACTAAATGCACGTTAAGCATGCTTTTCAGTCCAGGAGTAATCTGTGTCCGCGAAACCGGCCCTGATTGTCCAATGTAAAGCGGTTAGTTAGGCACGAGGGAAAGCAGAAATCCTATTGAGAGATACCAGCCAGACAGACACAACACGTGTGGTCAGACAGGCCTCTGTGGGAGCTGCTCTGGACAGGTGTCAGTAATGCTGCTAATTGGATTTACCAGCCGTGACTCTGGCTGGTGCTGTGGAATATTTTAATGAGAAAGCATTTTTTTAGGTGTAAAAGCATAATTCAAAGTGAGAATGGGAAAAATGTCCACTCTCAATGTGTTCCATTGTTGATGATACAAGAAATATGAAATGTTTTTCTTCGGTGTGGCTTGAGGCCAGAGTATAATACCTAGCACTTTACATCCAAAGACTAGGTTATTATCAGTAACTATAGAATTCACTGTTGTTGTATCCTCCCTCAGTTTCACCTCTGCTCCATAGAGTTAGTGCTACAGAGAGAGAGGAAAGGAGGGAGGGAGGGAGGCAGAGAGACAGAAACCCAGCAACCTTCACTTCAGCCCTGTCACCATGGGAACGGCAGGCTGCTCTCTACTACCTGACTGGAGTAGTTTCTTCCTGGCAGACAGTGGGCTCTCTGGCCCCTCCTCCAGCCCCTCCTCTGGGCCCTCCTCCACTGCACCAACCAACTGGACCACCCTGTCGTTGGCGGGGTCAGAGAGGGGGAGGGGCTGAGAGAGATGTCCCACGCCTCTGCAGACAGACACATATGTATTGGCCAACGTGGCTAGAAACAATATGTACACAGTGGTGTTCACTCCATCTAGCCCCAGAGATGTCTAAATGTCAGGGTACTGACAAACATTAAATACAGACCGCAAATGTCAGCTACATTCTAATAGTGACTCAAAGGCATCAATTAAAACAGCACACAAAGTTTGGAAATGGAAATGTCAACGCTCAGGTTGCAAAACCAAAACTTGCAACGTGATCATTTCAACGGCTTTCTCTGTCTCACAGCACATGAAGAACTTGGGAACTCACTGACCAGTTTTGATTGAATAGCGTCCCCAAGTCAAATCCAAATGGAGGCAGTAGGCTACTACTAAACCTTTGCCGTTTCCATTTCAATTCATTTCCACTGGGAAATAAAAAAGCATGGGCAGACAGATACTATCTAAAAGCACCTGAGGACAGGCTGTATCTCAGTAGCACTAAGCAGACCAGGCATTCATTCATGATGAAGGTTTGCATTATTGAGAGGGGAGTGTCACCTCTGCCCTCTTGTTGCTGTCCAGGAGAAGATCCTTAAAAACTGAGGCTAATGCAGTAATACACTGCCCTTAATCTGGGTCTCAGGTTTAACTAGGTAATACATCACTCTCCCGGATATAGACTTGGCTATCTTAATTTAGTTTGTCATTTAGCACAGTAACAGTACAGAAGGATATTGAATTAGTCTCAGGAAATTAAAGAGACTTCAACACTCTTCGTGGACCAGCCAGAAGGAGGGGAGGTGAGGTGGCATAAATAGGTACTGTGGTAGGTGGATGCTACTCTTGCCCTTTACACATGATAAAATGATAAAATTCTCACTGTGTCACAATCAACATTGCCCTCCGCCATCTCTCTAACTGCACACTGCAGCACCACAGCCCTGGGAGGAGAAAGTATCCCAGAGCAGGAAAAAGGTTTTATCAATGCGCAATGGCTTTTAATGAGGGTAACTGAAAGAACAGCAGCAACAATAAACCACAGCCTTCATAGTTCTTGAAACTGTCCCCGAACAACGATGTCGACCAGATACGCTCCCATTTCTCATCTGTCCTCCTTTCTTTATCTTCTCGCCCCCTACCTCTCACTCTATCCTGCATTTCTCTCTCTCTCTCTCTCTCTCTCAGTTCAGCCTGTCCTCTCACAAGACTACAAAGTGCCTCTACCAGCCCAGAGGTGTGAAAGAGACACTTATATTGAGTGCCCTGTCGGTGTATCCCGCCAGAGCAGCAGACGGGATGTGATCTCTGAAGCTGCTTGGTATTCGTGTGCTGAGGCGACCCAGAGGATTTATCAGGGTAGATGACGATGAGGATATAAATGACTGACTCGCATGTGTACACACTCTCCTAGGTCTTCTGTCTACAGCACTACTACGTATGAGACATTGTCTGTGCAGTGGAGGTCATAGGGCTAGGACTATTTCCTGGTCACATGGTCTGACCATAACTAGGCCCCGGTGTATTTCCTGGTCACATGGTCTGACCATTACTAGGTCCCGGAGTATTTCCTGGTCACATGGTCTGACCATTACTAGGCCCCGGTGTATTTCCTGGTCACATGGTCTGACCATTACTAGGTCCCGGAGTATTTCCTGGTCACATGGTCTGACCATTACTAGGTCCCAGAGTATTTCTTGGTCAGGTAATGTGTTCAGGAACCCCTCCAGCCTTACTTACTGACAGAGCTCTTTATAACACTGTACTTTAACACTCCAACCTTCTGTCCAAACTGGCTGTCCTGACTCCCTGTCCTGACCCCCTTCTCAAGCTCCCCCCCCCGGCTCACCTCGTTTCTGCAGCAGCTCGTGGATGTCCGTCTTGGGCTCCAGCAGAGTCTCCGTGTCTCCGTCCCGGTCTGGCTCCTCTGCGGGGGGAGACTGGGGCAGCGGCTGTGACAGGGACAGGGGCTGGGACTTGCTCACCGACAGAATCTGGATCTTGCCACCCAGGTCTGGGGCCTCAGAGCCCATGAAGGCAGCAGGGCCGTCGATACCTGCAGGGTGGGGTGCATTCACAGACGTTTTTGAATTATGTTAATGACTTTGTCCTGCTTGTCTGTGTGTTTGAGCACCCAGCTGTTTACTTCTCCAAGAGCAGTTCTGTATTCCTGTCTATGCTTCCCTGAGGTGATTTGATTTGTACCTACTCCTTATTACTTAGCCGTCTGCTTGCAGCTGCGTTTCTCTGTAATACCTCTCCTCTATGTTCATGTCAGAGCTTAGCCTTGTGCCATGGAGTGATATGCTGCACTGAGCAGGTGGCCCTTTTCTTGCCTGGGAGTCTGAATGCTGCTCTGCCTCTCTGAATGTGTCTCTCTCCTCCCCATCTGAAGGCCCCTCTGAGCATCAGAGAACAGCTTCCTGGGTGTCCCCTCCACTACCTTAAACAGTCGCTTCTCCACATGTCCCAAGACTGAGGGAGGCGTTATTAGACACACACACGCACACACGCACACACGTCATCATATTAGCTTCCTGATTGTTTGTAGGAACATTGTATTGTATCCCAGTACGTGAGAGACTAAAATATATTGCATGCCAATGTACAGGTGATTGGTATCAGAAGTGGGATACACCAATGTTTATGATCCTATTCTACCTACCAATTTTACCTACCTCTTCCCCATACTGTTTATATTTATTTACTTTTCTGTTCTTTTGCACACCAATATCTCTACCTGTACATGACCATCTGATCATTTATCACTCCAGTGTTAATCTTCAAAATTGTAATTATTCGCCTACCTCCTCATGCCTTTTGCACACAATGTATATAGACTCTTTTTTTTCCTACTGTGTTATTGACTTGTTAATTGTTTACTCCATGTGTAACTCTGTGTTGTTGTCTGTTCACACTGCTATGCTTTATCTTGGCCAGGTCGCAGTTGCAAATGAGAACTTGTTCTCAACCTCCCTCCTACCTGGTTAAATAAAGGTGAAATAAATAAATAAATAAAATATAAGCACCTTTTCTCTAGTCTTGTAATTCCTGACTGGTCTCCTCTACCTCGATCTGGAAAGCAACTCTGCTCCTCCAGAGTGAGCTCCATGACTGGCTCCTCTTCCTGCTTTCCTGGGCCCCACCTTCTCCCACCACTCCCTCTCACTGTCCTCACCTGATATACTGTCCTCACTCTGGACTGGAAAGCAAATTGATCATTAAAGTATTCTTCTTCACAGCCAACACCAACAACTGTCTATCTCTTGACTGCAGACTGGGGTTCAATCGCTCAGCACTGATCCTGCTTCCTTAGACCCATTACTTTATCCCCATGGTGAGAGCTGACCCCGGAAAAACTAGCTAGTACAGTAGCTAACCCCAAGAACCAAGGCTCACCATCCATGATGACATCGCTGGTGATGCTGAGGCGTGACTCCACCAGCGGGGCCTGCTCCTCACTGCGCCGAGGCCTGGAGCGCCTGGGCCGGGCCTCTGGGTTGGGCTGCACCATCAGAGGCTCCTGCCGCTTCCGCCGCTGCTTCTGCTCCAACAGCGCCCTCTGTGAACGGGAGGGGAATTACGACAGTGAGAGTTTACCATGCAAATATTGTCTGTATGTCCCTACCTGCTCAAGACTGACAGCTGGACGGACAGCTGGTGATAAGGCTCTAGTGATCTTCTCTCTCTGGACCCTACCTGTATCTGTCCAGGTATACCTGGCCTCTCTTCCCCACAGTCCATGAGGACTAGAGGTCGACCGATTAATTGGAAAGGCCGATTAATTAGGGCTGATTTCAAGCTTTCATAACAATCGGAAATCTGTATTTTTGGACACCGTTTTGGACAACAATTTTTTTTTTTTACACCTTTATTTAATCTTTATTTAACAAGGCAAGTCAGTTAAGAACGGTGGGTTAACTGCCTCGTTCAGGGGCAGAACGACAGATTTTTACCTTGTCAGCTCGGGGACTCAATCTTGCAACCTTACAGTTAACTAGTCCAACGCTCTAACCACCTGATTACATTGCACTCCACGAGGAGCCTGCCTGTTACGCGAATGCAATGGAAGCCAAGGTAAGTTGCTAGCTAGCATGAAACTTATCTTTCATCTTATCTTTCAGAAAAAATTATCAATCAATCATAATCACTAGTTAACTACACATGGTTGATGATATTACTAGTTTATCTAGCGTGTCCTGCGTTGCATATAATCGATTCGGTGCATATCGTTGCTCCAATGTGTACCTAACCATAAACATCAATAACTTTCTTAACTTCTTCGAGATAGGGGGCGCTCTTTTAATTTTTGGATAAAAATGTTCCCGTTTTAAACAAGATATTTTGTCACAAAAAGATGCTCGACTATGCATGTAATTGACAGCTTTGGAAAGGAAAAACTCTGACGTTTCCAAAACTGCAAAGATATTATCTGTGAGTGCCCCAGAACTAATGCTACAGGCGAAACCAAGATGAAATTTCATACAGGAAATGGTCCAGATTTTGAATGCCCTGTGTTCCAATGCCTCCTTATATGGCTGTGAATGCGCCAGGAATGAGCCTGCACTTTCTGTCATTTCCCCAAGGTGTCTGCAGCATTGTGACGTATTTGTAGGCATATCATTGAAAGATTGACCATAAGAGACTACATTTACCAGGTGTCCGCCCGGTGTCCTCAGTCGAAATTATTGCGTAATCTTCAGGTCCATGCGCGTTCCATTTTCTTCAGAGGAGAAACCAAACTGCCACGAATTATTTATCATCGATAGATATGTGAAAACAACTTGAGGATTGATTGATTGATTCTAAACAACGTTTGCCATGTTTCTGTCGATATTATGGAGTTAATTTGGAAAAATGTTTGCGTTGTAATGACTTAATTTTCGGGGGTTTTCTTACCCAAACGTGATGAACAAAACGGAGCAATTTGTCCAACACAAATAATCTTTTTGGAAAAACTGAACATTTGCTATCTAACTGAGAGTCTCCTCATTGAAAACATCTGAAGTTCTTCAAAGGTAAATTATTTTATTTGAATGCTTTGCTTGTTTTTGTGAAAATGTTGCATGCTGAATGCTAGGCTTAATGCTATGCTAGGCTATCAATACTCTTACACAAATGCTTGTTTAGCTATGGTTCAAAAGCATATTTTGAAAATCTGAGATGACAGTGTTGTTAACAAAAGGCTAAGCTTGAGAGCTAATATATTTATTTCATTTCATTTGCGATTTTCATGAACAGTTAACGTTGCGTTATGCTAATGCGCTTGCGGCGATAATTACACTCCTGGATACAGGTTTTTTTCGTAGCCAAACGTGATGAACAAAACGGAGCGATTTGTCCTACACAAATAATCTTTTTGGAAAAACTGAAAATTTGCTATCTAACTGAGAGTCTCCTCATTGAAAACATCTGAAGTTCTTCAAAGGTAAATGATTTTATTTGAATGCTTTTCTTGTTTTTGTGAAAATGTTGCATGCTGAATGCTAGGCTTAATGCTATGCTAGGCTATCAATACTCTTACACAAATGCTTGTTTAGCTATGGTTCAAAAGCATATTTTGAAAATCTGAGATGACAGTGTTGTTAACAAAAGGCTAAGCTTGAGAGCAAATATATTTATTTCATTTCATTTGCGATTTTCATGAATAGTTAACGTTGCGTTATGGTAATGAGCTTGAGGCTATAAATAGGATCCCGGATACGGGATTGCTCATCGCAACAGGTTAAAATCAATACACAGACGTATATATTTTTAAACCTGCATATTTAGCTAAAAGAAATCCAGGTTAGCAGGTAATATTAACCAGGTGAAATTGTGTCATTTCTCTTGCGTTCATTGCACGCAGAGTCAGTGTATTTGCAACAGTTTGGGCCGCCTAATTTTCCAGAATTTTAGGTAATTGATGACACTTTCTGTCACATAATTGATGACACAGTCATTGCTCAAACACTAGATAGCATTGGCTGGCGAAACTACCGCTAACTTCCTTCCTACTGGATGCAGAGACACAGACAGCCTTAGACCTTATCCAGATCACTCAAAATGCTGAGAACCAGACAATCAGTAACGACTCTGTCCTTATCAGACACTTTGTGGTGGTGGTGTTGTTTTGAAAAACAGTGCTCTCTCTCAGAGTTATCTTAAGCAATACGACAAAACAAATTAGCAAAAAAACTAATTATGGTGGCTTGCCAGCTTCCGTTTCAGGGGTGTCAAACAAGATGCATGTTCCTATGGTAACCGTGTCAGAGTGTCCTTGATAGACTCCACATTCTTAGTTGTTGTCTTTCACCACTCCTACTGTTGTTGAGGGAGAGGACAGAACATGATGGCCATTCAATGTGAATCTCAAAATGGAACCCCAGATGGCTTTGTAAACAACACACACAAGCGTCATGACCCGACCTGGCAAATCATTCAGCCACAGTAAAATGTCATGTTTTCTTCCTTCGGTATCTTTGAGACTAAATTGGAAGGCAGAATAAGCAACTCGCATAGAAACAGGACAGGTGAGGTAAGGTTGGCTAGGCTATATTTTTCTCATAGTAAAGGTCACAGAATAATGGACCTTTGTATCCTAGCAATACCACTAGAGGAAATGGGACATAAGAGAGTTAGCTACTCAGTGAAGGAACCTTCAGCAACAAATCCATTGAAATCAATTTAGAAAAACCTTTTACATGGGTCCTGGAAAAGTAAGCCCAGACTGTTGTAAAAGATGCTGAGACAAAGTAACAGAGTGCTTTACATACAGTGCAAACAATTCAAACTACTGGAAATGCTGGCTGAGGCTCTGTTCAGCACGGGGACAGAGAGACTGGAGACAGTGACAAGGCAGTGGGATCATTAGAGCTGACATTGTCACAGCCATCACAAACACTCTGGGAAACTAGGGACAACAGCGACGAGGGTTGGTCCCCTTTAGATTTCTGGCTAAACAATACACAGCACAATGTCTCTATGAATAAAAAAAAAAGCTTCACACTAGAGAAATGGTCCATTTCCATGAATTGTGGTCACATTCATCAGTTGGCCCTGCAGTCCTGGTCTCTGGTCAAAGTAGGCGATGGGTTACGTAACTGCCTCAATTAGTGGGGAGCATCAAAACAACAAGCGGTGTTTAGTGACGAACTGGGCTGGAAAGAGACGAGAGGTCCTTGTCTCTCTGAAGCCTCATTGGGCTGATTAACCACCACTGCAGAAAGGTTTTATTACTCAGGGCTAACGCAACACACACATTCAGGGCCAATGCAACACAGGCGCACACACAAAAGCACAGACACGCACGCTCATACATACACACACACACACACACATGCTCGTGCACACACACACTACCATGGCCTGCTTCTATTTGACACCTGAATCTCAAGGTGCACCTGAAAAATTATATTAATTAAATACCCAAACTTTGTCTTTGATTCAAATTAAAATAAGACCAGATGAAAGGCCTCTGGGAGCTTAATGATTTCAACTTGGAGTCTGATGGTTTACATTTCAAACAGGCTTTGGTTTTAAAGGGACACTTTGGGCTTTTGGCAATGAAGCCCTTTATTTACTTCCTCAGAGTCAGATGAACTCATAAATAGCATTTTTATGCCTCTGCATCCAGTATGAAGGAAGTCAGAGGTAGTTTCACGAGCCAATGCTAATTAGCGTTATCCCAATGACTGGACGTCTATGGCATCTACTAGCATGCTAGCAATTACCATAGACTTCCAGTCATTGCGTTAACACTAGCTATCAATTGCGATAATGCTAGTTAGCAACTTCCATCAAACTGCACGTAGAGACATACAAATGGTATCCACAAGTTCATCTGACTCTGGGGAAGTAGATCAAATCCTAAAGTATCCCTTTAAGAGGGGAACTGGGTTCGCCTCTTCGTTTTCTTCTAAGGCTAAAAATAGCAGACAAATGAATAAAACATCTGAATGGATTATCATAATGAAACAGACTGTTAATTTGGACACAGTATACAGATTCCATGTAAACAAGAAACAAAAGCCCCACATTTCTTCACGATGAGATCCTATTTAAAAATGTTATCAAGAGCCACACATCTGACCCAGGAACTGATTAAACTTTGAAACTCTTTTGTCTAGTATTTTTCTTCGTCTTCCCTCTTTGCTCTGGCACGCAGTCGTCTTCCTGTGTAAACTGGCTAGCAGTCGTCTTCCAGTGTAAACTGGCTAGCAGTCGTCTTCCTGTGTAAACTGGCTAGCAGTCATCTTCCTGTGTAAACTGGCTAGCAGTAAACTGTCTGGGAAATTCTTGCCAGCCTTATCATGTTTTATATCATGTGTAAGCTGTTTTTCTCTCACTGATGTGATATTGATCTGTAACTAAGATGATATTGCTGCTGGAATCTTAGCAATGGCCACTCCTGGATTTAACTAATAATAAAGTTTTTACAGAACGGTTACCTCACAAGAACTGACAGCAGTAGAGCAGAAACTGAACTGTCTCACTCGCTGACAGAACTCATCAGTGGCCACGACACTTCACTTCACTGAATTAACCCTATCCAAACTGAACAGAAATCAAACCTAGTTCCTAGCTTGCTTGGACTACACTCTTAGCACCTATTTTTCTAACTTGAACGTTGAACAGTTATACAGCTGTCCCCATAGGAGAACCCTTTAAATAACCCTTTTCGGTTCCAGGTAGAACCCATTGAGTTCCAGGTATAGAAGGAACCCTTCTGGGTTCCTTGTAGAGCCCTTTCTATAGAGGGTTCTACATGGAACCCAAAAGGTTTCTACCTGTAACCAAAAAAGGATTATCCTATGTAGACAGCCGAAGAACCCTTTTGGAACCCTTTTTTCTAAGAGTGTATAATCCGAACATAGAGTATGGCCGGAAAATGAGGAATAGTTATGCTTTAGGCTACTCATTGTTCAACTATTTGCATATTCAAACAGCAACATAATGAGTTGATAGAATCTGTTGAATAGGCTATTTGTTCCCAGTACACCACCATTACACAGATCATACCTCTAAATTATAAAACATGAGAATCTTTTTTTTTAAACTGGAGAAAAGAACGTAGGCTACTAGAAACAAAACTGCCCTACAATTAAAACAATCCATTGTATTATTGTCAATTTAAAACAAAAGACTTAAGAGGATAGGATATGAGAAAAGGATATGACTCAATACACTGTTTCATTCACCGTCCTGAGGCTGTGGGAGCAAGACATTGTACAGGCCTAAAACAAGACACAGGAGGCTAATGAAAATAGCAGACTAGGAGATATCCCACATCCACGGAAGTGTGTCCCACCAGAGACAGGCTATAACAATGATATCACCAGGATGAGCTGAAATCAAATGCTCGCAGACATGCACAGTACACACACGCAAGCATGTACATATGCAAACACACACACACACATACACACATGCACACAGAAATATACACACCAAAATACACTCACGCAAGCATATACCTGTGCACAGACAACTTCCCATGTTACTCTCAGATCAAAATAGTCAACCATAAATTACATAAACAGAACAGAGAATAAGAGGTGCTGACCCACCCTGTCCATTAGTGTCCGGAGTGAGACAGAGAGTTAAAGTGAAGTGCAGAAGTTTCTCTGTGGAGCTCAGGGTTCCATGCTCTGTGAGACCCCGTCAAGTCTAAACTCTCTCCCACCGAGCAGCACTCGTGCCGGGCATGCCTCTGTCTCCCTGTCCCCCTCTACCCCTGGATCAGGCTTTCAGATCAGACAACTAACACGAGGATAACCACGCAACACCAGCTTCCCTCTCACTCCGAGTCCGTGTCTCCTCCTCAGCCTGTGAGAGAGTGTGAGTGAGAGAGAACTAGAGTGTATGTGCGTGTGTCTGGGTGGTCACTGTAACTAACTGAATCAGCGGTGTTACTCACCCCAGGGCAGAGTGGGGAAGAAAGAGAGAATGAGTGAGATGGAGAAATGGAGGGAGGGGGATAGAGGTGCTGCAAGTGTCTGTGTTTGTGTGTGGGTTGGTTTTTCTATCCTTGTGGGAACCTAAAATCCCCAAAAGTCCCCACAAGGATAGTAAAACAAGAAAAATTCTCCCTTGTGGGAACATTTCCCACATCCTCATGAGGACAAACGCTATTTTAAGCGTAGGGGTTAGGTTTAGAGTTAGGGTTAGAATTAAGGTTAAGGTAAGGGGTTAGTGGTTAGGGTTAGGTTTAGCGTTACAAACTTTATAAGCCTTTTAAAACTCAAATACACTACAAGTGTGCATTTCCTGCTGTGCAGGAAAATTCTCAGCAACAAAAGCAACAAATTAAGATCCTACATCTGTAGGCATACAGCTCACTACACAGACTGTCTACTGAAACCCTTCTACGGTTATTCCCTACATAGTGCATTATTTCGTTAGTGCACTACTTCTGACCAAAGCCTATGTAGGGAACAGGGTTCCATTTGGGACGCAGGCATTGAGTCAGTCTATGTGCCTACCAATCATCTCATCCATCTTTTACTCCATTGTGTGACTGTTGCTTAAGGCTGGTTTCTTAAACCAAATCAGTCAGTTTCACTTTAAAACAGCGTGGGTGGTGATAAGGATACTGCAGGCAGGAGGGATTGTAAGGAACAATCATCAGACACTCCGACCAGGAAGAGCTGTTCGCTGAGAAAGGAGCAGATTGGTGCTTTATCTCTACAAGGAGTGCTAAAACAATTCACTTCCGGAAAAATATGTTTCTTTCTGCTAATTGGACAAATTGTACTGCCTTCGAAAATAAAAGAGTTCAAAGACACCCTGTTTTCCCTGTTTCATGACAATCAGCCTTACTGTGCTGATGGTCGGAAATACAAATGCTATTACAAAGCCAACTAAATTCATAGCCTGAGTGACACCGGAGGCAGAAAACCAGGTCATTTGTACACTCGCTGCCAGTCAAATGTTCAGGCTTGACAGGCCCCCAGCTATAAACATGGACTGAGACCTCAAAAACAATTCTGACAAAAACATGAAAAGACACCAAAAACAACCAAAACGCAAAATGCCTCTAGATATAAATAATATGGACTAGTCTGGTCATTTCTGCATCATGAATAAAATACTCATGACATATACCCTGAACAAGTCTATGGGAGCTGTAATGTCTATAGAGTGGCTATGATGTTGAACAGGTGCTGTATGTGGCGTAACTAGTTAAATGTGTTTAATAAAGTTAGTCATTACCTGCTTTTCCAGCTTCTGCTGCCTGAGGCTGGTGCTGTCATCATCAAGGGCACTGAGAAGAGACGAAAGACAAAATGGTTACTATCCACTCATAACTCATATCTGACTGAGACATAATACAAGTGGTTCTGTGGTGAATACCAATCTGTTATCTGGGTCTCATCTGTTATCTGTTATATTTACAATAAGAAACTATTTGCTACAGTGGTCACTAATGAATGCACCTCTGATCGAGGTTGGGTGGTATGCAGATTTTTATACCGCTTCTGTACCATACCGGGGTATTTGGTATTACCGGAAGTGCACACAGGGGGCCTTATTTATTTTTGAAAAAGGTATTGAAAATCATACCATCGGTATATCTACAGTTGTCAGTTGGAAGTTTACATACACCTGAGCAAAAAAACATTTCAAACATTTCAAACATTTCTCAGATTTTCACAATTCCTGACATTTGATCCTCGTAAAACAAATCCCTGTCTGTTAGGATCACCACTTTATTTTAAGAATGTGATATGTCAGAATAATAGTAGAGAGAATGATTTATTTCAGCTTTAATTTCTTTCATCACATTCCCAGTGTGTCAGAAGTTTACATACACTCAATTAGTATTTGGTAGCATTGCCTTTAAATTGTTTAACTTGGGTCAAACGCTTCGGGTAGCCTTTCACAAGCTTCCCACAATAAGTTGGGTGAATTTTGGCCCATTCCTCCTGACAGAGCTGGTGGAACTGAGTCAGGTTTGTAGGCCTCCTTGCTCACACATGCTTTTTCAGTTCTGCCCACACATTTTCTATAGGATTGAGGTCAGGGCTTTGTGATGGCCACTCCAATACCTTGACTTTGTTGTCCTTAAGTCATTTTGCCACAACTTTGGAAGTATGCTTGGTGTCATTGTCCATTTGGAAGACCCATTTGCGACCAACCTTTAACTTTAACTGATGTCTTGAGATGTTGCTTCAATATATCCACATAATTTTCCCCCTCATGATGCCATCTATTTTCTGAAGTGCACAAGTCCCTCCTGCAGCAAAGCACCCCCATAACATGATGCTGCCACCCCCATGCTTCACGGTTGGGATGGTGTTCTTCGGCTTGCAAGCCTTCCCCTTTTTCCTCCAAACATAACGATGGCCATTATGGCCAAACAGTTCTATTTTTGTTTCATCAGGCCAGACGACATTTCTCCAAAAAGTATGATCTTTATCCCCATGTGCAGTTGCAAACTGTAGTCTGGCTTTTTTTATGGCGGTTTTGGAGCAGTGGCTTCTTCCTTGCTGAGCGGCCTTTCAGGTTATGTCAATATAGGACTCGTTTTACTGTGGATAGAGATACTTTTGTACCTGTTTTCCTCCAGCATATTCACAAGGTCCTTTGCTGTTGTTCTGGGATTGATTTGCACTTTTTCGCATCAAAGTACATTCATCTCTAGGAGACAGAACGTGTCTCCTTCCTGAGCGGTATGACGGCTGTGTGGTCCCATGGTGTTTATACTTGCGTAATATTGTTTGTACAGATGAACGTGGTACCTGCAGGCGTTTGGAAATTGCTCCCAAGGATGAACCAGACTTGTGGAGGTCTACAATTATTTTCTGAGGTCTTGCTGATTTCTTTTGATTTTCCCATGATGTCAAGCATAGACGCACTGCATTTGAAGGTAGGCCTTGAAATACATCCACAGGTACACCTCCAGTTGACTCAGATGATGTCAATTAGCCTATCAGAAGCTTCTAAGGCCATGACATCATTTTCTGGAATTTTCCAATCTGTTTAAAGGCACAGTCAACTGAGTGTATGTAAACTTCTGACCCACTGGAATTGTGATACAGTGAATTATAAGTGAAATAATCTGTCTGTAAACAATTGTTTGAAAAAATACTTGTGTCATGGACAAAGTAGATGTCCTAACCGACTTGCCAAAACTATAGTTTGTTAACAAGAAATTTGTGGAGTGGTTGAAAAACGAGTTTAAATAACTCCAACCTAAGTATATGTAAACATCTGACAACTGTAAATTCCCCGGTATATGGTATATTGGCTCCCCCCCTTGGGTTGTGCCGTGGCGGAGATCTTTGTGGGCTATACTCGGCCTTGTCTCAGGATGGTAAGTTGGTGGTTGAAGATATCCCTCTAGTGGTGTGGGGGCTGTGCTTTGACAAAGTGGGTGGGGTTATATTCTTTCTGTTTGGCCCTGTCCGGGGGTGTCATCGGATGGGGCCACAGTGTCTCCTGACCCCTCCTGTCTCAGCCTCCAGTATTTATGCTGTAGTAGTTTATGTGTCAGGGCTAGGGTCAGTTTGTTATATCTAGAGTACTTCTCCTGTCTTATCCGGTGTCCTGTGTGAATTTAAGTATGCTCTCTCTAATTCTCTCTTTCTTTCTCTTTCTCGGAGGACCTGAGCCCTAGGACCATGCCTCAGGACTACCTGGCATGATGACTCCTTGCTGTCCCCAGTCCACCTGGCCGTGCTGCTGCTCCAGTTTCAACTGTTCTGCCTGTGGCTATGGAATCCTGACCTGTTCACCCGACGTGCTACCTGTCCTAGACCTATTATCTGACCATGCTGGTCATTTATGAACATTTGAACATCTTGGCCATGTTCTGTTATAATCTCTACCCGGCACAGCCAGAAGAGGACTGGCCACCCCTCATAGCCTGGTTCCTCTCTAGGTTTCTTCCTAGGTTTTGGCCTTTCTAGGGAGTTTTTCCTAGCCAACGTGCTTCAACACCTGCATTGCTTGCTGTTTTGGGTTTTAGGCTGGGTTTCTGTACAGCACTTTGAGATATCAGCTGATGTACGAAGGGCTATATAAATACATTTGATTTGATTTGAAAATGTGATATATTGCTCAAGCCTACCCTGTTGTCACTTACATCAATGACACTAATGATTTTCAATGGAATTCCACCAGGGGGCATCGCTACTGTGAATAATAACTGTGGACAAGGCACCGAAATCTCCTGGCAGAGCTAGAATTGAACGTTACCAAGGTGTTCGCTTGAAAGAGCAGTTACACTGCTGCACATAACTAAGACTGACATACAGGATTACTGTCATACCTTAGGCTATAACTGTTTGAGCTTAGCCTGACTGCATGATCTGCACACTGTAAAAAAAACATGTAGTTGTTAAGAAATATAATTTTGTCCAGGAGTTGTTCATGACCACAGAGGCTAACTTGAAGAGAAAAGCTTATGGCTCAAGCTACAAAACGCCTCACTTTCCTGGTGAGGTCAAAAATGATACTGGATCAGGACTGTATAATGCAATAGAACAACGCATCAGACAGCAGCACTACTGTGCTACAAAGCAACAGCAAGTCTAGATCTAAAACACAGTTCTCCATAGAGTCCTGTCTCTGGCCGTCAGAGTGGTGGCTGTTGTTTGGGACTACTTTTCCTGGACTCCTGTGAAAAGGCCTGCTGGGTACATGTTGCTAAGCTACAGTGGAGAAGGAGAAGAAGGTGGGAGTAGCAGTGGGAGTCTATTCAGAGGCACAGAACGAGTTAGAGGAACCCACCGCTACTCTACCCAGCCATAGACATAACCTACAAGACACTCTCACTGACAGACATAACCTACAAGACACTCTCACTGACAGACATAACATCCAAGACACTCTCACTGGCAGACATAACCTACAAGACACTCTCACTGACAGACATAACCTCCAAGACACTCTCACTGACAAGACATAACCTACAAGACTGACAGACATAACCTATAAGACACTCTCACTGGCAGACATAACCTACAAGACACTCTCACTGACAGACATAACCTCCAAGACACTCTCACTGGCAGACATAACCTACAAGACACTCTCACTGACAGACATAATCTACAAGACACTCTCACTGCAAGAACATAGCGTATATGGGGAGGGGGTGATGGAGGATGGGGGAGTGTGTGATGGAGGGATGGGGAGTGTGTGATGGAGGATGGGGGGAGTGATGAAGGGATGGGGGAGATTGTGATGTAGGATGGGGAGTGTGTGATGGAGGGATGGGGGAGTGTGTGATGGAGGGATGGGAGAGTGTGTGATGGAGGATGGAGGAGTGTGTGATGCAGGGATGGGGGTGATGGAGGATGGGGAGTGATGGGGGTGATGGAGGATGATTGAAGATTGGGAGGGGGAAAAAACAAGGTTCTGCCACCACCTGCTGAAATCTCTCAGAACAATTTAACATCTCTGGGCTTCACTAATTTCTCTGTCAGTCCACATGCTCACACCATCTGTTGCTGTCAAACAGCCTCGGCTGTTTTATACCCTTTACATCTCCCATTCAGACAGAGCGTGTTACAGGAGCAGGACAAGAAGAACTTAATTAAGCACGGCTATCTACAGTAAATAACAATCTCTCCATACCACTGATTCTCTCTCTATCTCCATGAGGATATAAGGGCCTCATTATGTCATCATCACCGTTTCTGAAGGACCCGCACCAAATGCCAAGAGGAATAGAAAGCAGGACGATCATCTGCTGAGAGGCAAACATCATCCGTCTATTACGTGAACTCAGATTATTACAGACAACAACACCGATGACTTGGCCACATCCTCCAACATCCTCAGAATGATGGATTAAAATCATTAGGCTATAAGTAAGTAAGTAAATTACTACAGATTGAAATTCCACATTCTGTGGCAATAAGAAATACCAATGTCATCGAACCAATGAGTTTTGGACCTGACTTGGCAAGTTGCTTGTCTATTTATTCAACAACAACCCAGAGGCTGTAGAGCACTCTGTTTTAGTATACTGATTGTTACAGCCCTCTTTGAGTCTAATCAGCCCAGTGCAGCGCTATCCATACAGGCGTGCAGATCTGTCCACAGGGAAGCCATTACATGGCTCTGAGCAGGTGTTGGTGACGGTAGTGACGAGTGAAGGATGATGGGAGGTGTTAATTACACATCCGGGATGGTCATTACACTCAGAATAAAGAGGTGCTATCTAGAACCTTAAAGGGTTCTTTGGCTGTCCCCATAGGAGAACCCGTTGAAGAACCCTTTTTGGTTCCATGTTGAACCTTTGCTATATACGGTTCTTAATGGAACCAAAAAGGGAAGAACCCTTTTAACCCTTTTTTCTAAAAGTGTAGGGTGTCCAGAGGAGGAGCGGAGGAAGAGCAGGGGAATCTTTCTTTTCAACAGCTGTCCAGCTAGGGACCTGGGTGGAGACGCAATGGGAATACTCTCCACTGGGGAAAGGCTGGAGGCTTGGTGGGTATGGTTACTACCAAAGGGTGTTTGACCTCTTTTGGACTGGGGGGAAAAAACATAGTTGGGATACTGTCATTAAATCTGCCAGCCTGTAAAACTGACCCTTTTTAGGTGGCTCTAACACCCGAAAAGTGTCCCCATTCAACCCTAGAGGTAGAAGAGTGACTGTGTGTGGCCACTGTGGACATTCCTTGATTCCATCCATCTACTTGACACCACAATCAATATGGCCCTCCATCTCCCAACACTCAACCTAGTCTCTCTGACAACACAACAGCTCTTTCTAGTAGACCCTTATCCAGACTGTTCTGCACAAATTTCACTTCACCGGTTGCACTACAGGGTCTTTACCTGGCACTCACAAAAACAGAGCATTTCTGAAGTAGTCTGTCAACTGACCTATTGGACCATACTATGAGTAAAAAAAATATTCTTTGACCGTGAAATGACTAGTTGATGGAAGCTGTGGGTGCCTGGGTGGGTGGTTAATCACAGGTATTCTAATTGATGAGTGCTAAATATGTAGGATCTTAATTTGAGCCAGTTTGCTACAGCAGTAGAATAATATTGCAGCAACAGGAAATGTGAATTCTTATGTGGTTTATAGTTATTGGACATTTTTTGTAGGGGTGATGCATTTTTCGTAAGGGAAAATAAAGTCTGAAATTTCAAAGTGGAAATTACAAACTTTAGCAGCCTTTATAAACCTCAAATATACTCCAAGTTTTAAATCTCCTGCATTGGGTGATCAAGTTAAGATCCAACATCGGTGCTGCTTACCTTGCTGTTGAGGTAGAGGAGAAGCTGGCGGAGCTGGAGGGTCTTCAGAGCCATGGGGTTTTCAAACAGGAACACAGGACACAGAGAAGAATAGAGTTAGCAAGAGATCAGTGACACCAAAAAGAACCATGCTAAAACAGGATGCGTTGGTACTGTTCTGACAGTACTGTTCTGACAGTCTCTATACGTGTGTAGTCCTTCAGCTTGAGAAGCACATGATCTTTCAAGCTTACAGGGAAATGGAAATCGATCCCCAGTCCATAACACATAATAAGCTATATATTTTTCATTTGTCTAAAATAGGCCTACCTGAGCTAGCAGACATAGAACAGACAGTGGCCTGTACAGTAGTACTACAAATTAACACCTATATGACTGTGGCGTGGTCACAGCCCCCAGACAGTGAATGAACACCTATATGACTGTGGAGTGGTCACAGCCCCCAGACAGTGAATGAACACCTATATGACTGTGGCGTGGTCACAGCCCCCAGACAGTGAATGAACACCTATATGACTGTGGCGTGGTCACAGCCCCCAGACAGTGAATGAACACCTATATGACTGTGGCGTGGTCACAGTCCCCCATACAGTGAATGAACACCTATATGACTGTGGTGTGGTCACAGCCCCCAGACAGTGAATGAACACCTATTTGACTGTGGCGTGGTCACAGCCCCCAGACAGTGAATGAACACCTATTTGACTGTGGCGTGGTCACAGCCCCCAGACAGTGAATGAACATTGATCAAGTGCTGTGTATTTGCTTAATCCGCCACAGGGTATCATCATTCTATACTTTTATCTGAGAATACACTGTGTCCTCCACCTCTATCAAACTTGGAGGACACAGTCTTTCTGTCCACTTCACAGGTATCTACGCGGTAATCAATGTTTCATAACACTGACACTATGCTGTAAAAGACTTAATGACTGACAAGCAAACAAGACGCAGGCCAGTAATAGCCTATTACTTTGTCACGAACAAGATTTAGGATACCCTCCATGTCATGGCATTGTCCTCGGTCTGTTGGTGAAAAGGCTTGAGAATAGGATGAGACTCCTGCATACAGATGACAATATGATGCAGTTCCAAACGTGTCTCTGGAACTGAGCATAAAATGAGAGACTTTATTATCAGGCGAGAGACAAGGGAGAAGCATATTATCAAACTGCAATAAAATTATTCTCATTAATATACTTCACAGCTTTGGACTAATTTAAATCATGTTTTAAAGTTCATCGAATAAAAGTACATTTCATTTCCCCTTCGGCAAATGACTTTCCGGGGTTAAAAATGAAAGACTGAACGAGAGGTAGTCTAATTAAACTTCTATTTCCCCAGAGGTTGGAGAGAATGGCTTCAGTTCCAGTTCAGCAAGTGAAATCACAAGAGAGAGGGATTATTCAAAACAGGGTGATGACATGGGTGAGATTAGAATGTTTTTGATTCCCTGGCAGTCAGATCAGCTCTGCGTCAAGTTAAAGCTAGAATTTGGGATTCATTTTTTTTGTGTGAAACAGCAGCCCTGCTATATACCAAGAATTGAAATGACCATTAAAACAGATTTCCAGATTGCAGATTGTGCCTTTAAGGAAGACAATGAAAAGACACCAGCTGAATAAAGGATCAACGCATGGTGAGGTATAGAGCATGAACAACACTGTTTAACTAGGCCTAGGATATTATAGGACTCATACAAGCAAAACGACAGTCTTTTCAACACAAGCAACTTCAATCAAATTCTTTCATGTCAGGTACTTGGTCAAATATTCTTAGCACGTCCTTAGTTAGAGCAAACAGCTGTAAAACAAAACCTCACAATATAACATGTTCGAAAGAAACTTGTTACAGTACAAGAGGTGGAGCTCTGAATAAGTAACGACGATGCACCAGACAAAACATGAGCGTGGGAGAGACCCTTAAAGGTAAACTTTCTTTTTATTAGCCCTGTTGACACTGCATTTGGCCGGTGACACTTTGCTTCTTGAAATTCCAATATCTTTAAAACTTCACTGCTGACATACAAAACATTTTGGGGCTGTATCAACAGTGGGCTCATGAAAAACCACTCAAAAACAACCTTTTGGTGTTTGTTTCCCTTTAACAACAGGTAAGCCATTCAGCCCAAGGAGAACAGAGAACCGGGGTGTGGGTAGGAGGTAGGATCAGTGGGAACAGGAGGAAGAGATGCTCAAAGCCTATCTGTCTGTCACAGGCACGACAAACACCTGACTCACAGGACACAGACCCCTCTCAGTTCCTCTATCACCCTACAGTACACATTTATGAGATATCAAGCACAGTGTGTGTGTGTGTGTGTGTGTGTGTGTGTGTGTGTGTGTGTGTGTGTGTGTGTGTGTGTGTGTGTGTGTGTGTGTACAATATGATCATGTCTAGGCGCGAGCGTGTGCCTAAGTAGGCAGTGGCTGTAGACAGGCTGGGAGACACCACTCTTTACACGGTCCATGATGCTGTATCAGTCAGTCTAGGTGTATGAAGGTCCAGCAGCAGCTCCGGTAATGTATGGTGCTCCCAACCCGGTCCAGAGTCAGTCTGAAGGTCTACCTGAAGCTCCAACTACAACCCTGCTACCCTGCAGCCAGGAGGGAGTCCCAGCGCCACGCAGCTGAGGGTGAGGTCTCGGAGTAGGAGCCGTTGCCATGACGCCACACTTGAGGCTAGCCTCTGAACACAACACAGTGAACCCACAGGGATTTGTTAGAGGAGTCTAAATGTGGCGTGAGTTCATGCCAAGACAAAATACTGGGAATAAAATCGCTAAACTTGGTCCTCTGACTTAGTTACAAGTTCGTCTTTCTTCAGTTTCTAAGATGTATCAGATATATAGACTGATAGGCCACGTTCTAAAACTGGACATGACTGTATCGTAATAGCTAAAAATGCTTTCTGACTCAGAGGGAGATATTGCACATATCAAAACCGCAGACCATTTACACAAACTGAATTTTACACCAATTAGGAAAGTTTACGTTTTGTGAGCTTTAGCCTAGGCCCAGTATCTTAAGTAAAATATTCCAACACTTTTATTTTGACAGAAAATGCCAGAACATGGAATTTGCTTAGTCATAGCAAAATGAACCAAATGGTTTCTTGTCAATGTGAAACCACATTATTCTGGTTTTCTGCCTTTCTACATAGGCTTTTCTTACATCCTCCTTGAATCCGTGTAAGTAGAGCGGTTTCTGGATGACAACCACAGTTACTCCCAATTACCAGAAGTATAAACAAACAACCCTCTCATTCCTTAAACTGGCAAGAAGTGGGGGACCTTGATCCTGTTGCTAGGAGACCACAGGACCTTTAAGTCATATCGTCTTCTGTTTGTGTACGTGTGTTTGCATGCGCGTACCAGCGAAGGGAAAATGGCATTCTCCTCAGCTGAGGGCAATCTGGGGAATGATTCACCTGAGAGTAATTAAACACTGTCAAAACAAATGATGGAAACAAGAGCTAAGTGTAGACTGGTCAGCACTCGAAGCACCGCCTTACATCCATATAACAATGACGAAAACCCAAAGACCGGAACTACAGAAGCTCGTTATCTCATGCATCCCATTGAGTCACGGCAGATTCTTCGGTCTACACGCAGAATCGGCTCACGGGAGATTAGGTAGGCTAAAATGATGTAGCCTACATGATACAGTTGAGCACCAGCCTACCTATTGCAAATACCAGATTTGTTTTTCTGTCTGTCAGTCCCTGAGTCAAATGGGTGGATTGTCCAAGCCAACTGAGGAGGCATGTGTTCGGAATGTGCTGGAAAACAGGAAGTAAATTGCACTTCATTTTCTACCCTGTTGAAACGGCTTTCTCACCCACAGGTCTTGTACAGTTAGATACTTGAGGTCCAGCTGGTTTGTTATAGGTCTGCTGAGCCATTGTGAAATCGGGATACAACAACCACACCTTTATGGAAAGGGAATTACTGATACTGATTTAAGACACATTGAATTAAACCAGGAACAATTTTCCTACATCAGACTGAATGGTAACTGATTTTGAGTGAGACTGTGAGTGCATGATTATCTTTGGTCACCGACCATGATAATCGTGTGCACTATACCTTACAGACACCCTGATTTTCATTTGTCCATCCATGCGCTTGTTCAGTAGTTTCATGTGCTGCATTTTTCCCTCCACTCTGAGGTTTGTGGTATCAGCCTCAGATGCTGCTGTGTTAAGGTCCCTTTCCACCCCTCTGTTCAGCTCTTAAAACAGACTCGCATCCTCTGCCAACTGAGTCACCCAAGCATGAAACCCACAGCAGAGAGAGAAGGGAGCCTCAGTTGCCCTTACGGAGAAAGAGAGAAGGATAGGCTACTGGAAAGGGCTTGAGAGATAGGTGAGATGTTTTACATGCCAGGATTGCAGCTGTGCTATCTGTGTGCATGACTGCTGGACACAAACAAACAGTGTCTGGGTGTTTGGGGGGCTATAGGACAGGTCGTTTGCAAATTATATTATACAAATATTACATTTTGAAGTTGTGTTTTATTACTGTGTAGGCGACTTGTTCTTCTAGGCTAAATGTTTTTTCTTTTTTTTAATGATATTCATTTACGATTTACGAGCAGGGATGAAGACGCAATGGGCAATGTTTTGCTTTTCGATAAAACCTGTCTTGCTGATATAAGAACATCCAATGCATATGGATGGTTCCGACCTAGAATATGTGGACATCTATAAGTACCTAGGTGTCTGGCTAGACTGTAAACTTTCCTTCCAGACTCATATCAAACATCTCCGATCCAAAATCAAATCTAGAGTCGGCTTTCTATTTCGCAACAAAGCCTCCTTCACTCACGCCGCCAAACTTACCCTAGAAAAACTGACTATCCTACCGATCCTCGACTTTGGCGATGTCATCTACAAAATAGCTTCCAATACTCTACTCAACAAACTAGATGCAGTTTATCACAGTGCCATCCGTTTTGTTACTAAAGCACCTTATACCACCCACCACTGCGACCTGTATGCTCTAGTAGGCTGGCCCTCACTACATATTCGTCACCAGACCCACTGGCTCCAGATCATCTACAAGTCCATGCTAGGTAAAGCTCCGCCTTATCTCAGTTCACTGGTCACGATGGCAACACCCACCCGTAGCACGCGCTCCAGCAGGTGTATCTCACTGATCATCCCTGAAGCCAACACCTCATTTGGCCGCCTTTCGTTCCAGTTCTCTGCTGCCTGTGACTGGAACGAATTGCAAAAATCGCTGAAGTTGGAGACTTTTATTTCCCTCACCAACTTTAAACATCTGCTATCTGAGCAGCTAACCGATCGCTGCAGCTGTACATAGTCCATCTGTAAATAGCCCACCCAATTTACCTACCTCATCCCCATGTTTTTATTTACTTACTTTTCTGCTCTTGTGCACACCAGTATCTCTACTTGCACATGATCTTCTGATCATTTATCACTCCAGTGTTAATCTGCTAAATTGTAATTATTCGCCTACCTCCTCATGCCTTTTGCACACAATGTACATAGACTTTTTTTCTACTGTGTCATTGACTTGTTTATTGTTTACTCCATGTGTAACTATGTGTTGTTATCTGTTCACAATGCTATGCTTTATCTTTGCCAGGTCGCAGTTGTAAATGAAAACTTGTTCTCAACTAGCCTACCTAGTTAAATAAAGGTGAAAGAAAAAAACAAACTTTTTTTTTTTTAAATAATAATAATAATAAATAAATATGGATGTCCGGTAAATTTCTCAAAAATCCGGTAAATTAAAATCTTGCCGGTCACGGTGTCCGCCGCCTAATTTTCCTAATGGAAACCCTGCCCAGGCTACATGTCTGTTCCTTACACTAATCCTCTACACACATCCTCTGAAAGAATACACAAGCAGATTACATCAAATAATCACAGTCCACATTGCAGCAATAGAACAGGAAAGGGTGGGAACTGCCCTCTGATTTTATTCTCCTCTCAGGGTAAAAATGGACCTATGGATTTCAAATTTTTTTCTGCAGAGTTAACAGTAGAGGTCGAACGATAATGATTTTTCAATACCGATACCGTTACCGATACCGATTATTGGAGGAACAAAAAAAGCCGCTACCGATCAATCGGCCAATTTTTTTTTTTACATTTATTTGTAATAATGACAATTACAACAATACTGAATGAACACTTATTTTACCTTAATATAATACATCAATAAAATCAATTTAGCCTCAAATAAATAATGAAACATGTCCAATTTCGTTTAAATAATGCAAAAACAAAGTGTTGGAGAAGAAAGTAAAAGTGCAATATGTGCCATGTAAGAAAGCTAACGTTTAAGTTCCTTGCTCAGAACATGAGAACATATGAAAGCTGGTGGTTCCATTTAACATGAGTCTTCAATATTCCCAGGTAAGAAGTTTTAGGTTGTAGTTATTATAGGAATTATAGGACTATTTCCCTCTATACCATTTGTATTTCATTAACCTTTGACTATTGGATGTTCTTATAGGCACTTTAGTATTGCCAGTGTAACAGTATAGCCTCCGTCCCTCTCCTCACTCCTCCCTGGGCTCGAACCAGGAACACAACGACAACAGACACCCTCGAAGCAGCGTTACCCATGCAGAGCAAAGGGAACAACCACTCCAAGTCTCAGAGCGAGTGACGTTTGAAACGCTATTAGCGCGCGCCCCGCTAACTAGCTAGCCCTTTCACATCGGTTACACCAGCCTAATCTCGGGAGTTGATAGGCTTGAAGTCATAAACAGCGCAATGCTTGACGCACAATGAAGAGCTTCTGGCAAAACGCATGACAGTGCTGTTTGAATGAATGCTTACGAGCCTGCTGGTGCCTACCACCGCTCAGTCAGACTGCTCTATCAAATCATAGACTTAGTTATGATAACATAATAACACACAGAAATTCGAGCCTTAGGTCATTAATATGGTCGAATCTGGAAACTATCATCTCGAAAACAAGACGTTTTTTCTTTCAGTGAAATACGGAACAGTTCCGTATTTTATCTAATGGGTGGCATCCATTAGTCTAAATATTCCTGTTACATTGCACAACCTTCAATGTTATGTCATAATTACATAAAATTCTGTCAAATTGGGCAGCCCAAACTGTTGCATATACACTGACTCTGCGTGCAATGAACGCAAGAGAAGTGACACAATTTCACCTGGTTAATATTGCCTGCTAACCTGGATTTATTTTAGCTAAATATGCAGGTTTAAAAATATATACTTCTGTGTATTGATTTTAAGAAAGTTATTGATGTTCATGGTTAGTTACACATTGGAGCAACGATACGCACCGCATCGATTATATGCAACGCAGGACACGCTAGATAAACTAGTAATATCATCAACCATGTGTAGTTAACTAGTGATTATGATTGATTGGTTGTTTTTTGTAATATAGGTTTAATGCTAGCTAGCAACTTACCTTGGCTTACTGCATTCGCATAACAGGCAGTCTCCTCGTGGAGTGCAACGAGAGGCAGGTGGTTAGAGCGTTGGACTAGTTAACTGTAAGGTTGCAAGATTGAATCCCGAGCTGACAAGGTGAAAATCTGTCATTCTGCCCCTGAACGAGGCAGTTAACCCACCGTTCCTAGGCCGTCATTGAAAATAAGAATGTGTTCTTAACTGACTTGCCTTGTTAAATAAAGATTAAATAAAGGAGTAAAAAAAAAATCTGCGTCCAAAAATACAGATTTCCGATTGTTATGAAAACTTGATATCGACCCTAATTAATTGGCCATTCCGATTAATCGGTTGACCTCTAGTTAACAGTAACCTCTTACGCACACAGCACCATGCTCTACTCTCAGGGCACCTCTGGTCAGCACAGTCCTAATGCACAGACATCAAACAGACATCAATAGGAGTGCTGGGGGACCATAGGGAGAGTTGATTTCCCTCAGACAAGCCATTACATTAAGCACAGGGCCCTCAGTTCTGAAACTGATTGAAAAGCTAGAGTAAGACGAGGCAGGGAGAGGCATGCTCCAACATTCCAACATGTCATGTCAGTGTTTCCCCTGTATTCATAAAATGTTTTCAGTGTAAACTTAAATGACTAAAACCAGATATAAAGTATGCAGAAAAGATAATGAGGGTACATATTTTTAAATAAGATAATCATTGAACTATTGATTTTGTTATAATGTTTGAGTCACTCAGATAGCATAAGAACACAGCATAAGCCATGGCAAAATGTGTAGAATTGCATGAAATTTGCTTAAAGGTAGCTGTCCAGTGTTTCCAGATTAATATGACCTATAATGAATTACAATATGAGTAAAATAGTTTTCCTTCCAAAAAAAATGTAATTAAGTATGCACAGCAGCTTTTCTGTGTTGGAACGGTTTAGGCGTACCCCAACAACAGAATGGCGTGGGCATATACCGGTCATTAAAAAAATGTAATACGAGTAGACCGCTGATTGGTCAGCTCAACCTCGTTAGGAGTATTACATCATACTCCACGAGGAAATAGCAAGCTCCAATTTATGGTTTGGCCACAAATACGAGTATAGGATGAGTCAAGAACATTATTTCAATATGAGAATAGTATATAACAGAATATTACATTTTAAAAGTGAGATTTTCACTGGACAGTTACTTTAAAACTGCACATTTTCCCTCAGTCCCATGGCAAAATGTGTAGAATTGTAGGAAAGGATTAGCTAGTTACTAGAGTAAATCAGCATAAATATGGAAAACATCAGATCATGATAGAAATTTAATTTGGTGTTTACAGGTTACGCTAGCTAGCTAACACTACTTTAATTTGCTCATCAAAAGAACCATTAAATTGGGTAGAAAGTTCTCATCCCCATGGCAAAATGTTTAGAATAGCATGAAACTAGCTATAAAACTGTAAAATGTTTTCTCCGCCATATGGCAAAATGTGTAGAATTGTAGATTGTAGAATTGCAGGAAATTAGCTTTAAAACTGCAAGATTTTGTCTCAGCGTCCAACATCTAAAATGTTTGGTGGAAATCCTAGAGGAAACACTGTATTTATTTATTTTATTTCACCTTTATTTAACCAGGTAGGCCAGTTGAGAACAAGTTCTCATTTATAACTGAGACCTGGCCAAGATAAACGCAAAGCAGTGCGACAAAAACAACACAGAGTTACACATAAACAACAGTACAGTCAATAACAGAAAATAAAATAAAACTAGAAAAATCTATGTACCGTGTGTGCAAATATAGAAGAGTAGGGAGGTAGAGGCGAAAATAATTACAATTTAGCATTAATACTGTAGTGATAGATGTGCAGATGATGATGTGCAAGTAGAGATACTGGGGTGCAAGAGGGTAAGTAAAAATATGGGGATGAGGTAGTCGGGTGTGCCATTTACAGACTGGCTGTGTACAGGTACAGTGATCGGTAAGCTGCTCTGACAGCTGATGTTTAAAGTTAGAGAGGGAGATATAAGACTCCAGCTTCAGAGATTTTTGACATTTGTTCCAGTCATTGGCAGCAGAGAACTGGAAGGAAAGGCGGCCAAAGGAAGTGTTGGCTTTGGGGATGATCAGTGGAATATACCTGCTGGAGCGCGTGCTATGGGTGGGTGTTGCTATGGTGACCAGTGAGCTGAGATAAGGTGGGGCTTTACCTAGCAAAGACCTATAGGCTGACTACACCGCTCGTGTCGCGTGCATGAGCTTTGCAAAATAAATGTATAAATCTATATTATTCAATCATTGCACCCACACTGCTCACGCATCTGCGTTGCCAAGGGCTAAAATAGAAGTCAGTTCTATTTGTAACGCAGATCGCGCTGCAAATCCTGCCTCTCCCATCTACTCATTGGTTTATAGAAGCAGGTACCAACGTGCCATTTCCTCATTGTTTATACCCACGTGGGTGACTGAAAGACGAACAAGGTTAGTGGCGGTAATGCACCTAATTTATGAAAGTTGCCAATCACAATATAATGTCAAGAGAAGAAAAGGCCTAGGAGAGATGACTAGAAACAATTCGGCTGACCGTTTTGTGTGTGGATTAATTGTCAGAGTAGAGGACCTTGTGCATTTCAGGTAAAATAACAACTCAATGTTTATATCCCAGGACAAATTAGCTAGCAACACCAAGCTAGCTAAATAGGTCAAATTAGCTAGCAAGTGCAAGCTAGCTAGCTAAATTGCCATAAATGTTTAATGCTTTTCGACCTGTCCCCAAATTAATGTAATTGGTTCAGTTTGTTTTGATATTTTAACCTGCGTGTCGTGATCGCGTTTGGTGTTGGGGACAAAATAAATGTATGCACGATGGCGCACGTGCTCAGACGGTTTGGGTTCCATGTTATAGATGACCTGGAGCCAGTGGGTTTGGCGATGGATATGTAGTGAGGGCCAGCCAGCGAGAGCATGCAGGTCACAGTGGTGGGTAGTAAATGGGGCTTTGGTAATAAAACGGATGGCACTGTGATAGACTACATCCAGTTTGCTGAGTAGAGTGTTGGGGGCTATTTTGTAAATGACATCGCCAAAGTCGAGGATCGGGAGTATAGTCGGTTTTACAAGGGTATGTTTGGCGGCATGAGTGAAGGAGGCTTTGTTGAGAAATAGGAAGCCGATTCTAGGTTTCATTTTGGATTGGAGATGCTTAATGTGAGTCTGGAAGGAGAGTTTACAGTCTAACCAGACACCTAGGTATTTGTAGTTGTCCACATATTCTAGGTCAGAACTGTCCAGAGTAGTGATGCTAGTCTGGTGGGAGGGTGCAGGCAGCAATCGGTTGAAGCGCATATACTTAGTTTTACTAGCATTTATAAGCAGTTGGAGGCCACAGAAGGAGTGTTGTATGGCATTGAAGCTCGTTTGGAGGTTTGTTACCACAGTGTCCAAGAAACAAGCTGAAGTTATACCTCTGTATAAGAAGGGGATAAAGTCTGACCCTGGGAATTATAGGCCTGTATCTATCCAATGTGTAACATCAAAGATCCTGGAGAGAATTGTACATGAGCAAATGTATGAATATGTTAACAAACAGGGTCTAATGTATGATTTTCAATCGGGTTTAAAAAAAAACATACTCCACTGATTCATGTCTACTTTACTTGACTGACTTCACAGGAAAGAGATTGATGAGGGAAATCTGTGTGCCATGGTACTGCTTGAGCTACAGAAGGCCTTTGATACAGTTAACCACTGTCTCCTAATCTCCAAACTGGAGGCACTGGGGTTAAGCAGTATCCCTCTAGGCTGGGTAAAGTCCTATTTATCAGGAAGGGAGCAAGGAGTAGAGGTTAATGGTTCACTGTCTCAGGCAAAACCAATGAGTTGTGGCGTTCCGCAGGGGAGCGTGCTTGGGCCTCTGCTGTTTTTATTGTATATTAACGATACGAAAGATGCTTGTTCTTGCCGTCTTTTTCTTTATGCGGATGACTCTACACTTCTGGTGTCTCAAAAAAAAGTAAAACTATGTTGGAGAGCATACTTAGCACAGAGCTTACTAACATTAGCAAATGGCTTGGAGATAATAAGCTATCTCTGCACTTAGGGAATACTGAAGCAATTATTTGGGGATCCAGACCTAAATTGTGTAGGTCGTATGAAATCAGAGTGGAGTTAGGGGGTGAGGTGCTGACTACTAAAACCTCTGTTAGCTACTTGGGATGTATCCTTGATGGAAGCTTGGGAGGTGTGAGCATGGCCAATAAGGTGCTAGGGAAGGTTAATGCCAGGACTAAGTTTTTGGCTAGAAAGTCCAAGCTGCTTGATAAGGACTCCATGAAAGTGCTAGCTATTGCCCTCATTCAATGCCATTTCGACCATGCTAGTACTTCCTGGTTTGGGGGCTTATCTAAACTTATGAAGGGGAAGCTCCAGATAGCCCAGAATAAGCTGATCATGGTAGTATTGAAGGTGAGTCCACATACTCACATAGGCAGGAGCTGCTTTCAGGAACTAAACTGGCTGCCTGTTGAGGCTGGGGTGTCCCAGATTAGACTAGATTTGGTTTACAGGAATATTTATGGTCCTGCGCCCAGATATCTAAGTGATTACTTTCCTCGTGTTAGGGATGCACACAATCACAGCACCAGATCAGGTGTTGCTGATGTGTGCTTATACAGGTTCAGGAGCAATGCTGGGAAAAGTACTTTCTTATATACTGGAGCCTCAGAATGGAATGAGTTGCCTCTGTCTATAAAAACATAGTCCTCTCTGGACAGCTTTAAAAAGAAAGTAAAAATATGTTTGATGTCTTCTGTGCCCATATGAATATGATGTAACTGGAATGATGAGATAGGTGTTCTTCTTCTATGTTTTTGTTTTATTATTTCACTAACGTACTGTGTTTGATCTTGTCTAGCCATCTTGTCTCAAAAGGACCACAATGGAAATAAGTCCCAGACTTTATTGTGTGTTATCCTCGATGATTTTATTCATGTGCATGTAAGGCTTTTAAGTTTTATTTGTGCTTGTTTTTTTAAATGGTCAAATTAATAAACTAAACTAAACTAAAAAGGGCCAGATGTATACAGAATGGTGTCGTCTGCATAGAGGTGGATCAGAAAATCACCAGCAGCAAGAGCAACATTATTGATATATACAGAGAAAAGAGTCGGCCCGAGAATTGAACCCTGTGGCACCCCCATAGAGACTGCCAGAGGTCCGGACAACAGGCCCTCCGATTTCACACACTGAACTCTGAGAAGTAGTTGGTGAACCAGACGAGGCAGTCATTTGAGAAGCCAAGGCTATTGAGTCTGCCATAAGAATGCGGTGATTGACAGAGTCAAAAGCCTTGGCCAGGATGATGAAGACGGCTACACAGTACTGTCTTTTATCAATGGCGGTTATGATATCGTTTAGGACCTTGAGCGTGGCTGAGGTGCACCCATGACCAGCTCGGAAACCAGATTGCATAGTTCTTGTGTCAACATGTTTGCCTATTAATTGTCCTGAGCCCTTTTCAACAGTGTGCATTAATGTCACAAAGGGAATAGCCAATAATATTGTTTGTTGTGGGTGCAATGGTATTGCAACATTCGTAGGCACTCTTTAAAAAGCAAAGACTGGAATTCTCTATAGCCTCCAGATAGTCACATAACATTCAGCCATACTACATTCCAATCCACAATAATATGGGGGAGGAGTGTCATTATTTTGACCAGAAATGCACAGCATAAGGAAAATGATTGCTTGTGAAATAAGCATTAAGAATCCCTAAATGACACTCAACTTAACAGGGTGAAATGAAGTTGCAAAAAGCAGGGTCATAAACAGTATAAAGTCAATTGTAATTTTAATGAAAAGTTGTCATGACTGTGTTTATGACAGCTGATTCTGTTATGCAGAAGGGTTCAGGTTGTGTTAAATAATAATCATACTCTGACTGACATATTGTAATTTGTCTATTGCCTCCATGTAGCATATCACATTACTATCACATCCTTAACCACGAACTGAACCATCCAACACCCTATTCAACATCGGATTGTCCCCATGTTGGCCACAGAGCCATACAATCATTATCCTATGACATTAGCTTGATTCACCTGCTTTTGTTGATGTTGTTCATCCTGTCACTTCTTCCGTTTCGGGAGACTTCTTTGGTGGTGACCGTGCCGAGTGATGTTGCCAAGATTGCCCCCCTCATAGGCCCTAATACTGTATTTTTTAGCAAGCAGCATGCTATAGTACCCACATTTATGCGATGCCGTCTCCAAGGAGAATGGCGCAAGCTCCTATGACAAAGCCACAGTAACTCGAGAAATCGAGTGTAATATATTCCCCATCTGATGGCTTTCGTGACGCAATAATGTAACGTTAGCAACCCAACATATTCAAGACGTGAGCCTTGCCAGATGTTTATAACGTCGTTATAGCTCCGTTGTCAACATGCATGTTCATACAATTTTGACATTTTTCAGATCGAACGTTGTAGCTAGCTAACAAGTTAACATTTTAAAAATACTCTCTCATTTTCAAACACATTACTGTTACAAAACATGAAACAAATAGTTGACGAGCAATCCATGAAGAATTGTGTGCTTTCTGCTTAAACCGTTAACACGCACGCTAACGTTAGCTAGCTAACAATCGATGGAGTTTTCCTAGCTACAATTCACTGACCAGCTCATGCTTCCTTTTCGTGATAAAACGATGCCCAAATCGTTAAAAATATGCGTTTAACTCTGCTTGATTCCTAACAAGAAAAATAGAATAGTTAGCTACATTTAAAGTTGTGAAAAATATGTATTTTAGTTTGTGCTTGGTATTATCTTCCATGATTGATTTACCACTCAGCCTCTGTTCTAGTCTCTTCACGGAGCACGCTATCTTCAGGCAAGCAAGAAACGTTAGCTAGCTAGCCTAACATTAGCCAAACTAGCATCAGTCTTCTCGAGCAGCAGTGCCTTCTGAAAAAGTTAAGTGACAGACCAGCCTCGCGCACCACCCATCAGACACACTTCGCCCATCAAATTTGGTCACCGCATGTCTACATAATATCATGGGCAAAGAACTATAAGAACTATCTATATAAGAACTATCTATATGTATATTATTTATTTTTTAAACTTACCTTATGCTGTAGTAACTCATGTTTATCCACGGTTGCTATGGATCCCAGCTGGTGGTGGCCTCCTGGTGCAGCAGACAACTTTCCTTGACACGCTTGGAAAATTGTTCCCCACAGCCCTAGTTACCGCACATGACTACAACACAGTGTTGCCAACTCCTCAGTAAGGAAAGTAGCTATTGGCTGTCCTAGAAGTCGCTAAATGACGCCATCGCCTAATTTGCATAATTGGCCATGTGCATGTAATTGTGATGGATGCTGTAGGAGAGAGGAATAAAGTCGAGAGACAAAAAGTTAGTAAAAAACACCCTGAATATGTTTAGAACTACAAATTAACAGTGCGGCTTGGTTGGGTTGTGTTTCGGAGGACGCATGGCTCTCCACCTTCGTCTCTCCCGAGCCCGTACGGGAGTTGTAGTGATGAGACAAGACAGTAACTACTAACAATTGGATTACCACGAAATTTGGGAGAAAAAGGGGGTAGAAAAAAAAAAAAGATTATAGTTTTTTTTATGTCACAATTCCAACCCTCCTCCTTTATCTGGACTTGGGACCGGCAAAAGTGACCCAAAAGAGACACTGGCGGAGTTACTTAGTTGTTTATTTAATTTTTTATTTTTTTTTAGTTTCGTTTTCTTAATTTGATTTGGTTTTTAACCTTAGGGTCCACTTAGGAGGCTACAACAAGTCACAGTAAAACATTAACATTTTTAACCATAACAGTTTTTACATTTTTTTATTGTATACAATCTACATTATCAATCTAAATGGACCAAAATGAGACAATAGAAACAACTGTCAATGTGAGAAAATTATGGTAACTAGTCTGGCCCTAATTCAGGTTAATAGTTGTTTTTTTTACAGACCCGCCTCCACACACACACAGGCTGTGCTGGCTCACAGAAAGAGTGGGTCATTGTCATTTTGGTCAGGGCTCTATGGCAGGTTCAGCAACTGAGGGAGCTGACTTAAATGAGTAAGCAGCTGATGTGCCAAAAAGCTGCAAAACATTATCAGGCAGCTGGTGCTCATAGCAAGCCTCACCAGACAGCTTCAGTCCATATCGAATGTACAGGGTGGAGTTAAGGGTCTGCAAGGACATCCGATTTCTAAGTTTGCTTTTTACCACACTCATCTGGCTGAATACACTCTCGACTTCAGCATTCGAGTTTGGCAAGGACAACACAGACACAGCAGCCATGGCAAGTTCTTGAAACGGGTTGATATCAGCTGCATCCATGAACTTTCAAATCTCACTCCAGAAGCCCAGTGTGTTTTTTGTCTCATTCCATTTACTAAGATGGATGGCACGCCATTGCTGGACAATCTTGTCTATCTCCGCATTTGAGTCGCCAAGGACCTTGGCTATTTTTTTTTCTCCAGGACTCTTATTGTGCTTTATAGTTTCCTCCACATTGAAAACTGACATGTACTGCAATGCTTCGATGTTGTCTGACAGTCTCACCCTCAACTCATTAGTGAGGGAGATGGTGAAGGCTACACACCGCTTTCTGACATTGTTTTTATCCTCAGGTGCAAGGTGGAACTCAGCTGCCTTTGACTCAAAAAGGTAACCAAGGTACGGTTTGGGACGGCTGTATCCATCTATTGGCCCTTTGAGTACATCAACATTTGCCAGTGGATTCAGCACCCTGCTACTCACAGACTTGATCAGGCGAACCAAGCTGTCAAGTAGCTTAAGAGGATCTACTTGCTCTCCTCTTTGAGGATCACTGTACATAGAGTAGAAAACCTCAGCCATGTAGCAGTGTTCACTGAACTTGGTGACTGTGAAATGCAGCCTAAGCTCCTCCCACTGGTCAAAACCGTGGGTTCAATGGAGAGCCAACATGTGGCACACACCTTGGTTATCTGTAAAGGTTTCTCCCCACAGTTAAGTCTCATATATGGCCTTGTAGGTCTCCCTGAGCTTTGGAGACACTGAAAACCAGTTATAAGTATATCGTACCAAGTACTCCACACTACGGGGATGGTGTTATTGGAAGCATGACTTACAACAAGCTGCAGAGTGGCACACACAGCGAATAAGAACCAGATATTTGAGGCCATACTCCTCCTTCAGCACTTTATGGACCCCATTGTTAATCCCCGTCAGAACAGAGGCATTGTCAGTCCCTATCCCCAGGAGTTTCTCTTTTTTAAGACAACACTTTGAGGAAAGCCACAACAGCACGGGCTATAGATTTTAGCATCTCCTCCCTCCAACTCAACAAGCCCCAGAAATGTTGATACAGTTGTCTGCTTGGTGTCACTAAAGTACCTTATCACAACCCCCAGGTACGTAGAAACACTTGCATCCGTGTACTCATCGAGGAGGAGGCTGAAATGCTGGTCACCCACATCTGCGACCAACTTTTTCAGAAAGTATGGTGCTAGAACACCGTTAAAAATTTCTATGCACTTTATCCTGTGCATTTTGAAGTGGATAGCAGCAGTGGAGTCTGAGAAAGCAGCTCTACATGCTTCTCCAATGTGATCACATGCCAGCATGGAACAGTGTTCAGCGATAACTAATGCCATGGTGGCCTCAGCCTTTTTTGCAGAGTCAATTTTTTAAATCATAAATGGCAGCTGGTTTTGGGTGGAACTGTTATAAGGCTTTGCCTTTTGAGTATGTTTTTGAGTTGTCATGTGTTTTTTACATCACTAAGTTTGGCGTAGAAATCAGCCTTACAATACAGTATGCCCGTGTATCATCTCCAATAAACGGCTTCAACCAACCTTTGAATTCAGGTTTTAATTCCCACTCCGTTCTGTATTTTTGAGTGTACAGTTTAGACTGAGACATGATGAGCTAGCCAGCTAGATGTTTAGCTTATGTCACAGAGAGGCACACACACAGTGGACAAGGTGAGTAAGTGACTGAGGCAGTGAGTCAAATGCAGTGATTTATTTTTGTGCAGTGATTTATTTTAGACAAAGAACATTTTACATTTGCATCCCGCCCTGAATGTAAGCCAGGGCAGGATCAGCCAGCCGCAGCTTCCCGCATGCGCAATCCATTTGCAGTCTGGACGGGGAGGGGTGAACATCTCCTGCTCTGACTGCAGCTGGGAGGGACTGCTGCGCGAGGACTGGGCCGCCTGTGAGTGCTTTGGGACAGGGTGGGGCCCACGGCAGCACCCGCTGCTAGTTGAGAAGAGTAAGAATGATACGTGCTTTCACGTTAGCCTCCAAAAGTCTCCAATAACACCAGAAAGTCGCTAGATTTGTCGCTCGTCGATTTTTTGAAAATGTGAGGATAGAGGGGTCTGAATACTCGCCAAATATAGCAACAAAGTCACTAAGTTGGCAACACTGACAATAATATTGGATGGCAAGTTATATAGGCTGAGTGATTGGACAGGTTTCTTTGCTTCTGCATGACATGTTACCACACATGTAGCTAGTAAATAGACCCCTCTACTTATACCCAAGTTACTAGCTAGTGTTGTAACACTCACACCACAGAAATCTATTATGTATTTATGTTAAATTTAAAAACAACCAATTAAAAAAAAAAAAAAATGTATGTGGACCCAGGGTACAAAGAAAACAAGAACCTAGACAGAGCCACATCCATAATGGGCTGAACTACCAACTGCACATGGACAACATGCCAAGTTATCTCAAGCAGCAAAACAATTGAGTGGACTCGATAATATCCCGAGTAGCAAAACAATTGAGTGGACTCGATAATATTATAGTCATTGCAACATATCACTTTCAATCAGTGGACTAATGTATTCATGTGGTGTTAACTACAATTCAGTGTTAATTGCAGAACATGATGATTAAATGTCAATATTTACAGTTATATTGATTAGATGCTAATCAGTGCCTCTGCACTTGAAAGATAACCTCGGTCCCTCAGCAACCTCATCAGCCCTTTCCTCATCCTCCATGTAACCTTGACTCCATAGTCCCTCTCTGGGGTGTCTGTTGCTAAAATCTCTGAAGTCACAGTGTGTGGCGGGGTCATCGGCTGTGACGCAGGCAACGGGAGGCGAAGAAAGGAGGAACTACCATCATGGTGTAATTCTGGAGTCTCTACATCAGATGGGGACAAGACATTGTCCGTGCCAGGGGTGTGGTGTGTTGCTGAGGCAGGAGTCCGAGCACAGTATGACACTGGGCTCTTGCAATGTCTGGCAACATTGGCAGCTGACGTTCTAAGAACCCCCACACATCTGCTAGAGGTTGATGCTGCATCTTCCGGTGTTACCTCTGACAACCGTCTCCTCTCAGCTGTCCCTTTCCTGAGAGAAGTTATCGGTGTTGGTGTCTATGTTTCATCTTGATTACTTAGGTACTCTGTACTTAGAGAACCGACCTTATGCGCTTGCAAGGAGAGATTGGACTGTTGACCTTCTCTGAAAAGATAAGGCTTGGAACTTGCAAATACAACTTTTTTTCTGGATAACTGAGAACTCCTGTCAAGAATTATTGTTGCAGAGAAGGACTTCTTCCTCCCTTGCCTTCCTCTGGGTGCAGGGGGCGGTAGTTGATCAAACTGTGGACTCACCTGAAATTGAGTGAGAGACGAGACATCTTTGAACATGTTAGTTATACATTATTTATAGTTTGAACGGACAACATTCAGAAGATAGTAAATAATTACATTAAAAACATGATTGATTATCATCATACACATGATCAGTTATCCTAAACTGTGATTACCCAAGAACTACAGGCTGTGCAGCTGTTCTGTCGCTGCTCCTCAACCAGAAATGACTTGGGATTGAGTACGCCTCTCACTTGAGGCACGTTGTGGTATCTGGCGTCATCAAGTGGTGGATCAAAAAACAACAGCGACGGCTTCTCTGAGTTTGGCAAAGATGTCTTTCTTGTTTTACGGGGCATCAGAGATCATGGCTGAGTAGCTGATGGGATCAAAAGAAGGTGAAATATAAGGTGACGTATCAAAGTAATGCAGTATGGAACAGATGTGGTATATAAGAAACGTTATAACGCTATAGCTTGCTTTGGGTTAAGTAGCTAGTTAGCTACAACAAAAATAAGAGTGAAGTACCCTTCCATGAACACAGTACGCCTTCGTATATCACAAGACGTACTTGGGTGTAGTACTGCATGTCAGAAGTAGCTATTTATCAATGTTTTGAATAAATAATGTCAGAATCAGAAAGGACACAGATTTGGCATTTGCTCCGCTGTCCTCCAAGTCTTGTGGTTAACATAATGGCTAACGCTGATTGGTTTTCACATCCACTGGGTTCAGCCCATTGGATATGCAAAGACCACATGACCGGAATCGCAAATACTGCGCCAAAATTCAAACTCCCTTTCACACTGGATGAAAGGAGGTAGAGATCTAAAAACTACCTATCAACTTTCATTTTCGATTGTCATTGTTTAATTAAGGAGTCAAGTAACACAGAACAAAAGCGCTTCACCATAATATGAAGGTTTGTTATTTTCAACATGGTTAAAGTTGCTAGTTAGCTGGCAAACTAAACGCGCTAACTACTACCGCTAGCTAGCTAACTACTAGTTTACGTTATTTTGGGGAATATTTTTCTACCTTTGTATGTTAGCTAGCTAACTATAAACCCGTGGATTAGCAACTATCTAATTTAGCTAACACCATGTTCTAGAAGACTGCGTCATAACCATAGCTGATATTTGAAAGACTGGTATTTCTATTCTAAAATCGTTAGCTAGCTAGCTATAGTAACAATTAGCTGGCTGCTTTATTTTTAATTTAAACAATCCAAAATATTTTAGTATAGTTAAGTTAGCAAGTTACTAGAGTAACGTCAGCGCAAATATGAGAAACATAAATTCATGATGTGATCCATATCCGAAATACATTTAATTCGGCGTTGTTACCAGGTTACGCATGCTAGCTAACGCTACTTTAATTTAACCATCAAAAGAACCTTGGATATTTTTTTGAACTAACAGCTTTTGCATCGACAGTCTTGCTTGCTTAGTTGCAGCATATCAACTCAGGTAAAAAGTTGTCAGCACCTGATTCGTCATGAGATCAGTTTCGCTATCATTTAACCATTATAGCTAACTAGCTCTAATCTAACCAGTTTTTTCTGCCCCATGGGAAATGTTGTTGTGGCTTTAACGTTACCTGTTATCTCTTCAGACATCAAGTGAAGTCAAAGGGCCAGCCTCTGTAATCTGAGCAAAATGAAACAGAGCCCAAGAAGGCCCCTGATCCTTAGGAGGAGGAAGCTTCCTTTCCAGCTAAATGAACCAACACTTGATGGCTCAATTGAGGAGCCGGATGGACTACGACACAAGGAACCATCCACATCCAAACCCTCAGGTGGCCAGTGCTTTCCTGATGGCATCCGCATCATGGACCATCCCACTATGCCTGGCACACAAGTGGTTGTCATCCCCAAAACTGCAGACCTTCAGAGTGTAATTGGGGCCCTCACTGCCAAGGGGAAGGAGTGTGGCTCTCAAGGACCAAACAAATTCATCCTTCTAAGTGGTGGCGGCTGTATCGAGGATGGTGCAGATTCTTTCTGTCAACGTAGCTATATGAGAGGACGCAGCTCTGGTAGGGGTAGCATGGCTCTTGTCACACAGCTAGAGAAGGCAACAACAATGGACTGCCTAAAGGATACTAGGACTTTGACTACAATTAAACCATGTATGTTTATTTTCTTTCATGATTTTGGGTTAAATTACCCTCCACTTTTCAGGTGTTGTTTAACTGTTTGATGAACATTGTTGATGCGCACAGTTTTTATTATTTCACAGTGAATAGGGACCTTGATTGCAGTCCTCTAGATGACAGCCTTACTAACATCCAGTGGCTTGGGAGGATGAATACAGACGGTCTTGAACCAGATCCTGCTAAGAAAGCTGCTAACAAAGAGAATCATGACACTTGCCAACAGATTCTCCAGGTTTGGCTCCTCTTTTAGCTTCTCGGTGTGATTGTCAACGGACGTATGTAAACAGTGATGCTCAAGGAGGGTGTCACCGGCAACATGTTATGTTTATCAAGAGAGTTGCACTCAAGTGTGATGTTAGTTCTGTGTGGTTGCTGCATTTGTTGAGTCTTTGTTGAGTCTTCAAAGAGTAGTGTCTAAATAGGCCAAACAAAGCCAACCTCTCTTTTGTTCTGTTTTGCACACAGTCACAAAGTGAGCGAATGGAAACACACATGGTTGTCAAAGACCCCTTGTCAGAGAGACCACCCTACTCATACATGGCAATGATTCAGTTTGCCATCAACAGTAAGAAGAGCAGGAGGATGACATTGAAAGAGATCTACACTTGGATTGAGGATCACTTTCCATATTTCAGAAAGGTGGCCAAGCCAGGCTGGAAGGTAAACATCCACAATAAGCCCTTGGTCACAGATAGATTTTATTGGTGTCACTGTCGTAGTTGAGGACAAGATCGTGTTACAATAGAAGCAGAAGAATACCCCTTAAGCACCCAACAAAAACTTGTATAATTGCCAATGGCATAAGCCACATCCTCTTAGTTTGATATTGTCTATGCTCCTTGCCAGAATTCCATCCGCCACAATCTTTCCCTGCATGACATGTTCATCCGTGAGACAACACAAGATGGCAAGATCTCCTACTGGACCATCCGCCCAGAGGCCAATCGCTGCCTTACTCTTGACCAGGTTTACAAGGTCAGCATGATACCCACTTTTCTGTTCTAAGTCATATTTTGTCGCTTGCCAATTACAACTATGGGACTCCACAAAAGGACAAATCCCTGCATATAACAGTCTTAACTCTGATATTTACCCATCTCTATGATAACTCTGTCCCTTTTGACCAATTGTCCACCCCCACAGACTGAGTCTGATCCAACTTCCATCTCGTCTCGGACCATGCAGGTCTGTGAACAACATGTAAGATCGTTTTACCCTTCTTTTCATCTGTGGCAGTCAGTCAGGGAGGACAGGACAGTCGGAGAGAGGACAGGACATGCTTTCCATCTGCTCTTGTTTAGCTCATTAAGCTGACAATTAATTTCAGGGGAGATGCGAGGTGTAGGCAGAGAGGCAGACATCACAGGACCACCGTACATAGTCAGTAACTTCTTCTACACAGGTCTAACTCATGCCGTCTTCATATGTTGTCTTTGAGAAGAGAAAGGGACCATTTCAATTAGAATAGTTGTGTTGGGAATAAGAAGTTAACATCTCAATTGTCTCCTGCAGCAACAAAAGAGAATTGCTCCGGAAATCAAGAAAACATCTGCCAGTGCCCCTGGTGAGTGACGGAAAGACGTGGGGGGAAACAAGCAGTTGGACGATTACCAAACCTTTGAGAGTTGGAAATTATTGATGTGTAGCTGTTGCCTCATTACATTTTTTTCTGACATCCATATGTTCAGAGAGGAAGATGAAGCCCCTTCTTCCTCGTGCAGACTCCTACCTGGTCCCCATCCAGCTGCCTTTCACCCAGTCACTCTTCCTGTCCTCGTCCACACAGCTCCCCCTCTCTGCCCCCCAACAGAAATCTAGCTCCTCAGGAGGGGGAAAGAGGGTCCGTATAGCTCCCAAGGTAAAGTCTCACCATTACCATACGTTTTTTTTTTATTGTGAAGTGCCGGGAGGTTACTTCATTCCCTATAGTTATTAAATGAATACGCTGGAACTGTGTGTTTGGCAGGTTACGTACAGTGATGCCTCCACAGTGATGCTGTATGCTCCTCCAGTTGAGGAGATGAAGGAGGAGCAGGTCTGTGTGCCCCTGACCTCCGTTGCCCCTAGGGCTGTTCTGACCAACACCAGGAAGGAAGTCAGCAGCTCCCGTCGCAAGCAGCGCCTCGTCCTGCCTTCCAATGAGGAGCCCGTGCTCCTCTTCCCCGACAGCACCTTCTTCGACTCGGGCCTGGCCTCCGACGGCTCTGCCTTCCAGGACGCCGAGCTCGATCCCCGGCCAGAGCCTGACAGCCCCTGCAGGGAGTTCTCTTTCAAGACCCCCATCAAGAGCAGCCACCCAGCCTCCTCCACCCCCAGCAAGCCACCCACTGTGCTGTTAGAGCCCTGGAGGGTGACCCCGCTGGGCAAGGAGAGAGGCGGCATGCTGGACTTCAGCCCCATCCGCACCCCCGGCCCCAACTTCACCCCGCACCGCCATGACCACACCCCCTTCAGCTTCAGTAGCACTCCCTTTAAGGACCTGCCCTTGTTCAACTCCCCTCGCGAGCTGCTCACCTCTGCACGCTCCTCATCTGCGGCTGGCCCCACCGACACCTGCTCCCCGGGGACGGAGCGTCTGCAGGGCTGCTCCAGAGTGCTCCAGATCGGGGGTCCCTCCACAGCTAACCGCTCCTTTACGGAGGGCTTGGTCCTGGACACCATGAACGACAGCCTGAGCAAGATCTTGGTGGATATCAGCTTCTCTGGCCTGGAGGATGATGATCTGGGTATGGGGAACATCAGCTGGTCTCAGCTCATCCCTGAACTCAAGTAGCCACTGCCGTGCAGAGAGCACGACCCTTTCAAAGTTCTTTGCTAGATGAGGATGCCATAGTCTCATCATTACCCAAGCTGCTCACATCTTCCAATCTGTAAATGTGGGAGTGTTTCTAACTTAGATTTTTTTTCTTTGTCGTTGGTTGCTTTTGTCAAAACTAACCAGTCTTTTTCCTCTCTCTTGGTTGTATTTCATGCCACAAGCTTAAGCGACCATATTTTGATTACAATTCACTGTCTCCCACAATAGTCTTGAAGGAACTACTAGAGAACCGAAAAGTATGTTAATGTGTAGCCTGCATAGAATATGTATGTTAATTTGCACATTTTGTAATATATTTTGCTCTTTAAAATGTACATTTATACATAGATAAATCATCACACTATCCAGTGAGACCAACACTACCATGCTAGAATATAAGATGTGGTGCCTGAGCGAGTCTCCATTTGATTGGACCTCTGAAAGGATGTAACATGATGTACAGACGATCAACCACCAATGAGAGAATGTAATAAACAACAAGGACTGTCTACACCCAAAGGAGATGCCATTTTTGATTGACCAAGTCAACACTTATTCTAGTGCACTTTTGTAACTTATTCTAGGCATGACAATGTCCAATCTGCTTTGTGAACTTTTAAAGAGTGGTAGTAGTTTCTTACTCACTATGTAAAAGCATAAAGTAGTACGGTGATTGTTTTCTATTCCTGTGTTACTCCGTCTGGGTAGAAGGGAAATATATTTGAATAAAAAAAATGTTTGAATTGTCATTGGAAGTTTTTTGGCTAGCAGGTTTAAACATTTAATGCATGAGTTTATGGTTTTATCTTGATCGAAGGGTCATAGTTGTTACTTTGTTATGGGAAAGGAAGATGGCATCATTTGCATATGACCAATTCTGAATGATGTAAGGCTTTTTCTAGTTCTTCTCAGTTCCTTTGTTAGCTGTGCTTGTGGCGGACACATTCATGTTAAAGTCTGAGGAGCATCCTGTCTGCTAGTGTTTAATATCATGGCATGGGCTTGCTGGTGATTGACTTGGTTTCTTATCTTTACAGTATTGGTGTCTTGGAAACTGTAGCTAATGTAAACGTTTAAAGTGCCTTTTTTTCTTTTTGGGTGGGTGTGCTGACTACAGTGAAACCCGCTGACTTTGCTGCTCCTTTTCACATTGGTTGGGTTTAGGTGTCTTAACTTGACTAGATTCCACACAGTCCTGGGTTTCTTGTCCCATATCATTTAAAATAATGATTAACTGGAAGAGGCATGAACACCACATAATATTCAAGAACTTTTACATTCTGATTCAGTATTTATTGCATGACCAGTACAACAGACCCCAGAGGGAGGTTTGGGGAGAAACTGACATGGGTAAATTTGGGGATGTTTAAGAAAAGCATGTCTGTTTTATGAATCCTATGTAAATGGAATAAATTAATGTCACAGTTTCTCTTTTTGTTTTATTTGAGTATCAAATCAAATGTATTTATATAGCCCTTCGTACATCAGCTGATATCTCAAAGTGCTGTACAGAAACCCAGCCTAAAACCCCAAACGGCAAGCAATGCAGGTGAGTACCAAATACCAGTATGTCAACATTTGCTGATGAGCGTCGTTTTAAATGTAAATAATCCACACAAAACATCTATCGTATTCAAAGCGTAAAATTACATCTCATTAATTCAAGTAAACAAAAACAAGTTTTTTTTCTGCAGAACTAACTTTCCCAGCAGTGAATGTTGTAGAGTTAATGGCTCATTTTCCAAATCTAACATGCCTTGGTATTTACATCCATATACAATATGGAGGGCACAGCAATGGGTGTGTGTGAGTAAAGAGGCGTCTTTAGTAGGTCTGAACTTCCTGCTGAGCCACCTCCAGCAGTATCTGGAGCTGCTTACTGCAGTAGTCTGGAGAATAGAGAGGCAGTCCTGTCAGTGACTCGCAACAGCCATAACTATCCCACACAACACCCTCATCTGACATTTCTGCTATCAGTAATTCAGTATGATGACAACGACATTATAGTGGCATGATAAGGATGTGACTTACTGAATATCTTTCTCCATCGGGTGGGCAAGTGTGAGTGGTGCACGGTCAGGTAGTAGACAGGGATTCCAGACAGGGTGAGAGCACAGCTGCCCCCTGTGTTCCAGGGGTCTGAGTACAGAGACAGCCCAACGATGAAGAAGCACACCACTGTGAAGGTGACTGCAATGGTCAGCGGCACCTAGTAGACATAGAATAGAATTATGAGCTGATCATAGGAATACAACTAGGTAAGCAGTCAAGAAACCGCCAACTAGTAAGTACCAAACAAGTGACATTAGTTAATTATAGTAGTCATAGCAACCTTGAAGGGTCTTGGGTGGAGGGGGAAGCGGTAGCGATGGATGAGCATCCCCATGGTCGCCATGGCAATGAAGAGCCACCGAGAGAAGGAGGCAAAGTTGATCAGCTGGAATATCTCTCCTCTTGCCACCATCACTACCACCAACGGATACTGCAGGAAGGACAACACAAACATCTCAACTGGACCATGAAAGCAAAGCATAGACCTACCTCATCAACCCAATAAGGACATCCCCACAATACAGATGTCTGTAAAGAGACTCTAATAGGGTTAGCAAGGATGACTATGGGCAGTAGTAGTAGACTATACCAGTAGCAGAATAGCAGGCAGAGGCGTGTTTCTACGGATATGGATCATTGAGAAGAGGACTGGCCAGTGTCCCTCCCTGGCCCCCACGAACAGCATCCTGCACCACGGACAGACAGACGTCTCGTGAATAAAACCAGCCAAGCGTACATCAAGGGGTACATTTCTGAATTACGAGAGTGCAGCATTATTACCTGGGTGCTCCAAAGAAGCCACCGTTCAGCGCCCCAAGACAGGACACAGCTACCAGTACAGGAATCACAGAGGCCAAGCCGTGAAGCGCACGATTGGCAAACGTCTGCGATAAACAGACAGCATATATGAGACTGACATGCAGTTCACTTCATATGCAGTTATTTTCCATCTCTTGGCTTTGACCATCTGATGCCACAGTACTGACCACAGCCACAGCGTCAGACACAAGAAGCTCCTCTGCTGTCATCATGGTGTAATAGGCCACGTTGACAAGAACGTAGCACACAGTCACCGTCACCATGGAGAAGATGATTGCCCGTGGGATGTTTCTGACAAAATAGAGCAGACAAACTAAGACATGAGGTTACTTGATTTTTTGTGTGGAAATAATTGGTCAATTGTTTTTTTAATATAAAATACCTATTTGGGTTAATGACCTCCTCTGTGACAAAATTCAGATAAAACCTGCGAAGAAATTAAAGATGTTAATTTATCAATTAACAATTTTTATGGATAACACAACAATGGTATGATATGGGAATTTCTTGTGCACTGTTTACCATCCACCATAGGCATATAGACCAGAATAAAAGGCCAATGGTAGCTTATCCAGTGTTAATGTATCAATCTCAAAGCCATTCTGAAAGTTCTCTGTCTGTCCTGGGGAGGGGAGAGGGGAAAATGAGTTAGCAGGGTTTGATTGATTAGGGTCCTGTGTATATTGTGTACATCATGTATCATTTTACCCTACCAAAACCACTACCCCACCTCTGGCTAATGCCGTGATGCCAGGAACGATAATTAAGACCAGGGCAAACATCTTGATGAATGTCAGCGTGATCTGGGTGCGAGAAGCCAGGGTCACACTCCAGCAGTTTATCGCCACCACAAATGCTACAGTGAGAGGAGGAAGATAAACCTTGTTGAAATAGTATACCATAGTAATCAAACAATTCACAAAGTCTTTTCGGTTGTATTTTATCACTCACTCACTCCAAGGATGCTGACCAGTTTAATCAGTGCTGTGGGAGGAGCACAAGGGCTGAAAAATGGATCCACCACATAGCGTCCGAACGCCAGGGACACGTAGGATGCTACAGCTGGCCTTTACAGTCCACATGGAGAACAGTATTAAAGTATTAGAAAAACTCGTAGTAAACTATACTGTCTCCTAAACTATTCTAAGAGTGTATGCACAGAGACACGGAGATACAGGCTGCTGACCTGATGAATAAAAACTCTGCCCAGAGACGCAGGAACGCAGGCAAGGGTCCTAATGTTTCCAGCAGATAGGTGTAGTGGCCCCCTGACTTTGTAAAGGTGGTTCCCAGCTCAGCATAGCACAAGGCCCCTGGACAAAGGGCAGAGACAGATGACACATCTCCCACAGGGCATAGGCGTCAGTTCAACGTAAAGTTTTGATTTACATTTGGCGTTGTCAACTAACATGAATTCAATGTGAAATCACAAAAAATGTCACCAAGTCATTGGATTCCTTGGGTGAAAAAAAATACAAAATTCCCTTAGTTGATTACTTTTTTCAAATACAGTCAGTTTTCCCACATTGAATTTGCTGATTGAAATTATGTGGAAACTATGTGGACTCAACAAGTTTTTGCTCAGTGGGCTGGGATATTTTCTATTGTATAACGATCTCTATACATTCAGGAAACAGATTTTTTTTTTAAATATTAATTATTCAGTGCATATCATTAGTTATAGCTGTGCTTATAACTGTGGTATAATAAAGTTAAAAACTGGGGGAATACCTGGGAAAGGTCAGGCATACATCAAATCAAATCAAATTTTATTTGTCACATACACATGGTTAGCAGATGTTAATGCGAGTGTAGCGAAATGCTTGTGCTTCTAGTTCCGACAATGCAGTAATAACGAGCAAGTAATCTAACTAACAATTCCAAAAAAAACTACTGTCATACACAGTGTAAGGGGATAAAGAATATGTACATAAGGATATATGAATGAGTGATGGTACAGAGCAGCATAGGCAAGATACAGTAGATGATATCGAGTACAGTATATACATATGAGATAAGTATGTAAACCAAGTGGCATAGTTAAAGTGGCTAGTGATACATGTATTACATAAGGATGCAGTCGATGATATAGAGTACAGTATCAACGTATGCATATGAGATGAACAATGTAGGGTAAGTAACATTATATAAGGTAGCATTGTTTAAAGTGGCTAGTGATATATTTACATCATTTCCCATCAATTCCCATGATTAAAGTGGCTGGAGTAGAGTCAGTGTCATTGACAGTGTGTTGGCAGTAGCCACTCAATGTTAGTGGTGGCTGTTTAACAGTCTGATGGCCTTGAGATAGAAGCTGTTTTTCAGTCTCTCGGTCCCAGCTTTGATGCACCTGTACTGACCTCGCCTTCTGGATGGCAGCGGGGTGAACAGGCAGTGGCTCGGGTGGTTGATGTCCTTGATGATCTTTATGGCCTTCCTGTAGCATCGGGTGGTGTAGGTGTCCTGGAGGGCAGGTAGTTTGCCCCCGGTGATGCGTTGTGCAGACCTCACTACCCTCTGGAGAGCCTTACGGTTGAGGGCGGTGCAGTTGCCATACCAGGCGGTGATACAGCCCGCCAGGATGCTCTCGATTGTGCATCTGTAGAAGTTTGTGAGTGCTTTTGGTGACAAGCCGAATTTCTTCAGCCTCCTGAGGTTGAAGAGGCGCTGCTGCGCCTTCCTCACGATGCTGTCTGTGTGAGTGGACCAATTCAGTTTGTCTGTGATGTGTATGCCGAGGAACTTAAAACTTGCTACCCTCTCCACTACTGTTCCATCGATGTGGATGGGGGGGGTGTTCCCTCTGCTGTTTCCTGAAGTCCACAATCATCTCCTTAGTTTTGTTGACGTTGAGTGTGAGGTTATTTTCCTGACACCACACTCCAAGGGCCCTCACCTCCTCCCTGTAGGCCGTCTCGTCGTTGTTGGTAATCAAGCCTACCACTGTTGTGTCGTCCGCAAACTTGATGATTGAGTTGGAGGCGTGCATGGCCACGCAGTCGTGGGTGAACAGGGAGTACAGGAGAGGGCTCAGAACGCACCCTTGTGGGGCCCCAGTGTTGAGGATCAGCGGGGAGGAGATGTTGTTGCCTACCCTCACCACCTGGGGGCGGCCCGTCAGGAAGTCCAGTACCCAGTTGCACAGGGCGGGGTCGAGACCCAGGGTCTCGAGCTTGATGACGAGCTTGGAGGGTACTATGGTGTTGAATGCCGAGCTGTAGTCGATGAACAGCATTCTCACATAGGTATTCCTCTTGTCCAGATGGGTTAGGGCAGTGTGCAGTGTGGTTGAGATTGCATCGTCTGTGGACCTATTTGGGCGGTAAGCAAATTGGAGTGGGTCAAGGGTGTCAGGTAGGGTGGAGGTGATATGGTCCTTGACTAGTCTCTCAAAGCACTTCATGATGACGGATGTGAGTGCTACGGGGCGGTAGTCGTTTAGCTCAGTTACCTTAGCTTTCTTGGGAACAGGAACAATGGTGGCCCTCTTGAAGCATGTGGGAACAGCAGACTGGTATAGGGATTGATTGAATATGTCCGTAAACACACCGGCCAGCTGGTCTGCGCATGCTCTGAGGGCGCGGCTGGGGATGCCGTCTGGGCCTGCAGCCTTGCGAGGGTTAACACGTTTAAATGTCTTACTCACTTCGGCTGCAGTGAAGGAGAGACCGCATGTTTCCGTTGCAGGCCGTGTCAGTGGCACTGTATTGTCCTCAAAGCGGGCAAAAAGTTATTTAGTCTGCCTGGGAGCAAGACATCCTGGTCCGTGACTGGGCTGGGTTTCTTCCTGTAGTCCGTGATTGACTGTAGACCCTGCCACATACCTCTTGTGTCTGAGCCGTTGAATTGAGATTCTACTTTGTCTCTGTACTGGCGCTTAGCTTGTTTGATAGCCTTGCGGAGGGAATAGCTGCACTGTTTGTATTCAGCCATGTTACCAGACACCTTGCCCTGATTAAAAGCAGTGGTTCGTGCCTTCAGTTTCACACGAATGCTGCCATCAATCCACGGTTTCTGGTTAGGGAATGTTTTAATCGTTGCTATGGGAACGACATCTTCAACGCACGTTCTAATGAACTCGCACACCGTATCAGCGTATTCGTCAATGTTGTTGTCTGACGCAATACGAAACATCTCCCAGTCCACGTGATGGAAGCAGTCTTGGAGTGTGGAGTCAGCTTGGTCGGACCAGCGTTGGACAGACCTCAGTGTGGGAGCTTCTTGTTTTAGTTTCTGTCTGTAGGCAGGGATCAACAAAATGGAGTCGTGGTCAGCTTTTCCGAAAGGGGGGCGGGGCAGGGCCTTATATGCGTCACGGAAGTTAGAGTAACAATGATCCAGGGTCTTTCCACCCCTGGTTGCGCAATCGATATGCTGATAAAATTTAGGGAGTCTTGTTTTCAGATTAGCCTTGTTAAAATCCCCAGCTACAATGAATGCAGCCTCCGGATAAATCGTTTCCAGTTTGCAGAGAGTTAAATAAAGTTCGTTCAGAGCCATCGATGTGTCTGCTTGGGGGATATATACGGCTGTGATTATAATCGAAGAGAATTCTCTTGGTAGATAATGCGGTCTACATTTGATTGTGAGGAATTCTAAATCAGGTGAACAGAAGGATTTGAGTTCCTGTATGTTTCTTTCATCACACCATGTCACGTTGGCCATAAGACATACGCCCCCGCCCCTCTTCTTACCAGAAAGATGTTTGTTTCTGTCGGCGCGATGCGTGGAGAAACCCGCTGGCTGCACCGCTTCGGATTGCGTCTCTCCAGTGAGCCATGTTTCCGTGAAGCAGAGAACGTTACAGTCTCTGATGTCCCTCTGGAATGCTACCCTTGCTCGGATTTCATCAACCTTGTTGTCAAGAGACTGGACATTGGCAAGAAGAATGCTAGGGAGTGGTGCACGATGTGCCCGTCTCCGGAGTCTGACCAGAAGACCGCTTCGTTTCCCTCTTTTTCTGAGTCGTTTTTTTTTTTGGTCGCTGCATGTGATCCACTCCGTTGTCCTGGTTGTAAGGCAGAACACAGGATCCGCGTCGCGAAAAACATATTCTTGGTCGTACTGATGGTGAGTTAACGCTGATCTTATATTCAGTAGTTCTTGTCGGCTGTATGTAAAGAAACCTAAGATGACCTGGGGTACTAGTGTAAGAAATAACACGTAAAAAAACAAAAAACTGCATAGTTTCCTAGGAACGCGAAGCGAGGCGGCCATCTCTGTCGGCGCCGGAAGCTATCCACCCCATGCTACCCTTTTGATCCGTTTATTTGGTCAGCCATAGGCTATTACCCTATAAACAGCCGTAATGAATAGTACAGATCTTCATTTTATCACTTTTATTCCTAAGAATTTTCCTGCACAGCAGTAAATTCAAACTTGTAGTGTATTTGAGGTTTAAAAAGGCTTCTGAAGTTTGTAATTTCCACTGAAATTTCTATTTCAGACTTGATTTGCCCTAATGAAAAATACATCAACCCCTACAAAAATGGCCATTAATTATAATCCACAGGCTCATTTTCCTGCTGTAGCAAACTGGCTCAAATTAAGATCCAACATCTGTAAATTAACCCATCAGTTTAATAGTTAACATTTGGACATATGTGCAAGGACTCATATACTTGAAGGATAATAAATGTTTTAAATTATGTTAATGGTACAAATAATAGTGGTGCATGTATGACAATAACCGGTACAGTGAACTGTTATTACCTTAATTAAATAAGATAAGTCAAAGTTACTTTATAGGTACAAAGGTTTGTTCGCATGTGCAAATACCAGAGGATTGTGGACCTTGGCCAGATCATTCAACTAAGTGAATACATCCAGCACAGTTTACTGCCAGCGAAAATACAGTGAGTACTAGATTACACCTCTGAGGTAGCCTAAATTTCCATTAGGGGAGTGAATGTTGTGTGCTGTCTGTGAATTAAAGGGGCAGTGCAGTCAAATGCATGATTTACCTGTGTTTTATATATATTTCCACACTATGAGGTTGGAATAAGCTGTTTGAAAAGACTGCCTGAAATTTCAGCTTGTTTTGCCCTGCCTGGCTACATCACCGGGCAGTGTAAATTAATAGACCAATAACAATAATATACCTCTCTGCCAATAACAGCTAGTTTTCAGGTTACATTCCCTCCCATTAGGCTCCTCCAATTAGGCTCCTCATTCAGACCTTTCCCATACAGTCCAAGCAAAATTCTTGCGAGATAAATTGCTTTTTGCTAAGAAGCTATTTTTGCATATTTTTAACCATTTTAATTGAAAAAAAAATCACAGTAAAGGTGCTTCATTGTTACCTAGAAATGTTTTTGAGATAAAAACGGCTGCATTGGACCTTTAACAATACTGAATCAGACTGATGTGTGAATATCTAATACAAATGTTTCAAGACGGATATTGTGTTAGCAACTGCCACTCTCAAACATCACAATTATACTCCTCTTTCTTTCATAGGTACCCACTACCTCTTTTAAAATGACAGTTGGTGCTTACCGAAGGTGGAGAGGACCCCACACAGTGCCCAAACCACCAGTGACAGCCCCACACTACCACTGTTCATCAGAACCCCTTTTGGTGCAATGAAGATGCCGCTGCCCACCACTGTACCGATGATGAAGGAGATAGCCGGAAGCAGACCTATTGTCCTCCTCAGGTGGATCACTTCATCTTCTTTCTTCTCCTTCACCTCATCCCCCTCTTCCTTCAACTGAATTCCATCTATGCCCATGCTTCAGCAGCCTTGAAGGTGTGAACACACACCTTGTTTAGATAGCCAGCCTTACACCAACACGTTCCAGTGAATAAATCAAATACCAAAAAATTATGTTTAAGCAGCAAAAATCCTTTCACATTCCAGTTTAAAGAAAACACAGAAGTAGTTCATTTAAGTGAACAAAAAAGTATTCTCTCTTTATGAACACAAAAGTATAGTAATTCCCTTTATGGATAAACTATAAAATTAACATATCCCTTTTCATATACTGAAACTGCTTGTAGTTATCCAATGAAGATTGCTTGATGTAGAGGACGAGTGTGAAAGATGAGACAAGCTAGGGGAGGGTGACAAGCCGAGTGGAGCTGTATGAGCTGAACGGGTAGACTAGTATACCCCTCACACTTGCACAAGGCCCTCTCCCCTGAACTTGTTTTTATCCCCTCATTGGCTCTTGCAGATCAGCACAGCCAGTAACCATAGAAACTCACCAATCCTGCACAAGCAGAAAACAAAGCCAGCAGTCTTCTTCCCAAGCTTCAACAACATGAGTAATTAAGGTAGTTTAGACGGTCAAAGCCATGGTGCATTCATTGTACTGTGTGTGTGTGTGTGTGTGTGTGTGTGTGTGTGTGTGTGTGTGTGTGTGTGTGTGTGTGTGTGTGTGTGTGTGTGTGTGTGTGTGTGTGCATGCACTAAAGTTTTTCGGGGTCTCCGTGTGTGTGTGCCAGTGTGTGAAGTTTTGCTTGTGTGCACAGCTATAAACACGGAATACCATGGGGAGAGAACCCAAACACCCCTTGTAACGGCAGCTGTACAAATAACAGGGGGGTCGCTTACAACAACAACTTCACAACAGAGAAACTATACGTGCTATAGGAGCAGATGGCCTTGTTGATGTTCTCACTAATATCCACAAAATATCAGTATAATTCATTCATAACCAAATCAGAACCAAATAACATCCAATTTGACAAAAATGTCAACACTAAAATGGGGTTGAATGCCACATCAAACAATTGGCATGTCATTTCTGTCTCTCTGCACACACGCCTGATGAATAAAACCAAGGTCATGGAGTTTGTCCCTGTGTGTGAACTGTGAGGTATTTCTGTCATGAGCAAAGAAACTTCAGCTTGAGATCACATGTGAGGGATCAAACAGCAAACTGTGAAAAAATGTATCTGGCCTCTCTTTCCTTAACGCTTGGGAGACTGTGGCTGTCCATTTCAGTTAATCCATCGCTTGGCTCCCTATTGTTAAAAATCTTTCAACACAGCAGTTAACAAAGGCATTATAGCTGCTTTATTTTCATTTGACATGTTTGTTGTAATTGCATGTGTTGACAATGGTTGTCAGCATTTCCGGGAAACTAAGTATCACAATATTTTACCACTCTACACCATCACATTATGTGATTTGAATAGTACAGAAAGGCAAAGTATGCCATTTATTTTTCTCCTTTGCATGTTTATTGAGCTGAAAGTTGTGAGGATGTTTAAGAGAGATTCCTACTGCTATGAAAAATAAGTATTTCAAACATCAAACATCACGTCTAATATTTAGAACCTTCTAAATCTGTCTCTCAACAGAAAATTAGTAAATGAAAGTCTCTTAACATGCAAACCTTACTTTGCACAGTATAATCAGCTCATGGCATAGAGTTATTTTGAGTTTTTCAACTTCATTGCTTTCTGTCCTTGTTTTACAAAACAGTGATGCAAATGTATATGCAAATGCGCCCACGCTTGAATAAGAACGCAAGTGACTGACTTGTGTTCATGAGTAATCTCCTAATAAGATTGTTGGCGAATGCGGAAGCAAAATAAGAGCATGTAGATTGCCTCAGAATGTAAACAAATTGGTACAAGGCAGGTACCACCGTTTTTTGCAATTAAACTTACCACCACCACATAATTGACGGCGCGTTTCACATATTGGTAAAAACGTTACTAATGTTTGGTTGACAGTCAGTGATTCGTATTTTCATTTTGTCAGCACAAACAACTTAAAGAGAAGAAACGTTAGTTACCTACAGTAAAATGAGGAGCAACTCGTCCACCTCAATGGCTCAGACTCTCAGCTTCGGGTCTGTCCGTCAAAGCCCCCGGCTGAGTTAAAATGTTGCGCTGACACATGGACTGTTGGACTCAGCTGTCCAGCTGCTAATGGTTCGGGGGGATTTCCAAGCTGCTTTCGACACATGTGAGAGAGGTCTGGAGAGCATTTTAAACCCGGAGAAAAAGGACAGCCGGTGGGTACTAATTCTTAGAATGTGCTCTGCTTTTATGACATGGTCCTTGTTGCATTGCATTATTGGACTAACCCGTTGTCCAGCTGACTTTCAGGTATAGGGAGTTGAAGGCTGCACTCAGCATTGTGGGGATTCAACCATTGGCTGAACTCAATCAGTGACCTGGTGCACTGGCATGGATTCTGCAGCATTATGAGTGCCCTGAGAAAATACCTGCCAAAATAATGCAGATGTGGTGAGGAAAATGTAACATGGTTCATTTGCAGGTTCTCATTTCTTCCACCCCATTTATAACAGTGCTATACAATGTAGACACTGGACATTGTGGTGAGGTCAAAGGTTGCATTCACAGAGGACCAGAAACAAACAGCACTGGATATCATGGAGAATAAAGAACCTCAGCCAAAAACAATCCCCAAGCCTTAGTCCCAACCCCAGTCTTGTGGTGGAGCTGCTGGACTTAACACACCTCAAGGTGGATCTCACTTACAGTTGCATTAACCCTTTGTATTGACATTAATGCTGCCAGACAGTGTGACTGACTGTCAGTTTGTACTTTATAGGTGCTGTGATTCAGAAACTTGAGGCCTTGCTTAGACTTTTGAACAGAGGACTATCGGTAGCCAGTGCTGGGTCATTCCCTATTCGGAGAGTCTTTCTGGCTGTGGTCTTTCTAAACATGCTTTTTGTCTGGATGGATCCAGGTAAATAAATAAAAATAATTTGAACATCAAATTAATGTGGTTGCATTAGTAAATACTAGTCTAGCACTTAGCATACAGCTTTTGTCTAGCTTTTGATTGCAGCCAACCTACCTACAGTATTTAAGCAACTAAGCACTGAACAGCGACTAGATATCAGAACAAAAAGCAGAAATGTTATGATGATTCTTGGATATGGTTTCTCCACAGCTCATCCCTCATCTTTCCCCTGGATCTCACAGATGCTGCAGATGCTGAAGCAGATGTGGGATGCCATGTTTGCTCCTTACTATCGAGCCTGAGCTCAGAGCTAACTGTAAAACCATACAGCCTGGTGCTGGGATATCAGGTTTAAATTTGACTGAGACTGAAGAGCTCACCATTGACCATCTAATCATGTAAATATTAATAAGGGACTGAGATAAATAGAGAAATTCAGGGGTGGCTTTTGTTGGCAAAAACAATGTGAATACCCGTGAAGGCAGAATGTGAACATGGATACCTGTGAAGGCAGAATGTGAACGTAATAGGCAGAATTCATTTCCCTGGTGTTGCAGATTCAGTTGCTCCCATATAGGTGTGTGTGTGTGAGCAAGCGAGAAAGCGATTGAGTGTGTGTGGTGACACACATTTTGTGTTGATATGAATGGCCCAGTCCAAAACAACTGTTAAATGTAGGCACTATAATTATAATCAGATGCATGTCAGACAAATAACTTTTACATGACAGTAAAATATTTAATTGGTCAAATTAGAATGATCATAAATTAGTTGAGTATATTTCAATAGGGTCTGGCTCCAGCAGATACCGTCTCAGTAGTGTGTACTAGCTAGCTAGTGTATACTATGTAGCAGTGGTGTAACCGCGTGCAACTGGTTGTCGCAGGGAGGAGCTCACAGAATTGAACGACATCGGTAGCTGGTATTGTAGGAAAGACATTTGAACTTATTTACCAGTAAATGCTAAGGAAACAATGGATATGCAAACCAGGTATTGAAAATGTTTGGTCCGAAGTCTCGGTTGAATCTTTGTAATGCGCAATTCAGTCATCATGCGCTGTTTGAATGAACATTCCGGTAGGCTTTCCGAAAAAAACTTCCCAATTAAATGTTGACTGCAAAATGATATGATGATTTGTATCAATCGGGAGGGCATTCGTTTTGCAAACTGCCATGTAGGCCTACATTGTACAGTACAGAAAACTACACCCTCCATATATTTAAATGTCTCCCAGACCACAACTATTTTCTCCTGATGTGGTTTAAGTATTGTTGTGGACTTACAACATCCAATTGTTGTTGTTTTTCTATTAAAAAGCGTGAATGAGTGAAAATCTGAAAGAAATATAGTAAAACTTTTTTCTTTTTTTCACACACCTTGACTTTTTCCACACTTTGTTACATTCCATCCCAGTCACCAGTCACCTTTCGGCAAAATTTTCCCGTTTTGAATCCAAAATAGTTTACCCACTTTATTCGAATAGATCCGATGAGAAATGATTGGGCGGGGGTGATGCGTGTTTGGATCAATACTGGCTGTATCCAAGGCTGCGAATGAGTGATTGGTATTTGGACCAATACTGGGTCTATCCAAGGCTCAGCCAATCGTTCACATAACTATGGGGGGTGATTCATGCCAGAATTAAGACATGTGAAGCTACTGATTCCTCACCAAGTCACCAAATGTCTTCCTTGCGCCATCAAATAACGCCATGAATTAACATGGACTGTCAATGGAGACACGTATTTAAGGCGTCAAACTGCCGACGCATTCACGTCATGTGACACGTACACGTCATGTAGACTAGTGTTCATGTCGTGTAACGTGTCAGTTTGTGTGTAGGTTTATTTTGAATGATCTTACCATGAACGCCTTAACGTCTACATGTGTTATGTGTTACGTGTAATTTTAAGTGTCTGTTTAGTTTATTATTCTCACCATGATCTCACCTTACAAACGTCTACATGTAAATGTTTTTATAAAAAAATATTTTAATTTGTCAATTTCATTTGTCGATTTAGCTAAAAATAGGCCTATCACCTCAATACAAGACTTATTAGGCAAGTTGATATCACAACCAACCACCATTACTGTGTAGATATGCCTATTTATCATGCAAACAAAAGGGCTTCTTGATAGCTTAGTGGGTAGAGTGTTGGGCCAATAACCGAAAGGTTGCAGGATCGAATCACTGAGCTGACAAGGTAAAAATGTATCATTTTGCCCAAGCAAGGCAGTTTAACCCACTGTTCCCCGGGCGATGAAGATGTGGATTTAGATTAAGGCAGCTCCCCGCACCTCTGATTCAGAGGCTAAGAGGTAGCCTCGGTCTTTACTGGCGCATTCAAAACAACTCGGAAGTTGGCAATCTCTGACTTCCGACTTCAGTGCATTCAAGACAACTGGGAACTTTGAAAAAAACTATCTCAGACAGGGATTTTTGTTTTGTTTTGAACAGTCATCCAACTCAAAATTCCAATTCAGAAACTCTGGCATCTTTCTCTGACCTGAAAATCACTGATGTCATGATTTGACCTCGTTTTTTCCCACTTCCCAGTTTACTGGATTAACAGACACAATCACTGTCACCAAGCAATCTTTAGTCTATACATTTCTGTTGAGATGTCTTATGGTTAAAAGCAGGGTTCTAATTGAGGGGGTAGGGGGTATGTGAGAATATAGGCCTTGTTATAGAGATGGGCAAAAAGCATATGCTACATAAGCATATGTCTTCTTATCCATAGGAAAAGCAACAGTCTAGATTATATAAAGCGATCTAGGCTATAACAATGATTAACTCCTCGATTATTTATGCATAGTCTACTTGCCTATTGAAGGTCTTGATCAGCCTAAACATCATAGGAACATGTGGTTGGCTTATTAAATGCTCTGCAATTTAGAGCTATGCCTACCGCAAAATACAAAAACGTTAGGATCGGTATGGGTCTATGCATAGACCAAAAAATTTAACATATAAAAACATGTGTTATTCAGGAGAATCCTATTGAATCAGGCTATTTATTTCAGTGTAGTTGTGTTCTTTCGCATATCCTTAGACTAAACGTAACCGAAAACACCCCAGCCTGTTTTAATCATGATGTCATGATGAAGCCTGAACATTTCAGCTGTTTGTCATTGACTTAGTCCACAATCGCCTACAGATGTGATAGACATGAAGACCTATATTTAATCTGGATTTGACAAACAAAAGCCTGACTAGGATCTCAACTTTCCCCTAAGTCATATTTATTACCAATTAGGCTAAATGTATTTCTATTAGTTGCATAGGCTGACCATTGTGATTAATGTTATTTACCATCTTCTGCTTTTTATGAATAAACAGGCATCAGGGTAAAAAATAATATAATTCTCCCCCCCCCCACACACACACACACACACACTAATGTTACTTACCTTACAGATCACAAAGTGAGCTAATTTCCACTCCATTGATATGCAGATATATTTAATTCATACACTGGCTTGTCTGGCTGGCATGTTATCATTTTAAGCAGGCCTTCCCTTATCAACACTGAAATAATATTAGTCCTCTATTTAGATTTTTTTTTAAATAATAGCTCATTAGTACACCCTTGTGGTTTAATATTTATTTTATTTATTTCACCTTTATTTAATCAGGTAGGCAGGTTGAGAACAAGTTCTCATTTACAACTGTGACCTGGCCAAGATAAAGCAAAGCAGTTTGACACATATAATAACACAGAGTTACACATGGAGTAAACAAACATACAGTCAATAATACAGTGGAAAAACAAGTCTATATACAATGTGTGCAAATGAGGTGAGATAAGGGAGGTAAGGCAATAAATAGGCAATGGTGGCGAAGTAAATACAATATAGCAATTAAACACTGGAATGGTAGATGTGCAGGAGATGAATGTGCAAAGTAGAAATATTGGGGTGCAAAGGAGCAAGATAAATAAATAAATACAGTAGGGGATGAGGTAGTTGTATGGGCTATTTACAGATGGGCTATGTACAGGTGCAGCGATCTGTGAGCTGTGAGGGAGATAAGTGTCTCCAGTTTCAGTGATTTTTGAAGTTCTTCCAGTCATTGGCAGCAGAGAACTGGAAGGAGAGGCAGCCGAAGGAGGAATGGGCTTTGGGGGTGACCAGTGAGATATACCTGCTGGAGCGCATGCTACGGGTGCGTGCTGCTACTAAATTATGGTGTGTGGAATAGAGAGGAGGTGGGTGCTGTGTGGATGGGAGGTTCTGCCTGTCACTTGTTTTTAACAGGTAGTCAGTCTTGGAAGGTGAACTCGAAGAGGGAAACTGCGAAGTCCAGGCACTGCTGCCCTCTTTGTTCTGAGTGTTTGTAGTGCTAGTGTTTTTAGCTAATCTGTGCAGCTCACATTATGTGCCCAGTATGTTGTTTTCTTGCTCTATCTTAGCAGATAATGACAACTTGACAATAACAGTAGCTATTGTATTGAAAAGTTGGAGGGTGGTTGGTAATGGAGGACATCAGGTGGATCCATGTCTGGGTGTTAGGCAGAACCCCTAGGTCCTGGAGAACAGGAGCAGAGTAAAGGGTAGGACACAGATGTAAACAAGCAAACACACAGGTTAAATGATTATCAGGTATTTAAAAATACTAGGGATGCACAATATATCGGTGAACATATCGGAATCGGTCGATATTAGCTAAAAATGCCAACATCTGTATCGGCCCGATGTCTAGTTTAATCCCTATGTTAAAAACCGATGTCAAAGCTACCGTGCATACCTATATAACTGCAGTCTTGACGTAATAATGCCACGTAAACCTAGCCCACACAATGTCTGCTGTGTGGATCGAGCAGTCAACAAGTTGAGCAGTCATTTGAAAGAGTAAGAACATTTCAGCTAGACTACTCAAAGGCGAAATCCATTATAGCCAAGATAATGGAATTCATCAACCTTTCTGTCGTGGGCGATGTTGGCTTTCGCCGACTGGTCAAGCACCGGTACACACTACCAAGTGCAGTATTTTCCAGATGTTGCCCTACAGGAGTTACACAGTAATAGCGACACTGCTTCACGACATACATACTATGGAACGCCGTTTGAGTCTTTGCGTGTCAAATAATATACAGTAGCATTGTCAAAGCTGTACAAAAAAATCTGCAAACAAGCAAACGCCGGCCACGAACGATGTGTTTACAATACCGCATTGGTAATGAAGCATAAGTTGTTCGACCGCAACTTCTGGGGTAGCTATCTTTAGCTTGGTACCTAGCTAGCACCAATACAACCAGCCTGAAAACAATGACCAGTAGAAACTGCAATCATTTTCATTATTCTTAGCAATGATTTATGAATCCTTGTAAGTATTAGCTAGTTTGCCACTTGTTGTTCGCCTATTGAAATTGAACTTCAGTTCATGAAAATAAATTGCTAGCCAGCTAATTAACCCTGTTGCCCAAAGCTAACATTATAAGCAGACAGCTAGCTTCATCTGGCTAGTGAAGCTCAACCGGACTGGGTTATGTGCTGTGAAGCTAGCCACAATAAGGATTAAGCACAATAGTGGAATTTGCGGTTTGCCTTAAAAATAAAAGTATGCCATTGACAGTGTTGCAAATGAATACAAATAGAATTATACCATCCTTTTAATTTGAAGGCTAACCACGAAGTCCATTATTGTGGCTAGCTTCACATAGATTGGTCTGACCACCATTAATCAAATAAGAACTGTCTTATAAATTAGAGTTATTTCAGATGACACCTAGCTATATAGTTAGCTAGCTAACTATAGCTACTGAAACTGTGCTGCCATCCTGTTAGAAGGTAACAGATTATTTTATTACAATGGTTAAATTGGATTTTCATTGTGTTCAATGGTGTTATTTGCCCCCTAGTGGCACTTTCTGGTACTTAGAAAGACGACGCAAACAGGAAGTACAGAATTTGTTTTGCACGCATAGAAGCAGCTACAAACAACGCTACGGTGCAGGTCTTTCAATGTAGTTATTTCTTGTCACGCTTCAGTCTTGGAAACATATTTGTTTGTAAGTTCGATTCAAGCATTTAGCTAATGATGATAATCTTGTTATTGATAGAGTTGCTTACATATCAATGTTGGTTGCATTTACTCACAAATTGCAATGCCTTTAATGTATGTCGTTAGCTGTATTACTTTGCTCATGCGTCATGCAAACGAATTGTAAAATATACAATACTGTAGTTTTGTTACTGTTTCTAGTGTAATATGCTTTGTTATTCTACATAGATGGTTATACATTATTAGAGTAATGAAATGAGCCAATTACCACATGGTTAACAATTAGCTATATGGTTTGGCATCATGCCAGATGCATGGTACCTTAGCGCGTGCTTTGTATTTATGCAACTTCAAATGTTTAATGTACAGCTACAGTATGTTGGTGTGAATTGAATACTAAAGTATATTATTTTCTGTATTTTGCAGTTTCACAACATAAACGTTTTCAATATATTCATTCAAGAAAAGTCACGCCTTGGGAGTTTTATTGAAGACTTAGTTGTTAGCTACCTGTCTAGTTTTGCATGGGAACGCAACTCAAGGGCAGAATAGTGAAAAAACATCATCACATCGGGCTCAAGCTCAAGAATAACCACACACGGTGGTTTTGTTTCTACGTTCATCAGCAAACAAAGCCTCTCTTCCTAGGGAAGACCAGCAGTCTACGATGCAACAACCAGAGCCAGGTGTTCAACAGAGAGAGATGGAAGAGCCTCTTCAGCACATTGGGACCAAGTCTCAATCTACAAGATCAAGGTCATCAAAACAGTCAAGCAGATCCTCAACGGCGAGTTCTGCAGCCGTCAAAGCACGCGCCAAGGCAGACGCAGCGCGTGCACAAGTCCCCTATGCTGAGAAGGAAACTTCTGTGATGAAGCAAAAAGCTGACCTCGAGGCAACTTTATATGTTCTCCAAGTTGAGAGAGCAGCTGCTGCTGCGTTGGCTGAAGCTGCAGCCTTTGAAGAAGCTGTAGGATCAGAACGCAGAGAGCTTCGCAAAGAACTAGACACAGGGACACAGCCCTTAAGTCCAGTCCAACGTACATGTGAGTATGTGCAACAACATGCTAGGCCCTACTTTGCTGAACTTCCATTTGAAGTGGAGAAACAAGAGCTTAGTGTTGATCCAGCTACATGCCATAATCCAGAAGGTAGCAAACAACAGAACATGAGCAGAGACTCTCCGTTCAAAAGAAATGAACAGCAGCATGGTGGAAATGGAAAGCAAGCCCACTTCCAGTCACACACACACACACACAACTTCCCTGAGTCACAAGTGGCACCAGACCTCACCAAGTACCTCCTACGACGTGAGATGGTGAGTTCCGGACTCCTGAAGTTTGATGATCGCCCTGAAAATTATTGGGCATGGAAAGCATCCTTTCTCAATGCGATCAGAGACTTGAATTTATCAGCCAGGGAAGAGTTAGATCTAATTACCAAGTGGCTAGGGGCAGAGTCGTCTCAGCAAGCAAACAGAATTAGATCTGTCCATATTTTCAACGCAACAGCAGGGCTTAACATGGTCTGGCAATGACTAGAAGAGTGCTACGGTACACCCAAAGTGATCGAGAATGCACTGTTGAAGAAAATTGATGATTTTCCAAAACTGGCTAACAAAGACAATCACAAACTAAGAGAACTAGGTGACATTCTTCTAGAACTTGAGTGTGCTAAAGTAGAAGGGTACCTTCTATGTACAGCTACAGTATGTCGGTGTGAATTGAATACTAAAGTATATTATTTTCTGTATTTTGCAGTTTCACAACATAAACGTTTTCAATATATTCATTCAAGAAAAGTCACGCCTTGGGAGTTTTATTGAAGACTTAGTTGTTAGCTATCTGTCTAGTTTTGCATGGGAACGCAACTCAAGGGCAGAATAGAAACAGATTATGTCAGGTTATTTGACACGTCAAATAGTGTTATTTGACGTGTATCTTTTTTGACACGCAAGGACCCAAATGCCTTTCCATAGAAATCCTGGTTGAGAATTAAACGACTGAACAACTGAACAACGAAACAGAAACAGAAAGGAAGTGAAAGAAAGAGTCTGGTCGTTGATGGGCATCATACAAAAGAATATCATTTTTTGGTTCCAAGCACCCTTTTTAAATGGGTTACAGAAGGGAATTCAGAGTTAAGCACGTTCCCTTCCTTTACAGAACTTCATGGCTATTGCCTCCACCCACTTGGTAAAATAATCGGTCGCATCAGGCTAGACAAGTACTCACCTATAAGCACAAGGTGACACATTGAAACATTGTGTTCTCTATGATATGCCATTCATTGAAATCATAATACAGTGGGGAGAACAAGTATTTGATACTCTCCCGATGCACGTTTACCTACTTACAAAACATGTAGAGGTCTGTACATTTTTATCATAGGTGCACTTCAACTGTGAGAGATGGAATCTAAAACAAAAATCCAGAAAATCACATCGTATGATTTTTAAGTAATTCATTTGCATTTTATTGCATGACATAAGTATTTGATCACCTACCAACCAGTAAGAATTCCAGCTCTCACAGACCTGTTAGTTTTTCTTTAAGAAGCCCTCCTGTTCTCCACTCATTACCTGTATTAACTGCACCTGTTTGAACTCGTTACCCGTATAAAAGACATCTGTCCACACACTCAATCAAACAGACTCCAACCTCTCCACAATGGCCAAGACCAGAGAGCTGTGTAAGGACATCAGGGTAAAATTGTAGACCTGCACAAGGCTGGGATGGGCTACAGGACAATAGGCAAGCAGCTTGGTGAGAAGGCAACAACTGTTGGCGCAATTATTAGAAAATGGAAGAAGTTCAAGATGACGGTCAATCAATCTCGGTCTGGGGCTCCATGCAAGATCTCACCTCGTGGGGTATCAATGATCATAAGGAAGGTGAGGGATCAGCCCAGAACTACACGGCAGGACCTGGTCAATGACCTAAAGAGAGCTGGGACCACAGTCTCAAAGAAAACCTTTAGTAACACAATACGCCATCATGGATTAAAATCCTGGAGTGCACGCAAGGTCCCCCTGCTCAAGCCAGCACATATCCAGGCCCTTCTGAAGTTTGACCATCTGGATGATCCAGAGGAGGAATGGGAGAAGGTCATGTGGTCTGGTGAGACAAAAATAGAGCTTTTTGGCCTAAACTCCACTCGCCGTGTTTGGAGGAAGAAGAAGGATGAGTACAACCCCAAGAACACCATCCCAACTGTGAAGCATGGAGGTGGAAACATCCTTCTTTGGGGATGCTTTTCTGCAAAGGGGACAGGACGACTACGCCGTATTGAGGGGAGGATGGATGGGTCCATGTATTGCGAGATCTTGGCCAACAACCTCCTTCCCTCAGTAAGAGCATTGAAGATGGGTCGTGGCTGGGTCTTCCAGCATGACAACGACCTGAAACACGCAACCAGGGCAACTAAGGAGTGGCTCCGTACGAAGCATCTCAAGGTCCTGGAGTGGCCTAGCCAGTCTCCTGACCTGAACCTACATACGGGGTCTTCTTCTTTGATACTATGGCAGTCTGCAAACAAGTGCATACCCCCACCCACTGCCCTGGCTGTATATCAGCCCAAATAATTAACAAAATACAAATAAACAAAACCCAATGTACTCCTTTATTGAGATTCAACTGCCAATGCCCATCCTACAGTCTCTGGGGCCTGAGAAAGTAAAGCATCTTCGGACAGTATTCTTTGCAGTGTTTTCGGCAGTCCTGTAAACCTAAAACATTTTTTGCAGGGGGACACTATTTGGCATGACAGGCTCTTTGATTTTTAATTTGATTTCCCATAAATGACTACTGTAGTGGAAGGATGAGAAGGTGATAATACTCCTGACTGGCTGGCGTTCCCATGGAAGTCCAGGGGTCATTGACGACAGATGAAAATGTGAGTCAACAAAATTAATGTTACTGTGTGAATTAAATGTCATGTTTGGATTGTTCAAGAGTTTGTAAAGAGCTATGAATATTGATATATTTTATTGCACTGTTCAGAGGGAATGACACAATGACACTCATCATTCAAATATAGTTGATTAGATTAGAATCTGGTTGTGTTTTCCTTTCTTTGACTTTTCCCTGCGCCATATGTGTTCCCAATTCAGCTAAATGTAATGCTATTAATAAGCTTGAAATGTATTCCTATTATTTTGCATAGGTTAACCATTGTGATTGATGATATTCACTATCTTCTGCTTTTCATGAATAAACAGGCATGGGTAAAATCAACAAAAAGGCCCTTAGATTTTTCATTTGTTTCCCATGAATAACGACCTTGGTAATTTATTGTTAAAATGAGAGGCTGCCTGGATCTTTAATTTAAAGACCCTTGCTCCGTTCGGTCTCAACGTAGACTTTGTTCTGAAGCCATTCTTGTGATTGTTATGAATTTGCCATTGTAATTGTTTGAAGGCTTATGTAGTCTAAATTGAATCTATTATTGTATGCTATCCATTTGTTTTTTGTATTTTGTTCTTTGTATGTCATTTTAATATTTGATAATTAACCAATGATATTAGGCCATACTTGGCCATGATTACAGACACCTGTGTGGGTCTTTTGACACTATATAAACGAGTCCCCCTGCAGTGTTTGTGATTATACCCTGATGAAGACAGCTTGCCTGTCGAAATGTTGGACATTCAATTTTTGCATCTGAGCTCTTAGAGTGTGAGGCTCTCCTTTATTTTCAACTGTCACAAGGTTCAAACATACCGTATCTGTGGAAATCTCTAAGAAAAGACATTCTCACGGAAGTCCTTGGGTCACTGACGCCAGGGGAGGTGTGAGGACAGATGAAAACGTGAATAAACTAAATTAATGTTACTGTGTAAATTAAATTGTCATGTTTGAATTTTTCAAGAGTTCACAAAGAGCTACGAATTTGTATATATTTTATTGTACTGTAAGTGCTATGGATTTATTGTTACACAAAGTGTTATTATGTTAGTCGGGAAGCCGATAGTTCAAAGAGGGAGAGAGGCACGCATCCTTGTATATCATTTACATTGAGCTGATTAGATCCGAATCTGGCTGTTTTCCTGTCTTTTGTTATAACTAGCAAAGTGCCAAGAAATGTTAATTCAGGTTGGGCTTCAGTTTCTGCTTGTCTTTGGTTACAGTAGTCATTTAAAAGGACAGTGAATTTGTTCATACTTTGAGAACTTGCTACCAAGCAAATGTTTTAAATTATTATTTTTTATTTCACCTTTATTTAACCAGGTAGGCTAGTTGAGAACAACTTCTCATTTACAACTGCGACCTGGCCAAGATAAAGCAAAGCAGTGCGGCACAAACAACAACAGACTTACACATGGAATAAACAAACACACAGTCAATAATACAATAGAAAAAAAGGATATATACAGTGTGTGCAAATGAGGTAAGACAAGGGAGGTAAGACAATAATTAGGCCATAGTGGCGAAATAATTACAATGTAGCAATTATACACTGGAGTGATAGATGTGCAGAAGATGAATGTGCAAGTAGAGATACTGGGGTGCAAAGGAGCAAAATAAATAAATAACAGTGTGGGGATGAGGTAGTTAGATGGGCTATTTTACAGATGGGCTATGTACAGGTGCAGCAATCTGTGAGCTTCTTTGACAGCTCGTGCTTAAAGTTAGTGAGGGAGATATAAGTCTCCAGCTTCAGTGATTTTTTTGCAGTTTATTCCAGTCATTGGCAGCAGAGAACTGTAAGGAAAAGTGGCCAAAGGAGGAATTGGCTTTGGGGATGACCAGTGAAATATACCTGCTGGAGCGCGTGCTACGGGTGGAAGCTGCTATGGTGACCAGTGAGCTGGGATAAGGCGGGGCTTTACCTAGCAGAAATGTATAGATGACCTGGAGCCAGTGGGTTTGGCAAAGAATATGTAATGAGGGCCAGCCAACGAGAGCATACAGGTCGCAGTGGTGGGTCATATATGGGGCTTTGGTGACAAAACGGATGGCACTGTGATAGACTGCATCCAATTTCCTGAGTAGAGTGTTGGAGGCTATTTTGTAAATGACACCGCCGAAGTCAAGGATCGATAGGATAGTCAGTTTCACAAGGGTATGTTTGGCAGCATGAGTGAAAGATGCTTTGTTTGCGAAAAAGGAAGCCGATTCGAGATTGAATTTTGGATTGGAGATGCTTAATGTGAGTCTGGAAGGAGAGTTTACAGTCTAACCAGACACCTAGGTATTTGTAGTTCTAGGTATTTGCTGTTTCACATATTCTAAGTCAGAACCGTCCAGAGAAGTGATGCTGGACGTGCGGGCAGGTGCGGGCAACGATTGGTTGAAGAGCATTTATTTAGTTTTACTTGCATTTAAGAACAGTTGGAGGCCACGGAAGGAGAGTTGTATGGCATTGAAGCTCGTCTGGAGGTTAGTTAACACAGTGTCCAAAGAAGGGCCAGAAGTATACAAAATGGTATCATCTGCGTAGAGGTGGATCAGAGAATAACCAGCAGCAAGAGCGACATCATTGATCAATACAAAGAAGAGAGTCGGCCCGAGAATTGAACCCTGTGGCACCCTCATAGAGACTGCCAGAGGTCCGGACGACAGGCCCTCCGACTTGACACACTAAACTCTGTCTGAGAAGTAGTTGGTGAACCAGGCGAGGCAATCATTTCAGAAACCAAGGCTGTTGAGTCTGTCGATAAGAATGTGGTGATTGACAGAGTCGAAAGCCTTAACCAGGTCGATGAATACAGCTGCACAGTAATGTCGCTTATCGATGGCGGTTATGATATCGTTAAGGACCTTGAGCGTGGCTGAGGTGCACCCATGACCAGCTCGGAATCCAGATTGCATAGTGGAGAAGGTATGGTGGGATTCGAAATGGTCTATGATCTGTTTGTTAACTTGGCTTTCGAAGATCTTAGAAAGGCAGGGTAGGATGGATATAGTTCTGTAGCAGTTTGGGTCTAGAGTGTCTCCCCCTTTGAAGAGGGGGATGACTGCGGCAGCTTTCCAATCTTTGGGGATCTCAGACGTTATGAAAGAGAGGTTTAACAGGCTAGTAATAGGGGTTGCAACAATTTCGGCTGATAATTTTAGAGAGAGAGGGTCCAGATTGTCCAGCCCGGCTGATTTGAAGGGGTACAGATTTTGCAGCTCTTTCAGAACATCAGCTATCTGGATTTGGGTGAAGGGGAAATGGGGAGGCTTGGGCAATTTGCTGTGGGGGGTGCAGGGCTGTTGACCGGGCTAGGGGTAGCCAGGTGGAAAGCATGGCCAGCTGTAGAAAAATGCTTATTGAAATTCTCAATTATCCTGAATTTATCGGTGGTGACAGTGTTTCCTTTCCTCAGTGCAGCTGTGAGGACGTGCTCTTATTCTCCATGGACTTTACAGTGTCCCAGAAACTTTTTGAGGTTGTGCTACAGGATGCAAATTTCTGTTTGAAAAAAGCTAGCCTTTGCTTTCCCAACTGCATGTGTATATTGGTTCCTAACTTCCCTGAAAAGTCGCGGGGGCTATTCGATGCTAATGTAGTACGCCATGGTATGTTTTTGTGTTGATCAAGGGCAATCAGGTCTGGAGAGAACCAAGGGCTATATCTGTTCCTGGTTCTCAATTGTTTTGAATAGGGTATGCTTATTTAAGGGTGCGCTCTCATCATTTAAATATAGTTGATTAGATTAGATTAATTTACTTTTAAAGAACAACCTAGGCATCCTCTACTGATGGAATGAGGTCAATATCCTTCCAGGATACCCGGGCCAGGTCGATTAGAAAGGCCTGCTCGCTGAAGTGTTTTAGGGAGCATTTGACAGTGATGAGGGGTGATAGTTTGACCGCAGACCCATTACGGATGCAGGCAATGAGGCAGTGATCTCTGAGATCCGGATTGAAGACAGCAAAGGTGTATTTGGAGGGCAGGTTGGTTAGGATGATATCTATGAGGGTGCCCGTGTTTACGGATTTGGAGTTGTACCTGGTAGGTTCATTGATCATTTGTGTGAGATTGAGGGCATCAAGCTTAGATTGTAGGATGGCCGGGGTGTTAACCATGTCCCAATTGAGGTCACCTAACAGCACAAGCTCTGAAGATAGATGGGGGGCAATCAATTCACATATGGTGTCCAGGGCACAGCTGGGGGCAGAACGAGGTCTATTGCAAGCTACAACGGTGAGAGACATGTTTCTGGAAAAGTGGATTTTTATGCCATGAGGTGTTGAGGGAAAGACAGATTATCTATAGATTGGACATCATCTTTTCTAGGCCTTTAGCGATAACAGGAAATACACAAGCCGTAGGCTACACTACAGTTCAAGGTGGCTAAGTCGGTAGGTGGTTTGTTATGAAAAAGAATGCTATTAAACATCTGCATTTAAAGTATAACTTTTTAATGTATTTGAATAAAGTGCATATAAATCTATCCATTCAAAACTAATACAATCTGAACAGCATAATAGAATATTGCACCATATCAAAGAAAAATAAATAACAATTAACAAAACTGCAGCATCCCACAAATTTAAATAAATGTAAAAAAGGACACTATTACACATGTGCATTTAATGTACAACTATTTTAATGTATATAAAGATATTGCATATAAATGTAACAATTCAAAACGAATACAATCTGAACAACATAATAGAATATTGCACCATATCAAAGAAAAATACATAACATTGTACAAAACTGCGAATCTCACTTAAAACATTAAATTAATTCCTCTTTTCTCTCTTCTTTATTGCCATGTTATAACCAGCAGCACACAGCAATGTTGACCATATTTTGCTTTTATGAGAGATTTGCATTCATAAATCCAAGCTGCCTCACTTTCGAGGGGCTGATACAGTTTCTTCTCTCAGTAATTATTTGTCCTGTTTTCGAGAAGACCCTCTCAGAGGGAACGGATGTGGCCACTATGCAGAGTCTCCCTGTCTTGACTTTAGTAAGCCGTGGGTAGACAGAGGCCTTGTTCTTCCACCAGCTCAGAGGATCTGCAGATCTTTGGCTCCTACAAATAGGATCAGACCTCCATTATGGCATCTGCTGAGGGATTCCTTTGTGCTGCATCCCCAGTTGCTCTCTCGTCAAACTCTTCTTCCTGTTGCCCTGGTGCCTGAGCCAGCTGACTGCTGGGGCTGTCCCTCCCTGCTGCTGAGGCTATTCTTTGAAGAGACTCATCAATTGCTCTGGCATCACTGAAGGCTAACTTATTAAACCTGGGGTCAAGTGCAGCGGTTTCTGATAGCACGTGATTATATTCCATTCTGTGGAACTTTCTGTCCATTGATGAACATAGGGTGTCCATCAACGCTGTCACATGTCCTGTGGTTACATTTGCTTCTCTCTGGCGGCTGGCTGTGATTCGCTGCAGACCCTTACACAGGAGTATCATTTTTGAGACTGTCACATACTGTAGCTGAAAAGAGAGAACAGTATCAAATCAAAAATATCAAATCAAATTTATTTGCCACATACACATGGTTAGCAGATGTTAATGCGAGTGTAGCGAAATGCTTGTGCTTCTAGTTCCGACAATGCAGTAATAACCAACGAGTAATCTAACTAACAATTCCAAAACTACTACCTTATACACACAAGTGTAAAGGGATAAGGAATATGTACATAAAGATATATGAATGAGTGATGGTACAGAGCGGCATAGGCAAGATGCAGTAGATGGTATCGAGTACAGTATATACATATGAGATGAGTAATGTAGGGTATGTAAACAAAGTGGCATAGTTTAAAGTGGCTAGTGATACATGTATTACATAAAGATGCAGTAGATGATATAGAGTACAGTATATACGTATACATATGAGATGAATAATGTAGGGTATGTAAACATTATATTAAGTAGCATTGTTTAAAGTGGCTAGTGATATATTTTACATCAATTCCCATCAATTCCCAGCTTTGATGCACCTGTACTGACCTCGCCTTCGGGATGATAGCGGGGTGAACAGGCAGTGGCTCGGGTTGTTGTTGTCCTTGATGATCTTTATGGCCTTCCTGTGACATCGGGTGGTATAGGTGTCCTGGAGGGCAGGTAGTTTGCCCCCGGTGATGCGTTGTGCAGACCTCACTACCCTCTGGAGAGCCTTACGGTTGTGGGCGGAGCAGTTGCCGTACCAGGCGGTGATACAGCCCGACAGGATGCTCTCGATTGTGCATCTGTAGAAGTTTGTGAGTGCTTTTGGTGACAAGCCGAATTTCTTCAGCCTCCTGAGGTTGAAGAGGCGCTGCTGCGCCTTCTTCACGATGCTGTCTGTGTGGGTGGACCAATTCAGTGTGTCTGTGATGTGTACGCCGAGGAACTTAAAACTTACTACCCTCTCCACTACTGTCCCATCGATGTGGATAGGGGGGGTTCCCTCTGCTGTTTCCTGAAGTCCACAATCATCTCCTTAGTTTTGTTGACATTGAGTGTGCGGTTATTTTCCTGACACCACACTCCGAGGGCCCTCACCTCCTCCCTGTAGCCCGTCTCGTCGTTGTTGGTAATCAAGCCTACCACTGTAGTGTCGTCCGCAAACTTGATGATTGAGTTGGAGGCGTGCGTGGCCACGCAGTCGTGGGTGAACAGGGAGTACAGGAGAGGGCTCAGAACGCACCCTTGTGGGGCCCCAGTGTTGAGGATCAGCGGGGTGGAGATGTTGTTACCTACCCTCACCACCTGGGGGCGGCCCGTCAGGAAGTCCAGTACCCAGTTGCACAGGGCGGGGTCGAGACCCAGGGCCTCGAGCTTGATGACGAGTTTGGAGGGTACTATGGTGTCAAAATGCTGAGCTGCAGTCGATGAACAGCATTCTCACGTAGGTATTCCTCATGTCCAGATGGGTTAGGGCAGTGTGCAGTGTGGTTGAGATTGCATCGTCTGTGGACCTATTTGGGCGGTAAGCAAATTGGAGTGGGTCTAGGGTGTCAGGTAGGGTGGAGGTGATATGGTCCTTGACTAGTCTCAGTAACTTATTAGTTCAGGTTCATGTTTTGTCTACTGATACTACATTTTCATCTACTGCTCATACACATATATAATACTGGATTAAATAATGATGTAGTAATAATTGCTTACTGTACCTCTCTCCACTGATCTCCACAGTGACCTGCTCAAAGGGTTCCAGGACTCTGCACACCTCCTCCACCACCTCCCATACTTCTTGGGTCAGAGCATCAACAGGTGCATTGACAATGGCCAGGGTAGAGATGATGGCATCCTTTGACTTAAGAAACTGCTTCAACATATAAAATGTTGAATTCCACCTTGTAGTGCAGTCTTGTTTAGGCCTCAGTTCAGGCATCCCCATCTGGCATTGTGTAGACTTCAGTTGTTCAGCACCTACTGCGATCCTGTGGAAGTATTCCACAGCCGCTTTCACTTTGTCCACAGTGGGCTTCGTCACCTTCAGAGCATCAGGTTGATTGTGTGGGCACGATGTGGATGATGGGTCCATTTTTAAACTTTCATGGCTTTGGTTATATTAGCTGCATTGTCGGTAACACAACAGACCACTTTTCCATCTACTTGCCATTCTCTGGCTCGCAACAGTTCCTCTTCCAAGTTCTCTGAGGTGTGTCTGTCGCTGAACTCAAAGCAGTCCAGAAGACAGCTAGAATCGAAAAATCTTCAATGAAGTGACATGTAACCGACCTGTAAGAAGTGGTTACCCCTGATGTCCAGCAGTCAGTGGTAAGGCAAACTGCAGTAGCTTTTTGGACTCTTTCCCACACTGAAGCCTGTGTGCTCTCATACAGTTGTGGAATAAGTGATTTTGAAAGGGTTTTCCTGCTTGGAATTGTGTACATTGGATTTAGACTATTGCTATAATTTCTAAAACTTATATCCTCCATGATCGAAAATGGCTGGAAATTGGTGGCAATCATTTTAGCCAATACAATATCAATTTGGCCTTGTTTTGCTACAGACATAGACTTTGGCATAAATTGGTCCATAGAAGACTGCGTTGCTGTGGGTTGCGGAGTAGGCCTACTTGACTGAGTGGATACATCTCCACTTGTGGAGGTGCTGGCACCACCACTATCACTAGCAGGCCCGCTAGTTTCTCGAAGCTCCCCTACAGCTAGCTTCACAGTTGGGTGCACAGTTCGCATATGCCGGTGTAGGTTGTGCGTAGAACTGGCTTTATATGAGATTTTGTTTTGGCAAATTCTACACTGTGCTCTAACATTGTCTACATTATAAAAATGCATCTAAATGCTACTGTGCCTCCGAATCATTTTCCAGCTTCCTCTCTCTCCTCGGTTGCTAAGTGTGTGACTGAGTGAGTTGGCTCGGCCCTCCCTCACGCATCTTTGGTTCACTGGTTGACACTGCGTGTCTGATTGACAGGAACAACAGGTGAGGCCGTTAGTCTGAGCAGACAGTCAGAATGAATATGTGCGCTTGAGCATTTATGCCTATATTTTTTTATAAAGAAAATTTGTTCGTTCTTTGAATTAGTTCATTCTATTCATTTAAATCTTGATTATTCATATCTTTAAAAAATATATATATTTGGCTCTTCTGATATGCGAGCCAGCTCCCAACGTTCACTTACAAGAGCCGGCTCTTGTAGCTTATATGTCTCTTATCACCCCCCATACATAACAACAGAACGCAGCACAAGACTGAAGAGAGAACCAATTGGCTAGTTACAGCATCAGCTTGCGCTCTGGAAAGTGTGGAGAGTGGAATGGTAATTTACCAGCTACACCAGCGTGTTCCTTGAATGATAACGAAGAGGTAGGTGAGAAGCCTGACCACGGAGACAGGGGTGAGGAAGGTGATGAAGCATACTTCATGAGCTTTAACTGAAAAACAACTGGCATTTGGAAAGTTTGAGGTGAGGGAGAAAGTGTGGTGGAACAAGTATGGTTAGCATTGTTCAAACCTCTTAGGGCTCTGATCCCGCCAGCGGGATGAAAAATCGACAGCATCCGGTGAAGCTGGAGCGCGCCAAATTCAAATTACAAAATTGTAATATTAAACATTCATGAACATACAAGTGTCTGTGAGGATTGAAAATATGCTTGGCCTATCATGAGGGTGTCTGTGTATGTTAAAAGCAGCATTTTGCAACATATGGTGTGACTTGCGGAAATTCAGGATACTGCCCCTAACCCTAAGAAGTGTCTTACTAGTTGGATCGAAGTCTCCGCTAGCTAGCCAGAGAAATATTGAGCAACATTAGCCAACTTAACTGATCAAATTGAGTTTATGGAGTTTATGGTGTGAAAATGAGCTATAAAGTCAAACAGCTAACGTTATCTAGCTAACATTACAACATCATGAGCAAATGTTAGTAGCCTAACCAATACGCTATAGTATTAACTGGTATACGACTCCTTGCCGTTCCTCAAGTTATAATGCGTTAGTTGCTTACTGGACCCTGGCAATCCGTGAAATGTTAATGAGTTAACTAGCTAATGAACTACAGTGCCTTGCGAAAGTATTCGGCCCCCTTGAACTTTGCGAGCTTTTGCCACATTTCAGGCTTCAAACATAAAGATATAAAACTGTATTTTTTTGTGAAGAATCAACAACAAGTGGGACACAATCATGAAGTGGAACGACATTTATTGGATATTTCAAACTTTTTTAACAAATCAAAAACTGGAAAATTGGGCGTGCAAAATTATTCAGCCCCCTTAAGTTAATACTTTGTAGCGCCACCTTTTGCTGCGATTACAGCTGTAAGTCGCTTGGGGTATGTCTCGATCAGTTTTGCACATCAAGAGACTGAAATTTTTTCCCATTCCTCCTTTCAAAACAGCTCGAGCTCAGTGAGGTTGGATGGAGAGCATTTGTGAACAGCAGTTTTCAGTTCTTTCCACAGATTCTCGATTGGATTCAGGTCTGGACTTTGACTTGGCCATTCTAACACCTGGATATGTTTATTTTTGAACCATTCCATTGTAGATTTTGCTTTATGTTTTGGATCATTGTCTTGTTGGAAGACAAATCTCCGTCCCAGTCTCAGGTCTTTTGCAGACTCCATCAGGTTTTCTTCCAGAATGGTCCTGTATTTGGCTCCATCCATCTTCCCATCAATTTTAACCATCTTCCCTGTCCCTGCTGAAGAAAAGCAGGCCCAAACCATGATGCTGCCACCACCATGTTTGACAGTGGGGATGGTGTGTTCAGGGTGATGGGCTGTGTTGCTTTTACGCCAAACATAATGTTTTGCATTGTTGCCAAAAAGTTCAATTTTGGTTTCATCTGACCAGAGCACCTTCTTCCACATGTTTGGTGTGTCTCCTAGGTGGCTTGTGGCAAACTTTAAACAACACTTTTTATGGATATCTTTAAGAAATGGCTTTCTTCTTGCCACTCTTCCATAAAGGCCAGATTTGTGCAATATACGACTGATTGTTGTCCTATGGACAGAGTCTCCCACCTCAGCTGTAGATCTCTGCAGTTCATCCAGAGTGATCATGGGCCTCTTGGCTGCATCTCTGATCAGTCTTCTCCTTGTATGAGCTGAAAGTTTAGAGGGACGGCCTGGTCTTGGTAGATTTGCAGTGGTCTGATACTCCTTCCATTTCAATATTATCGCTTGCACAGTGCTCCTTGGGATGTTTAAAGCTTGGGAAATCTTTTTGTATCCAAATCCGGCTTTAAACTTCTTCACAACAGTATCTCGGACCTGCCTGGCGTGTTCCTTGTTCTTCATGATGCTCTCTGCGCTTTTAACGGACATCTGAGACTATCACAGTGCAGGTGCATTTATACGGAGACTTGATTACACACAGGTGGATTGTATTTATCATCATTAGTCATTTAGGTCAACATTGGATCATTCAGAGATCCTCACCTAACTTCCGGAGAGAGTTTGCTGCACTGAAAGTAAAGGGGCTGAATAATTTTGCACGCCCAATTTTCCAGTTTTTGATTTGTTAAAAAAGTTTGAAATATCCAATAAATGTCGTTCCACTTCATGATTGTGTCCCACTTGTTGTTGATTCTTCACAAAAAAATACAGTTTTATATCTTTATGTTTGAAGCCTGAAATGTGGCAAAAGCTCGCAAAGTTCAAGGGGGCCGAATACTTTCGCAAGGCACTGTACCTACTATCTGTGAACTAATGTTTTCCCTCTACAGTACTATATATATGTGGTTAATTTTCAGAATGAGAGAATTAGGTGAAAATGAGGCGTTGCTTGTTAAACAAGTGGATTCAAGTGTAGCTAGGCCTGGCTTTGGTTTAAGCTGGATGCCACTATAGAGTTGAAAGGAACACCACACACTTTCCCTCTTTCTCAATACAGTTCATAAATAGGGGTATGCCATGTGTACTCTGCCTGAATGATATCAATTATGCCAACAAAGGGTATCATGTTCTGCTGGCACATTGTAGAACAGATGTCCACAGGCAGAAAGTGTATCCCTTAATACTGTGCAGTGTAGCCAAAATATTGTTTTTGTTGTGTTGAACTTGACAGTAACACTTGTGTGAGTGAGGGGGGATTATATATTTTTTTACTCAGTGACTGTTATATTTGCACATGTAGCCTTGTGCACCTGATCAATGTCTACTATAGTGGCCACTATAATAGAGTATAAATATGATGCCTGTTTGTTTCATTCTATTTCTACATTTAAACATGTTTTTTCCCAAGTGCAATATTTAGATGTGTGTGGTCACAAGCGTTATATTATAAAGGCTGTCATGGCTAACTGCAATATTAGTGTATTGTTTTCTCAAGACTTAAGTGTCATTTGCAGTAAAGTCTAGGCAACAAATAACATTGGATTGCTTACTTTACATTTTTTAGCTGTGAGTTGGGTTCACATTAACCACTTTATTTTACACACAGAGACTGATCGTGTAGATCATATTTTTTGTTGTGTAATTAGTTAAAACCTGCATGTTTCAGTGCCAAAAACAACTGTTAGCCTTTTGTCCCCTCATCAGATTGTATCCCTGTACATTAGAGCCTTGTTCTAAAACCGATTCAATTGTTTTTTCCCCCCTCAATCTACACACAATACCCCATAATGGCAAGGCAAAAACTGGTTTTAGACATTTTTGCAAATGTATTAAAAATAAAAAACTGAACTATCCAATTTTCATAAGTATTCAGACCCTTTACTCAGTACTTTGTTAAAGCACCTTTGGCAGCGATTACAGCCTCGAGTCTTCTTGGACATGACACTACATGCTTGGCACACCTGTATTTGGGGAGTTTCTCCCATTCTTCTCTGCAGATCCTCAAGCTCAGTCAGGTTGTATGGGGAGCGTCACTGCACAGCTATTTTCAGATCTCTCTAGAGATGTAAGATCGGGTTTATGTCCGGGCTCTGGCTCACACGGGAGACCCAGTGCGCAGAGCCGATGCAGAATATCCTGGCCCGAGGAGACGCACTGGCTGTCTGGAGAGCAGGGCTGGCACCATCCGTCCTGGCTGGATGCTCACCCTAGCCCGGCAGATGCAGGGAGCTGGGATGTGACGCACCGGGCTAAGAAGGTGTACTGGAGACACCGTGCGCTCCACCGCATAACATGGTGCCTGACCAGTACAACGCCCGCCACGGTAAGCATGGGGAGTTCAGGTCTCCAACCTGACTCTGCCACACTCCCTGTGTGCCCCCCAATTTTTTTTTTTTTTTTTGGGGGGGCGGCCTCTTGGGCTTCCTTGCCAGCCGTGTTTGTGTTGCCAACTCCATTCTCCGGTACCCCTCCTCGCACTGTTCTAGAGAATCCCAGGCGGGCTCCGGCACTCTCCCTGGGTCGACCGACCACCTCTCTATCTCCTCCCAGGTTGTCTCATACTCCAGATAGCGCTGCTCTCCTGTCCAGGAGTCCCTTTCACCACGCTGCTTGGTCCTTTGGTGGTGGGTAGTTCTGTGACGGTTTTCCTCCTCTGCTGAGGAGGAGTAGGAAGGATCGGACCAATATGCAGCGTGGTACATGTTCATGTTAATATTTATTTAAACTGAACACAAAACAACAAGAGAATGACCGAAAACGAAACAGTTCTGTCGGGTGCAGACACAGAGACAGAAAACAACTACCCACAACCCATAGTGGGAAAACAGGCTGCCTAAGTATGGTTCCCAATCAGAGACAACGATTGCCAGCTGCCTCTGATTGGGAACCATACCAGGCCAAACACATAGAAATAGAAAACATAGAACACAAAACATAGAATGCCCACCCCAACTCACGCCCTGACCAAACTAAAATAAAGACATACAAAAGGAACTAAGGTCAGGACGTGACACAACCAGACAAGCCCTAACCTAAAACCCACAGGAAAAAAGAAAACCAGGAAGACCCAGGAACATTTGGAGAAGGTCTGGAGGCAAAAGTAGAAAAACGAAGAACATTCTTAGTGTTAGTGCTTTTTGATGTCTGTACGTTTTCAAATCTTTCGGTTTCGATAATTTTTCAAAGTCATTAAATGCACTATGCGTTATGTGGGTTGAATGCTGTAACAGCACAGAATAATACTTTTTAAAATTATGGTAGTGACTGCCCATTACTGCTTATCACTTATTAACCATAATTTATTCACATTACTATATTTCAGACGTTGTGTATATTACATTTGTTTTATTGGATGACTGTTATTTCATTCCATCATCTCTATAGAGCTGATGCCTATGCTGTCTGACAAAATCACAATTTTAATATTTCTTCAAAGTAAATACGGAATACTTTTATGACTGATGAATACCAACTATCAGTCACTTAGATAAAGTATTTTCAGGTAGAGATACCTAGCAAAGCAACTGTTCTCTATCCCTGTCAATCATGCATTCTTCTGTCTCTTCTCCCCATGTCTGCACCATAGACATTAAAACCAGGTCTGCCCGACCTACTTCAGTGTGCCCAACACTAACCTAATATGGAAGGCATAAAATAATCACACAGACCAGGTAAGTAGGTGCGCAATGGATTATTGTCATTGTAGTTAAGTACCACGCTTTCTGCTCTAAACTATGAAGAATATTGGCCTGTTGGAAACTTCCACTCTCTACTACATCTTACTACATCTCGATCTTGGCTTGATCTGATTTCTAGCAAAAGGTAGGCTTACTGCAGAATGTTGGCATTGACCTCAGAAAAAGAAAGAACAATATGGAATTCAAATATTGAACCAATGTCGGTCAATTACACTGAACAAAAATATAAACGCAACATATAAAGTGTTGGTCCCATGTTTCATGAGCTGAAATAAAAGATCCCAGAAATGTTCCAGACGCACAAAAAGCTTTTCTCTCAAATGTTGTGCACGCATTTGTTTACATTCTTATTAGTGAGCATTTCCCCTTTGCTGACATAATCCATCCACCAGACAGGTGTGACATATTAAGAAGCTGATTAAACAGCACGATCATTATACAGGTGCACCTTGTGTTGGGGACAATAAAAGGCCACTCTGCAGTCTATGTGCAGTTTTACCACACAACACAATGCCACAGATGTCTCAAGTGTTGACGGATTGGCATTGCAGGAATATCCAACAGAGCTGTTGCCAGAGAATTGAATGTTAATTTCCCTACCAAAAGCCATCTCCAACATCCTTTTAGAACATTTGGCAGTACGTTCAATTGGCTTCACAACCGCAGACCACGTTTACCCAAGCCAGCCCAGGACCTCTATATCTGGCTTCTTCACCTGTGGGATCGTCTGAGACCAGCTACCCGGACAGCTGATGAAACTGTGGGTTTGCACAACCGAAGAATCTCTGTACAAACTGTCAGAAACCATCTCGGGGAATCTGATTTGCATGCTCGTCGTCCTCACCAGGGTCTTGACCTGACTGCAGTTATGTGTCTTAAACCGACTTCAGTAAGCAAATGCTCACCTTCGATGGCCACTGGCACACTGGAGAAGTATGCTCTTCACAGATGATTCTCGGTTTCAACTGTAGCGGCCAGATGGCCGTGTGGGTAAGCTGTTTTCTGCTGTCAACGTTGTGAACAGAGTGCCCCATGGTGGCAGTGGGGTTATGGTATGGGCAGGCCTAAGCTATGGACAACAAACCCAATTTCATTTTATAGATGGCAATTTGAATGCACCGAGATACCGTGACAAGATCCTGAGGCCCATTATCATGCCATCCATCACCTCATGTTTCAGCATGATAATGTATGGCCTCATGTCTCAAGGATCTGTACACAATTCCTGGAAACTGAAAATATCCCAGTTCTTCCATGGTCTGCATACTCAGCAGACATGTCACCCATTGACCATGTTTGGGATGCTCTGGATCGACATGTACAACATCGTTCCAGTTCCTGCCAATATCCAGCAACTTTGCACAGCAATTGAATAGGAGTGGGACAACGTTGCACAGGTCATAGAGGTGAATGGTGGTCACACCAGATACTGACTGGTTTTCTGATTCATGCTCCAACTTTTTTCTTCAAGGTACCTGTGACCAACAGATGCATATCTGTATTCCCAGTCATGTGAAAGCCATAGATTAGGGCCAAATGAATTTATTTCAATTGACTGATTTCCTTACATAAACTGTAACTCAGGAAAATAGTTGAATTTGTTGCATGCTGTATTCATATTTTTGTGTAGTTGTTTTTAAAACCAAAAATAACTGTCATTTCGGTTCATCGCTCAGCACTATTAGAAAAGCAAGCAATAACTAGATGTACTGAATAAGACTCACATTCTTTTCTGGATAACCTTTTTCAGGAGCATCGGCACCCCCATGCCGGAAGTTGGAGTAACAGTGGTTTAGCAGCATGAGTAGTATAGTCGATATGATGATAGAACTTTGGCAGCCTTTTCCTCAACTTTGCTATGTTAAAATTCCCAGCTACAATAAATGCAGCCAAAGGATATGTGGTTTCCAGTTTGTATAAAGTCCAGTAAAGTTCTTTGAGGGCCGTCGTGGTATTGGCTTGAGGGGGGATATACATGGCCGTGACTATAACCAAATACAAATCTTTTGCTAGATAATACGGTAAGCATTTGATTGTGAGGTATTCTAGGTCAGGTGAACAAAAGGACTTGAGTTCCTGTATGTTATAATTATTACACCATTAGTCGTTAATCATGAAACATACACCCCTGCCCTTCTTCCCGGAGAGATATTTATTCCTGTCTGGGCGATGAACTGAGAACCCAGTGGGCTGGACCAACTCAGACAGTATATCCCGAGAGAGACATGTTTCCGTGAAACAGAGTATGTCACAGTCCCTGATGCCTCGATGGAAAGAAGCCCTCGCCCTGAGCTCATCAACTTTGTTATCCAAAGACTGGATATTTGTGAGTAATATACTCGGAAGCAGTGGGTGGTGTGCATGCCTCCTAAGTCGGACTAGAATACCACTAGAAGACCACTTGGCTTCTGATACCAGTTCAATCGCCCTGGGGGTGCGAACAAAGGATCCGATTTGAAGAAGTCGTATTTCTGGTCGCAATGCTGGTAGTGCTGATGAGTTACCGTCACTCTGATATCCAATAGTGTCTTACCGGCTGTATGTAATAACACACAAATGTTTTATGTGCTAACAGAGTAAGAAAGAATACATTAAAAAATTCATAAGAGTGGGAAACGAGGCAGCCCTCTCTGTTGGAGCCATTTTAAAGAACATCTAGCCGCTTGAGAACACCCTTACCTGCCAATCTATAAATTACATATCCGTAATCTAGCATGGGTTGGATGGTCATCTGCATCAGGGTTAGTTTGGCAGCTGGGGTGGAAGAAGAGCAATTAGGATAAAGGAAACCATGTCTAGATTGAACTTTAGCTTGCAGCTTTGATATGTGCTGAGAGAAGGACAGTGTACCGTCTAGCCATACTCCCAAGTACTTGTATGTGGCTACCTCAAGCTCTAAACCCTCAATGGTAGTAATCACACCTGTGTGGAGAGGTGTGTTCTTCTTACTAAACCACATGACTTTGTTTTGGAGGTGTTAAGAACAAGGTTAAGGGTAGAAAAAGCTTGTTGGACACAAAGAAAGTTTTGTTGTAGAGCATTTAACACAAATTCTGGGGTGGGGCCAGCTGAGTATAAGACCGTATCATCTGCATATAAATGAATGAGAGAGCTTCCTACTGCGTGAGCGATGTTGTTGATGTAAATTGAGAAGAGCGTGGGGCCTAGGATCGAGCCTTGGGGTGCTCCCTTGGTGACAGGAAGTGGCTGAGACAGCAGATATTCTGACTTTATACACTGCACTCTTTGAGAGAGGTAGTTAGCAAACTAGGCCAAGACAAACAAAACCCCTCAGAGACAACAATACTCCTTAGCCTGCCCACACAAATGGAATGGTCTACCGCAGTGGTCAACAACCTTTTTAAGCCCAAATGTAAACCAAGATCTACCACTTGCAAAAAATGACGAAAAAAACAAGGCCACAATGTAGTTCCACTTTGACATTCTTTATTTTGTTACCTGTCAGTCATAAGCAAAGTATTAATTTAATTATAAAAATACTATAATCAGAAGTAAGTGCAACTATCATTCAACATTTTATAACAGTCACATTACATTTTTCTATATTTCCACAGGCCTATTACTCATTCACCATTCATATATAACCTCAATCATCAGTCAATTACAGGCCTAAGCCAATCATGTACAGTTCTGTTTCACTTTCCCTTTATAAACACCATATTTCAAGACACTTCAAAATGACAATACTCAAGTAAGTTGTGGTGGTTAATTTCTGTATTATCAAATGAGGAGAGACAAACTTCACACAAGTCAAAGTTATACTTAAACGACATCTTTAATAATAAGAGCTTTACAATAGCAATGACTTTCAACGACTCACCATTTCTAATGAACCGTTGAGAGTGATAAAACAAAAGTACAAAGGTCTTTTATAACCAAGATACACCCCTTTCAAATCAAATCAAATCAAATCAAATTTATTTATATAGCCCTTCGTACATCAGCTGATATCTCAAAGTGCTGTACAGAAACCCAGCCTAAAACCCCAAACAGCAAGCAATGCAGGTGTAGAAGCACGGTGGCTAGGAAAAACTCCCTAGAAAGGCCAAAACCTAGGAAGAAACCTAGAGAGGACCTACATGACAAGCAACAGATAGAATGGGTCACAAGGTTAAGATTTGTATGAAAGATATCTATAATACATAGCAGACAGCAACTGCTGTGTCAACAGTTTTCATTGTATAGACCAGTGTCTTGCCCTCCGACTCCAAACTGGAACCATCTCTCACTGGTACGGTATAGAACAGAAACATTAACTCATGCTCTGGAATGCTCTTTAGGTTTTATCACCCAAAGACATCTCCTCTGTCAATGTTATCTCATAGAGGCCCATCCTCAGTAGAACACACACACAATAGTTAACAGAATACTCTATTCTGTCGAATAAAACAACCATTATAATGCAATACAAGCATTATAACATAATCTTGCAATTTCCATGACAAAGTGCAACTAGCATTCAAAATATTATGACAACAGTCACATCATTCAATTGTTCAAAAATACTTTCACACAAATCACAGCCCTACTACAATTCATTACCTCAATAATCAGTCAATTACAGGCCTAAGCCAATCATGTACAGTACTGTTTTATTTTCCATTTTTTGAACAACATACAACACAGATCATATACTTTTGTAAACAATATAGCCTATATAGCCTGAAACTGGCAATACTCACTCACTCTGATGGCTGTGGATGAGATCCCCCCCCACACACACACACACATACACATTCAATCTGATGGCTGTGATTGCACACTATCAGCAAGTGCACTGTAGTCTGGCTCATAGTTTGACACAGCAAGTCTGACACTGTCTGTGAGATGTCTATTAGTTAGACAAGACCTGTTCATTGACTTTATTATTTTCATCTGTGAAAAGGCCATCTCACAGAGATACAGTGCCTTGCGAAAGTATTCGGCCCCCTTGAACTTTGCGACCTTTTGCCACATTTCAGGCTTCAAACATAAAGATATAAAACTGTATTTTTTTATGAAGAATCAACAACAAGTGGGACACAATCATGAAGTGGAACGACATTTATTGGATATTTCAAACTTTTTTAACAAATCAAAAACTGAAAAATTGGGCGCGCAAAATTATTCAGCCCCCTTAAGTTAATACTTTGTAGCGCCACCTTTTGCTGCGATTACAGCTGTAAGTCGCTTGGGGTATGTCTCTATCAGTTTTGCACATCGAGAGACTGTAATTTTTTCCCATTCCTCCTTGCAAAACAGCTCGAGCTCAGTGAGGTTGGATGGAGAGCATTTGTGAACAGCAGTTTTCATTTCTTTCCACAGATTCTCGATTGGATTCAGGTCTGAACTTTGACTTGGCCATTCTAACACCTGGATATGTTTATTTTTGAACCATTCCATTGTAGATTTTGCTTTATGTTTTGGATCATTGTCTTGTTGGAAGACAAATCTCCGTCCCAGTCTCAGGTCTTTTGCAGACTCCATCAGGTTTTCTTCCAGAATGGTCCTGTACCATCTTCCCTGTCCCTGCTGAAGAAAAGCAGGCCCAAACCATGATGCTGCCACCACCATGTTTGACAGTGGGGATGGTGTGTTCAGGGTGATGGGCTGTGTTGCTTTTACGCCAAACATAACGTTTTGCATTGTTGCCAAAAAGTTCAATTTTGGTTTCATCTGACCAGAGCACCTTCTTCCACATGTTTGGTGTGGCTTGTGGCAAACTTTAAACAACACTTTTTATGGATATCTTTAAGAAATGGCTTTCTTCTTGCCACTCTTCCATAAAGGCCAGATTTGTGCAATATACGACTGATTGTTGTCCTATGGACAGAGTCTCCCACCTCAGCTGTAGATCTCTGCAGTTCATCCAGAGTGATCATGGGCCTCTTGGCTGCATCTCTGATCAGTCTTCTCCTTGTATGAGCTGAAAGTTTAGAGGGACGGCCTGGTCTTGGTAGATTTGCAGTGGTCTGATACTCCTTCCATTTCAATATTATCGCTTGCACAGTGCTCCTTGGGATGTTTAAAGCTTGGGAAATCTTTTTGTATCCAAATCCGGCTTTAAACTTCTTCACAACAGTATCTCGGACCTGCCTGGCGTGTTCCTTGTTCTTCATGATGCTCTCTGCGCTTTTAACGGACCTCAGAGACTATCACAGTGCAGGTGCATTTATACGGAGACTTGATTACACACAGGTGGATTGTATTTATCATCATTAGTCATTTAGGTCAACATTGGATCATTCAGAGATCCTCACTGAACTTCTGGAGAGAGTTTGCTGCACTGAAAGTAAAGGGGCTGAATAATTTTGCACGCCCAATTTTTCAGTTTTTGATTTGTTAAAAAAGTTTGAAATATCCAATAAATGTCGTTCCACTTCATGATTGTGTCCCACTTGTTGTTGATTCTTCACAAAAAAATACAGTTTTATATCTTTATGTTTGAAGCCTGAAATGTGGCAAAAGCTCGCAAAGTTCAAGGGGGCCGAATACTTTCGCAAGGCACTGTATGTTGATCCAAAGTAGGCCTTCGCCTTAAGTGCGCAGGATGAAAGGAGGGGGAACTTTTCAGTGTTTACAAGACTCCAAAAGTCACTGTTTCTTGATCTTGCTTTCAACTCAATGTCATTTTTCAATTCAATTATCTCCATGTCAACTACGATTGGTAAAGCAAATACTTGCTGGAATTTGCCGGACACCTCCTCAATCTCAAAGGGGAGGAAAGGGTTTGAGATAAATGCAACAGCCTCTCCTATGTCATTTAACTCCTGAAAACACTTGTTGAATTCGTATTCCAGTTTCTCCAGGTGGGCACAGAATTATTGTGGGAGAAAAGCATCTTTATTTCCGATGTTTTGCGACATTTTCTCCAGGTTTGGGAAGTGCACCATTCTTCCATTTTTCAACTGAGAGGCCCACACACCCACCTTGGCCTTAAAGGCATTGACAGCGCGGATCATGTGTGCCACGTCTTTGTCTTTTCCCTGAAGCTCATAGTTAAGCTCGTTCAGTTTTGCTGTTATGTCCGTGAGGAAAGTCTAGCAGCCATGCATCATCACACAGTTTCTCATGCTCCTCATTTCGTGACTCCATAAATGATTTGATCTCGGGCAGCAAGTCAACAAGTGTAGGGGGCAGTATTTTGATGTTTGGATGAAAAGCGTACCCAAATGAAACTGCCTATTTCTCAGGCTCAGAATCTAGAATATGCATATAATTGTCAAATTAGGATAGAAAACACTCTAAAGTTTCCAAAACTGTCAAAATATTGTCTGTGAGTATAACAGAACTGATATTGCAGGCGAAAACCTGAGGAAAATCCAACCAGGAAGTGCCTAAGAGAAACTAATCTCCCTGTTCCATTGCATACCTATCCTCCATTTTAAAGGGATATCAACCAGATTCCTTTTCCTATGGCTCCCACATGGTGTGAACAGTCTTTAGACATTAGTTAAAGGCTTTTATTTTGAAAAATGAGCGAGAAAGATCACATTGCGTCATTGTATGGCTGGGTGCCAGCAGCGTTTTGCATGCGCCAACAGAGTGGAGGAGACATTTTCTCTCTCTCTCCTATTGAAGAAGCTACAGTATTATGGATTATATATTGTAAAAACAACCTGAGGATTGATTATAAAAAACGTTTGACATGTTTCTACGACTTTACGGATATTATTTGGAATTTTCGTCTGCCCCGTTGTGACTGCTCGAGCGTGTGGATTTCTGAACATAACGCGCCAACCAAATGGAGGTATTTTGGATATTAAAAATATTATTTTTGGAACAAAAGGAACATTTATTGTGTAACTGGGAGTCTCATGAGTGCAAACATCCGAAGATCATCAAAGGTAAGCAATTCATTTTATTGCTTTTCTGACTTTGGTGACCAATCTACTTTACTGCTAGCTGTTTGTAATGTTTTGTCTGCTGAGAGAGATGTCCTTACATAAACGCTTGGTATGCTTTCGCCGAAAAGCTTTTTGGAAATCTGACATGCCAGGTGGATTAACAACAAGCTAAGCTGTGTTTTGCTATATTGCACTTGTGATTTCATGAAAATTGAATATTTTTAGTAATTTAATTTGAATTTGGCGCTCTACAATTAAGCTGATGTTGACGAAAATGATCCCGCTAACGGGATGGTTGCATCAAGAAGTTTTAAACCATGTCAGGGACAGGGTGACAGCTTTAAGTAGCAGTAAGATTAGCATTTAAAGCCATCTCTCTGAGACAGAAGATGGACTGATGGACAACAGCATTATCCGCACGCCACTTATTTAATTAACTCAGCTAATTCATTATATTTAAACCATTGTTTTCTGGCTAACACAGCTATAGATACAGTGCCTTGAAAAAGTATTCATCTTCCTTGGCGTTTTTCCTATTTTGTTGCATTACAACCTGTAATTTAAATGGATTTTTATTTGGATTTCATGTTATGGACATACACCAAATAGTCTAAATATATATATATATACCTGTTCTGAAAGGCCCCAGAGTCTGCAACACCACTAAGCAAGGAGCACCACCAAGCAAGCGGCACCATGAAGACCAAGGTGTCACGCCCTGGTCTAAGTATTTTGTGTTTTCTTTATTATTTTGGTCGGGCCAGGGTGTGACATGGGTTTATTATGTGGTGTATTTAGTCTTGGTTTTTTTGTATGTATTGGGATTGTGGTATAGTGGGGTTTTCTAGAAAAGTCTATGGTTGCCTGAAGTGGTTCTCAATCAGAGGCAGGTGTTTATCGTTGTCTCTGATTGGGAACCATATTTAGGCAGCCATATTCTTTGAGTGTTTCATGGGTGATTGTTCCTGTCTCTGTGTTACTGTGTTAGTTTGCACCAGTATAGGCTGTTTCGGTTTTCGTGTTACGTTTCTTATTTTTGTATTGTTCGTGTTTATTCGTTATTAAACATGTATGAAAATTACCACGCTGCATTTTGGTCCGATCCTTGCTATACCTCTTCGTCAGAGGAGGAGATAGAAGAAAACCGTAACAGAATCACCCACCACAACAGGACCAAGCGGCGTGGTGACAGGCAGCGGCAGGAGGAGCAGTGATCACAGGACTTCTGGACTTGGGAGGAGATATTGGACGGAAAAGGACCCTGGGCACAGCCTGGAGAATATCGCCGCCCCAAAGAAGAACTGGAGGCGGCGAAAGCGGAGAGGCGCTGGTATGAGGAGGCAGCACGGCGACGCGGATGGAAGCCCGAGAGTCAGCCCCAAAAATGTCTTGGGGGGGGGCTCACAGGGAGTATGGCTACGCCAGGTAGGAGACCTGCGCAAACTTCCTGTGCTTACCGGGGGGCTAGAGAGACCGGGCAGGCACCGTGTTATGCTGTGGAGCGCACGGTGTTTCCAGTGCGGGTGCATAGCCGGGTGCGGTACATACCAGCTCCTCGTATCGGCCAGGCTAGAGTGGGCATCGAGCCAGGTACGGTTGGGCAGGCTCGGTGCTCAAGAGCTCCAGTGCGCCTGCACGGTCCGGTCTATCCAGTACCACCACCACGCACCAGCCCTCCGGTGGCAGCTCCACTCACAAGGCTTCCTGTGCGTGTCCTCGGTCCAGTACCACCAGTGCCAGTACCACGCATCAGGCCTACAGTGCGCCTCGCCTGTCCAGCGCTGCCAGAGCCTTCCTCCTCTACAGCGCTGTCGGAGTCTCCTGCCTGTCCAGCGCTGCCGGAGCCTTCCTCCTTTACAGCGCTGCCGGAGTCTCCCGCCTGTTCTGCGCTGCCAGAGTCTCCCGCTTGTTTAGTGCTGCCAGAGCCTTCCTCTTCTACTGCACTGCCGGAGTCTCCCGCCTGTTCAGCGCTGCCAGTCTGCATGGAGCAGCCAGAGCTGCCAGTCTGCATGGAGCAGCCAGAGCTGCCAGTCTGCATGGAGCAGCCAGAGCTGCCAGTCTGCATGGAGCAGCCAGAGCTGCCAGTCTGCATGGAGCAGCCAGAGCTGCCAGTCTGCATGGAGCAGCCAGAGCCGCCAGTCAGCATGGAGCAGCCAGAGCCGCCAGAGCCGCCAGTCAGCCAGGATCTTCCAGATCCGCCAGTCAGCCAGGATCCACCAGTCAGCCAGGATCTTCCAGATCCGCCAGTCAGCCAGGATCCGCCATTCAGCCAGGATCCGCCATTCAGCCATTAAATCCATTATTAAAGAAATGAATAATGGATTAATTAACCAAAATGGATTAATTAACCATAACACACGGACCAGGCAAGGAGGGCATTAATCAGAGAGGCAACAAAGAGACTAAAGATAATATTGGAGTATCTGTTCATAGGACCACTTTAAGTGGTACACTCCACAGAGCTGGGCTTTACGGAAGTGTGGCCAGAAAAAAGCCATTGTTTAAAGAAAAAATAAGCAAACACATTTGGCATTCGCCAAAAGGCATGTGGGAGACTCCCCAAACATTTTGAAGAAGGTACTCTGGTCAGATGAGACTAAAATTGAGCTTTTTGGCCATCAAGGAAAACGCCATGTCTGGTGCAAACCCCACACCTCTCCTCATCCTGAGAACTCCATCCCCACATTAAAGCATGGTGGGGACAGCATCATGCAGTGGGGATGTTTTTCCATCGGCAGGGCCTGGGAAACTGGTCAGAATTGAAGGAATGATGGATGGCGCTAAATACAGGGAAATTCTTGAGGGAAACCTGTTTCAGTCTTCCAGAGATTTGAGACTGGGACAGAGGTTCACCTTCCAGCAGGGTAATAACCCTAAGCATACTGCTAAAGCCACACTCGAGTGGTTTAAGGGGAAACATTTAAATGTCTTGGAACGGCCTAGTCAAAGCCCAGACCTCAATCCAATCTGCTAGGACAGCAGAGTCCCTGCCCATCTTCTAAAAACATCTGAAACCCTACCTCTTCAAAAAGTATCTTTAATAATCCTCCTCCTCACATCGACCCCCCCCCCCAAACAACAAAAAAGTAATAATAATAATAATAAATGACAGAAAATGTAAAGTGACTTAAATGTAAATTGATATGACTAAAACATACTGTAACATTTGTATACGATCACATGTTTCTCTCTATTATACTTGGGAACAGATTTCTTCAATTAAAATCACTTGGAAATGATTCCCTGTTGTTTTTAGTCTACTATGTCCAACTTTATAAAGTGTTATTATTTGAACATAACACCTTCAAGTCTGGAAACCAAAGAGAAATCCATTGCTCCACAATAAAGACCAATTTTCAAAACTCAGATTAAGCCTAGTCATAGACAAAAAGCATTTAACGGAAAGTCTCCTTTGAACATACTTTTTAGCCAGAAAACAAGATGTTTACAGACTGGTTTTGATCCTCTCACCATTTTGAGAAATAACCGGTCAGTCATGGAACAGCAAGTGGACTTAATATTATGTACACACAGTGTAAATAAAATACAAATATAGCAATAGGGGTAAGTTGGCTTTTTTTATTGAACTTGATAATTGATATATTACAAATGGAGAACACACATTGTTACAAATGACAATAACTACATGTTCAAATGAAGACAATCAGTTTGACGGCAGATGACACAAACTAGGAGTGTTTTGTAAACCCCCCCCACACACACACACACACACACACACACACACTGTATTCACTAAGGCCTGGTCAATCATCACAGCAGCAAACACAAATGTATAATGGCCAACGGAAAGTCCTTATCAAGCACTGAACACAACAATTCAATTCAGGTTCATCTGAATCAGAGGGATTTGGCTGGGGAGCAGGGTTTGGTGGAGGAGCAGAGCCAGGCTGTGGAGCAGGGTTTGGTGGAGGAGCAGGGCCAGGGTGGGGAGCAGGGTTTGGTGGAGGAGCAGGGCCAGGCTGGGGAGCAGGGTTTGGTGGAGGAGCAGGGCCAGGGTGGGGAGCAGGGTTTGGTGGAGGAGCAGGACCAGGCTGGGGAGCAGGGTTTGGAGGAGGAGCAGGACCAGGCTGGGGAGCAGGGTTTGGTGGAGGAGCAGGGCCAGGCTGGGGAGCAGGGTTTGGTGGAGGAGCAGGGCCAGGCTGGGGAGCAGGGTTTTGCTGAGTGTTACCAGTGGAGTTACCATCACTGTACTGTATGAGGTACTCGGGGTAAACCTGATGCGTTTCAAAAACTACAAACACTCTGGGGTTTTGAATATTGTCCACACAGCTGTCATAGAAGCTGGATCCTCCGGTTTCTTTAGGAGGTGGTTTCTCATATCTGGAGTTTCCCACAGTGTAGTCTCCCACCAGCACCTGACAAACAAACATGGACCTCAATCCTGACTGGCTGGTGTATATGTGTGAGTACTGAGCATCCCTAGCAAAGTAACTTCCTGAAAATAAGATATATTAGACAACGTTTAGCCTAGTGTTTAAAAAAAATCTGCTTTTTATATATAGCTTTTGTCCACACTGACAGTAAGGGAAAATAAAATTACAACATTTATTAAACCAGTTGTGTTCAGAGACTTCATTATGTAAGAATGTGTGACTTCACTTTTAGAGAAAACATTTTTAATTACATTATTTATCCCATAATGATATTCAATACACACAGACATAGACAAGCAAATTGTCAATACAACATTTATTAAGTCTCTCTGGATAAAAGTGTCTGCTAAATTACTAAAATATAAATGTAAAATTCATTTGGATTTATTGAAACATTGCATACATAGTACTGGCATCCTACCTTTTCCGTAGGAAGTTCCATTCTTTCCGCATATTCTCCAGTCAAAGTTGTCTCTGCAAATACTGTCAACGTATTTGGAGTCAGTACCATGGAAAAGCTGCTTCTCATTGATGCTTGTCAAGGAAGATTTCATTTGATCTCTTTGTCTAAAAAGGAATATTCGTGAATCAACCTATTTTAGTGTTCCATTATTTATATTTAATAAGACAAACAAATGTGTCATTAAAATGGTAAATGCAGAATCACTGTACAGTTGCATAAATCAAGGCTAACATCATAAAATAACTCATTAGAAGCCGTATAGTGTTGAAAATCACTTTGTTCATTAACTGTGTTATTTCTATTTTGAATTGAGATCAGTTTCAGTAAATATCATCCACATGTTTTCATAATACCAAAATGTTAGCATGATTATCAAAATATGCACTTAAACTGTCAGAGACGTCCACGGTAAGAAGAAAAAACAGATTTGTATTTTGAGTGAACTATTTTTTAAAGAAACATACAGCACGTAGAACTTCCACAGGGCTGGGTTTTGTACTCTCTCAATGGTGTGTATTTGAAACCCCACCACAGTTTTCTCAAAAAGGGCCTTGATATCTTCGTGTTCACCTGTTGAGCTTGACAACATAACTCTCTGTGAAGAAAAACCCTTCGTAAGCTCATTCATACACAATAATACATGCTTTTAGAAGACACCGTGTGGTAATACATGCTATACAATTTGTTCAGAACAATATGATGCTGGTTTGTATTCAAACAAGTTAATCTGATCGTTTAATGTAACATCCCATCCACAGTGAACATTAACACAATGCATGTATGTTTTATGCTTTTTGGGTGTTTTTCCATTACCTCAAAGCCGATCCCAGGCAATCGAGACTGGTCCCAGTAAGGTGGCACAATCGAAGAGTTGGTATTGGATGTGCTTAAGGAAGAAGTTAGGGGATATAGAGGGGTAATTTACACCTTGCACTATCCTTATATGAACAGCTGTGATAGGATTACATTCCGAACAAGGGCCTCCCATTTACTTGCAATTACACCTTGGGAGCTATTTTTGGCTGGCGGTAATGAGGCGCAAGTGTCAAACACACGTTAGATTTGACATGACAAAATTGCAAATCTATCTCACTGGCACTTTCTAGCCCTTACGCCAGGTTCTGCGATTTACCTGTCTAACATCAACGGGCTTGCGCTGAATTTCAGTGAGGGCAACTACGGATATTTAAGACTGGTCTTAGTGGTAAAGCAATTGGTTATGGCATTGATTTTGCCAACGGAGGCTGACAAAGTAGTCTTATGTAGCCTTATGTGCATCATCAAAATATCACAATAGCCAAACAGTCAGACATTCCCCTTATTTATATTGAACACTATTTTTGTCCAGGTTCTGTGAAACGTTTGGACTCATTAAGTGTGATGCCCCTGAAAGGTATCAGTAGCCATGTTTCCATTAAATTATCCAGTGATTATTTTTTGGACATTTAGAAAGTAATTTTTACATTTTACAGTAGGCTTACACCGACTGTACAAAATATTAGGAATACCTTCCTAATATTGAGTTTGCACCCTCAGAACAGCCTAAATTCGTCGCGGCATGGACTCCACAGAAATGCTGACCCATGTTGACTCCATTGCTGCTCACATGTGTGTCAAATTAGCTGGATGTCATTTTTGTGGTGGATCATTCTTGGTTCACACCGGAAACTGTTGAGTGTGAAAAACTCAGTAGGGTTGCAGTTCTTGACACACTCAAACCGGTGTGCCTGGCACCGACTACCATGTTATTAAAATAGAGCCCCTGGTATTAAAATGTGTGCACATCGGCCGGATTGTTTCTGCATACAAGCCACTAGGGGCAACGTGAGTGCCTATGTTGTGGATGGGTTAAGGAGAGGAATGAACTGGGAGGATTGGGAGTTCAACCCCAGTGATCGGCACTCATTTAGTAATTTTACTTTTTCTGTTTTAACACCATGCAAAACCTTAACCTTTAACTACTCAAGAATTAATGCCTAAATATAGTTTTTTTCCTCTTCCCTTTTGTGTAGTCTGACTGGCAGCTAAAATACGTCAAAATGTGCCGTAACATGCCATAATCTACAGACCGTACCACAGACGGCCCCACACTCCGTAATTAAAGCAGAAACATGCCATAATCTACAGACCGTACCACAGACGGCCCCACACTCCGTAATTAAAGCAGAAACATGCCATAATCTACAGACCGTACCACAGACGGCCCAACACTCCGTAATTAAAGCAGAAACATGCCATAATCTACAGACCGTACAACAGACGGCCCCACACTCCGTAATTAAAGTGTAATTAAAATGGGCAGCCATAATTCTGTTGCTGCAGTTACGGCAAGGGATGGTGTTTCATTTGGAGCTTGAGTTGATCATTTCCCTTCATCGCAAGAACCAATAATGATTTCAGAACTGCAATGTATTTTTACTGAAGGTTTGTATAAAACTGAAGTGTACATTACATGTCATTGGAGTGCACTTTCCTTTTTTCACGTTAATCGTTTTCCCTTTTCCATTGACCTTATGCCTGTCGTGTTTCTAATACATTGATATATTGTCACTCAATTAATCAAGGAAATGTTATGATCCAAAAACATATAATGGGAAAACGTGATTCTTTTCACAATTTTTCAAAAAGTTAGGCATCAACCAATGGACGCTTATGTCCATTGGTCATGCTGCCAGTCGGCTTTGTGGTGCGAATGGGAAAATACAATTGTTACAGAGTTGATGCTTATGTCAATATACGTGCAGTCAATGGGAAAAGATGAGCGTCGATGAATTGACGCTTCAACACTGTGACACTTAACTTTACCCATTTGACTGGAATGTCTTTAACCACCCCCTTTATTAGAATGGATTAACCACGGATCATTATCTAGGCTATATTACAGGCAGCATATCATTTTTGATGATGTCATCATCATCACTATCACATGCCTGTCTCTCGCTCCCCTTTAGACTTTCCCTATCAATTCATTTGATACATTGTGTCTTTGTCACGGATCCCCTGGTACTGCTGCTCATTCCGTGTGCCAGTTCCGGAGGTCTACGTCACCAGTCTCTAGGCGTCACTGAACTGCCTCATTATGCACGCCTGGTTCCCTGTCCCCCTGATTAGTAATTGTATATATGTGCCCTCTGTTCACCATTGTCTTGGTCGGTTATTGTTCCCATGTCTGTTGGTCTTGTGAGTACCTGTGTTTTGTTGTCTCGGCTTTCGTGCTGCGTGTATTGAGTACTCATTATTACTGGTCTCATCCAGTGTATTGTTGTGCACTTGTTATTACAGGTCTGGTCCCGTGTATTGTATTTATGGGTCTCACGTTGTATTTTTGGGTGGAGTATTATGACACCTTGTTCAGATGGTATAAACAGGGCTAAAGGTACACTACCGTTCAAAAGTTTGGGGTCACTTAGAAATGTCCTTGTTTTCCATGACAACATACATGAAATGAGTTGCAAAATGAATATGAAATAGTTAAGACATTGACAAGGTTATAAATAATGATTTTTTTAAATAATTGTAAAATAATTGTGTCCTTCAAACTTTGATTTCATCAAATCATTTGCAGCAATTACAGCCTTGCAGACCTTTGCCATTCTAGTTATCAATTTGTTGAGGTAATCTGAAGAGATTTCACCCAGAAATTGGATCGGCTTGATGGGCACTTCTTACGTACCATACGGTCAAGATGCTCCCACAACAGCTCAACAGGGTTGAGATCTGGTGACTGTGCTTGCCACTCCATTATATATATACCAGCTGACTGCTTCTTCCCTAAATAGTTCTTGCATAATTTGGAGCTCTACTTTGGGTCATTGTCCTGTTGCAGGAGGAAATTGGCTCCAATTAAGCTCCGTCCACAGGGTATGGCATGGCATTGCAAAATGGAGTGATAGCCTTCCTTCTTCAATATCCCTTTTATCCTGTACAAATCTCCACTTTACCACCATCAAAGCACCCCCAGACCATCACATTGCCTCCACCATGCTTGACAGTTGGCATCAAGAACTCCTCCAGCATCTTTTCATTTTTTCTGCATCTCACAAATGTTCTTCTTTGTGATCCGAACACCTCAAAATTAGATTTGTCTGTCCAGTGTCTGTTCTTTTGCCCATCTTAATATTTTATTTTTATTGGCCAGTCTGAGATATGGCTTTTTCTTTGCAACTCTGCCTAGAAGGCCGGCATCCCGGAGTCACCTCTTCACTTTTGACGTTGAGACTGGTGTTTTGCATGTACTATTTCATGAAGCTGCCAGTTGAGGACTTGTGAGGCGTCTGTTTGTCAAACTAGACACTCTAATGTACTTGTCCTCTTGCTCAGTTGTGCACCAGGGCCTCCCATTCCTCTATCTATTCTGTTTAGAGCCAGTTTGCGCTGTTCTGTGAAGGGAGTAGTACACAGCGTTGTACCAGATCTTCAGTTTCTTGGCAATTTCTCACATTGAATAGCCTTCATTTCTCAGAACAAGAATAGACGGACGAGTTTCAGAAGAAAGATCTTTGTTTCTGGCCATTTTGAGCCTGTAATTGAACCCACAAATGCTGATGCTACAGATACTCAACTAGTCTAAAGAAGGCCAGTTGTAATGCTTCATTAATCAGAACAACAGTTTTCAGCTGTGCTAACATAATTGCAAAAGGGTTTTCTAATCATCTATTAGCCTTTTAAAAGTATAAACTTGGATTAGCTAACACAACGTGCCATTGGAACACAGGAGTGATGGTTGCTGATAATGGGCCTCTGTACGCCAAATAGATATTCCATCAAATAAAATCTGCTGTTTCCAGCTACAGCAGTCATTTACAACATTAACAATGTCTACACTGTATTTCTGATTAATTTGATGTTATTTTAAAATGGACAAAAAATGTGCTTTTCATTCAAAAACAAGGACATTTCTAAGTGACCCCAAATGTTTGAACGGAAGTGTAAGCTATTACAAATTTGGAGGCATAAACTTCCAGGACCATATATTCCCCCAGCAACGGGAGGTAGTGTCACCTTGGTCTCTCCTGTCTGTGACCTATTTCCTTACTGTTTGTCCCTCTTCATATCCTCCCGATCTACTACATCTCTACCACTAATGTACTACTATACAAAACATGAATATAGGCTTATATTTTTTTTAAAGCATAATTGCTTAATTAAATGATCTTGCCTAGATTATTTGAATGTGGTATTAATTACATTAGCTGTGTTTCACTCTTACCAAATTGCTCTCTGAACATCTATGGCAGAGTTGAAGATCGGACGTCTTCTGACCCATCTTAGGGTGTGTGAGCTCTTGTTACTCTGGATCATGTCTAAAAAATCATATCTTTCTCAGTTCAGAAAGTAAAGCAGGTTGATACTAAAGCAGGTAAATAATATCAGCCTACCTTCCAAATTGACTTCATAGGTGTGTCGTCCAGCAGTGAACTCAAACACTGAGCCAAGAGAGGGATCCCTGTACACCCTCTCTAGGTCCTCCACAGTCTTAGTACACACACACACACACACACTTTAGGGATACTTTCTTTCTTCTTTTCTTTGTGCCATATTAGAGGGTGAAATTAGGTATCACTACATACTGATGACCAAAATGCATTCCAGCATTCATCCTCTTCTTCCCAGTACCAAGCCCACTTGGTAGCAAGGACAGCTTCTGGTTGGTCCAGGGAGGAAACCGTAGCAAGTCGCCGAACTTTGCTGTAACCGCGGATCATGAGGATAAAGTTCACCGGTGGTATTCCATGGCTAGGGCATAAAAAACACCTTTTAATTCATTTGAAACATGTTGTAATTGTCTCTCAGTTAAAAATATATGTTTTGGGCATACAGACCTCTCTGTCTTTGCTGGGTCACAGTAGTCTCTCTCAATGCCCTCATTATCTGGGATACGTGACCAGCCACATCCATTCTCCACCTCCCATTGATATGGCATAGTAGAATGGATGCCCATACATTTATCTTAAATATAAATCAATATCAGTGCAATAAACCCATAACGATTTAAGTCAGGGAAATTAGAACACCAATGTGTTTGTCAAAGAACAAATATTCCCACTGATAATACCTCCATTGTTATACTGTACCTCCTTTAAAGCAACATCCAAAAATGTAGTCATGACAAATTTCATTTTTTTCTGGAAAAAAGATTTCACATTTCAATTTCTGATTAGTTTGCAAAGTAAGCTTGAAAGTTATTTTTAGAACACACGATGCCAAAATTCAGCCATACAGTTAAATAAACAAGACATGACATTCTAGACTCTCATTATTGTGAGTTTATCTCTGTTTTGGACAGTAGTCTCAAAATACATGTTTTTATTTACCATTAATACAAATGATTCAGGATTCTGTAATTATGTGTCAATTTATTTGCTCGGGGAAAGTTAAATAATATGTAGATAAAGTTGGGCACATTTGCTGCACCTTTCATGATTCTATGAAATTGGGAGGTCTGTAGGAAAGTCTCAGCAAGTCCCATGGATTCATTGATAGGCCCAACGATCTCAATCTCTCTTTTATCCGCATCCTCACATATTCGGACAAAACGTACAGACATACTGTGTGCAGAGATACAATAATAGTAATAAGAACAACCACAACAACTACAAAAATTACAACAGGTCATTCAGTCAGTTTACAGGGGTCGGTATAGGTTTAGGGTATAACAGTAAACATATCAGAGGTCTAGCAATTATTATTATTATATACCTAATATAATATTAATAAAATAATGTAATACATTTATATTGATGTATATATAATCATGTCATATTTTATTTATGCTTAATATCAGTTACTTATGAGATCTGTGTACAGGTGTTTGCTTCAGCTGCATAATGATCATCCTTTGAGAGGGCATTTGAAGTCGGATCCATTGTACTTTTACTTAAATGTACATCAAATCTACGAAACAAATCTTGACTATATATAAAAGTAAAAGTAAGCCAAAGCCTTGGAGAAACTGCATCTGAGCCATTAGGAGCCTAAAAACACGAAGAAGTGAGAATGCTTACCTTGTAAGAAACAGCCTCAAGTGTGCTCTGAGATTGTCATGCAGATCAATGCTGTTTATAGGCTATCATACAAGGAAATGGCAAATGGCTTACTGTAAATTACTATGATAAGCCAAATCATACTTTGCCCTTTGATGGTAGTAAATTAAAAAGTACCTGACTCAGCCCTCTGACCTCTGACTTTATGGTTGGTTATATGCCGCGTTCACGCAGTAGTCAGAACTAGGAAACTCTGACATTTCCGACTTGCTACAACTACTGGTTGTAGTTATACACAACACGTTCAACGAATCAGCATGTCAGAAATGTCAGAGTTCCGAATAGCGTGTGAAAGTGCCAATAGTCGGACGGCGCTGCTGGGAGATCGTGGAAATTGTTTCCCATTAGTACGGATGCAGAGACTTGACTGTCCGAATGCTTCCCATCCCAAACAGTTTGTGCACATTATGACATTTTTTAAAATGTTTTTGCTCGTTTTGGTCTTCGGTGTGGGTTTTTACTGCTGTTTGTGCACAAGGCATTTTTTCTTGAGGCAACCCGAAGTCGGTAGCCAAAGCCTACGCCCCTTCTTCAATAATTGTTCAACAGTAAGGATTCTTAAATTGTGTTTTTGGCATTCAACGACAAGTTTTCGTGCACATTTTTTCACGTGAGAAATACTGCACCAAACATCTTAGTTAGATGTAAAATTGCATTTGACCCACAGATGGACCCACAGATGGTCAGCCATCCAAACAATGTCATAAATCGTGATTGAGTCATCACGCTGTTCCTCGGCGCCAGCAAGTCGCTAGAAGCATCTGCCTCTACTGGCCTACAGCGCCTTTGGAAAGTATTCACACCCCTTTACTGTCTGTCAAGCCCTGCTCTGTTTCACCTGTGCTTGAATCTGTGTTTGAAATTCACTGCTCAACCGAGAGACCTTACAGATGTGGGCTACAGAGATGAGGTAGTCATTCAAAAATCAAGTTCAATATTATTATTGCACACAGAGTGAGTAAATGCAACTTATTATGTGACTTGTTAAGCATATTTTTTACTCCTGAACTTATTTAGGCATGCCATAACAAAGGGGTTGAATAATTGTTGACAAGATATTTCAGCTTTTCATTTCTAATTAATTTGCACACATTTTGAAAAACACAATTCAGGTATGAAAAACATATCAGGTATTGTGTGTTAAGGCCAGTATCAAACAATCTGAATTTAATGCATTTGTAATTCAAGCTGTAACCAAACAAAATGTGAAAAAAGTTTTCTGAAGGCACTGTATGTTTTAATATTCAAATTCAGAGTTGAAATGCAGATGTTAAATATTAGTCAAATCAAATCAAATTTTATTTGTCACATACACATGGTTAGCAGATGTTAATGCGAGTGTAGCGAAATGCTTGTGCTTCTAGTTCCGACAATGCAGTAATAACGAGCAAGTAATCTAACTAACAATTCCAAAAAAAACTACTGTCATACACAGTGTAAGGGGATAAAGAATATGTACATAAGGATATATGAATGAGTGATGGTACAGAGCAGCATAGGCAAGATACAGTAGATGATATCGAGTACAGTATATACATATGAGAAGTATGTAAACCAAGTGGCATAGTTAAAGTGGCTAGTGATACATGTATTACATAAGGATGCAGTCGATGATATAGAGTACAGTATCAACGTATGCATATGAGATGAACAATGTAGGGTAAGTAACATTATATAAGGTAGCATTGTTTAAAGTGGCTAGTGATATATTTACATCATTTCCCATCAATTCCCATGATTAAAGTGGCTGGAGTAGAGTCAGTGTCATTGACAGTGTGTTGGCAGTAGCCACTCAATGTTAGTGGTGGCTGTTTAACAGTCTGATGGCCTTGAGATAGAAGCTGTTTTTCAGTCTCTCGGTCCCAGCTTTGATGCACCTGTACTGACCTCGCCTTCTGGATGGCAGCGGGGTGAACAGGCAGTGGCTCGGGTGGTTGATGTCCTTGATGATCTTTATGGCCTTCCTGTAGCATCGGGTGGTGTAGGTGTCCTGGAGGGCAGGTAGTTTGCCCCCGGTGATGCGTTGTGCAGACCTCACTACCCTCTGAGAGCCTTACGGTTGAGGGCGGTGCAGTTGCCATACCAGGCGGTGATACAGCCCGCCAGGATGCTCTCGATTGTGCATCTGTAGAAGTTTGTGAGTGCTTTTGGTGACAAGCCGAATTTCTTCAGCCTCCTGAGGTTGAAGAGGCGCTGCTGCGCCTTCCTCACGATGCTGTCTGTGTGAGTGGACCAATTCAGTTTGTCTGTGATGTGTATGCCGAGGAACTTAAAACTTGCTACCCTCTCCACTACTGTTCCATCGATGTGGATGGGGGGTGTTCCCTCTGCTGTTTCCTGAAGTCCACAATCATCTCCTTAGTTTTGTTGACGTTGAGTGTGAGGTTATTTTCCTGACACCACACTCCGAGGGCCCTCACCTCCTCCCTGTAGGCCGTCTCGTCGTTGTTGGTAATCAAGCCTACCACTGTTGTGTCGTCCGCAAACTTGATGATTGAGTTGGAGGCGTGCATGGCCACGCAGTCGTGGGTGAACAGGGAGTACAGGAGAGGGCTCAGAACGCACCCTTGTGGGGCCCCAGTGTTGAGGATCAGCGGGGAGGAGATGTTGTTGCCTACCCTCACCACCTGGGGGCTGCCCGTCAGGAAGTCCAGTACCCAGTTGCACAGGGCGGGGTCGAGACCCAGGGTCTCGAGCTTGATGACGAGCTTGGAGGGTACTATGGTGTTGAATGCCGAGCTGTAGTCGATGAACAGCATTCTCACATAGGTATTCCTCTTGTCCAGATGGGTTAGGGCAGTGTGCAGTGTGGTTGAGATTGCATCGTCTGTGGACCTATTTGGGCGGTAAGCAAATTGGAGTGGGTCAAGGGTGTCAGGTAGGGTGGAGGTGATATGGTCCTTGACTAGTCTCTCAAAGCACTTCATGATGACGGATGTGAGTGCTACGGGCGGTAGTCGTTTAGCTCAGTTACCTTAGCTTTCTTGGGAACAGGAACAATGGTGGCCCTCTTGAAGCATGTGGGAACAGCAGACTGGTATAGGGATTGATTGAATATGTCCGTAAACACACCGGCCAGCTGGTCTGCGCATGCTCTGAGGGCGCGGCTGGGGATGCCGTCTGGGCCTGCAGCCTTGCGAGGGTTAACACGTTTAAATGTCTTACTCACTTCGGCTGCAGTGAAGGAGAGACCGCATGTTTCCGTTGCAGGCCGTGTCAGTGGCACTGTATTGTCCTCAAAGCGGGCAAAAAGTTATTTAGTCTGCCTGGGAGCAAGACATCCTGGTCCGTGACTGGGCTGGGTTTCTTCCTGTAGTCCGTGATTGACTGTAGACCCTGCCACATACCTCTTGTGTCTGAGCCGTTGAATTGAGATTCTACTTTGTCTCTGTACTGGCGCTTAGCTTGTTTGATAGCCTTGCGGAGGGAATAGCTGCACTGTTTGTATTCAGTCATGTTACCAGACACCTTGCCCTGATTAAAAGCAGTGGTTCGTGCCTTCAGTTTCACACGAATGCTGCCATCAATCCACGGTTTCTGGTTAGGGAATGTTTTAATCGTTGCTATGGGAACGACATCTTCAACGCACGTTCTAATGAACTCGCACACCGTATCAGCGTATTCGTCAATGTTGTTGTCTGACGCAATACGAAACATCTCCCAGTCCACGTGATGGAAGCAGTCTTGGAGTGTGGAGTCAGCTTGGTCGGACCAGCGTTGGACAGACCTCAGCGTGGGAGCCTCTTGTTTTAGTTTCTGTCTGTAGGCAGGGATCAACAAAATGGAGTCGTGGTCAGCTTTTCCGAAAGGGGGCGGGGCAGGGCCTTATATGCGTCGCGGAAGTTAGAGTAACAATGATCCAGGGTCTTTCCACCCCTGGTTGCGCAATCGATATGCTGATAAAATTTAGGGAGTCTTGTTTTCAGATTAGCCTTGTTAAAATCCCCAGCTACAATGAATGCAGCCTCCGGATAAATCGTTTCCAGTTTGCAGAGAGTTAAATAAAGTTCGTTCAGAGCCATCGATGTGTCTGCTTGGGGGGATATATACGGCTGTGATTATAATCGAAGAGAATTCTCTTGGTAGATAATGCGGTCTACATTTGATTGTGAGGAATTCTAAATCAGGTGAACAGAAGGATTTGAGTTCCTGTATGTTTCTTTCATCACACCATGTCACGTTGGCCATAAGACATACGCCCCCGCCCGTCTTCTTACCAGAAAGATGTTTGTTTCTGTCGGCGCGATGCGTGGAGAAACCCGCTGGCTGCACCGCTTCGGATTGCGTCTCTCCAGTTATCCATGTTTCCGTGAAGCAAAGAACGTTACAGTCTCTGATGTCCCTCTGGAATGCTACCCTTGCTCGGATTTCATCAACCTTGTTGTCAAGAGACTGGACATTGGCAAGAAGAATGCTAGGGAGTGGTGCACGATGTGCCCGTCTCCGGAGTCTGACCAGAAGACCGCTTCGTTTCCCTCTTTTTCTGAGTCGTTTTTTTTTTTGGTCGCTGCATGTGATCCACTCGGTTACACTGGTTGTAAGGCAGAACACAGGATCCGCATCGCGAAAAACATATTCTTGGTCGTACTGATGGTGAGTTGACGCTGATCTCATATTCAGTAGTTCTTCTCGGCTGTATGTAAAGAAACCTAAGATGACCTGGGGTACTAGTGTAAGAAATAACACGTAAAAAAACAAAAAACTGCATAGTTTCCTAGGAACGCGAAGCGAGGCGGCCATCTCTGTCGGCGCCGGAAGTTAGTCATTGCCTGTAAATGAGGTTTACAAACTTTCAAGATAAAAACATCAGTTTCATATTGTGGCAAGTTTCTAGTACAGAGGCTCGTGAGACAGTACATTTCCAACAAAAGTGCTTTTATTACCTATGAAGTTACAACCTAAATGATCTCTTCAAGATCAAACTTGCAAACACAGCTATCTGCTCTCTCAGGTCTCTCCTCCTTATGGAAAAATAGCAGGCAATAACTGTGGTGGCAGATTGAGTAGCTAGCCACACTGTTAACTAGCCTATGGAGGTCAGCTGTATTCATTTTCAAGCCAGTGGGCGCGTTCCAGGCTGACTACATGGATTGTGGTGCTAGTGAGGGCATGGAAATTAGAGTAACTGTCCAGTGAAAATCATATTCAGTTAACTCATACCCAAATAATGTTGTTGACTTGTTCTATACTTGTATTTGTGGCTGATGCATAAATTGGAGAAAAAACACTTTAAATAAACCCACCTGAAACTTAAATAGACCGTTTAAAAAAATGCTTGCTATTTCTTCATAGAACACAATGTCATTTTTTGGCTCATTGGCTGAGCTGGCCAATCAGTGATCACATGAATATTTTTAATGACTGGTATCTTCCCACACTTATGTTGTTGAGGTACGGAATTGTTTAAAGATGGTCATTATATGTATGGATCATTTCGTTTTTTAATTTTTAGTTTTTTAGGACCCCTTTAAGTATAAAAAAAAAGTCATCTTAAATTTGGCCTACACTACTATAGCCCAGAAAAAGCATTGAATAACACATTCATAAATGGGGGAAAAAAGACAGTCCAAAAACAAATCATAAGAAATAAGGTTGAAGTGTCTGTACTAAATCTAGGAGATATTTCAATAAAACTCAGGAAATACATATATTTCTTTACACATATTTAATCCCTGTTTTTGGCTCAAAACTACCTTCATACTTCCATTATTATTTTTGTACCGGTTACCTTCAGATGAGTCCTGTGACACGTGTGGGGGTCGCAGAGTCTCCCCTTTCCATATAGTGGTCATACTAGTTTTTAGGTCAAACCGTTTGGACACTACAGACATTTTAATTTTCATGAGAAGACCGATTTTCTGGATGTCTCATAGTCTAACAAACCCTGCTCTAGCTCTGCCACCTTTCACCGCAGATGCTGAAGTGCGACACCCTGTGTAGGTGGATTGAGACTGACGGATTAAATTGACGGATTTTGATGGGGATTTTTTTCTTATGTTACTTAGATTGAATCGACTCTTGTTAATATACTTAATGACCATTTTTTGGACGGAAAACTATTTCACTCATATTGTAATTAATTATCGGTCATATTTAATAGAAATCTGGAAACACTGCACAGTTACTTTAAGTGGCTACCTCTCAAGGCTCCACACATATTCAACTTAATTGATGGATTATTTAAAACAATGGAGGCAAAAACAATCCCAGAGGGCTTATTTCCATTTTTGTCCTAGAATGGGGAATACAAACAATGTACATTTTTTGTAAATAAGTGCGTATATGCTATTCACAAAATAAAAGGTGTTTCTGTGCATTTAGCCTCCACTACATCCCTGCAGGTGCACCTTAAGGGTGTTCTGTTACAGTGTAAATAAAACATTTCAAGAGAAGCGGCTCTACTGCTGTGAGTGACATCGAAAAAAGATATGCCTCTCTGTCTATGCAATAGACATGGCACCAATAATGATTCACCAATACTACCCAAAAGCCTACAAGAAACAGGAAAAGAGAGAGAACAAGTGCTATAATGTACAATTTTACTTTGTGGACAATTACAATTTGAGTGAAGTCACGGTTGTAATGTTGCAATCAATGAAAAGGTTAACAGTAGGGTTTGTTTGAGCTTGCAGACGGAGAGCGGCAGGCGGCACCATCGACCAGGGGCCCATCGATTTTCAATTATGCTAAGTGGCAGAGGGAGAAACGTTCTAGGCTATCCAGGGGGTGCAGCGGAATTTCATGTGAAAACCACTGAGGTTTGCCTTTGTTGACCAATCACAGTAGATTACGAAGCCTGCATGGTGATAGCCTAGTGATATAGTCAAGTCTCTCAACCTTGAGTCCAAGTACAAGTCTGAGTATTTTATAGTCGAGTCCCAAGTCGAGTCACGAGTCCCTTGGTACTGCACCTTCAGTCCGAACAAACCCTACTGTTAACCTGCAAAAGGCTGTGGTCCAACATTTTTTACCTATATTACGAGAATGTGGAGTCTTGCACATTAGACAGGATAGCTTGCAAAAAAAATGTATATAACAAAAATGTCACCCTTGCTTTCTTGCACTAAAACTCACACTTGCCTTTTCTTACTTGCGCTTACTTTGCTGGTTGTTGCTTTATTTGGAAAAAGTTTATCTTACTATGATTATGTTATGTGGTTGTCTCACCTAGCTACCTTAAGATGAATGCTCAGTTAGTGAGTAAGTCGCTCTGGATAAGAGCATCTACTAAATGACTAAAATGCAATTGTAAAAAGTAATTCGGTAGCTATTGTACCTGCTAGCATGTTGAATTAGCAAGGAAGAGAGACTTTCTCACAACAACCTCACCATTGTTAGAGTGTAAGTCCGAGTTATCACTGGTCGAGTCTGAGACAAGTCCAAGTCCTGGACTTGAATACTACAACGTGATGAAACAGACCAGCTATCTTGCCCCTCAGTTAGTTGGCTAACATGACCAGTTTACAGAGTCATGTCTGAAAATCATTGTTTTCTAATCTATTTTTGGGTAAATAATTTCTGTTGAATGTAAATGCTTTTTATACATACTTGTGTTGTTATAGCGATTCCTTTTTTGCATGTCAATATTACAGTAAATGTTTACTTGCTTATCGTCACCGACAGCCGTCGCCCTCCATGTAAAGGCACCAGCCTGTAATAAGAGCTACAATTTGTGTAAACTCTTCAGAATTGTGTACTGTGGGTGTCACTAAGTAGGCAGATACCCCATGTCATCAGTGCACAATCCATAGGTATGACTGTATAGTGCATATATACACTGAGTATACAAAATAGTACGATTAAATCAAATTTTATTTGTCACATGCGCCGAATACAACCGGTGTAGACCTTACAGTGTAATGCTTACTTACAAGCCCTAACCAACACCTGCTCTTTCCATGACATAGACTGACCAGGTAAATCCAGGTGAAAGCTATGATCCCTTATTGATGTCACTTGTTAAATCGTCATGCACCCCAGAAATCAGAGGTGGCACAAAGTATGTGAGGATGGCTGGGGGGTGAAGATGGAGAATTTAGCATTTTTCAAACACCTGAAACAGCTTTTTCCTGCAATCTAGAGACATAATCATTATGCTTAATTCTATGTCAAAAATATGTTCATTTTTCTGCATATGTCTTGAGCTGTCTGTATCCTCCTGACGGGTGGTTATTTTTTTAAGGAAAGGCTTCTCTGCATTTCTGCTAAAATCTTGGTAAAATCTTTAAAGGAATTTGAGTCTTATTCAGTACATTTAGTAATTGCTTGCTTTTGTAGAGTCATGCCAGCTAAGATAGCTACTCTAACTTGATTGATAGCCTGAAATGGCTTCTTGGTGGCCAGTTGAGGTTGCGAGATAGGTTCCCAATCTTGGCTAGCTTAAGCCAACTTCATAAAATTGTTAGGTGGCTAGTATTACAGAGAAACAACAAAAACTGGAAAAAAAATAAGAAAAACACAGTCAGGTCCATAAGTATTTGGACAGTGACCGAATGTGCTTACTTTTGGCTCTGTACGCCACCAAAATGGATTTGGAAAATAAATCATCAAGATGTGCTTTAAGTGTAGACTTTCATCTATAATTGAATGGTTTTGTCAAAATTATTGTATGAACCGTGTAGGAATTACAACCATTTTTATACATAGCCCCCCAATTTTAGGGGCTCAAAAGTAATTGGACAAACTAACATAATCATAAATTAAATGGTTTGCAAATGGCTTGTTTGCAAATTCTTCGCAGTCAATGATTGCCTGAAGTCTGGAACCCATAGACATCGCCAGATGCTGGGTTTCTTCCCTGGTGATGCTCTGCCAGTCCTTTACTGAAACTGTCTTCTGTTCCTGCTTTTTTTGGGGCGTTTTTCCTTCAGCAAGTGAAATGCATGCTCAATTGGATTCAGGTCTGGTGATTGACTTGGCCATTGCAGAACATTCCACTTATTTGCCTTAAAAATGTATTGGGTTGCTTTCGCAGTATGCGTCGGGACATTGTCCATCTGCACTGTGAAGCTCCGTCTAATGAATTTTGAAGCATTTCGCTGAATCTGAGCAGATAATATAGCCCTAGACACTTCAGAATTCATTCTGCTGCTTGTCAGCAGTCACATTATCAATAAATACAGGGGAACCAGTTCCATTGGCAGCCACACATGCCCACAGCATACTACTACCACCACCATGCTTCACAGATGAGGTGGTAAGCTTTGGATCATGAGCAGTTCATTCCCTTCTCCATACTCTTCTCTTCTCATCATTTTGGTACAAGTTGATATTTGACTCATCAGTTCCAGAACTGTACAGGTTTTTTAAGACGTTTTTTGGCAAACTCTAATCTGGGCTTCCTGTTTTTGAGGCTTATCAATGTTTTACATCTTGTGGTAGACCGTCTGGTGAAGTCTTCTCTTGATTGTTGACTTTGAGACAGATACACTTACCTCCTGGAGGGCGTTCATTATCTGGCCAACTGTTGTGAAGGGGGTTATCTTCACCAGAGAAAATAAAATTCTGTCATCCCCACCACAGTTGATTTCCGGGGTCTTCTGGGCCTTTTGGTGTTCCTGAGCTCACCAGTGCGTTCTTTCTTTTTAAGAATGTACCAAATAGTTGATTTGGCCACACCTATACACCTATTGTTTTTGCTATCTCTCTGATGGGTTTGATTAGATTGTTCAGCCTAATGATGCCTTGCTTCACTGGCAGTGATAGCTCTTTGGACTTCATATTGAGCAATAGATTCCAAATGCAAATGCCACACTTGAAATCAATTTGTAAATTAACTGATGAGGGAATAACACACACCTGGCCATGGAACAGCTGCGCAGCCAAATGTCCAATTACTTTTGATCCCTTAAAAAGTGGGGGAGACAAC